>NC_138858.1:83684583-84286250 GCF_965183815.1 Platalea leucorodia
TGTGCCTCCAGCAAGTACTAACATCTTCTAAACATAAACCTTCAACTTTTACATAAATACAGGGAGAATTTCACAAAATGTTAAAGGTATAATGTCACCAGATATAAGAACACACGATTTCACCTCATATGAACTTTAGAGGTAGTGAAGGATTTGCAGTGTCTTTCACAATTGGAAAAGAAAAGAAGAAAACTGGAGCAACCTAAGAAACACATTTCTGAAGCAGATATCCTGCCCTGATCTGTTTTGAGTAGCACTGTTTACAGCTGCAGTTAGCTCCTTCTTTTATAAGACATGCTTAGACAATCAGGACAACCCCAATTGCCTTCCAGGTTTGTCTATGATTATCTCTGCAATAGTCAATCATGTAGATAACAGATTAGCATGGTGCAAAATGCATATAATGACACTGCATTTTCAGTACCCTTATGTCAAGGAAATACTTTGGCCAAGCACACTGGAACCTTTAATAGTGAAAACAACTGCTTCAACTTTTCCAACTTTAACAATTCTATCATTCTATGGTTCTATGAATTAAACTTTGGTTGTTTTTAGATGCCCTGGAAATGTCTTTCAGCCCCTGCAAGTCCACAGTCTGGTCCCTGCACGTCAGCTGAAATACATTGGCCTATTCATGAGTCCATCCCAATATCCACCCTAAATGTTTTTGGGTGCTTATCAGAATCAAACAGAATCTATAAATCTTTCTACAATTTACCTATCATTAGCAGTCTAGTTTGTGCCCACAGCTAATAATGGCAATTTAATTTACAGTACTGTTTTGTCATTTGTGTTTCTAGTCAATGATGTCAACAGTAGAGCCATGTTCAACAAAATCCTCTTTAGACTGCTTCCAGTTTTGAAAGGGATCACTGACTCAGTCTAGCAGATTCAGTAATATCATCCCACAAACAACATGTAAGCTGAAAATCACTGTTTTACATATTTCCTTGTTAATATGAGATTTTATACTTGTTCTAGATCTGCAACTGCATAATTGCAACTAATAAGTCAAGTTTTAAAATTCTTTGATGTTTTCTTGCCATGTAAATGCTACAGATGTGCATACAAACAACAGCTAAATTAACATCTGGACTCCGGTAAATAAACTTGTTTTGTTCTCTTGCCTTTTGAACACATAATATGAGCTGAGGTCTTTTAAAACTATTTATTTAATGGGATGTTATCAAACAAAATAATACGTACCATTTGCCACATTTTTTGTTTATAAATTATATTTTGCAGTGAATAACAAATGCTCACACTGAACCTTGTCAATAGGACGTATTTCAGTAAAACTTTCATAAGTCGCTCCAACATAGTTGATAAGAGTGAGAAATTTCACTATTTACACTATTATTGCTCAGCCACCCTGGTGTCTGGCTTCCTGAGGAAATAAGCAGGAAAAATATTTTGATGAGGAGAGAACTGTAGGCCATGCAAGTTCTTTCTATAATTATTATTTTTGGAATTTTGCTTGCATCAGTAATCAAAAATGAAAGTTTATCACCCACTTCTTTACCTTTGTCATTCCCACTGCCCTACTTCATTTTTAGACAACACAAAGAAAATTTACAGTATTCTATGGACAGAACAGCTGAACTTTTCCCCATTCCTGCATTTGGATTGTAGTCCCTAAAACTGCTCCATATTTATGTGTGCCTATATGTGGAAATATGTTGCAAATAAGGGTGCCAATTTACTTATTCTTTAAGGTATATATTTGACTTTTCAATATAATCTCAGTATGTTGTTTCAATAAAGTATTTTCCTTTTTTTTTAATGGGTAGTAAAACAATTGATTTACTATAGAATGGCTGCTGGACATTTGATGCAGATCATGGAAACTGCTTTGAAGCCAGTGGCTCTGCACTGCTGGAGTGTTGCAACACACTGAAAAGCAAAGTTGTCCAGCTCAGGCAAAGTGTGCTGAGGCCACGCTGAGCATGTACCTTCCCTGGGCACTGTACAAGGGCAGCACAATGATGCAGACTGAGAATAACTGGTGAAGCGAAGATAGGTAACGGGAGACGTGGAAATTAAGGTTGAGGCTAGCATGTCTTTCCCTGTGAGTTAGTATCTGATGTGGATGGCTGTGATGTTCACAATTGTGCTCTGAAACTGGATTTTGCACTCCACAAGAAAACGTGCAGGTAGTCTCACATGGAGAGCAGATGCAAAGAGGAACTGTGAGAAGGTTGCTTTGTCATGAATGTTGATATGCTTGTTTTCAGGAATTTGGCCTCAAATTTCATATAAATTCCATACCATGTTATCTTTTCTTAAAATATGTTTCATTTTTAAAAAGTATTTTTGAGACGCCTATTTTAAATTTTAGTTTGTAACTTATTTCCCTCCTACCTTAATTTGCTGCCTGCTTTTTGATGGGTTTCCTGCCTGCATTTCAATCTACTGTTGCTTACAAATGTTTACATACTATCATTTACTATCATAAACACGCTCAGGTTATCTGATTTCAAGATGCATATATATAGCTGATAAAATCAACCTTTCTTGCAGCTGAACTTCCTAAACAATTAAGTATTTTTAGACAAATATTGCTGAAAATAAAACAACATATATCTGCAGGGTGTGCAAAAGAATTCTGGGCAATTCATCCATGCCATAAAAGATTTTTAAATGGCCCAGCTCAGCTATAGGAAAGAAACAATTCCCCAAAATGCTAATGCATTGGAACTGCACACTCTGTACCAAGTAACAAAATGATACACGTGCCTATTAAAATGAAAACAAAACTAGGAAAGCAGATATCATCATAGCCACTTGTTGGAAAGTTGCTGCAGCTTTAGTTAACAGCTCTCTTCTCTTGAACCGGACAGTAATCTTAAAAGCACAAGTTCTCTACTCTTCTTTAACTAGAATCCCGAATCCACTAGAACTAGAAGACACATTTTCTCAGATTAGGTGGAAAAATACCTGGAAGCAAACCCTCCAAGGTTTGATGTTCACCCTGGCCAACCTACTTCTGGCCATTTCTGAGCATTTAAAACGATGTCTGCATGCAGAGCCAGGAAATGCAAAACGACACTTGTGCTTGGAGGATTAATCTGCATTTTACGCAGTCTGAACAGACTCCAGTAAGGGACCTTACTGAAGTGGTAAGACAAATTATTATTGTGTCCGGCTAGATCACCTGCAGTTTGTAATATTCCTTACCTGCCTCTAAGTGGCAACAGGTATAGCATTCTTCCCTGCAGTCCCCAAAAAAGACACACTCCTCTCTAACTGTAAAAATCAAAGAAATCACTGAGTCTTTTCCATCTGGGTAAATTCTCGTCACTCAGCATAAAGGAGGGAAGTATCCC
This sequence comes from Platalea leucorodia, assembly GCF_965183815.1. Taxonomy (NCBI): domain Eukaryota; kingdom Metazoa; phylum Chordata; class Aves; order Pelecaniformes; family Threskiornithidae; genus Platalea; species Platalea leucorodia. Next base: position 83,687,910 of record NC_138858.1, read on the forward strand.
AACAGTATTACCAGGTTGTTCTTACAGCATGTCAGACTGGATCATCAGAGATGAATGATTAGTGAAACTATTTGTCTGTGAAGCTTACACTATTGTGTGAAATATTTACATGCTAATATTAGAGTGACCAACACTGTCCAAATTGGTCAATCCCATTCCTATCTCCTTGTGTTATGGGGAAGACAGAGACCTCTGCTTTGACTGGATGTTTATTTTTGCTTTATTTTCAGGAGTTTTCTCTGACTTTTCTGTACAACAACATTGTAGAAATATTATGAAGAAGGCAGAACAGTGATGGTCTACAAAGAATGACTGGAGAAAGATATTGCAAAGAGGAGTTTCTGCACCATTGTTTGGATGGAAATTTGGCACCATTATCAAAGCTGGAATCATGAAAAGTATTGTTTTTCTAACACTGAAGATGCCACACAGTTAAGTTAGCCTGAGAGTAGCATTTATCCAGTCTGTGGGAGATCCATCTTCTACTCCTTTCTCTGCTAAATTTGAATGCAAATTATTGTCACTTAGATGGTTGCCATTAGCACAAGCCTCCTCCTCCTCCTCACCTCACAGACTGGGTAAATGCTAACCCATAGAGCAAAAAGAACAATTATATCCCCTCTGCCAAATTCACAGCTTCATTTATACGGGTACATAGACACACACCTGAACAACCAGTGTTTTGGCAATCACCTCTCATCCTAAAGTATAATGATCAAAATCAGTCAACAGGAGACCAAAACCTGTGTGTCTCATCTAGCTGAAGAGCAGGTATCTGCAGAAGCAGCTATGTAACAAGCAACTGTTGCCTTGTTTGTGCAGAGATGACCAATATATAGTGTGTTGAGAAAGGGATAGAAAATGAGACAAAACCCACAGAAATAATTTATTTCTTCTTATTATCCCTTTTTAAAAAAAATATTTTATTTTGCTGCTATTCTGAAAACCAGTAAGAAGTTACTCTATTTAGTCCAAGGGGTGTTTTCTGTATAATTTCCAGAGCTGCCACACCCTGATCCTCCTTTTTTAATGTACAGTGATGGGCTGATCTCAGCTAAGGTGTACTGATTGTTTCAGGACTTCATCTCTAATTTTAGTGAATCAACTGACAGATTCAAGTAACACACTTAATATTAAAATAGAAAATTTTTTTTATCCTGTGATCAGAATATGGGTAACATATTAGCCTTGTGCTTTAGTCATTAGCTAAAATACTAATGTATCTGGAAAATACAATATACTTGGAGGACGTCTGATGTATTAAATCAAAATCTTTTGTCATTCAAATCTATGAATGCCGAGAAACGTATGCTAGAATTTGGCCTACTGTGTTATTTATTAAGATGTTAGAGGAAGATAAATATTGTTCTGGAGCCTACCACTAGCTAAGAAACTCTTCCTTTATTGCATAGATTTGCTTGCACAGAATTAATTTGATTTAACTTTTCAAGGTGCTTTTCTAAACCTTAAGAGTGCATAACCTTTGTCAAGGCAATGGTAACATAATCAAGAGTAACAGTAAGAAAAACAATGGCTTATAAAGAATTGAATTTTCATTTTATGTCTAAATTCCACCACATACACATAATTTGCATCTCAATCATATCAGTCTAACATATCAACGGCACAGCAAACACAAATGCACCAAGAGAATGCATGGATTTATAAATATAAATAGGCAATTACATTACTAATCCACTGGATCACATAACATTCTTAATCAAAGCATTTGGCATGAGAATGAAAAATAGTAAAGAACCTGTAACACCTTCCAAGAAAAGATAAAAATTACAACATGATCCAATTTAATACCCTTTAAAATGGATATTCTTAACAATTCAGGCTTGACGCTGTTGAATCGCTTTCCTGTGTTACAAACTCCAGGAGGAACTGCAAAGTTTTATCTTTCCTGGTACATTCACCGTTCAGTACTATTTACAATCAATGGAGGAACCTAATGAAAGCATTGAAACAGCACAAATATATTACCATGAACAACTATTACATGCTCCCATAAACTTTATGTTTTATCTTTTGAAAAGCTTCTGCTATTTAATAAGATTTAGCCTCTTACTTTTAATCTCATATTGTAGGAGCAAGAAAAGACCTCGTCCTGCTCCAGCATGTTGCAGTGTTGTCATGGTTACACAAGTATGGTACATCACTTCCACCAGTAAATAAACAAGATTCTCAAAGAGTTCTTGGCAGGATTTACTAGCCCTGTAGTATTGTTAGCTGCACAGGGTTTTAAATAAGCAAATGGTTTGTAGTTTTAGAATAATATCAAAGGCTGTGATATACGTGATACATCTTCCTTTAGAAAAATCAAAGGGTAAATGTTATGCTGTGGAACTTGACTCTCCTCACTTTTTAATTCAGTTTATCTTTGCCCCTTGTTTTTCAGAAGACATTTGTAGTTTACACGAGGGATCATTCTTTAAAATGGCAGGCAACTTGGGGTAGTCACCCACTAACTGCTTAAACAAATGAGTTACATCCTTACATATATGAATAATAAAACACAGTTTGTCCATTTTTATGGCGAAAAGTCATTTTAATGTGGCAGCACAGTATTTGGTGGTATTCTCATTGTCTTTACTAAAACAAAGTCCTCTCTCCGCTCAGAGACTACAAAGGTGAAGTTCAGTCTTACCAACATACATGTCAACAGCTACAACAGGCTTGACTTGATTCTAACAAACAAGCATCTTATGTTGATGAAGGGATGTAGATTAAATACCCTAAGCTTGTGTTTCAAGAAGGAAAAGCACAGAGAGTTAAGAATGCTATGTTTAGTATAGTATATTAAGCTTCACAATAGTAAATGTCTTAGCTTAGGGACTCCAATTTATTAAAGAAAAGAAAATAAAAATGTCAAATTGAATTGGGTAAAAAATTCAGGTTTAGAAGCTCTAAAACCACAAATCTTTAATACTTTGAAAGAGAATTTACTGAAAAATCATTGTCTTTTATACAGAGTTTACAAAAGTAGGTACCTCTTTCTTTTCTTACTCAAAATGCCCACACTGTATGATGACATATTCAGGCACATACAATATGTGTACGACTGGGATGTTCATTTGGGTTTAATTGTTGGCATATCTTTGCTGATTATCCTGAGTAAACCTAATTTAAGGCCAGATAGAGCAAATAATTCATTATGTATAATTTATTTGATAAATTTAGCCATTTTTTCATCTCATCATATCTGTGAGCAGATTGCTAGGTAGGTTTGGTGGTTCCTTTTTTGGTTTGTTTTTTTTTTTTTTTTCCTACTGGATGACTTCATTACCAATATTCAAAACCTGCATTGTACTCATCAGTTGCTTTTGGCTGGAGAAGTCATAAACTGCTGTACCCATTCTTTTATTTTTGGAGCTAAGAGTGTAAAGTTTTGAGTGATCACTCTGGCCTCTACCCAACAAAGCATCTACTTTCAAAGGTGGTTGATTTCACTGAGGGTTGGAGAATAACCCTCGAGGACCTTGGCCAAAGCACCTTACCTTAAAGCACATGTATGTTCCTGCTGATCTCAGGAGTGTCCAACATCTCCATTATGAGAGGACACCAAGAGTTTCTAACAAACAGACTTCTTTCCAGGATATGAAATTTGCTTTCCACAAATATTTTGCCATTGGCACTCAACTGCTACAATATTTACTGAAAGTGAGCACAGGGAGGGCATGAGCCCAGCAAAAGCAGATTAATGTGGTGAAAGGATGTTTGTGATTTTGTGTGTTTGCTTTTATCGTTTGCCCTTTGCTACTTAAGACACGGCATCATCAAGCCCTGTGTGTTGCTTGTAATAGTCATGTGAGCTCCTTGGGGCAAGTACATCTCTCCTCTGCTCAGAAAGCACACAGCACACTGGGATGCTCAAGGAAATAAATAATAAATTATAACAATTAGTGCAATCTTTTCTCTTATAAGTAATTCGTGAATGTGACAGAGGTCACACTGCAGTTACATCAGTAAGGATTACCAGTGCAAGTAAAGGCTACGGGATCACACCCAGCTCTTGCAGGTCATGTAGGGCTGAAAAATACAAATATCTTGAGTTGTTAATCTGTATGTTTAAAAACTTGAAGCCTCATTTAGAAGAAAATTTTTAAAATTTCGTGAAGGCAGCCACAGTGTGCTTGCAGAAAAACAGCAGCAAATACTGATTTACTAATTTATTCCAAAATTAAAGCTGAAATAATGACTTTTTTTTAAAGCGAAATAAAAGAATAGGAGAAAAAAGACCACTGTGGCTTCTAAGAGAGAACAAAGCATAAAGATATCCCTCAGAAATTAACCTTCTTTTTAGATTACTGCTTTGCAGGCCTAAATACGGGTAAGATTTCCATCCTTTGCAAAATAACACTACTGTCAGTAAGCAGGCACCATTCCTTCTTCCTCAGACAGCAAGTACAGTCTGCAAAGCTGCACTTTAAACTATGTGTCCAGTGCCGAGAGAGTTAATTTAAATTTGATAACAAATGGCTCTGCTTTTGAAATGAATGTAGCCTGGCAACTTCAACTGAGAACCCTTCATAGGGCCTCAATTATGTATGCAGCTTCTTTGAGAAATAGTTTCGCACATCTGACCCAAGGCCCGTGATGTTGCCATGAAATAAAACTGTACGTAGGCAATGGTTCATTTCTGTACAACCTCTGCATTTCTGTACTCCCCCCACCCTGGGTCCACATGTAAAAAACACACAAAATCACTTATTCCAGACTGGTTTCTTGCATTCCTTGCATCATCTGATCCAATACCATCTGAATACAAATTTAATACGTGTGATCTTTGTTCCAGCATTTAACCTGCGAGTTCATTATTTTTTTTAGGAATTTCCAGCCACTCTGCCAGGCTGCCCTCATCAAAGCCACCGTGTGAAACCAGAGAGACAGACAACGGGTTAAACACCCACACCATTTCATTTTTTTTTATTTTTTTTTCTCCCCCCCGCCAAAATGGCTGCTTTGTCTGTGTGCATATACCAATAGCAAATGTCCTTCTGTTATTGTACAGCCAATTTGATGTGTCAAGTATTCATATGCTAATGGTGGTACAGTTTCTCACTTTTTCACAGATAAATTGTAAGGATTGTTACAGACAGTGAAACACAAGAATAAACAGCTTTTATTTCACAAGTGATAAATTACTTTCCATTCAAATAACATGCAACACATGCTACTGACCATTATTGTTTCTATTAACTGTGAGTTTGCCTTCTGTTTTTCTTTCTTACAACGGTTAGAAAATATTTAGTAGATGTAGCCAGAGTTGATGCAAATTATTTAATTTCCTTAATTTGCTTTGCACTTTCCTGATGTGAAATTAATTTTTGCTCAGTATTCACCAGCAATGAAAGTTTTGCAATGGGTACAGACATTGTTCTCCCGTACGGAGCATTCATAATTTTTTAAAGCTTACAATAGGTGGGATTTGAAGGCTGGGATATTTCCTCTTACATGTTAACAAAATATGCCATAGTATGCATGTCCAGAATCCATTACTTAGGAATGCTGCTGGCAAAGGATTCCCTAAATATAGCATAAAGCAGGAGCAGAAGAAAACAATAGCCAACATCTTTTTGTTTTGTTTCAAGATCAACATTTCTTCAAAGCCTGAAAAGCCTAGGAGTTAAGAATGATCATTTGTATTTTGTACCTGAGAATAAAATAGGACTGTTTTCAGAACCCTTATTTTATAAATATCAAATGAGTATTTGGCACGGATAAAATAAACTTGCTTATTAAACAGAGACTTCTTTTTTTGCAAACACAAAAATGTATTTGCATTTCTACTTATTGAAAATGTGTGGTTTTACATAACATAGCCAAGGATTATATCTGTATCCTCAATTCAGACATGAAAACACATTTATACAATTACGTTTTTCTGCAGCCAGTCCATAAATGTAAGGAAATTCCGAGTTAAACCCATGAGTCCAGACGGACACCGTTAATTTAATTGGTCACTGGCAGATGTCTATGCCACCCCACTGAAGTTCATTGGTCCTCTCATTTAAGTCACTGCACCCTGCCCCAGCCCAGGGAGGAGAGCAAGGTCTGCTACAAATAAATGCCATACCTGGGAGCTGTGTATCTTAGGGCTTTTCCTTTTCTTGCAGAGATGGAAGGTAAAACATCAATGCCAGCTAAATACATGCAACATCAGGTCACTGCAGACGTATGGTAACTAGGAGTTAGGCAGTGCAAAAAAGTAAGGCCCTCACTGTGGCATTAGCTCATCTAAAACATGTTGTCCTGTATGTTTATGATGTATATTTCACCAAAAGAGCAACTCTACATTGGGTGACGTCTTTGAATTAAAAAAGAGTGTGAAATCCTACCGATACATGACATGTACAAGCAACTGTTTGCTGAGGGTTGGGGCAGTAAAGCTTGATTTATAAAATACATGAGCTTTCTTATTTTAAGTGTGCCTCATTAAGGTTCACTGATCTCGGGGATCTGTTACTTCATGAGGGAAGTTAGAGGTTAAGGGAGGAGTTGGTTCACCTGGTACTTGAAGAGAGATGTTGCATATCATACTTCAAGCAAAAGTATTAAATCCACAGTCATGAAAACTGCAAAAGTTACAAGAGAAATGGGGATGAAGGCCTTTGCTGACCAGCTGGCATGTGAGTCACCGCTCTTCTACTTCATAACGAAGAGAGCATCATGCTCACAAAATATCAGTGCCCAGTTAGCATCCTTGACAATAAAATGTATGTTTCCAGAGAGATGCACCCACACGCACATTCAGCTCTCCAAAAGCACAGACTCTGAGAGATAGCTTTCCTCCTATATGTGCCCACACTGTGCATTTTCTAAATGCTGCTGGTGTTGCTGATGTCCTCCAGGTTTCGCCTGGGAGACGAGTCAGCTTTTGCAACTTCCTTTTACAAAGCAATTGTGCTGATGCACCAGGATGTCAAACTAAAAAACAAATTAACCAGACTGCCCATAATTTCCTTTAAGAACTTCTACAGGTGTATGAAACAGTGGTTGGAGCATGAAAGAACTGTCACAATGTCAAGGCCCCACTTTTTTCTGAGAGGAAGAGGGGGGGAAACTGGAGAGAAAAAGACATTTGAAATTTTGGTGCCCGACCCATTCTTCAGTAATGGCCACTGAGCCAATCTACACTGCTGTCGGAGGGCTGATGACTCATTAGTCATCCCATGCACTTGCAGGCTAGTGTATAGCAGCTTACTAAAGAGTCTGTTTCTGCAAATACTTCTGCACTTGCTTGACTTTAACTATGCGAGTAATCCTATCAGGGTGAACTGTCAGCAACTAATTCTGGAAGCAATGACATTGCCAACATCTCAATAAGAACAAGAATCAAAATCCTAATGCCTTGAAGGCTGGTGAAAATTATTCGGTAAAAACATATTTTTACCTAGTTTGCTCTCAGAAGTTTTTTTTCACATTTAATTTTTTTTATGTACATGTTTTTGCAGTAACGGTAGGGGAAAACCCACAAAAACATGTAAAAAAAGAACAAAATGTGAAAATGTTCTACATAAACATTACTCTCTTAAAAAAAGAAATTACTCAGGACACAGAACAGTCAAGGGTTTTTCCCTCAAGTGTCACACAAAAGTTAAATTAAAATAACGAAATTTACACTAACCATGACAATTGTTACTTAAACCAGGAGAACAAGTATATTTTCATTTTAATAAGATCTCTTCTTCCAAACCACATCCAAAAAAATAATGCTTGCAAAGTAAGAGTTGATCAATCCCTTAAATAGTGGATACAACCACTAAGAATATGCATTTGGAAATGCCAAAATCTACAGCACTGTGTTGCAGCTATGTGCAATGAGTTTCTATTTTTAGAGTAGTTACAGAATGATCAGGAAAATATTCAATGAAGTTTATCTGAAATGAACAAAGAACTGGATGATACTTTAGTTCTAAGCACATTGGAGGAAGTTTTGGGGTTTCTGCGTCCCTGTTAGGAAGTGAGGAAAACTTCAGTAGGGAGAAGAAGAGTGTAGACCCTCTCCCACACCCCAGAGAAGGTGCTGCAAGGAAGCAGAGAAGTAAAACTGTGATTTGATCCACTGTGATTCAATGTCCATTCCACAGCTTTGGGGTAACTTTTCCCCACAAAAGCCCCTCTGTAGATTTTTATCAGTGCCCTACTACAGGAGAAGAGCACGCAAATTCATAATCATGGTAATTTAAAAATGTTAATCTCTTGAGAGTTGTTTTCAGGATATGTTGAATTAAAGTTTACTTAGGAATATTTAAGCTGATAGATAGTGGATGCTAATTAGACAAAAGGTCAAGGTGATGAGCAGGTCAAGGAGAAGAAGATGTACACAAGGTTACAATTAATGTACTTTACGTCTTTGTGAAATTTTCATATAAAGCCTGACTGCAGATGTTTTATAAGCAGACCCTTTTTTTTTTTTTAAGATGAAATGCCATAGTCAATTAAGTTTTTCACAAATGACAGAAAGTGATGGACTCATATCTCTGAGTAATGCTTTCTACCCACCCCTCTGAGGGTGCAGAAGGCTCCATCTACAAGTGCTAGAGCATGTCCAAAGAAAGGCAACGAAGTTGGCGAAGGGTCTGGAGCACAAGTCTTACAAGGAGTGGCTGAGGGTTGTTTAGCCTGGAGAAGAGGAGGCTGAGGGGAGACCCTATCACTCTCTACAACTACCTGAAAGGAGGTTGTAGTGAGGTGGGTGTCAGTCTCTTCTCCCAAGTAACAAGTAATAGGACAAAAGGAAATGGGCTCAAGTTGTGCCAGGGGAGATTTAGATTAGATATTAGGAAAAATTTTTTCATGGAGAGAGTGGTTAGGCATTGGAACAGACTGCTCAGGGAAGTGGTACAATCACAGTCCCTGCAAGTATTCAAAAAACATGTGGGTGTGGTGCTTAGGGACATGGTTTAGAGGTGGACCAGGCAGTTAGGTTAACAGGTTGGACTCGATGATCTCAGAGGTCCTTTCCAACCTTAATGATTCTATGATTCTATGTGCTGAGAATCCATGGAAATGGCATATTTGGAGAATCAAGGGAAGCAGTACAAGAGGCTCCCGTGCTGGTGTGGTCCTCTTCCAGGGATTATGGGGGCAACACCACACCATAAGATGGCAGGGCATCTTATGTGACAAAAATTAATCTGGTCAACTGTCTCCTCATCTCAGCCCAGTCCTGAAGCAGAAGCCATATCTCTTTAGGGCCTCAGAGGAATAGGGAGAATTTTTGTGGCCCAAAATCTTACTTCTTTTCCTCATAGGTTAATCTGCTTTCCTGGGATGTGTCACTTAATCAGGATTTGGCCCTTTAAATTTCAGGCACCCTTCGGCTGGGGCTGCACTGCTAGAAGGTGCGTCCCCTGGGTGGTGGATAGGCGATCCCTCTCTGGAGGGTGCACCGGATAAAATTGAAGAAGGTGCCGTGAACCAACGCAGCCTAAGGGAAGGCCACCCTGACAGAAAAACCACTGGCCCTCCAAGTCATGGGGGTTGGGCAGGAGGCCAACTACCTCCTCCCGGGAAAAAAAAAAAAAGTTGCAGAAACGACGAGCATCAACTCGGAGATGGAGAAAATCAGTAATGAAGTGAGGAGGAGGAGATGGAACTGGATCGGTCATGTCTTGAGGAAAAAACCAACAGAAGACTGCGCTGTGGCCCTTGGGACTCCAGAGCACGCAGCCGCAGACCGATCGAAGTGGAAGAACGATGTTCGCGCCTTGTGTGCCTCCTGGCACTGAGAGAATTCAGTTCAGAGAGAGAAATTTCAGGCACAACATAAAGTTCTAAAAGTGTATTACTGTTGTGACTATGATTATGTTTGCAATTGCAATTACTATTATGATTACGATTAAGATTACTATTATTGACCCATAAATTCCCAAAGCTTAAGGCTGGTATGACTTATCAGATCGCACCAGTCTGACCTTCTGAGCATCACAGGCCATTACATTTCATCTGTTCTCTCCTGCACTGAAATCAAGGACCTCTGCTATTTGACTAAACTGTGTTTATCTAAAGCACGTCTTCCAAAAGACACAGTCTTCATCTGAGATGGAAATCCTGCAATCTTCCTCAGTAATTTCTCTGATGATTGATCAGCCTCCCTGGCAAAAGATTGTGTCTAATTTCTCATTTGAACCTGTTTGGCTTCAGTTTCCAGCCACTAGTCCTTCCTATGCCTTTCTCTGCCGGATTAAAGAGCCCTTTAACACCCAGTCTGTTTTCCCCATGAAGGGACGTACACACTGTAATCAAGTTCCTGCTCAATATGTCTTTTGATAAACTGAATAGAGTTTTTAAGCCTCTGACTGTAAAGCATTATCTTCGGTATAAGAATCATTTTGAATGGTCTCTTCTACTCCTTTTCTGACTTTGCAACTTCTTTTTTAAAAGGACCCCACGATCAACAAAGTTGATCCCAGTTTTACAGAGCACAAAGACAAACCCTATACAATGCTACACCTGCATGGATAACACCATCCTTTTCTTGCCACAGCAAAGCTGGAGTTTAGTGTGACACCGAGATCTTTTTCTCAGTCGCTACTGACCAGGGTGCAGTCCCTTATTTTGCAGGCACAGCTTGCTTTATACCTGCAGCTTTCATACGCCTGTATTAAAATGTAAGAACAGACTCCACTTATTAAGTGAAGCAGACCAGTTTATTTTATGGTCCTCATCAGTGTTTGGTATGTCAAAAGTGATTTTAGAGTTACAACCAAATCATCGATGAAAATGTTGACAAGCACTAGCAGTGCTCCTCTTCCCTGCAGGTCCCAACAGAAAATCCCTATTTTCACATTCCTATTTTTAGAACCACCCCTTAGCCAATTCTGAACCTTTTTACTATGTATTGGTTTGGGGTTGGTGGGGGATTGATTTTGTTTTACATGGCATAATAGTAGTAGTTTTATTCAGAAATTAGGTCTGTTTGACAAAATTAATTTCCCTTAGTCACTTGTGAGCTGTCCTTTAATTCCCTATCAAGTGATTCCCAAAGCAGCTTTTTCTTCTCACTGGCTCAAGTTACTTGGGTAGGACCACTTGCCCTTTCTGAATATTGGCACAGCGATGTTCTCCCAGACTTCTGGCATTTCCCTGCTATTTTGAGGTTTATTAAAAATTAACATCAGTGAATGAGTGCTCTCCCCAGCCAAGTCTTTTAGGACTCTTGGGTAAAAGTTATTCAGACCTACTGGCAGATGTTGTTTAATGTCTATTAATTGACTGGAAAGTACTTATTAACCTCATTTAAGGATATACTTATCTAATAAGAATGTCCTTATTGTTTCCAAATGGAGAACAGAAATAATTTTGACTGTTTCTGGGTTGCCTGTCTATTAATAGATTTATCACAACTATGTCCTAATAGAATCCCAATGTTTGTAGGATTTGGTTTGTTCCCAATATATTTTTTTTAAAATTCATAGGTCTGTCTCCTTTTTTTTCAAATTCTTGTATTTGTTTCTTTATTTCTATAAATATACCTTGAATCTCTTTTTGGTGTCTTAAACTTTTCAGTTTAATTCTCTTTTATACTTATTGCAATCCTTTTTTTTTTTTTGTTACCCCACTGTTACGTATTTTTTTTAAATTTCTGTATGCTGCCTTGACTTCTCTGCTTAGTGGCCAAAAATAGCGTTCCCTGTTTTTCTTGTATAATCATGATTTTTGGCTGTCTCATCTTATAGAGCCCTTAACTTTCATTCACACCTTTAATTCTAAACATTCCTCTCCAATTTATCCTTACATTTTCTCTGCCCATAAGACTTTCCATTTGAAAGCATGATGTGTACATCGTTATTACTTGAACCTTTCCTCCTTTTGCTCACACTGAATGCAATCAAGTCAAAATCACTGATTCTTGGGCAGCAACCAACTTGCAATGATTAAATCTTTCTTTTGTCCATCACACTGAGATCTAAAGTATGGTTATTTATTACTGGATGTTTTATCCTTGGAGGCAGGCCATGATCATGTCTACTTTTTAGTAGAACTGCCAATATGTTGCTGAGGCATCTACTTTGTGTGGCCCACGGCAAGTCATAAGGCACTCACATTTTTTTTACAGTCTGTTTTTCTATTTTTTACTTTTACAAATCAAGTTATAAATGGATTTCTGAACTGTTAATGAAACTTTTTATTTTATTAACACGTAAGCATTAACAGTAATGCCTACAATAAAAGCTATAGCTAGTGATAGAAATGCCATGGATAATAATGGTTTTCTGGAACTGGTCAGGAATCAGCTCTAATTGTTAGGTAACAAATAAAGTAGAACATGCAAGGAAATATTTTAACAAGCATTAAATTTTAGCTAAAACTTCTAATAGCTGTTATATAACACCATGGAATGCTATAAATTTAATTTTTCCATTGAATTATGTAAGATAGAATTAATAACTTCAGTTTTTCTCAATTTTTTTTCCCCATGTAATTTCACGTTATCTATTTAAATACAATTACACCCTGTCCAGAGTTCTGAGCTTCCAGTTCTGGGCTTTCAAATGCCTACTTCATGCAATTAGCACCTTATGTGCAAATATGCAAGTCAGCCGCCCGAGTTTGCACTTTATTTGCAAATACAGTAGTTAACCTCTATCTCAAATCTTGTTTATCACTTAACATTCAAGCACCATTTTTATTTGCTCTTGGGACTCCCTTTCAAAAGCGATAGTTTAATACACTATCTGGAACATGAAACAGTGAATACAAGGTTGCTTCAGGATCAATTCCATATGTGTCAGCTCTGTGAGATATTTGATATTCCATAACTTACTAATGTGTATGAAAACCAGGCAAAGTGATCTGCGTTAATGTAGCAATACTCTGTGCTCAGCAACAATCGTTTCATTATAAGTAAGTTCTCAATTAAAAGCAAATAGGTTGAGAGGAAATTGTACTGAGAGACTGTTAATGGACTGCAGCTATCAGGCCTTTCTTCTTGCTTAAAAAAAAAAAAAGTGCAGGTTCTGGGTGTTAATTACAAAACATGAGAAACTTACAGCAAGTTAACTTGGAGGTAAGAGCTCCCATTCACTGCAAAATATGAAAAAAGAAAAACACAAGACAGACAGACACGGGTGTTGATAATTTTCAAGGTTCATTCAGCTGACTACATGTTTTATAACTCAACCACCTCATGGAAAAAACAGTTTTCGGCTGACTTCAGACGTAGTGTGAATGCCATGAGTGACAGAAGAAATGAAAGAGAGGATGCTAGAGTGAGAAATGAGAAATGCTGAACCTGCGGGTCTCCCCAGGAGAAATCATTCACCTTGAAATGTGACCACTGTTGCCATCTCCTCCACTGCCCCATAGCATCTAAAGATGCTACCTGAATGATAGCTAAGCCCTCTCAGATTACTTGTATTTGCCTTTAATTTTGTAAGCTGTCATACTTTCAAATTAAAAAACAAAACAAATTGTATTGTATTCATGAAGGTCAAACATGAAAGGGCCAGACTCATGATTCTAGATTCCTAATATTGCCTTTTCCTTTGCTAAACTCTCCTTGTCAGTATTTCTCTAGCAGAATATAAAATCACCCGTCTAATGTTTATAAATTACCTGCAAAATGAGTAGCTCAGTGTCTCCTAGTGAAAATATAAACAATCTTAAGTCACTTCCCTCCATTACTTCTGGGAAGTATTCACACAGTTTGACTTTAGGCATTGAATTTAGATGAATCAACCCCAGAGACATTTAACTCTTTCCATTGACTACAGAACCAAGATATTCTGGTGGTAGATATGTTGATTCACATCTAAGCCTAATGCCCTATGCAACCTTTTCTCCAGCATCCATCAACAATCAGCCCCAAAACCTCTGCCTCTTTCTTTTTTTTCCCCAATACCTGGATTCCTCTTAGAGTCATCTTATTTTGTGTGTGCATGTGTGTGCTGCTTGGTTTGAGTACATTTGACTCAGTTGTTATTATTGGCTCCTGATTTTATTGTAATTGTTCCTCTTTGGGGAGGTGGGAGGGAAGAATTCTTTGTGTTCCAGAAAAAAAAAAATCTGATCTAGTCAAAGTATTCTAATTGAGTTCAACTCTCAGGGCTCAGAAACTAGATGAAAAAGAACCCAGTTATGGGCATTTGCTTTTTTTTTTTTTTATAAATTTAAATCCGCAGCTGTTATTATACTGCTGGGAGACTGAAGCTGTTGAGTGTTTGCTTGGCTATTGTCTGAGCATTGAAGCAACCTACAGGAACAACTAAATTATTCCTGTGCAATCTACTTTTAGGTGAGCATGGTACAGATGCCACATGGCACCTGCCTGAGATACAAACCTCATTTGGGCTCAGGTGACTGATCCTAAAGGGCAGATCTAGCCCACCACAACAATTCAGGTCAATTTGGGACCAATCCCATGTCCCTACCACAGCCCATAGTGTCTTTTTACACTTAAGTGGTCTTCTGAAACTTGGCTCCAATGGAAGGTCTTGTGGTATGCAACTGCCGTAGCCCACCGTGATGATGTTGCCTCCGAGGGAACAGTTTGGTGGGACTCAAAATCGCCTTTCAGACCTGACATGGCCTGGAGGAAGAGAGCAGCATAGGAAAATAATGAGAGCTTCATTTTCTTTTTGTGCTTGCACTGCAGCTGCAGGAATAATGATAGTACAATTTAGCAAAGACTGAGGCTGACTATCAGCTCCTGCTTGGCAACTGCTCTTACTATAAATAGTGATAGACTGCTTTTCAACCAATTATTAGAGTCTTATTATTCAAGATAAGCTAATAAAAATGCATAGGTAGCATATGCATATGGGAAAGTTAAGGTTCCTTTTTTTCAGTTGTATGGGTGAAGTAGGACTATATTTTTGAGTGTGCTTAATCTAGTTCACTGATATACTCTTATAAGGTGCTTTACTGTGTTTCCATGAGGTTGGTTCTTTTTTTTTCTCAAAAGGAAAAACAGCCTCCCCCTTGATGATTTCCAAGTTTATCTTCTTTTGCTTAATAGCTATTACTGCTATTGGAGTACACGTGTCGTAGGAGGAAACTGTTACAGATCATCCTCAAATAAATGGAACATGGGGCCATGCAAGATGTATCTTACAACAGCAGATGTGTCTGCCAGGTCACTCCTCAGCAAAGTCCTTATTTATTTGTATTTATTTGATACAGATAACATTTTTGTACAAGATGTGATACTGGCTATTTATAATATGAGAAGCTTTTGGCAAACACATCTATGCTGTCACATCATCGAGTAACTCTCCCCTCAGCCAAAAACAATGATGATATTCCCAACTTAAATGTCATGTAGCTGCAGGTCTCATCCTGGGAGGAAGCAGAAAGACACTGCAATGTGTAATTAATACTGTTGACATGAAAAAGGCCATAATTAAGCAATAAAGTCAGCATTCCATTAAAGTTATTGTAGACCCTCACTCCTTTTACAGTGGTGGTGTGACAATTTCAGTATAGAAAATATATCCAACATAACATCAGTATGTCATTTCAAATTGTAAAGACTAATTTTGAGGAACAAAACAAAAACTTTTTTTTTCCAAGTCTTCTCTTTCTGGAGTTTAAGTTTACGATATTTCTTGTACTCTGTTCATACTTGAATTGTATTATTTGTGTTTAATAAATAGTATAGGTCCATTCCTCTGTTCTTTTCATGGGTGGCAAGGGAAAGGCAGAAGAGGGGATTATATACCATGAACCCATTAAAATAGACAGCTCTTTTTCCATTGCTTGCATGTGGAGTCTTTAGCAAACTGCAGCGTGAACTAAAATTCATTCAAGTTAAAGACACTGGGACGCAGGAGGGTGGTTTAAATCTAGCCTAATCTAAGCTAAAGCATCCTACATAGCTTCATTTGGTCTCTACTGGCAGAAAGCCTGGATACTTTCCAGCAGAGCCAACATATAACAAACTGAAAAAAAACATGTTGTAAGAATGGTTAGTATAATGTAATCTCTGAGTGTGACACCATATCTATGGGTATTAAAACATTTATGAAGTGGAGATCATTGTTTATCTATCAATAATTTTCTGATCCAAATGTTTTCCAGACAATGCTGTGAAGGAAGGGAAAGGAAGGAAAGAAGGGAAAATAATGTAATTTTGCTCTATTTGTCTTGATCTGCTCTTATTTTTCCCATATGTACAGTGTGTATGCTTTTCTCATTACAGAATATACAGCTCAGTTGCAAGTTCTGTGTGGAAAAATAATTTCTTATTTATGTTTAATTGCATTTCTTAGTTCCCATATAATGACTTATGATGAAACAGGTCTGGAGCTGAGACCAAAATGTGCAGGAACTGTGGAGGGACCAGAAAGGTAGATGGAGAAAATCCTTTCCAGCAACAACTCCATGGCATGTCTTGCCCCCACTGTCCTCAGTTTTCAGCCACTGATAAAGGAGAACTATCACATACAGTGCAAGGAAATCACATCAGACACATGCAGGAAAAATGAAGAGGAGCCTCACAGCACTTTCAACCTTTTTACTACCCACCTCTGTGATAAAGGAATCAGGAGAAACAAGCGAGAAGGAATGACAAAAAGCAAAAAAAAAAAGAACTAAGAACTTTCAAAGAGAGTGTGTGTATCTTTTCAGCCTTATTTCTTCAGCATTTAAAGTGTTGTCAGAAAACCATATAATTTTAGTTCTTCATGTATTTATAAAATTACATGTTTTTCTTTAAAAAATCCTTCTGAAATTGAATCTTCCTTTTCAGTGGAAATCTCCGTTCTGCTTCTCGTTATCCGATAGTCATGATTAACTGACAGAAGGAATTATATGGAAAAAAATGAGTGGTTCTTTTCTTCTACTGGTAGCAGCTTTTAAAACTTGGGCACATGCTTGTTATAGGTAATCTAGATTTTTTTTTTTCTTAAAAAATTCAGATTTTTCTGCCACAGACTAGAAATGGAGCTGCTGAGTCTACCCCAGCAATACACCTGTATCATACAGGCATGGGTCAGATTTGCTGTGCTAAACGTCTCTGCAGTTACATTTTATTTGCCTTTGAACACCTTCCGTTGTGCAGCTGGTGTCCATATGATATCAAAGTAAGATAGCAAATTATCTTGCCATCTCTGCTATTTTGTGTATTTAGGCCAACTAAGAATCTCATCACAAGCCTAACAAAAGACCTGTCCCTGAAAAAACTCTTTCTCCAGAAAAGCCCTGCTAATCCCTGGCATTTTGTAGGGGTGCACTACTCCCTTTAGGTGGTATCAGACAAAAGAATTAAAAATATATTTTTTGTATTTATGAGGGAAAAGAGGTAATTCTTTCCTTCCAAGAAAATCCGTAATTATTTCAAATTCCCTTTGCTTCATACTTCACTTTTCTCCTTATTCTCTGACCAAAATACCCCTCATCTCACTGGATTGTATTTCAGAGTTTTCTTTCCTTCCCTGTGTAGTGGTATCACTTTGCTGCACGAGTTCAAAGGGAATGGAAAATCTGCTTCCTGAAGTGAGAGGAGAGATGTAGGTGTGCTGGGGATGGGGATAGCATGCATTCCCCAGAACTTCTGGACTGCATCTGGAGCTAAATGGGCCTTATTGTTTTCTTCAGCATGGCCAACTGATGTCAACAGCCTCAAGTAACCTGATGCTACTGTAAGTACAATTATCCCATAGGAGTAGGAGTTATCCCCTGGTCTGTATGTGGCCAGGGAACACAAGGCAATCTCTATGCAGCACTTGATCTGTGATTGGAGCCAAAGGCTATAACATGTAATCTATCCATATTGATCATATCCGTATAGATTTTGACTAACAACCTAGTTTGTGATGTGGTAATGTGGCTCACTCCCATGATTAGGCTGGAGTTGAACAATATTTCAGGGACTACTGAAGAAAGTGCATTCCTGGAAACCAAGTGATTCTGTGAAAAGAAGAAATTTGGAAACCAGAAAAGACATCCTTGTTTTTATTTAAAAAAAAAATGAGAGTCTAGTGTTTATGTCTGCAAGGAAAAGCTGGATAATGTGACCTGGATACAATCTAATGACATAAACTTTGGACAGAAAATAAATGAAATTATGTTTTTTATTCTAAAATAATCTTTATAAAAAGATCTGATCTCAGGAGATTCAGAGGGATCTGACTCCCAGTTTTAATGATACCTACTGGTGTTATTGACGTATTTTCTCCTTCCCATAATTTCTCAGAGACTACAGGAGGATTTTCAGATTCTGCTGTAGACTTTCAAGAAAAACTTCCCTAGTTGGTGGGGAAAGATGACCCAGTTTTAAAAGTCTGTCCATGGTTTGAGGCACCTCCCACCTCCTGGGGGAAAAAAAATATCAAACAACCAACCAAAACTACCAGTCTGAAACCTTCATCCTAATTCCTTCAGCAACCACTCAAAGATATGGTTAGGGACAAAGGAGGGGGAAAACCAACATTCCGAACTGAATTTACTTGTTCTAAACCACTTTTATACAAATAAGGTTACAGATAAAATGTTAGAAGACAGAGATACCTTTATAGCCTCCATGGACAGGATGGTACTGACTTTTCCTTTAGAATTAAAAACAAAAAGACCCATAGGACTGGCCTCCTCCGTCTGGTGGCCTGGTCTGACCCACAGACTTGCAGGAGGCTGGCCATGGTAGTGTTATAGGTAAGGAGAACTAGCCAGGACCAACCATGAGCAGTCTCTGTGACCACCTTCTTCCACACACAAAATTAGGTCCAGGTTTCTCAGCCATCTGGGCAAAACTGAACTTCATCACCCAGTGACAGTACCAGATCAAAGGAGAGTGTCATGGTCATGGCACAGCTCATGAGGGAGCCCTGAAGAGCTGAGATTGCTCTTCTGAGAGGTAAGAGGGACTGTGATTTTTGTCCCCTCAGCCCCAGTACTGATGGTCCTCAAGGACCAGACCCGCCATCACAGAAGCAGTGGCTTCTGGCTCTCCAGGACACAGATACAAGCAAAGTAAGCAGGGTAGCTGCCATTTGCTATTCCAGCAGCTTCCTGCCCCACTTGTCCTGTAATTAAAGCTGGCTAATCACATCCATGTTGTCCTCAGATATTTTCCGGAGACTTTTGGAAACTTCAGAGCAGCAGTGTCCAGGCAAACTTGGGTAGGCAACCTGGAGCTTTTCAGGTTTTCATGTCCAGAATCAACATGACCTTCTACGAAAGAAGTATCTCCTGCCTTCAGGCAGGATTCTGGCTGGGTATTGCATAAGGATAAGTGCTTTTATGAATATTTCCTTTCCAGTGCTAATGGTAGACCTTATCTGAAGGTTGAGATTGACAGTGTGTGGGTCAAAGGAGTCTGACCATTCATTCTGTTGCCCTGCTGCACAATCTGTGAAGCCTGTGCAAGCAGAACAGCAAAGACATTAAGCTGCCAAGCAGGAAAAAAAAAAGTGAAACCAGGAAAACTAAATGAACTGTTGGTGAAGGAAGACGCTGTTCTTATAATGTCCTAGACAGGTTTGCTACAGATCAGATCTGAAACTTACTTAATGAAATCAGTGAAAATATTTTCATTGATTTTGGTGGGATTTGGATCATGGCCAAATGGTTTAAGACAGGGTGAAGCAGAGACAGAATAATATATGAGCATATCACATATAACTGCCTAACATAGTTGCAGCATGTAAGATACATATAATATGTATGCTTTGGAATTTTATCAGTATCAAGGAGGACAATTAGAACAACTGACCTCATTTTGCTTGAAAAAAATGTGGAAGAAAAAAATCTCAATTAATTTCACTGTGTTTATAACACTCTGTAATAAAGATTAGGCATAAAAGCAAACAAACAACAAATTGACCCTTGTACCTCGAGAGCAGAATGTAAACTAAGTTGTTGCTACACCATTAGTATCATTTACCTTCTGATTTCCTGCTATAATACAACAAATAAAGATTTCTCTAATTCCGTCTTGATTGATATAATTCAAAGTGCCGTAAAGCCAATTTGTACGCACATAAGCCTATGTAAACAATGTTTAGGTCTTCATAAAATTCTGCTAGTTGACTACAGCAATACTGTACAAAGTAAAGGAGGGTAAGGGGATGTATAAGGGCATAGGACTGAACTGATTAGTGCAATTACACCCTCACAAAACAAAATCCCCATTTGAGAGTTCTATCTTGCATTGGATTTCAGAAGGTCCAGCTTTCAGTGAAAGATATTAAACCTGAAACTAGCTCCAGATTTAGCTTTATTCCTATGTGGGGAGTTAGATATCTCCAAAACACGCACCCAGATTACTTCCTCAGTTCATAAAGCAAGGGAATGCCTTTCTTCTGACTTTGCTTTATCTATGATTTAAAAAGGAGCTTTTGACTGAAACACAGAGGATCAAATATTTTAGTTAAGCATCTGGTTACATTCTTAACAATAAAGAGTATTGAAGTTCTCAACACAGACATGGTCTAAGTGCCTTCCCCCCCTTGCCATATAAGAATCTAAAGAACAGTAAACATTTGGAAAAATAAAGAACAGTAGACAAACTGAGGAGAAAGAGAGGAAGCAACAACAAAAAGAAATATGTTTCATATAATTAACAAAGTTATCCTCCTGAGAGATTTTTAAGTAGCTAAAGATAAAACTTTTCTCTGTTAAATGTCACTTTTATTTTTGACAGAATATCAATTCTTTTTCAGTTAAACAGAGAATTGGACCAAATCTCAATCATCTGAAAATGCTGCCTGACCAAAAAGATTAGAAAATAAGTTGCCTTGTGATGTGCATGATCACTCATAACACCTTTAAACTAAATGCTTTTTCAATTAATGTGAAATGTGACAAGTAGAAAAAAATTATAGAATTTATAAGATTATAAGAATTGCTAAGATTAGCCTATTCACATACTCTTCAATGAAAATCTGTTCTGAATAGAAAGGAAAATTGTAGTTTCTGTATATTTTACATAGTAGAGAAATGCTACTATATCAAGAAACAAAAGCTGTGATTCATACCAAATTAACAGTTAACTTTATTTTTAAAAGTTTAATATTCCATCAAAAAGGAAACAAAACTTTAAATTTTGCAAATAAAAACTTCACCTTGAAGCAATTCTGTTATAACAGGTACAGAGACTTCACTGTATGCCCTGGCATGTATAGATTACCTTGCAGCAAAACAACAAATTGAGTTGTCTACCATGTAGGTGATACTTCAATTGCTTTCTTTTTATTTTAACAACTGTTTGGAGGATGGAGAAAGAAGAGAAGTTAAAAATACTCTGTTCTACATGGCTTGAAGAGTTATTGCAAGTTAAACATTATTTGAAGAAAGTATCTTATCAAAAGCATGAAAAAGATTTCAAGATTTTTCTATTTTTGACTTTGGTATATTTCCATGGGGAAACATGAACCAATACAGGAAATGTCAAAATGTAGGCAATTTTATGAGATTTAAGAGTAGCATCAGGTCCAATTTTATTAAGTTCATTGTTGTAAGTTTACCAAGACTTCTGATGAAAGGTTGTCTTTTCAAAGATTCTTTGTTCAGAAAAAAATACTGGGTTTATAACATAATGTCTTGGACATAATATATTATAACACCTTTGTAGATTGTAGTATTATTACCTACATATTGAAAGTTTGATTTCTTTTTGATAGCTTGACAGTGATGCTCCATTTTTATATTATTCCTGGTGTTTCACAGAATTTGTTTCCTGGAGCTGCCAAAAAACAAGCAAGTAGAATCTCTGCATCAGAGCACAAGTTTTTCACACCAAGAAGCTAAGGTGGCTCAGGCATGGCTTCAAGATTTATTTTTCAGTTAAAAAGCAGAAAATACACACAAAATAAACACAGAAACTTTACAGGGAATGTTTCACTTCTATAACCCTTTGCCCAATCCCGTCCCAATTTAGACTGCTGCATGTCTTAAATCTCATCCATGAACAAGCACTTAACAGATTTGCGCAAGTTTTGTTTGTGATCCTTAAAAGCTTTTCACTCGGTCTGTTTTTCAGCAGGTTTGTTTTATCCCACTATCATGCCATTCTGTGTATTTCAAGTTCATACCTAGTTCATTGAGACAAATGGTAGACATCAGTCACATGATGACCGTTGCACAGTAGTTCTCTTATTTCCCTCACTGTTTGAGCTAGCCTGGCCCAAAAAGAAGCTCACCTCAGCTTCTCAGAAAAAGAGAAGTTGCAGTTCGTCTGAATTTTCTAATTTCTTGCAGTCATCCCTTCTTTTCATTTTAGTCTATCTTAAAAAGGCACTTTGCAATTTCCACAAGAGAAGACAAAAATAATCACCTTCCCTCATGCCAAATTTATTCCCATTTTTGTGCCATTTTCCATGTCAGCATGCTATAATTTTATTGTAATTGATACAAGTTAATAGAAAGGATTCTTTTTCATGCACTGTAGGTCAATAAACATGCTGTCATTTCTAAGTAAGCAAACAAAAAATACATAAATGTAGGAAAATGGGTCTTCATGCATCTCCAGTCCCCTAAATCAAATTCCTCTTCGAGGCAAAGCTATCCTCACCCAAGTACCCACTGGGCCTCTGCTGTACAGAGATCTAGAGTATTCCTTATTTTCTTCAGTAGTGCATTCATTTCTGTTTTATATTTGACATGACCCAAGTTTCTTTAATCACTTTTCCAGGGGCATTCTTTGTGATATTTCATGACCGGTTCACTGAAGACTTGTGAGTCTTGGGCTGCTCATGTCCAACCTACCATCTGAAGTGATGTTGTTTTTTCACCTACACATTCCTCACTTTTCACAATTCCTTCTCCCTTCTCAAAGAGAAAGATGCCTGATCAGCCAGCATCTTTCATTTCTTCTCCTCTTCCTTGCATGAGGAAGCCCTAATGCCCAGGTGATTCCTGAACTGGATTTATGACTTTTTGACAGATATACTTCCTGTCCTCAGCACCTGACAGAGTAGGCTGATGTGAAAAATCTGAGACTCTCACAGAAAACCTGTTACGTGTGGTAACTTTGCTCTGGTGGGATCCTGAAAGAATGAAGTCATGTTCTTATTAGTTGAATTTATGGCAAAGTGCTCCTAACTGAGGAAAAAATATTAAAAAAATAATAATCTAAGAGGCATGTCCCACAAGCCTGGCTATAGTGACTTTGTGCACTACCATTGGCCATTTCTTGTTCATAGGAGTCGTTGGCTAGGGAAGGATCATGACAAGGCAGGTAAGGCAGGGCAAAGTATGTAATTATTGCCCTGATCTTTACACAGTGCAGTGGTTCCCATGGGACATATGGGGTCACTGAGATCATCTTTAGGCTGATCTAATTTATATCAAATGCTATTTGAGCCCCTGGACTGTTTGTAACTGAGGGTGTGCTGGTGTTGCCCAGCCTCTTATTCTAAATTTGCATTTGCTGCTGTTGTGGAGATCAGACCCAACTGTTTTGTTTGAAGAAAAACTGAAATAGGAAGTGCCATTCAAAAACGTGGCCTTGAAAGAGGCACTGTGCTGGTGGTAAACCAGTGCTACTCAATAAAGTAGGAAAATGGGACGGAAACATGAAGCCAGCTCCAGGAGAGGGAGAGACAGACCATTAGCATTTGGATGTCTTTTAATTATTTCTTATTTTCTTCTTCAATTTTTCTTGAGTAAACTGCCAGCCTTCCAGAGGAGTTCATCCCTGAGAGAGTCAAGGTGATCAGACATTGAAGCGCTCTGCACAAAAGTGAGAATCCTGTCCAGGAGAGGAGCATGAGAAGTTGCCATTAACAGCTCAGACAGTCCTCCTGAAGTGCCGTTCATCTTCTCCAGGGACTGCTGTGCACAGCCTCTTCTCCATCGAGAGCACATAATGTGCCTGAAGATAAGAGCAGGATAAGGGCACAAAACCATCAGGTTTTGATAGAGCAAAGGGGTTACGAAAGGAGATAACAGCACAGAAATAGGGAAGAACATGACTAGGCAGGATGGAAAAGGAAGGGGAGAGAAGGACTTGGTGAGTCCTCTGGTGGAGGCAAGAAGGGAGACATGAAGCTGCAGAAAAGGCAGAAAACATGTGAACAGGGAATAGAAGGATAGTTATTTCACAAATATAACAAATATAGCATATGCAAAGGTGGGAAATTACTTAGTACCTGGCCTTCTTAATTCCATGGAAAAAGAGCACAAGAACATGAGACTCCAGAGATGGAAGATAAAGTAGTGTTTCTGGTCTTACAGAAGGCAAATACTAATGGTGAAAAGAAAGATCAAGAGTTTACATTATAAAAAACATAGCTGTAGACAATAATCCCAGTAGAAGTAACACTGTCAGAAGTAAAAGGCAGAATGCACTGCAGAAATGAGAGACACTGCCAACTTCCAAGTCTTGGAAAGGGCACAAGCTAGGGGTGGAGGTCAAGAGAGAAAAGGCATTTGGTGTGAAAGATCATAGAGAAGGATCAGTTCCAAGTAGAGATGAGGTTGAAAGCACATCACTGCAGTAAGATGTGAGAACTGATGAACTATTTTAGGACAAATGATAAGATAAGGAATAGGAAATGAAAGGCAGCAAAATGGAAGTGCTAGCTGATTTGATGATTAAAACTAACAGAGGAGAGACTGGGGAAATTAAAATACAAATAAAGGGGGTGTAAGCAGTTAAAATCAAAGAGGAGATGCCATAAAAGATGTGTAGTGATATCAGTCACAGTGGAATACAATTAAAACAATTAAAATTCAGTTTTTACAAAATTATATTGTCTGATTGCTTTTGCAATAAACATTTTAATCGGAGTCACTTACATTAACTGAAGCTCACAGTATCTTATTCTTGCTTGACAGATAGACAACTGAGACAGATAAGTTGACAGAGGTACATACACAACAGAGAGATTTGGGGTGAGAGTGGAGAATGTCTGGCTTAAGAACCGAGCACATTGGTCTGGAACCCTCAATTTTTTTTAGAACTGCCAAACAGCTTACCCTTCTTAAATCAATGTAATTTGAAAATACATTTTTTTATTTTGATATTTTAAACTTATGTTAATTTTTAACATAGCCTTTAAAATCAGCCTTATTCTAGGATTTTAACCCTATGCTAAAGTCAGTTCTAGTATGAGTCACAGAATCATAGAGAAGTCTAGGTTGGAAGGGACTTCTGTAGATTGTCTGGTCTAACCTTCTGGCCTTGGATTAGGTTATCCAGGGCCTTGTCAAGCCAAGACTTGACTATTTCCAGTGAGGTAGATTCTACCACTTCCCTAGGCATACTGTTCCAATATTTGAGTGCTCTTACTGAAGTTTTTCTTATATCCAGACAACATTTCCCCTGAAGCACCTTGTGCCCCTTGTCTCTTGTCCTGTCACCATCCATTGTTGTGAAACGAGTACAGCTTCTACTCTATAACCTTTTAGATACAAGATTACTTTGATCCCCTGAGCCTTATCGTGCCCAGGCTGAACAAACCTAATTCCTTCAACCTTTCTCCATATGTCAAATACCCCAGCACTCTGATCACGTTGCTGGCCCCAAATTGGACCCTCTCTAATTTTCCAGTGGCTCTCTTGAAACTTTTTAAAATATTTTTGCAATGTGAAAATGTGAACAGCTTGTCTCCTGTGAGTTGATGAAATAAGGACACCTTTATATGCTAATCCTACTGATTCTTTTTGATATCTCCAGTAGCCATCTGCTTTATGTTCCCTCCTATCATCCATAGCTTCTCCATGTCCTTTCTCAGTCTATTCTCCACCATCACAATGCATGCAGGTTTCCTGCCACAATAGTTCCCCTCAGTGTTTACTCACATCATCCTCCCCCATTCTTTACTGAGCTTTGTTTTGCATGATGTTCAGGCAAGAGGCAACATGTGCTGACTCTACCCATAATGGAAGACACGTTGGCTTCCTTATTTCCTAAAGGGTACAAAGTGCTCCTTTTCTTTGCAGAGGACTGTTTGTTTTAAGAGTTTGGAGGAATAAGATGTATTATGCTTGGGAGGAGATTCCTTTCTGAGAAGGTCCTTTATTGGATAAGCATACAAACGCTGGTGATCCATGAGAGTTAGAAAGTAAAAGGTTAAAGGTGAGAGTGAGAGAAAACAGGAACAGTCGAATTCTAGACAGAAAGCACTGTCTGCCTTCAAAGCAATTAAGAGAAATTGTCAGCAAGGGACCAAAAGAATAATTCAAGAAACATGATGTCATGGGATATCTGTGTCTATTATATTAATGATACTTATGATTTACTGCTCTTACCGATGACCTAAAGAATATGCAGAAACCAAGGCAAAAATAAAAATCAGAAAATGGCAGATAGGGGCTTATTCTAGGGTAACGTTCAGCAAGACTTTTTTACCTTTCATGACTCTCAGAGATGAGATTTAGAAGTAAAAAGCTGTTCTCTGGATACTTGGGTAGACTTTGAACTGAACTAGGTTTTCTTCACAGCTTTTGAGCTCCATTGTTCAACAGTCTGTTGCAGTCGAAACTAAGCACAAAATGTAATGCCAATACATGCACAGTGCTGTTTCCCAAGACAATTAAATGTATTTGTTCACCAGCTTTGGCACAATTTTAATCCATATATTTAATGTAGGTTCATCACAAGGTTGACAGCCCAGAGAGGAAACAAGTAGTGATATGGAACTGGATAATAAAACAGAATAACTCGGAAATGTGCAACTGTGTAGATCTGGAATTAGAAAATTTAATTTAAGATAGGAAGAGCTGAAGAACCGTGCAGAGACCCTTCTTCCTCATAAATATGAGCCCTTACAGGGAGAATTACACCACTTTAGTAGGCACATCAGGTCTGAGATCTTCAATGCACAGAGAGTGTGGCACTGCTACATAATACTGTGACCTTAAAAAAGGTGACTAAAAGCTGCTGAAAATGAAGGACATGCAAGCCCATATGCTGTCATCAAACTCAAAAAGAGGCAATGAACTAGAAGACTGCTCTGAAACAAAAGAGGGACTGAGATATGGACTTCTGATGGCCTGGAACTCAACAGAAGAGAAGTTTCAAGGGATGTGGAAAAAGGCAATGCAGGAGTCCAGGTGGCTGCACAGGGAACAAGAACGAGGCTTTTCTGGATTCCAGGAAAAAAAAAAAAAAAAACACAGAGGAAAGAGAGGAATCACATGAAAGAACAGGTTCTGGGGGAGAGGAATAGGTACCAGAAAAATTTAATATGGCTGAAGGCAGAAAGAGGGAAGGGATATATTTAGCGCAAATGAGAGTTGAAAAGAAACAAAATGATCACTTTTTGCCTCCCAAAACCACAAAGAAGTGGATTCTGAACCCTGTTTCTGCAGTTTTTCCACCGAAGTCTTAAGTTACCAGACAGCATGAGTAAAGATGGCAAAATTAGATTTTTTTTTTTTCCCACTAAAAGCAAGTATATGTACTTCAATATTTTCCTAGATTTAACCTGAAAACCTGCAACTGCTGTACTGGTCAGGTATGTGTGGTTTGGTTATGAATAGGGCTGTTCTGGGGAAACCATTTGGTGTGTACCAAAATATCTCAGGATTGATGGTGGAAGGGGAATGAACATTCTTCAAAGTGAGGGAAGACAGCTGAATTCCGTGGCTTAGAAGCTCACAATGTAGCAGAAGACAGAGGGTAAGGTACACTGGAGATACAAGCCTGAGA
Organism: Platalea leucorodia; assembly: GCF_965183815.1. Lineage (NCBI taxonomy): Eukaryota > Metazoa > Chordata > Aves > Pelecaniformes > Threskiornithidae > Platalea > Platalea leucorodia. The sequence goes on from NC_138858.1 coordinate 83,715,457, forward strand.
TTCAGTGCTAGACTTCTGCAAGGATCAAGAATATTTGGCCATGACCTTGGGTCAGATCCGTCTAATATTTTCAGCAAATTATTTTTGACTCCAACCAAGGAAGCTGGGGTCCATAAACCAGTGAACAGATCACCCTCATCCATAGGCAGGTTTAGGTTTCCACTTCTCCAGGAATATTTTCGATTATAGTCCCTCTTAAATAACTGCAATGCAAACATTATTCAATACAAGTCACTGATATGTGTTAGAATTTGCATTATTTTTAACTCTTTCAATTAAATGTCAAACAATTTCAATTAAATGTCAAAAGTGAAATCTCTTGTAGAAAACAATGCAAGATTTTTCTTGAATGCAATATATCTTTCAATTAAGTAGAAGAAATGTCATACAGTGATACAGCAAAAGAATCCCAACTTTGTAATACAACCTTTACTTCACTGAATATTAATAACACTTGACAAAAATCCTATGAGCCTGATTCAAGTCGTGGGTCACATGTATTAAATCATATGTAATTCTGCTAAGTTGCATCAGGGTAAAAATCTCTGAAACATACAAAAGGAGCAAAACTGCATGCAAAGTGCTGCAACAGAAAGAATTTGATTAGAAATTTGATCTCTTGAGAGACTTTGATACGCAATGTTATTTCCTAAGCAATCTTGAGAAATTTTCAATGAAAATCACAAACCCAATCTGCCGTGCTGTTTGTCTCACTAGAAGCTTTCATCCATGAAACAAAATGAACTGAATGAAAATTTTCCACATGTGAAAAACAATTGAAAATGTTCACAGATATTTTGTATTTTTTCAAAATATGTTCGGAGCAAAATTAAGAAGAAAATTTTTGCTTCTTCTAGAAAATAAACTCACTGAATTTATGGATAATTTGATCAGTGTTCTCTTAAAGTGCATGAAAAAGAAGATTGATGATGAATGTATTTACTTCCTCATCTCACATACTGTATGAAGTGATTTCAGCAAACACTATTTATTCCTAGATACTATGCTACTTTCAAAATCCATTCTTGTCTACATTATATCTGATATGTAAATGTCAAGGAAATACTTTCCTGGATTGGACAGATCAAATCTGATGTACAGCAGATCATGAGTGGAACACCAATAATGTTCAAAGTCTACCAGTCAAACCTTGACAGTGTATGTGACGCATATGTGGAACTATAGAATTGTAACCAATTTCCTCCATAAGGGGAGGAAAACAGACTGGCATTCTTTGTAAATTTTAGCTTTCTAATATTGCTTTGAAACTTTTCTTTCTCTTTAAACGTGTTTTCCCAAATAAAAAATCAAAACTGAATCCTGCTGATCTGCTCTATGCTCATTCTGGTGTAAATCAGGTGTAATTCCCTCAAAGTGTAGATATAACATACTGAAACTGATTAAAGGAAAACTGAGTCAGTTCTAAAACTATTTTTTCTATATCAATGTGGAAAAGACATTTGTGGAAAAACAATAAATTCACATCAGTGAATAAACATTAAAATAAAAATAAAATATTTCTAAGTATTTCTAAATATTTCTGATAAAATATTTCTATTGAAAGTTATCTTGTCTTTGAAATAATTCAGCATGGAAAAATTATTCCATTCCAGTTTCAGCTGTGAGTTTCTCATGGGAATGGGAATTGATACAACAAATAGAAGCAGCTTATTGTCGCTCTCCAGTCTTTCACTTACATTACTAGAGCTGTTTCTCTGAGCTCATCTCTCAGTGCTTGTGGTTAATAATCTTTCAATGCAGAGAAAGTTAAGGCTTCTTTTTCAGTTTTGTGTTTCTTTTCAATGTGCATTAGCTCAACTAGCTGCGAAATGTCTTGAAATATATTTTGGAGGGAAAAACAAAGCAAAACAAGTTATTACTCAAATTATTTCCTCCCTCCCCCAGCAAAAAAAAAAGTCTCAGGCACAGTGAAAGACGGAAAAAAATGCACATGAATCAATTATGAAAAAGAGAAAGATTCTTTGAATGAGGAAAAGCTGATTGGAATTAAGATAGGCTTTGTTCATATCTGCAAGGTACAAGGAGAGGACTTTTCAGTGGAACAGAAAAGGGGGATTTGGGAGTGTTTGGCTGCTTAACGCTATAGTGCTTCAGAGCCCATGTGAAAATTTGCTGCTAGCTATTAATCATCATTGTGCCCCTGCAAAGAAGCTGTTACAATGATGACTATATGTCATTATATTCCCACTGTAAGTAACGAATCAGAGAGCTGGGAAAGTTGGATAAGAGCGGCTGGCAAACTTTCAAGCAGTGGAATCTATTTAAATAAATTTACATCACATTTGCTACTTTTGCTGGTATGGGAATCATACTTTAAAATGAAACAATATGCTGTGTTCATGGTCCCTGGTCTTTTATTCTCCTGTCTCTGAGCCTACTTTCCAGGTCAGCCTTTGCCAGCACTGACAGCACGCTTTTCTCATAGCCTCTCCTTCTCATAGCCTTTGGTTGCTTTCAAATTCAATTTAGCACAATGAAGTTGTTATGCATGACAGTTTGGAGAGCAGAATAGGTGGTGTCTGAGCCCGCTGTGTCGCTACAAAGTGGGCTCATTCTCCGCAAGCCGGCTCAGTTACTGAAGCCTTGCTGGTGGGACAGTGCAGTGGACTTCCAGACGTTCCCATCCTGACGAAAACAATTAGCTTCAAACTGCAAGAAGCCGCAGGGTCGCCCTTTCTTTCAGTGAGACCGCGCCATTTAATATGCTGCAGTGGATTTCAAATTCGTGTTGATTTATCCTGTTGTACTCTTCTTTTATGGTCTTTATTTACAGATGTGTAAAGAAACAGGGAAAGTTTGAGTCTCACACGGTTCAAGAGCTTTATCAGAAATCTAAACCATTGTTTTATGTTTATTTTATAAAGAAATAGAGTTGAAACATGTCAGGCTTAATTCCATTAGGCTGAACTGCCTAAAAGAGAGCCCTGAGGTTCCTCGAACAGAACCTGAAAGCGTCTCTTCCGCTAACCATCAGCAACAAGCCAAACAATAAACAAACCCAAAACATTCAAGATGCCAACACAGTCATCTGCTACAAGAATACCAAAAAGAGCTAAAAATCATTTACAAATGGCAAATTACACAAATATTAAAAAGAAGCTCATTTTGAACCTGTGCTGAGGTACTTCAAGCCACTTGTCTATGCCAGGCACAGCTCAGCATGTCTGGTTGTGTTCATTGCTAACGACATCGTGGACCACTGAATTCAATAGTGCAACACAGTTACTACTCCTACAAGATAAATATTACTTTATTTTGGCACGAACTTAGCTATTAACACAATGATAGCTTTCTTTCTTTTTTTTTATCAGGCACTACTAGCGTTGCTATGACAAAGCAAGTCAGTTGCACGCTACTTGACTGTATGCTGTTAACAGATGTGCTCAGTTTCTTAGATTCCCCAGTAGAAATCATGTCTTGATTATGGATCTTGCTAATTACTGGGTAAACCCATCAAATAATTCTCATTCTAGATTAAAAATTAGCTCAAAGAGTATTTCAGTAATCTTTCCATGAAAGATTGCACTGTTAGAATAGTAAGCTGCTCCCACCTCCTTTGCCTCTTCCCTTCCTATCCACCCCCCTCCTTTTTTTTTTTTTTTTAAATCTGGAAGAACAAAATATTATCATCTAAATACCTTCTTTGTAAACTGCTTAGTTTGGCTCTGTGCTGTTGAAAGGTAAAATGAAATTATACCAGCAAGTCTTTTATGTCTTAAAAATTATTTCTGTTTATCTAAATAACCAGATAATGTAATTAAAAGGTCTAGTTTTGAACAACACAAAATGCATCTATTAGAACTACAAAAATGTTACAATCTGGTCTAATTGCAGTTTGAGTTTCAGAAGGTTGATTTTTACTACTGCTGATTAACCTTCATCCAACAGCATATGAGTATGACTTGGTGTAATTAGCAGGCTATAACAAAAATTAAAATAATCAGTACTATGTTTAGGGCCAGATGTAGACTTCTTGGTCAAAAAAGGGAGAGAGAATTAGAATACTTGGTTTCTGATATATTTTACACCAGTGTGTCAGACCACCAGAGCTATTCTTAACTCTTAAATACAGAAATTTTCTCTGTCGTTCATTCATAAAAGGCCAAACTTTTTACTTGCAATATTGCTGCAGCTAAACACTTTGTTTATTAATGAATGACCTCATGTGAAGAACGTGTGACACATTATGGTGTTTACTCCTTACTTAAGAAGTAGAAGAGTGTCAGTGAGGAGCCAAGTTAAACTATAAAAGAAAATAATGCATGACCCAGCCTTTAAAATCACAAGAAGAACCTTCGTTTGATATATTTTATCCAAACAAAATGTCACGCTTCAGACATCAGTGATGTAGGTCTTACTGATTTTATCAGTAGAAGATTTAGGTCTACAAAATCGAAAAAAGCATTGAAATACAATGATTTTCAGGAAAAAATGGAGTACAAAAAGAAAAGAAAATAGGAAGAACCAGAAGAGCAACACAGCCTTGAAACCAGCTTAATACCAATACACAATCACTATAAATTAGAAATGCCCTAAGCAAGAATGTACATGGTCATGTCAATCAAAAAATGGAGCTTAATTTTAGACCCATAAAAATAAAATGTTTAAATTCTCTAAACCAGTTTTATAATAATTTTGTTGCTGTCATTATGGCCTCAGTGCAAGAGGCAAAGTTCACAGGAAGAGTTAATATCTCCTATGAGGCTGGGGTGTTAGGAAGTGTTCATGAACCTGAAAGCTTCCCTGTTTTTTTCAACGTGTCAGTTGGGTTAACAAAAGATTTTATTTCTCCTATAAACCTGTTTAGGGGTTTTGGAAAATTTTACTCCTAAGCAACTTGATTTTCCAAAAATTGATTATTGCAACTCCTGTTCATGCTAATCGGAATTGCTGGTTTTACAGCACATCCAAACCAGGCAAAATCAGACTCAGAAGCCTACTTTTAAGCTTTTGTTTTTTACTAGCATGGCCTTGCAATTCATCCAAAAATACAGATGCTGCTGCTAGAAATATACCCACACATACACTAGTTAAGTAATGTTGTGATGTTGGTAGCACATTTGTGTTTGCACATACATGCATACAAAGTGGTGGAAAATTTGTTATGCAGATAACCTTGCTGTACTACACTGATGCTCTTTGCTGTTGTTGTTCTATTATTTCACAGTAATTTAGCACTGCCTTCTCTTTTCTTAATTTTCCAACAAACATAGCACAAAGAGTAGTCAGAGCAGATTCATCCAGATCCAAGCCCATTGCTCTCTGCAGAGTGTCTTGGACCAGAGTCATGATGTTGCCTAAATCATCTCCTGCAAGCAGAGCCAGATGCACAATGTAGCTGGTGTTTCCATCTCCTTGGGACTCAGAGTGGTGTTCCCTGTGATGAAATTGAATTTTTTGTCTGTTGCCTGTTTCTGGTTTGGGGGTGGATGAAGTATGAAATATCACTTTGGCAGTGTATTAGTGTCCTCACAAGAATATGCTATTTATACCTGGACTTTTAAGGATCTAGGTTGAACTGCAATCCATAAGACTGGAAACTACCCAGAAACACACATCGTTCAAGTTAAACCCAAATGTCTGACAAGGCTGAGTTGCAGAAGTTGACTAACTCATTCTGGAGCAATGGGAACTCAGTCAAAGCCTGAAGTCAGACATTGGCTTTCTTGCAAGCTGCAGGACATCCTTGGCTTCATCTATATGCCAAGATGCATTGGTTTAAATAAAACTGGAAGAAATGGAGAAAAGCCTCAGTTAAACCTTTTCAGTTGCACTGGTGCAGTGTGATGTGAAGTCAAGGCTTATGCACTTGTAAGCACATGGTAATGAACTTGGGAACCTTTGGATGCATGATCATGACTGAATATAGGAACTGTTTCACTGCCTTCCTTGAACGTAGAAGGGAAGGATTAAACAGACCAAGTGGGATTAAATGACCTCAATTTTATTTATAAGCACTGCAAAGGAACCATCTACTACCAGATACCGTATCTCTAAGGAACAGCTGTTTTAGCATTCAACCGCACTGGTTATTGACAAGTTAAAGCTGGATCTCTATCTGAGCCATAATACTTAAAGGAGGTAGGCCTCCGGCTACCAGGTCTGTCCTGTGATGGCTGTGAAGGAGGCAAAAAGCCTGTCAGCCACAGCCAGATCTTTCTGGCCACGCCTCAGGAAAATCTGTCCTGACCTCTTGCAGGTTACAAGGTGTCCCATCTGGTGATTTTAAAACCTGCTAATTGACCCAATGACGATGGAGAGGTTGGGATTACAGATTTCTACTGCAGATCCAGATTAAATGAAAAAGCCCTGGGTGAGATCTGGCTAGTAAATTGTAAAGCAAACTGGAGGCAGGTGGGACTCCCCATGGAGAGTGGATCTGTGGTACCTCACCTGGAGAAAACCATTGCCCTCCAGGGCCCTCTCACACCATCACTTGAACATCAGCTGTTACCTACATAACAATATATGTTTTCATGGGCCAAACACAGTGCTTCACCATTGCCAACAATGTATAGCCTTCTGCTTGCACAGCTTAACACATGCCCTTATCAGGCTGGTTCAGACAGCCAGTGTGTAACTGGAAACGGTTTTCAGCTGGTGCCTATTCATTGGTTTCTGTCAAATTAGTTTGGCAGTCTCAGGCTGGTTCCCAATGGACAGGTGTCCATATCAGAGAACGATGGCAACAACTGACACTAATTGGCACCCCTGTCGGCTGTCTCGGCAGCTTCCCAGCCTCTAGAGGTGGTCCCTCCCCATCAGACAAGACACGCTGGTGGGATGTTTGCTCTGCTGCAGCCTCTGCTGCTCCAGCACTGTGACAAAGGAACTTAAGCAGTACGTGGGAAAGCAGACAGGAAAAAAAAGCATAAGGAAATAGCTTTGTACAGTAAAACCCGTGTTTTTAAGTAGAGCATCTAGCAACCATTATCTTTTGATAGGCAACCAATGCAAAGGAGAAGTTTACTGTGGTGGTGAGGTCTGGCTGCACACATTTCAAGTCCTTGATCAAACATCAAGACAAACACCAAAATAAATGTCTCGTAAGCAAGTTCAAAGAAAAACTTTCCTCTGGCCGCATTGTGAAAACAGCAGTAGAAAAAGGTTTAAAGTTTCCTCTAACACATAGTGCCAAGCCTTACTTATATTTTATCCTCTGTACATTGGTTTCCTAAAATCAAAGTTTTCAATAAAAGAACTGTGTTTACAGGTAAAGCACATTTTGGAATAAACAATTGTCAGCAGTATTTGTAGGGGTTGTGCAGGAAAGCGGCTAATAAAGATGCACATTAGCCGTTTTCTGTATCAGCATACTTTACTACTTCTCAGATAAGCACCACAACTTAAGTTGTCTTCCAAAGTTTGGCAACCTTCAATAGATTCATTAGTGGGTTTTTCTTTAGGACCAATGAAGCTCAAAGAGTCCCTAACAATGGAGCTAATCACTGTCTCTTCCCTGACTCAGGCTTATGTTTTCCACTTTTTCACTGCAGACTCTACTTCTGAGCAATTGGATCTCAGAACAAATAAATATCTGACTTTTTTCCCTTGCTTACATCTTTTGTGTATATTTTTTCTTTGCAGCTGCATGTATTTAAACTGACGTGGTAAATGGCAGGGTTCTTCAGGTAATCTTTCATTGGACACAAATGGCCTAACATTAAAATGCAGATAATGTTACCTCAATTAGAGAACACCATGCAAAACTTTAAAAAGACATAGCTAAATGTTTGGACTAAACAAGCAAGCCCGCGTTGTTAGGAGCGGCGTTGGGCAAGCCACAATTTCAATGGCTCCGCTAATGAATAAATGTGAGACTGTATCAACAGTCCCGAACAAGCGCCCAGTTTGTGTGCACAGGGAGTGCAATGGTATCAATTGACTGGCTCTTTGTAGAGGTTATAAAGTACCCTTGAATGTGTCAATGGAGGGAAGGCATGCAGACAATGAAGCCGTGACAGCTGAATGTCAGCAGCGACCTTGAACCTCAACCAGTCCCACCATCCTAGTGACTCCAGCTGCAGCGCAGACATGCGCAGACGAACGGACGGACCTTCGGCACTGCCTGTCACTTCCCCTGCTCTGGCTCCCTGCACTGAAATCACAATTTCACCATGCAGTGAGACCGTGCTAATAAGCGCCAGGGAACGTTCACTTTTTAGCGATGTTGCTAACAATATGTTCAGCATTCTAATCAAGGCCTCACTGGCATTTGCACAACAGAAAACAGAAAGCAAAAACAAAGCCAGTAGCTGCTGATCAAATGTTGCCTATCAGCATCTGTGGCCAAAGGAGGCACAAGATGCTCTGCTGCGAAGCACGGGTTTTTCTTCTTGATTTAAGTGTTGCATTTTGGAGACCACTTCTTTTATTGATATAAATAGTACATGATTGGTTAAAACATTGCAAGGAAGGAACAATTAGCATCTGGCATGCAGTATTTTCTAATGGAAAACAACAGAATTTTCAGAAAGATCAGCCTTGTGGATTACACGTTAATACTGTGCCATTAGACATACACAGACAGACACACACGGTATGCAGCGGAGACCTGCAAAGCTCTTTGCAGCAAAGCACATCAGTATAGACCAGCAACAGCATCCCTTTGCTATAGGCAAACAAGTTGGCATCCTCTATGGAGGATATGCTTTGGCCACTTCTGCATTCCCCTCCCTGCCTGGAGGGATGCCAGGACAAACACCCATGCTGAGAAAGGTCATAAGCGATTTCTGGCTGAGACCAGGCCTTCCATAAAGTAGGAAATAGTGGGGGAATTTTTGCTGCCTGTTATGGGGAGTAATCCAATCTCCTTTTTGGTTCTGGATGTGGAGAAAAAAATAATGAGGAACTATACTACCTAAAAAATTGAGACTTGTTTGAAAAAAGCCCTTTTAGCATTTGTACATTTTTTCCGTAGTTTTCAGTGTAATTTTTCATTTTTTCAGTGAAGCACCAAAGCCAAAAATCAAAAAACATTTTCTGTTTAATTGTTTGGTTTTTTTTCCTGGCTACAATTTTTGCATTAAAAATGGAAAAGACTGACTCAGTTAATAAACATTGTCAGTCTTCATTCTCAGTTATGCATTCTGGGAAAATGAATTAATGCTTTTCTAAAAATGAAAATTTAACATTATCATAAACCATATAATATTTGTGATTTGTCAGAAATTTATTTATGGGGTGAAATAAGTACCTTAAATTCTGATCTTTCCTGACCATAAGCAACACAAGCTGGCTTGCCATTCAACCACTACGTCTACAATAGTATGGCTCTTAACCAAAAGAGAATTTGTTAAACAAGGATGTTGTGAACAGATTAATTGGAGTCAATACTTCAAGGAAAAGAATTCACAAATATTGCAGAATAAGCAAGTTGTGCAAAAACTTCACACTGCGATCAGGGCAAACATTTAGTTGTAATTAAATCAAAGTATACTGAGCCATTGCTTTTCTAAGTCCACGAAGTAACAAGTCAGCCTGGTGTTTTTCTACCTTACATAAACACCAAAAAGTAGGGTGGCAGCAAGTACTTCTAGAAGAATTCCCCTAAAAGCTGTCTGAGCCACCTCCATAAAATGGAAATAAGGAAGGCTCAAGGCTGGGAAATCACACTAGCCGCCACAGTACACCTTCCTTGAGGTTTTCCAGAGAATTCTGCAAGGAATTGACAATTTATCAGTACTAGCTTCCATCCTCAGCTTCTATTCTGTTTTCCAAATGGCCCTGTGAGCTGTTCACGACACCAGCAGAGGCCTTGCCATCATGACTTCTAAGCCATTTGTGTTATTGTGCACCCACAGGACTCTGCAGCCAGAGCACTTTTTACCTGTCACTGTTTTGAAGGATCTGCTGGATCTCTAGCCCTGATCCCATTCCCTCTGCATGGGCTAATTTGTTCCCTTAGAGAAGAAAACGGAGAACCTTATGGCACTTTCAAGGTTTTTCTCCCTCTTAAGTAAATTTCTTTGTGAACAGAATACTGTAGTTTTATACTTTTACCCAATAATAATTACACGTGCAGTGTTGGCACAAAAGTGAGGTGAGTAAAGCAAAATCTGCAAATTATTTTATCATCTAGTGAGAAAGATTTCAGTTGGCTTTATCTACTAACAGAAAGTCTAGAAAATAATAATAAAGGTTGGTTGTGGCTTACTGCATATGGGTAAGAGCAGTTCTCAACTCCTGTGTGCAATCATCTTGCACCTCTTTAGCAGGTACAGCATGACCTAAGCACAGAGGACGAAAAACACCCCTGAGCTCTCCAGCAGGTACAGGGATGCAGGGAGTGAGGGGTAATTTACTACTGGAAGAGGTCACCTACAGATGACCATTCTCTGGAGCAAGGAGTGAGCAAAATTAAAAAATCTGACTTCCTAGAAGCCTCTCAGACATGAATCAGTGCACACGACTTACTGCTTAGTGATGGCTGTGCAAGCAGTTGAGCCCTAAAAGAAGATGACTCCACTAACAGAAATGCACGTGTGTTCCCTTATAAAATGAGTAACTCAGTGAGCTACACAGTGGCTTTTCCTGCACTGATACCTCAGCGGGATCTTTATTCTTTTTAAGGGGTGCTAGTGCCTTTCATAAAAGAAAGATGACAGTATTAGAACACAATAAAGCAAACACTTAGGAATATAGGTAACTTTCATCATATAAGTAGTCCCACAGAAGTCAACAAAGCTTTGTGTGCTTCATTGTTTGCAATTCCGAGCACTTGGTGCTATCTCTTTTTATTTTGAATCATTGAGGTTTATATGAATTATGTTCACTCTAGAAATATATTATCTAAAGATTTTTTTATATTTATATTGACACAATGTACAGTTACGGTATAAATTTTATGAATGCCAGAGAGTAAAGTACCTTTTCCAAATATACTGACATTCATCATGAACTGACATCTCTGCAAACTGCTTCTGTTTCTCTCACGTTCACATTTATTGTGTCTGGGCTTAGTCCTGCAAACACTTGCCTCACTAACTTTATCCATGGAATGATTCTCACGGCGGTGGTCTGAGGGCCCATCCTTGCCAAAACTTGTATGGTTGAGCACTCTCCTTACAGAAGAGAGCTTTCTGAGTAATAATTTCCACCTGAGGGACTTTCACATGACACTTAAAACTACGAATAGACTCCTTCATTAAAAAGTGTCACTTAAGCTTTCATTTGGAAGATAATTGAGGAAATAAACAGATTAATAAAATAAGAATTAATTGGCAGAGCATGCAGGTAGCTAAATTAAATTTTAAATACAGCAAAATTTAGGAATTAAATTCAGGCTAATAGGTCACTGCAACACCTACAGCTGGAGCATTCATTTTTGTTAGCCTGCATACAGACACACTCAGCAGATTTGATTTAACACAAATGTATTTGGTCATGTCTGAAAATACACCAACCTTCATAAAATAGTAAAGAAGCATTTTTCATGCACTAGTATGGCAGGTTACCTAGAAAAACCTTATAAGGCTTCAAAATATTTCACTTAGATTAAGAACACTTAGCGGGGCGAAGTACATGATTGTGCACAAGCAGCTGAGGATGAGGTTCATCCCTTCCCACACACAGGATAAACAAGGTTTGCACCAACAGCTTTAGGTTAGGAGTGACTGCCTCGGCGCACTCTGTATGTGGGGCATTCTGGCCACTGCATCCATACCGATAGGAACAAAACAACCCCTCCCAACTAATTCTCATTGCTCTGTGGTTTTATGTGAAAAGCACTGTGAAGAACACAACCCAGCATCTGGGGTGTGCAGTGGTCTTTGTTTCATGGCTGTTTCATGCACTCAAGAGGGCAGGCAGTTTTCTATACAAGCACAGGGATCCTTGTGGAGGACTTTCACAGAACGTGACTCATTGGATTTAATACTTGCACATGGTGCAGGTCAGCACAGCATTTGGGCCATGTCATGCTTCTAACAGAGAGATATTGCACAACTGTGTTTTTATAAATCACAAGTATTGAAATAAGAGAGGCTGAAGAGTTGAAAGCAGGAAAAAATATTGTTACAGTACATACATTGCTCAGAATATTAAATAATGTAGGTATAATTAGGTTTGCAATAGATCTGTTGAAAATAAGCACAAGGGTGATAATTTTAAAACCACTTTTAAATGGGCTCTGTGTCAAAGCTGGACTGGGCAATTTGATGGTGGATAAAATCCCTGGGTAGCATGCAGGACTGGTATCTTCTCTCCACCCTCACACAGTTGTAGTGCATAAGGCATGAAGACGGTGCTCTTGTAAGGCAGCCTGTGATTCAACAGCACAGCCTTAGGCTACCTAAAGGAAGGGTGGCCTAAGCTCTCCTGATAAAGAGAGTTTTCTTTGGCCCTCTCATACCCAAAAGAGCAGCCACATGTGTCTATGGCACTTCTCCAGAAAGGAAAGTGCCTCCCAATTAGACTTCAAAGTCCAGAGATTTGCACCACCCAACTGAGTGCCTTATTGTATCCTGTGCAGCTGAAGTAAAGCCTGGCACTGCACAAGTGAGCAAGCACTGGCTGCAGAGTGAATATCAGGGACCGATGAGAGCATTGGAGGTGGCTGCGGAGGCAGAACAGCTGAACATGGCTGCCTGAGCAGGGAAAACTGGAAGACAACCGCACAAAATGAGAATCAGAAGGATGGAGGGAGATTTCAACAGTAGGGATGTGGGAGGCAATGCAATGGGAGAAAAAGAAGAGGGGAGACAAAATGAAGAAAACGAGAGGTGAGGAATGAGGGGAACACCCCTGCAGGTAAAGTGTATACAAGACTGACAAAAAAACAGCAATGGAAAGCAAGAGGAAAGAACAAAGCAATGAGAAATAATAAATTACATCTGTGAAAATTAATAGAAACTTAATAGAAAACTGAATGATACACATGAAGCTGTGGGGATGGACACATCTGTGGCACAGCTCAGTGTTTAGCACTAATCTTTTTGTAAGAAAGCTGAACAACAAAATTGAAGTCACTGCTGGAAAACAGAAGGTCTAGTGACAAACAACATTGCTATTTAGATTTCTGTATCAGTGCCAAATTTGAAGGGGGTGGGAAGTGAAGATATTGTGGCCTCCAGTATTTTATGTCCCTCTCTGTAAATTTGCAAACCAACCCTGACAGGGTTGACTTTTATTCTTAGCTGATAGTGATTGTTTTGCCTGAGGAATACACTAAAAAAGCAGGTATTTCCAAAATATCCCCCACAGGCAGAAACACTGAATTTCTTCAAGGGACTGCAAAACCTTTCTACTTTGGAAATCAATTAATATAATCTTTGCTCTGTAAAATACATAGCTGATGCTTTTGGAGTTTGCCACCTTGTTCTGCTTTGCATTGGTTTGAGCGGAGCTCATCGGATATGGACAGACGCAAGTCAAACCTGCCCAGTGCCTGTTTCCCCTCCTTCATCTAGTGCTTCACCTACCCTGTACAGTAGGTTGGACTGGTAAACAGGCCTCCTCTGGACAATATCCTCTTCAGAGCCCACCCAGGACAACCTCCCAACCATCACCTGATGTTCACCAGCTCTATGCCCATGTGTATGGTTATCCCACCCCATCTCACAGTGCAACCATGTGTCTTAGTTGTTACTTACATGAGAACTTTTAATGTAACGCACAAACTTTAGCAAACTAAACACTTCAACAGTCTTGCAAGGCAATAAATGTTACCATTTACCTTTATTTCAGTGGGCATGAACCTGCTCAATCAGATTGAATTTGGACTCATAAGGCAGACCTTCTTCACAAAGAAGTGTCTGCCAGGGCTAAGAACAAAACCTGGGTCCTATATCTTTGTTGAATGATTTTCCTTATTCTTATTCTAAGGGGAAAAAAAATTTACATGGTATGTACTTGGGAGAAAATAATTTGTTACAATAAACATTACACATTTCAGAAAACCCACTCACAATGCTTACAGCAAAATATATTGCTCAAAAACCCACCAAAAAACAGGGCAAGAAAGTTCCATTCATTTTCTCTCCCGCTCCGCAAAGTACTTAAACCTGTGTATATCTTTAACCTTGAGAACACACTTTAAGTTTATCCTGCTTGTGAGTTTATGTCAGATTAGCTGCAAAGTGCTCAGTATCTTGCAGGATTGCTCCAGTGATTTTGTTAGGATTTTTAATATTCCTTTCAGAGTCTAATTCTGCAATTTTCACTCACCTTATGTGTCATTGACTAAATAAGTAGTGCTAGTGAAGATTATTCACAGGAATACTACAAAAGTAAGTAAAAAGTAGCACATTCAAAACCTTATTAAAAGATTCATTGTAACCAACACAGTAATATTTTAACTGGCTTTTTATTCTGCTTTATTTATTATCTTTCCTAGTAAAGAAGGAGAAATGAAAACACAAACTTTATGAATTGTTTCTGGGGGTGTTTTTGCTTAAGCTTTGTAAGAATGAGTCTGTTGTTCTATATTATGCTTGATATTTTCCTGTATATTATTCATTTTTTATAGTAGCAGTGTAGTAATACATGAAAAACATAAAATGTTACTTATACAAAAAATTTGAGGATACTGCATATATACATATATATGACTATATAGTATAGTAAGCATATATGTATATATAGGTATGTATATATGTGTTCATATATATATGTACTTTCTTTTTAAAAAAAAAAAAAATCTGAATTTTTTAAACACTTTGGGACAGGTCTTTTTGCCTTCAAATAAAATAGAGCTAGAAGGAAGACATTATAACAAAATTTATTTTGAAAATATTTCAATAATCTCCTCAAAGGACTTCACATATGCAATTTATTTTTTCTCAAAAGCTACTTAAAGCATAAAATATACAGTAATTTGGGCTAATTCTCCCTGGAATTTGAAGGCTGCAGTATTGCTGGCCAGCGACACAGTTTTCAAAAAGTGGTGATCATCTTAATATTCTTTCTATAAATCTGGCACCAACAATCACATATCTAAACACATGAAATACATAGATGATAGCACCATATACAGGCACTATACAGGATATTTAATTTCTACATGATACTAATGTGTGTTATGACCTCATGACATACCTGTAATAGTTAGCATCTACTAACCAGTGTTTTCAGGTGCTGTTTTTATCAATCTTTTAATTGTATATATAACCAGAAAGTCTTCAAGGGACAAATAAACACCTATGAAATAGTGCAGCTGTACTTTGTATAATTCTCACGCATACGTGATTGCATTAGCTATAGTTCTAGCAATAAATTTAACTGTTCTGTAACTGATAACAAATTTAGATTCCATTATTACAAAGCTCACTTATTTGTGTAAAGAAAAATATGATCTCATATTTGGAAACTGCACTAATATCAGCTTTATGCTATTGTACAGCAGTACTGGCTTTTAGTAACATCATTTAACTCTTTTTTCCTTCCTTGAAAATAACTGAAGGGCTGCTGCTTAGTTTAACAAAAACAGAAATAAAATCATATCTTTTTGGTACTGATTGAGCAGCTTCACAAAAATAGCACAAAACTACAACAGTTGCCTCCTGAGTAGTAAACACAGTACCAAATAAGATCATGAGGATTATTATAAAAATTAGGCTTTTTTTGCTTGTAGTCTCTCTGAATCTGCAGAAACATTTCTCAAATAAAGACATTTCATTTCGATAGGTCTTAAATTGTAAAAACCTGACAAAACATTAGGCCATTATGTGTGGAAAAGGTAATGCTAATCCTCCTAATAGAAAGGTACTTAATTTTTGTGAAATAAAATAAAAATAATGATGTGTGATAATGATACTGAAAATTGGAAAAATGAAATAAGGCATACATTCACTGAGATCCCAGGGGGTGGAGTCCTTGTGAAATAGGTCTTGTTTTTGCAATTCAAATACATCATAAGCACTTTTCCTTCTTCTTGCCACCTAGGCAGGAGTGAGTCAGTATATGGAAGTAAATATACTGAAATCAAAGTTTTGGTAAATGGTAAGTTTGGTAAAAACAGTATTTTAGCTTGTTAGGGTCTTGGTGTTACATGCCAGCATTCATAAAACTATGTGTTGTTATATACTTCAAATATTCATGTATTTTGTTTCTATAGCAGAACATACTTGGAAAGAAGCTGAACTTTGCTACCAATCCTCAAGTCATCCTTGCACAAAATTTGGCTGTCCAAAGCAGAAAATATAAAGGTTTTTTTTTTTTCAAAATTCCTGTTTAAAAATCAAATACTTCTCTATACAAAATACTGCGTATATCCTTCTGTGTCATTTTCTCCTAGCAATAGGCTACCTTAATCAAACATGCACCTGAGGTTTCAAAGATAGGGATTTATTACAGATCTTTCTTGCACAGGTTCTACACACGCATTGCAGCTCAGCAAACAGATCATTCAATTAAGGTTCTCTTGTTTTCTTTAGAGTATTAACATTTAAAATATACTCTATCAGTATCCTATGGTTGACAGATAGCTAAATGCAGCATAAACAAAGAGAAGCTTCGCATTGGGTCTACGCACAGCACACCCTTCTGCCAATGACTGATTACTTACAACAATGAAAATAATTGTAGCATCATGCCTGTCAAACTCCCGGCAACTTTCAGGTAAATATGTACACATGTCTATGCAAGAAACACCTGAGAACTGTTTCCAGTGTTCAACTTCTTTCACATATACTCAGGTACAAAAATATAAAATCTCTGACACTGGAACAGAAATATTTCTGTGTACACACATATCTACCTATATCTTCATACACGTATGCACATACCTTATGAGTGTAAACATTTAAATAACCTCCAGCCTCCAAATTACCTATCAATACAAATTTAGCAAAAAGTTTTATATGTATTTTCCCCCAGTTCATTGTTCTGGTGTTATACATTCAAGCACAAGCTCAGACAGGTTTAAGTGTATCTTTACATGAAAGCATGCCTAATGCAGGGCTAAATCCTGAGTCCTTGCTGAGGATGTAATTCTACAAGCTATTTTACACAGATTTCTATTGTTTAATGCTAACCTTCCCCTGCAGACATTGTAGTTTACAGGCTTGCAGACCAGGGCCTTAATTCTTCAAACTGCAAACACAAAATTCCCGTTGACTCCGCCAGAAATGGGACATGTAAAAGGGTTTTGGGTTGGGACCCTGATTAAGGCCACCTTGCTCTGAACCCAGAAGGATGAAGCAGGACTGGAGGACCAGCTTGTGAGCCCTGTGCTCACGGTGAGCAGCTTTTGGCTCCACAAGAAGCACTGCTGAAATCAGTGGAGCTGCTCATGAAGGAAAGCATTGTTCAGGAAGAAGAGCTGGTAGTCCAGTCTTAGGAGTAAAGCAGGGCCATCATATGCTGGCATTGGTCCTGAAGAGTAGATTGAGTTTAACAACACACAAAGGCCCACGTGATTATTCATCCAAAATCATTCAATCGTATTAGCAGAGTATGTAAGTGAACACTTCGGACGGGAGTGGTGCGATATTGTTGATGTAAACATTTTCAAAGTACACGTTTGTGGGCTCTGACAGTGGCCACTGACAGAGTTGTTGTAAATACAATTTTTGACAATCACAATTTGCCAGGTTATAGCTATGTGGTTATGGCAAGATGCCTACAGAAAATACCACCTCACCCATGTCACTCTCCACCCCTTAAAAAAAAATAAGCAAACGAAACGCCCTATGCAGTGGTCACTTCGTGATGGGATCTTATTGGGGGCAAACGAATGCATGTGTTAACGAGACCTAATCTTCCCTTTTGTGTTTGTTTCTTCATTAGGCTCTAACAGTACTTATGCCCCCACACTGAAGGTTTGATGAGAAGATGGTATGACAGGTTTTGCTTCTCCCCACGCAGCTGGCACCACCAATACCAAAAGCCAGAGCCTGCTGCAGCGGGACCAGGAGAGGCTCCGCCAAAGCACGGTCTGACTGTCAGTTTCCCACCCGCCTCCCAGAGCCTGGCTCCCTCCTTGAAACCCCTTAATGAGAAGTGGAGGACAATGCCAGTATTGTTGTTTCTATTCAGGATCTGGTGGAAAGAACAATCGCTGTTTACCCAAGCATCCACGCTGCCCAAACCCTGGTGATAATTACTTCTAGAGCCTCTGATTAACTCTGCTCTCTGCTTTTGGCAGGAAAAGCTATTGAGCCAGGGGCAGGACAACCTTTCTGTTTCTCCTGGTCTTTTAACAGTTTGTTTGAATATTGCCTGGGCCTCATCTTGGGTGCAGAAGTGAGGATGCACCTGAATCCACACCGGGCTCACCTGCATTGGGTGAGCAGATGAGGAACCCGTGCCACAGTACAGTGCTGGAAATGCAACCTTTGTCCCTCAAAAGAAGGCAATTTTGAAAAAGCACTCCTCTGATTTCTCATTCCCGGTTTTCTTTACAACTGTCAGTAACAAAGAAAGACCCTTTTAATTAGCACGGGCATCTCTCAGCGATTTATCCTCACTAAATTTTTGCAGTTAAGTATGCAGCACAAAACAACTAGCAAATCGTAAGCATCGTGAGAGCGGCACCAGGGATTTTGTTTTGTATTTGTAAACCGAGCAAAATGAAACTGTTACTGAGTCTATTTCTAGGATGCTGGTAATAATTTTAGTCTGTCAAACCATTCGGTCTTTCCTCACCCGCCTCCCTTCATAGCCCCCCCATGCAGTCTGCTGCTAGCGCTATGCAAAACACCATCATGAATATGCGTAATTATGGAGATTCATGGTAATTTTTCAGGGTTATCCGATGTGACGTTTATAGGACAGCAGCATACATCAATTTAAACGAGAGTGACAAATATCTTATCCTTTTTATTTCTGTAGTATTTTTAATATTTCCTTGGTCTCTCCTGGGAGCAATGTGAACTGGTAGGAATTTGAACAAAATATTTTAAAAATCAAATACTTTACTAGCATGCTACTTTTTAAAGCTTCAGGTTTTTAATGTACGTGTGGTATGTATGCATGCATGTAAGAGTGTCTTATCTTAATGCCAATTATTTATGTGAAATGAACACAAGTCTTTCTGTAGATATTTTACATGTTATTATTCCGTTACCTACAGATAACAATGGAGAGTAAGATGTCTCTTGTATTGGACTGCTTTCTGAAAATTAGTTTGATATGTCTAGTTACTTCAGTAATCTGATTACCCACCTGATAGACTGATTTAGCAAGCTTGTCTTCTAATTTTTATTTTAAGCACAGAGTTGTAAAACAATGACGTTAAATGATTTGCTGTTAACTATGGCAAACTGCAATTATGTTCCAGATCTGTTGTGCCTTGTAGAGGTTTGTATACATTGTTTATTGGAGAAATTAATTGGGATCTAGTCTACGGATGTACTGTTTGTAATGATTACTAACTATGGACATTTTTCTTCATATTTTAAGTGGCTAGTACATCTGCTAGACTTTCAAATTCATGACATGATTTCATTTTAGATTAGTGAAGTTACTTGCAGATGAAAGTGCAATGCATTGCGAGGCCTCAAAATATCAGTGGATATTCACCACACATTAGTATGCTAACAGTAAGATTTAGAAGTCTAGCTTTTTACAAAAAAATAGTAAAACTGCCTGCTACACTTCAAATTACAGTATTGCTGGATATTGTTATACAGTTAATTAACTTGCAAAAAAAATCTGTATTATTTACACTGCTACATGCTTCAAAATAGTCATAAAACAAAACATGCAGTATCATTACTGTATGAATCCTTCAGTCTTAATAGAAATTATTCTGTGGTTACATACCTAAAGAGAAAAAATGTTGCAGGCCACATTAAAGAGAAAACAGAATGCTCTAATTTTAATTGCATGTGTTCTTAGTAGAACTAATTTGCTCTTTATAAAAATTAAGAATACATTTCACTGTCTCTCTTAAATACCTAAATACACCACTGCATTTGCACTTAGGAAAATAGATGTATTTTTTGGTTTATTCATCAATTTTTTTAAGCTATTTTGTATGGTATTTTTAATGGACATAAGCTCAATCCTGTCTTCCATGTGTAACAATGTAGTGGGAGAGGAGCTCAATGAAAGTTCCGTCTTTCATTATTGTGTGAGATCTCAGAATTAACTGGGCAAATTAGCTAGAAGGTAATGAAACAGTGTGGAAAGCCTTCTCCTTGTATGACACAGAGGTGCCAAATCTAGTGTTTTACATTTATTTGTTTCAAGTGAATGTATATACATAAAGTCTAAACCTGACTGTGACACACTGCAAATATAACTTACAGCTGTGTTACTGCACAGGAAAGGAGTGCAAAATACTGCACCGAAATACCCAGGCACATAAGTGTGCAGATGTGTCTGGATGTGTGCGTGGGCGCATGTGCATCCCATCTGCACAAAACAACATGGCCCTTAAGCACTACATTTTTTAAATGGTTAAAATTTACAATCCGTCAGAGCATCCATGAGGATAAATTGAATGGCTTAAAATGATTTTTTTTTTTTCAGAAAATGTGGATATGGACAGGCATAAGTGTTGTCTCTATTTGCTTTGAGTACGTATTTTGCATTTGGCAGCCACAGAAGGAGTGAGTAAGGTTTACCCCCACCTGCCCTGTGTTCACAAAGGGTCTACACCTGGAGACCCCCACACACCTACTGATAGATGTGCTTCCAAAGGTGCTCTGTGCCTTGCAGACTTGGGGCCAAAACAAACATCAGGGCATGGTTTCTGTTTAATCTAAATCATCACAACTTCATTGAATGAAATATTGCAGGAAAATACTAGGACTTCATCCCTATATGCTCTCAGTGCACATTTTTAATATTAGCATACCCTAACTCTTGTATGATCAGCCTTGAAACTGAGCTTATGTTTGTCCTCTGTTCTCACTATTCAGACGAAGCTAAGTTTCAAAAGCTGTTCAGCGAAGACTACAGATTTGGGAGCCACGTTTAAGTGGATATGCCTGCTAAGGCCCCGATCCTGCAGGCCACTAAGCAGCCCACAGAAGGCTCTGACACCCTGCATCAGAGTTACTGGGAGAGACATCTGGAGAGCAGCACCTTGAGAAAATTGTAATGTGTTCCTTTAAATTAGTGACAAGTCAAAGCATTGTATGACCTCTTATTAAAAGTGAAGGCTGGGTTTATTTAAAATTTTATTAAAATATTGGGTTATGGGTTTTTATCACTACCAGCTATTACGACTGGAGTGCTAAGCATCACCAAAATATTTTATGAAGCTATTAGGTGATGAAAATGAGCTAGTGCTATGTTATAAATTCACTACATGCATGCTCGCATGTAACAGTTGCTTGCATTTTTTATGCTGCTTGAAAAATACTAATTGATGCATACAGCAGTTAGTTAGAAAATGCATCTCCCTTCATGAAGATAGAAAAGTGTAAAATCTTTCTTACACAGCTTTTCAAGGATTGTTTTAATTTGCCTTTAAAACCATGATCTATAATTTTATTTATGGGAAGTAAACTTCTGCAATTAAATGGACACATTTTCCAAACGCCATGCAGTGGATTTGATAGATATTTTCTTTTGAATTGCTAAGGAGCAAAATACAATAATTTGGTGGCAAGCATCTGTCTGGTAATCACATAAGATAAATTCACAAGAAATACAGGAAAGGTATTTGTTTACTGTTGCTGCTAAGCCAACCTTTATTTATCTTAGGAGATTTTTCATCTATGAGTGGAAAACAAACTTTCCTTCAAGAGATCTGTGAACTGAATAATAAATGTCAGGTCTAAATCCCGTATGGAAATCAGTCGGGTTTAATCCTGGATATTCTCCAGGATGCAAATGAGGACGGGAGGTTTCCCCCATCCTGCTGTCATACAGGCAGCCAATTTACAGGCACGGGCGCACACTGTACGTGCTGCGGGCTCTCCTGCACCTCCCCCTCGCCCCAAGACTTGGTCTCAGCTGCCTGCTTTTCACAGAAAACCACAGACCAAGGAAACGTATCAGTAATAGCGCCCTGTAAATTAACTTGACATTTGATGCAGGAGGAAAAAAAAAAAAACCACCACCCTAAAAGCTTACAAAAGACATGGAAAACAAAAGCCACTCAGGATCTGCACTACATATAGTGTGGATTTAAGAGATCTGGAAGGTAGTTATTCTTTTACAAGCAACACACTCAGCCCTCCTTGTCTTTGTTAAGACAACTCAGTCACTCTTTGTTAAAGCCACAGCATCTGTCAAATAAACAAAAAAATACCCTATACTTCCACAAAACAACCACCACAGAGCCAAATAATATCAAGGAAGTGCAGTGCTAACTATGGGCTGGGCTTTGTCTTATGTCCCTAAAGCTGTAATTTTTTAAAATATGCTGATGTTAAAAGATAAATTAGAACTATTAATATTAATTTACTACTAATAAGGTGTGCTGTGTAACTAAGATATAAATAATTTAATGCTAGTTTTTTATGATTGGCAAGCAGCCCATTAAACATGTGAGGCATGCAAACACTGCTGTATCTTGAAAATATCATTAAAGCAAACATTTCATTTTTCCCTGTACTTGAAGCTACAAATCTTTTTTCCTTTTTTTTTTCTGTCAAAAAGTACTTGAATTAAAGACAAACTATTGATAGAATATTAACTGCTTCTCTAACTCTGTTTGCAATATCGATAGCAATAGGATACAGAGAGATGGAGAATATTTAAGCTATTAGACATGCAGGAATGTTATTATGCTTTATTGTGTCTGCCTGTCCCCACCTCTCTTCCTCTCCCCCCTACGTCTCCCTTCCTCCTCCCTCCCTCCTGTCTTTCACA
Source organism: Platalea leucorodia (assembly GCF_965183815.1). Lineage (NCBI taxonomy): Eukaryota > Metazoa > Chordata > Aves > Pelecaniformes > Threskiornithidae > Platalea > Platalea leucorodia. Next base: position 83,738,188 of record NC_138858.1, read on the forward strand.
CACACACACACATACATACATACATACATATGAACACACACACACGCTCCCCCCTCTGCAGAGCTGGCAATACTGCATCTCACAAATGTGTGGCCTTATGGTTTACAAGCAAAAGAGTGTACTGTTAAAATGCATAATCTTAGCATCCTTGCTTCTTGATATTCATGGATTTATTTACAAGTCCCTGTGTTCTACTTTTTTTCCTGTTTCTATGGTTTATATCACTGGCATGCCTATATTCTTGTGGGAATTTCAAATAAGAATCAAGATATAACTGGCAAATATTCTGTAATGCAGTGTGTATTTCCATAATTTAGCTGTTTGGGTTTTTTTTAAAGAGACAATTTTAAGAGGTTTATGGACTTACAGATATATGAAGAGTATTTTGATTGGCTTTTTTAGTACTTTGACTATTTAAGGTTCTGTTTGTGTACAATGTCTGTAATAAAATGAATTTATGTACACGTATGTGCTTGTGTATATGTAAATACATTTGGAATGAAAAAGTTAGTAAATCCTTGTCATTTGTGCTGATTAAGCTCTACACTCTGACATTGGCAGTGTTAAGATTTTTCACAAAAGAGTTAAAATGCTAAAGAAAGAGTTATTAATTTTAGTTTTTCTTTTGGTAGCAAGTAAAGAAAGCATTTAACTAGTTCAAAGGAAGTCATTCATACTTAGCTAATTTTCACTTCTTTAAGAAAGCCTTTCATTAGCACATTTTACAAGTGCCAAATGGACATTTCCATCTTGTAAACAGAAGGATACAGTGCATTTAATCAATGATTTATTTTCTGAACATTTACAGACAAGGGCTTGATTCTGCAAATTCTTGCACACAAGTAACTACACTTACCTAAGTAAACCTCTTAATATCAATGGATTACTCATATGAGTAGTTTCTTGTAAGTAAACTTGCTGAATTAGGCTCTAAAATTAAAAAATAATTTTAATATGCATTCCATTTACTATTTTGGTGTATTTTTCCCCTTTTTTTTTCCCTTGATATCCACTTGTGAACAAATAATTGACAATACCTTTCCAAAAGCTGATATAAATTACTTTTACCGGGCTACAACAATAAAAAATAACACAACATGTACCTATCATGTGTAGCACCTACATTTTCCCCCTTTTTTATTTGAAGTAACAAGATATTCCTCATAAATTCACCATAAGCAAAATACTATTGTTTTAATGTGGGCATGCACTCCATGTTATTAAATGAGAATGATACCTTTCAAAAAGATAGTTAATTTGCAGTCCGATGCAAAACAATTCACATTAACATTACTCTGTCTGGTGTTTGAGGTTTTGTTTTCCTCGGTAGATAACCGTAGTGTTTTTGCAAGATGTTGCCTCAGTAGTAAAGCAATTTAGAGTGGAGGATATTTTTAGACTACATTCATTTAAAGGAGGGGGAGGGAAAGGCCGTGCAGTAAGAAAGATATACATGTATTTGTAATTCATATTGTTGCTGTGCTTCTATTGTACTCTGAGCTTCCATCATGGCTGAGATGGGGAGCTGGCATCCAGACAGTGCAGCAGGGCAAGGAAAAAAAAACCCTCACCGGAAACATAAACAGTGGAGTTTCTTCCTCTCCTCCATTATCACCACTAATTATTACCACACGTCTTCTATTTTAAAAAATAAAAGTAAAGAGCTGTAGGCTAGGACGGTATATCTGGACAGTCTGTTAAATAATGTTATTAATCCTTTTGGTCCAAAATAGAGATCTTTTCATTCTGGTCTTTCAAAAGCCTCCTCAGTCTACACATTCAAAAACATGACAGAAAAATGAACTGGAATGTGCAAGCATTAAACATTTAAATTCTCTACTCCTTGGTCATTATACTGATGGCCATATTTTACATCTTCCCCTCCCCCACCATACTTTTGCTGATTTCACCTCATTTTCATGGCCTTATTATGCATATAGCCTTTGTTCTTCTGATACAGAGTAGAGCACAGTGACAAAGCAAAACCTATATACAGAGATAACCTTTTCTCTTCTTCAAAATTTTTCCAGCCATCTGATATTAGCATTTCATTTATGAAAATTATTAAATCAGGTGTATGTTCTTGCTTATAAAATACTAACGGATTTACTTTTGTTCAAGAAAATGAAAAGTTAATGTCTAAACTCCCTCCAAAAACCTTTTGCTTTAATAATACATTCAGGTTTTCTATTGATAACAGTTTAAGCAAACACACTAGCAGTAGATAACAATTAAGAAGTAGCTGTTTATTTATGACAAGTGAGATATCTGCTATACAGCTAACTATATGGATCTTGGTAAGGTGATATTATAAAATACTGAATTTGACAGATAAGGCTCAACATGGACAGCCAGCCCTCGATTCCAAGGTTTCCTGCTTGCCTCACATCTTAAAACAGACTGGATTGCCTAAGCGTGTTATTACTTTCTGGTTGTTCTTACAGTGTACCAAGTGTATTTTGATGTTATGGAAATTTGAGGCTGATTCATCCAGCTTTATCCACTGATTTCAGAGGACCTGCCAACCAGAGGGAAGGTTTCAGCATCGGTTCCTTGGTTTTTGTCCGAAAGTAGGTGATAGAGGGTTTAACGTTGTCCCCTTGAAAGGGAAAGATAAACTCCCACTGGCTGCAACAGGAACAAAACTGGGCCTACTTTGAGAGAAGCATCGATTCATTAAAAAAAAACAAAAACAAAACCAAAAAAAAAGTCTTTGCCTTCAGTAGAATTTTAGGATGTAAAAAGAAGGAATAATTTGGCTGCTTGAGCTTTATCTTGCCTGATACCAAGTACCTTCCCTTCTGTGAGATTCCTACATGGGAGATCAACCATTTCTTTAATTTCTAAGATCCTGTGGAAATAATGGAATTAATCAAATACAACATCATTAAACTTCTTTCTAAACAAGAATGGTTCTAGTCATGCTAAATTGCTACAATACCACCATCATCACATTCCTGCTAGAAACCAAAAAATTATTTTCTTTCTCAAAGGAGGGTGTGCTTATGTCAGTCTTAAAGAACATAATGCTGTCCTCATCACATTGTTTCAGAGCATCTCCCAGCAGAAGAATTGGTTACACCTCATCAATATGATGTGGCATAAATAAAATAGCTCCATAATTCAAGGGAGGAAACATCCTTAGCATTACCTGTAAGAATTTGCCTGTGCCTTCCTGGGAGCTGCCACAATTACTCGATTCAGACAGCTATATTCAGTGCATGTTTTTAAATGCAATAATGAGCTGTTTGGTGCTTGTAATAGTTACTTTCACTTTGTTCCAAGTATTTCTTGCACTGATTAATAAGGTCCTATTTCATACATAGGAAGTAGCAGTTGTTTCCATTCTTATGGCATTTATTTTTTATGGGGCATAGTCCATAAAAACTGGAAGATATAGTCTAGGAATATGCACAAGGGGGCTCAGAGTTTTCAAAGCATCACACAAAATACCAAACCCTCAGTGAGCTCTGCACACACATCTGTGTCAATGCCCCATGTTCTGTCTCTCCCAAACCAAAACCTTGTTCTCCATGCAATAGTTTCACAGAGGTTATAAATGATATTTAGAAAACCTAGGCCTAAAGGCTTTGTCTTGGCATGAATATTATTATGCTAGCTTTCTGCCTCACTGTGTGTGCGGTTGGCAGAGTGGCTGTCCACAGAAAACACCACACTGAACAGGCAGCCGACAGACCAGCCTCCGCTGCAGAAGACAGGAGCTCCGTCCTGTTGGCTGCCTCATATGAGCCCTGACCAAGAACCAAGAAGTGACCCTCAGCATGACCTACATCACTCTGGTGTCTCCCTAGGAAGTCTAGGCGTGTTCATCATCCTACCATAAAACACTGTTTATACAGAGCTGTAGTCTGAGGTGCCTAAGAATCCCTTCTAGATCTCACCCTAAACATTTTTCATATGTAGGAGAAATAAGATCGAATTCAAGTGTTACAGCCAGAGCTTGCATGAGTGGGTTTCCAACTGAATAAAGTCAGCAGGTTTGTGAATATGTAAATAACCAGAGAAGAACCCAGACTACGATAATTTAAATATTGTGATACTTGCTCATCTTCATTAAGTGAGAGATACATGGACCTTATCCTCAACTGACTTCTTATGGAAAACCCTTGCTACAAAAAAACACAGTAATGCCACAAGGTGCCTTGGCACTGCTCTTGGGAGCTGAGGATCTCAGTCCATCACATGAGCTTTCCACCAGTGAACATCCCACTCCTAGACATTGAAAGAGACATGCTCCAGAATTTCAAAGGCCAACCCATCCTCCATAGAGAAATGTTTAACTTGTGCAGCCTTTTGCAGTGGTGCTGTTTCACACAAATGCACTGTCCAGGATGGCACATCTGCAGGTTTAGGAGGACCAGGCTCCTGGGAATGATGATGACAGGGTGCTTTCCCTCCACAGGCATTTATGAAGCTGACAGAAATCAGTCAGCTGAGGAAGATTTTTAAAGAAAGCATGGCTGTGAGTCATCACACCCTTCCAGGCTGACAATTTTGAAAATAAACTAGAGATGACGAAAATAGGCCTAAACGTAACCCATTCATACTCCTTGCCTTCCCATCCCCATCCCCACCACAAACTTATGAGACAGGGAAAGCAAGTTCCCCTTCCAGTAGGCATGCAATTATGAAGAGTTTCCTAGAAGACTGTCGGGTGTGGGAATAAAGGAACAGGGGGAAATATATAATCTGTAACAATACACCTGTTTGAGGGGCTTTACCTGTTTGGGAAATATTACATGTGTGTACAAGGCTTAACAAATTGGGTAGCGCTACTACAAAACAAACAGCGAGTTACAGGGATAATAGATAAAGGGTTGTGCCCAAGGTGGTGTCATCTTTCTTTGCAGGGATTTGAAGGGGACTAGAGAAGTTAGTGGAGTTTATATAGCCCAGGGTGCAAGGGTGTAGAGTAGAGCAGAGTATGAATAAGAGATAATAAAATTATATATCTATATATATGTTATATCTAATATAAATAAATATATTTGCAAATGGTCTTACGTTGTCTTTGATATACTAGTTATTTACTTACTCAATAAATAACTGTAATAATTATCTCTAAAATAATCACTTCTAAATCAATAGCCTTATTTGGCTATGTAAATAACATAAGATGTTTCTTATGTCTGACTGGGCTAATGCTACTTTTGGAATGAGGCTTTTAACACTCATTACTACCAATGAAAAGTTCTCGTATCATGAGTGTTTGATAATATTTGTTTAAAATTTTCTGTTACAGTGACTGTTTCCTCCAGTAAAGTGCTTTCTTAGAATATTCATACACAGAAAAGTGGAGCCAATTACAGTGAATAATTTGAAAATATGAACAAACATTTCTTGACAATGATAGGAGGTATTCACCAGCCTCTAATGCAGAAGGGAGGTAACAGCTGTAGGCACTGTAAGTCATCTCTGAAGCTTTCAGCAGCTTGCAAACAGGGAGATAAATCTCCCTGGGTTGGTTTTGGTTTATTCATCAGGTAGATTCTCTGCTTGGACTGACTGACCTGCTCTGGGATTGTTGCTGTTAGTTTTGGGAGGCTCAGCCTTGCAGTCAGTTTCATCCTACCTTATGTTGTTGGTGACAGTGGATGGAAGCAATGTTTAAGTTTTAGCTATCAAAATCTGATCTTTTTTTATATATATGCAAATATTCATCCAGATGCATACATCTTCACGTTACTGTTAGAACTAAATAAAAGCATTTTCTCTGTTTCTGAAATCTGAAAAAAAAAATAAAATTTGTACTGCACAATATATCAGAAAAGAATTGTATGAAAGCAAATTATATTGTTTGTGTATAAGCAGATGCTAACATTTTTCTAAAGGCAGATATAGCTATTTTTATTCACAAAATGCTGCTGTTTCCCTATAGTGATACATAAATGGTAGTCTGGTATTAGCCTGCATTCAAACTGGGCCTTTAACACTTCCACTCTCATTTTTCAGAAGTTCAAATTGATGGTGGCCAAGCTACCAATAAAAAACATGGTGCTGCAACACTCAGGACCCTAAATGGATTTGGAATTAGTAAACATCTGTCAATGACTTTCCTACAGCATTAACTTTACACCATATCTTGACAGGATATATAAGCAACACAAAAAATTTAACTATTTGATAAAAAGATTTTAGTAGAGAGAGCGAGCTAATACTGAAAACAGTGTCTCTAAAAATAAGAACTGGTCTTGCAATCTTCAGACAGAGCTCTCCAAGGTATTCGTGCTGCCCCATGCTTTAAAATTCACCATATTCTGTTGTCTCCTAGTTTTATTTCCATACATACATATATATATATTTATAGCACTCCTACTGTGGCAAAGGGAGTTGGATATATCATCTAAAGGAAAAAAAACAACACAAGCTTTAAAAAGTTGATTTACGGAAGGAAAGCACGCTTAGGCGTGATTCAAGAAACAAAAGGTCTGTTCTCATTTATTTTCCACTGTGCTCAGAAGAATTCTGCTCTGTTTATAGCCCTTATTTTTCAGTATAATACTCCCTTCACTGGTAGCCGACAAATACCCACTTTGCAAATAAAATTCCCATACGGTTACAATTCTTGTAGGACTCCAGGGCTACCAAGCCCACCTCAGCTCCAGATGTAGAGCCCAGCAGCCCCTCTATCCTGTATTTCACTTCTGTCTCTGCTGCATAACTTGGTGGCAAAGTACATGTCATCTCTCCCTCCAACAGCTGTCCATGTACAGGAAAGTGTCTGACCTCAGTTATCGGTTACTCCATTGGCTCAAATGAAAGAAACCTGCGCTACAGCTTTGAAGATCTTACCTTCAAATTCTGCTGATTGAATAAGTGAGAAAAACAGTATGTGACAGTATCAGAATGGCTTCAAAGGAAGCTTTAATTCTTACACTTTCAAACTTTCAAAAGCTCAACTGCACAATTCTCTTCTAATGAAACTTTAGGTATACTGACTTAGAACAGAACTCCCAAACTTACAACCTTCCAAGATTTTCACGCAAAGAGAAGGGCTTGCCTTTTTATCTTTGCCGTATATACTCCAATGCATGACACGCTTTTGTCTGTAAAATGATGACAAAAGGAATGCCTGTTCAAGTAACATGTAGACCCTGGAAGAACTGTAACATCATTTACAACTGACTGTACTGGTTAGTTAATTAAAACTGAACAGCATTTATGATGTGAAACGGTAGGCAGAGAAGTGATTTGGGGTTGCTGCTGATATGTATTTTACCATTTGCTTTCATCCTGGTTACTATATTTTCAGCACCGGAGAGGCCATTTCATCACAGGGCCATTTTGTTTCATAAAGAAGCACAAAAGCAGCAAGTGGTAGGTTGTAGTGGTGGTGATGGCAGAAGAGTGGAAGATGCTGTTGACAGAGCTTTGCACAGGACCCTTACTTTTAAAAAAAAAGTAGCCTGATGCATTCAGCTTTCAGTACCTGTGCCTATCACAAATTCACCACCAGGCTCTGACCTATTTGGCAGAGCCAGAAGAGATGTCAGAACTAATGAATTACGTAGATTAAGCTGTCCTGGATCCAGCCAGCCTAAATTCCACCTAAATCTTTGTTCCTGTCCTTATTATTGGCTGCATCTAGGTCTTACCTCTGCAGAGAAAGTCAGAGCTAGCCCCCACCACAGAAATGGGTATTTCCTGAGTGAGGGCGCTCACTCCTCACTCCTGCTCAACTTGCAAAGAAATATTCAAGATGCATTAGGCTAGAGAGAAAAAAAGTTAGGAGCAGCACTAGCTGCCTCCGTAGGTATTTTATATTATTTTTAAAAAGTAAAAAAATACCTGTTGGTATTATGTCAAAAAATCTCTGTTCTTCAGAAGGTGAACAGATAGCACATCAACCAACCTTACTGATCCAAGTCAGCCCAGCTGAACAAAAAGTTTGTCCTATCCAAACTCTTTTGCAGGCATAAGGCAACCTAGATGCTGTTGGTTAGCTTGATGATTCTCGCCGTATCCTCAACAGTTAAGATGGGACCACATCGACATTTAGATGAAACTTCATCAAAGCTTTCCTGACGAACACTTGCATAGCACTGCAAGGTAATTTACATTCCTGTGTGTACCCTGTTCTTAAATTAAGGTAGTCACTACTTTCCAAGAGGCTAAATTTTTATAGGAGACTTTTTACCATGTTCTAGATATGCTACTCTTTCCATTGCTTTTAGCTTGTACCAGAAAAGACCAGCACCCGAGTTACATATATCTAAGAAAAGACCAAGGTGAGTAACATCAAAATCAGTCTGAGAGCTCATTAATGCTTTCACAGAGTGGTGCTACAATTAAAAATGCTGAAGAGATTAAGCACCTTGTTACATTTTAAATGAATAAAATATTGTTTAAATTAAGTAAGAAATTGACAAGGCATTTGTGTTGCAGAATAATGTACACTTTAAGAAAGCACCTCAAAACAACTTAAGCATTTCATTTACTTCTAGAATTAGAGACCACCAGAAATTAGAGGGGGATGTGCATATATATGTATGTAAGTACATACATAATTATGTGTATAATTCCTCTTAATGAGAACTGTGTATATGTATTGTGATGTATTTTGACTTGGCAGCAAGTATGTAATTGAGACAGTTATTAGGAAATGAAGCAGCATTTGTCTTTAAGAGATGTTAAGACACCTATAAAGCTTGCAAGTGTGTTCTAGTAGATAAGACATTTATTAACTTTACATTAACTTGTATATACATGAGTTTCGATCACTAAAAGAAATAACTGACAAACTTGTGAAAAACATCTTTGCTCAAGCTGTTTCTTAAAATGTGTTTGATTTTTGTCATCTGTATTTTTGGAGTCAGGATTTCTTTATTATTAAGAACCTAGATTTTCAACCCCCTGTTTACAGAGCTCCCACTGAAATCAGGTCAAACCTTTGAAGTAAATGGGATTTCTGAACATGAAGGATTTGTGTGTTGTTTGCAGTGTATTTAGGGATATTTTAATGTGTTCTCTGATAATAATTTGAGTGCCCTGATGCAGGTTTTTCAGGTTACATAAACAGCAGAATGATTTGAAGGTTATTCCTCCTCCCAAAAAAAGTAGCAGAAGCATAATGTACCTATAATATTGTTAAAACCATACTGACTTTGTCTTGCTGAAATTATTAACAGCAGTGAGTGTTTCATTTTGCACTACAGACATCTTAACAGCCCTTCATTATCCTTTACTATTGTCAACACAACCAATTTTTTAAATACTCTAAAGGGAGAAACAAGTAGTGAAAGTTATTACATAATAATTAATATCTTTCCAAGACCAGACTGTTATCCAAAGTGAAGAGGGCATACATAATTTATGTAACCTCAAGGAAGCAGAATGAGACAGATATACCTCAGACCTGGGCATATTTTCTGCTGCTTTTTAACTAAGACCATTTAAAGAAAACATTTCAAAAGATCATTCTACAGCAAGTAAATTAATTTTCATGGATATCGCTTGGCAAATCATACTTGCTTTACTTATGTGCGTATGTCCCAGTAAGGCTGATTCTGCCCTCATTTTATGTCAGGTTCACCCTGATAGAAAATGATTGTAACCAAAACCTCTTCTGGTGTACACCAGGTTAAAGGAAAGCAGTATTTCAATGTTTTTTCTAGTAGGAGGCTTAGGCCTGAGCAGTATCAAACCATATAACATTAACTGTCCACATTCTCATTTTAAATTATCCTATTTTCCTCTAGTGGAGTCTCTGAGGTTGCAAAGGCTCTACAAATTAACCAAAAATGACAACGCTCTTGTATTCGCCATTACACTGTGTATTGTTAGGTGGATAACTAGTTAGTTAATTTTCAAGAAGGTGCTTCATAGTGGCAGAAGTCTAGCCTATCACTGTTAATAAAACCCGTGCATCACCTAGAGAAGCTTCTGGGTCCACTGACTAAATGTCCTTCGGAAAGGACTTTATGTTTACCATGCCTCATACAGTGATGATGTCCCCAGGTTTACCTGTTCTGGCTTTTTTTTTTTGGCTCCAGGCGTGTGGAACTCTTGCTAGGGTTGACATTGTCAATGCACAGTCAGCTGGACATACATCACTTTGGATTTCTTGCCTTTCAGCAATATTACCTCAGATTGGTAGAGGAGACCTCATGCTGGTCTAATTCCAGGAATAATTCCAAACAAGCATCTCAGCCATTCTCCTCAGGAAGACAGGTCACTAGCCATACACTGCTCTGAAACATAGAATTATTAAGTGCATTAGAAAAAGATGTTTCCTGTAAAGCATGCTCATTTTTCTGCTTTAAAACTTTAAAGGACAAAACCTCTTCTCTTTGTTTCTGTGTGCAACACACTGATGCAGATGTGCGCTCATCTACCAAGAGAAGATGAATCATTCGTTTTACAGGTAGCATGATACAGAAATAATTACACTATAATGTTTCGGATATTTTGCTCTTTAACACTCTTGTCATAACATATTCATTTATAGTAGAGTAAAAGGACAGATGAAGTAGCAGTATCAAGCGCCTTAAGTATACAAACAGCACTGGAAAACCCCTAGTTTTAACTGCAGTTCTCATAATATCTTGCACTTGACCTCTAGTAAACTCTTTGCCTCTGTGTATACCTCTATGCCTGTGAAAAGGGAATAAAAAGATAATTTACTCTTTGCACAGTGACTGATTGTGAGGCTTATTACCTTAAAGTAGGTATACTGTTTTAAGGCATTATGTAATAGGTATTGCTATTAGTGGAGGTTCATGCAAGAAATCTCTTTTAGAAATATATTTGCTGGGCATAAAATCAGCTTACAGCATGAGTAATTTATAAGATAATTTTGCAGGACTGAGCAGCATCTGTTTAGCTCAAATTTTTTTGTACAGGCCTTGCTAACATTTTACCAGCTGATGTCCCAAACTACTTCCATCTAACCAAAGAGACCAGAATTAAACTCTTTTTCGAGTGTACAGATACAAGCAATCTAGATATTCTGGGCTACACTGAAACCGTCCCATTGTGTCTTGGGTTCACATTTGAGCTCAGACTTCCTTGATCATTTCCATGGCTCAGGTCATAGTTGGAGCCTGATTTTGGTCTCAAATAGTCTCATTGCTCCGTCACCAGAGAGCATCACACATAGGATTGTGGCTGACTCACACCTTCAGGCAGCCTGGACAGGGCAGATCAAGTCACTGGCACAATATTTAGTTCCAGTCTCACTGGGATAAGTATCTGAAGACCCACACAAGGCTTGCCTGCACTAGACCTAAAATATTGGTAGTCTTGCAGGCAGCCCCTGCAGAACTGGGAAAAAGGGATGAAGACTTTGGTTCAGGCGTGTGGGCACCCAGCTTCCAGTGGTGTGTCCATCTGATGGCACCAAAACTCCCTTCCAAAGCAGACTGTATCCATCCCACACAAGTAAACTAGAATTGCGTCGACGTACTCCAAAGCACACCAGGTAAATAAAAGAAGGAAACAGGCTACTGAAATGCACGTGCAAACTAGCTTTGTTTTTTCAATGTAAAATACTCAAGTATGATGCAAGTTGTCATATAGGGAGCCATGAAGTCTGGTACACTCTACTCCCAGTGACACTTTTGGTTTCTCTATGATTTAGAAAAATCATGTGCTTCAATTTCCTCATCTGGAAAGCAAGAATGATACCTTCCTCTGGAAAGGAGTTTGAGAAGCAAACTGAAAAGTTGACATAGGAGAGCTAAAAATAATTAATATCTATACTTCTGGTGTACTGGGAACAGATTTGTATGTGAGTAGCAACTTTATACAGTAAAACACTTGATGCTTTTGGTCCATTGGGGCATTTTTAACACAGGAAAGCATGGAATCACATATTTATGTAGGAGAGATTGTTCTTCCCTGCTTTGTAGATGCAACAACACCCTTTTTCCTCCTATACTTTTAATTTTCCCCTTTCTGAGGTCATTTCCTTATAACTGCTCAAGTTAGTTAGATTAGCTCCATTCACGTATACTGAATCAGCACACACAGAATCAAAAATATTACTGTTAGTTGTGGCCCAGTGTTGAGCATTAGCAAGACATACTACAGAGGTGTAAACATACAGGAAAATTTAGGGCTGAGAAATATTCTTTTTAGAGTTCGGGTTAATCTAAGTGATGTGAGAGTGTACATCTTTTCCAGCATTCATTAGATAAAATTATCGGTATGTAACATTGCACGTGAATATTGCCTTAATATAATAATCGTATGATTTGTATGGCTGGATAAAAAATACACTTCTGATACAAGCAGTGCTGAATTATTTTATGACTGTGGTTAGCACAAGTTGCCATTCTGAAGCTGTGACCAAGTTCAGACTGTCTGAAGAAAAGAGAGATGGAAAGACACTTAAAATTTATAACTTCAAGACAGTACCATTCATAACCTCAAGACATTCAATGAAGTTAGGTAAAAAATCTTTTTTTCGAATTTCAAAGATATGTCAGTGTGATATAGGCAAAGACATCCACTATCTATATCCTCCAGATATTGCCACTCTCTGAAGTTAAGTAAATTTGTTTTTCATTTAAAACTATGTAAGTATATAAAGTACAAAAGCACATTTTGGTAGAAAACATTACTCAGAAGTGCTTTGCTAATCATTTTAAAAATATACTTCTTGTTGCCTTTTTTTACCTTAAAAAATGAATCACATCCAAAAACTGCATTACACATTTAGGAGCTGCTAATCCTACACCATACTAATTTGTCTGTATATTAGGTTAAAGTTTCTTACCCATTGGCTCTTTCAGGTTGCGTAAGGTTGCAATGCAAGATGTGTTTGTTGCCTGTGTTAGCAGAACTGCCGTAAGAATAATGTATTGTACATTCCTGATGTAGCTATTTCATAAGGTCACCTCCCCCATTTGAATTCAATGGCATGACTAATGCACGTGAAGTTAAGCATGTGTGTTAGGCCCTGAGCCAGCAAACATTAGCACAGGGGCAGGGAAGTGAATCCATGCAGAACCCTGCTCATTTCAGTACAGGAGCACAGAAACCTGCCACAGTTGGAGCCAAACTTTGAAGCAATTAAAACACAAAACATTTCAGCTCTGCTTGCATAACAATGCATTAAACATTGCAAATAATAACAAAACAATAAGTTTGTTTTCTTTATCATCTGTCACTCAACATGGGAAACAGCCAGCTACACTTTATATTGAAAAACAAAGGACCATTCAACAGGAGTATCCCAAACTAACTCACTCTTTGGAAAACAGCTTGGAAACACAGGTTAAATCACAAACATTATATTCTGTTATTTTGTTATGTTTATCCTTCTTAGATGATCCCTACCAATATATCAGTCTACACAAAGCACTTTCTGACTGTGGTCCTCACAAACATGCTCCAGTATCCCACTCCTGAAAATAAATTATTATCTCATTGGAGTAAATGCTTCTTCAGGCTGAGCTGTGATGGGATTACACCTGTGCAAGGGCTATCCATAGTGATGCACAGATGTGACGAAAAGGCCTTGTAAGGGGAATTCAACAAACAAGACCTCAATGCTGCAGTATCTGTGTTTAATGTTATGCATGTGAGTCACCTAACTACCCTGAAGGGGATTCTTACATGCATAAGTATTTGCAAAATGGAAAATGACATATTTTTGATGCACAAGAAGGAAGAGAATTGAGTTTATGTCTCAATTTCTTATAGTTTTTTGGGGTTTTTTTTCCCACCAATTCACATGATGTTACTCCTAGTCTTTAATCTGATGATTTAAACTGTATAAGCAAGGTAGTAGGGGTGATTTGAGTTCATTCTCTCTACCAAAAATGAAAAGGGGGGAGGGAGAGGGGGAGAGAGAGAGAGAGAGAAGGAAATTGGGACCATTCAGTAGATCAGCAGATACATATGGTTAAGAAATTTCAAATCTGACCTTTTATATGTTTATATACATAAGTGTAATGTGTATATGTATGCACATGCGTATATGTACACATTAGCTGAATATATGCTAGGTTCCAAAATACTAGAATCTCTCTCTTATGTAAAGGAGAGAACGATACATACAAAAAGACTTATTCCACTTACTGGCAGCATTTATGGGATTGCTAACTTTTTATGACATGCATATGTAATTCTCCTGCTATGTAACGAGTGAAGAAAATTAAGTTTCTAATTATTTTGCTTTAAAGTATGAAAATTAATTTCTTGAAAAGTTAAATTCTTATTACAACTTCAAACTTCTGAAAACACAGTGCAGTCAAAATCAATATTTTCCCATAGATTCTCAGGCTTTTTAAACTAAGTGTTTATAAAATTTCTTGACTAAATATGAAAACAATTTTTAAAACTTGATTAAGGTCACCCAAAAAGACTGTCTTTTATTAAGAATTTTAGCTGCAAGTGCCATGTAACAGGTCCTAGGAAGACAGAAATGATAAATAAGCTGGGATCACAATTATTAGAAATGCAAGCTTGTAATTTTTAAGACGGATTTTAAAAAAAAAAAAAAAAAAGAAAATTTTCCATAGCAAAAGAAACAACTTTCCCATTTCAATGAAGACATTAAAACAGCCCTGTCCAGGCTGCTTAGCAAGGAGCACTCCAATACCAGCAGGTTCAGGAGAGAGTTACATGACTCATATCTCCATCCCCAGGGCAAAGGCCCCTTCAGCATCCTCCTGTATGTCGACACCCTGCTGCTGCTGCTGCAGATACTGAGACTCCTTTGGAGCTAGTTCTTGCTCTGACAGCAGCCTCAGGCCCTTGCTGAGCTCCCTGTCTCCAGTTCACGTTTCCACTGCCTTGCAACAGCCCGGCTCCCAGTGAGCCCTGTTACCCAGGAGATCTGGCCATCATGCACCATGCATCTTCTTCCACCACTCCCACTCGATACAATCCCCTCGTGCTCTCTGGCTTGTTGCATCCTTGATTTGCCCTTCCTCTGCATAGCTCCTCTGTGCATAGGCATGACCAGCCCCACCACCATGAGCCAATTAATGACCCACAGGACATGACGCAAGGCACACTCCTGAAATCACCCTGCCCAGGTGATGCTCACAGGTGTTAGTAATGTGACAATTATTCCACCATCACTACCATGGTGTGCTGTGGGCAACAGCTGTGTGATCAGATGCCTTCCTGGCCCAGAAGTGACACATGAGTACCACCTTTATTACCAACACAACCCCTTCCAGCAATTCCATCAAGTTATCAACACTGACTCTTGTTTTAAATATTTTTGTTCTTCCTCCCAGATTCTGTGTCAAAAACATCCCTCCTTTTCATTCCAACTTTCCAAAATGCATTTTCAAGATGGCACTGGAAATACTCATGCAAATAACCCCTTCAAGCACCTGTGCCACTTTCTGCAGCTTCGCTTGTCTGCTTACTCTGAAAATGCAAGAAAAGTGATCTTAAAACCCCTGAAAATAAAGTCTCAGCTCCTAATGACATGAGTGATCTTATTTTTTTACTATTACTTCTACAATAATATTAACAGCAAAATAATATGAAGCATAGATAATTGCTGTATGGAAAAAACAAACATTAATGTATTAGTGCTTGAAAATCTGGTTTCTAGAAGTTCTATGTGCTTCCATTTATTTCAGCAGCAAGAATGAGTGCTTATCGTTTCTGAAAATATGGACGACAGTGGACAAGAAGTTTGAAGTAAGATTTTCAATGCAATTTGGGGGGGGGGGAGCAGTGCTATCTTTGGCTTCCCACAGAATGTCATCAAATCACAGGCTTGAGAAGCACTATATCTTTTCTATGTAGGATGGAAGATACCAAAAATCTCATCAATTTTGTGTTCTCTACTGCAAAACTTCTGTACCAAAATATTCCCAAGTTGCAAAAAAACATTAAAGAACTGCATGTGAAAAGTTTATAATATACTCACTACCTCCTGTAAAAGGACAGATTGTACCAAGGAAACCAGAATAAAATTTTAAAAGTTGTAACCACTAGGCTAGGAAAAGAGCTGTTCAGTGATACAAGGATGTGTACTTATCTGTAGTCAAACAGAGCACTCATATTTCATAAACTAAGTAAAGTTGGGCCATGTCAGTAACTGAGATAAGAGACAGGTGATACCAGAGGTTGCTTTTATGCACCAGCAGCTGGCATGCTTCTGCATAAATGAGCATTAAATTAAACATTCAAGTGAGCAGTCAGTTGCACTACTTTGCCAGAAATATGTCTTTGCTGAGAACAAAATCCAGGTCCTATCAGTCCCTATTCTGAACTGCTTACTAGACTCAGACACCTTTGGGGAGGGTAAAAAACAGTAAATGTTTAATCAGATAAAGTAATAAACTGGCCCTTTCTGTGGTGCGATGCAACAGTCTGGAGGAGAATAACTCTTCAGTGATCAACGATGAACTCCAGTGCAAAGGGTCTGAATGCTGGATAGACCCATTCCCATTAGAAGGTGGTGATTGCATGTAGCTGAGTAGTAGGATCTAGCAGGTGAAGAAACGCGACCAAGAATGTATGTGAAGAAAAGAGAAAGATGTTGTTATCTGGCAGCGTAATTGGAAATGGAGAGTGTGTGTGTGCAAGGGATTTTCTCTCTTTGTGGCTATGCTTCTCAGTTTTAAAAGAAATAATATCAATCTGTTTTAAAATAAACATGAGCAGGCAGTTTGGGATAAATGGAGGAATACAATCTCACCTTCTCAATTAAGAGTTCATAGAAAGGCATTAAGATAGCTAGGAGCTAGGGCAAGAGCGTTTTCTCTATTCCATATACAAGGATACCATCACACCTAAAACTAAGTTTATAGAGGAAAGTTTTGCTATACAAATTTTCTGTAAGCTCAAAGAAAAGAGAAAGGTAAGTAACAAAGGTGCTAATGTGCACTATTTTACCAAATTAATTTTCAAGTTATCATGATTTTGTTGGAGGGTGATTTATGAGTGGGTGAATTTGGCAAAAATGTCAAAGCACAAGATCTTAAAAACAATTAAATATTAAAACAAAAAAAATGTATTAACCAAATAAATTATAAAATTGTATATTTTGTTAACATTTATTTAATAGTCTAAGGACACAGGAGAATTCTGCTATACAAATAGCTGTAAAACAAATTGGTTTCCCTTATAACAGAGGACTCTTTTGCCAAACTGTTAAGTGACGGGAATTTAAAGATGTTGCTCACAGGCTGGGGGAGCCATAAGAGTGCGTAGGCCTCTGTCCAGACATAATACAACACAGGCCTAAGGCAAATAGCAGAAGAAAATTTAGATATCAGTGAAACAAATAAATGTCTTCTTGTAAAATTGAGAGATACTTATGTCAGGCCAAATGAAAAATAAAACCAAGACAGTTCCCAAAGGAGTTTGGGAAGGTAATAGAAGATAGCAACAGAACTAGGGCTAAAACTAGGAGAAGATGTTCTTACCAGATTTGTTTCCATGCAAGATCAGAAAGAACATGGAAAATAGGTGGGGTTTCTTTTCTGATAAATCAAATGGAAATGGCTCTTGACTGAACTTCTCCTCATGTCATTCATTCAACCCACGATTACTGGGTGTACCACCGGTACTTCTTCTACTTTACTTGCCTCAAATAACCTTTCACAGCAAAGCAGACTCACCTTCAGATTCAATAAGCACATCAGCCTGAAAACTCTGAGGATACTTTCAACAGAGAGCGATAGATATACATATATACTTATCTAGCAAACAGCTTTGTCACAGCTTATAAAAAGGCACCCGTAACACTTGAGCAAAGAACTGTTAATTTGCAGATACAGTTTGAAAGCTAGCCCAGACTGATTGCAAATACTTCTGTAGTTCATGTCAAACAGGTTAGTCATCTCTAGGCTTCAGCATCCTCAATCATTCTTTGCACCTATTTTTTCAACAGAGCAGTATTTGCACATAGAGGGGAATTCCTTCTGTTTCCTCCACTCAAGATGAAGTTTGAGCTCCACTCAAAAATGAAGTTTTCCTCTAATTAGTTTCTATTTATTAATTTACTTGAAGCACAGCCTACATTTGATGTTGAAGCACACAGCCTGTTAAAAACTGCAGATTTTTTTGCCCTATTGGAATTTCAGGGTAAAACTAATACTACTACTGGTTTTCTACTGAGAATGCATAATTTCTTTTTTAAGTTAGGCATTGTACTTCCAAAACAAACATCTTCTCTTCCCAGAGAAGTTTACTTTTACTACAATCTCAACATAAGTTTGAGAACAGAGTAAAGAGGAAAGATGCAAACCTCATGGCAAAAATTAAAGAGCTGCAGTTATTTAGCAAAAGTGAGTTTACCTTAGGGTTGATTATTTCAATGTTTATAACTTGCAAAATAAATGTATTTCCAAACATTCCAAAAGATCACCCATGTTGCTTTAATTTTAATGGCAAAAACTGGAGTTTAGCCAGAGCTTCTGCTTGGGAGAAGGTGGGTGTTTCATAACTCAGTTCACTGAGGATGCTCTATGCAAATGGAAAGGAGAGACAAAATGACACAGATGAGGAGGGGAGCAGACAGCCAGGGCACCAAGAGTGACATCATTAGCAGAAAAGAGAAGGCAGAGGCAGGTCAAATGTCTAGGTCAAATAAGGTAGGACAATGTTATGGAGAGGTTTGAATACAAAGGCAAAAAGCTTGCATTTAACTGGGAGGTGCTGAATTTGAGAGACGTGCAACATTTTGCAGGACATGCCCAGCACCTTACAGAACTGTATTTGAAGGTTAAATTTTCATCACTGGTAGGACATTGTGTATTAGTAATAACTGCAGAATTAGGTTCCAAGTGTTTGGGAATGTATCTGGAAAGATGATACAGTATTGTCAGATTATTATCATTAAACAGAAGTATCTGAATGAAATGAAGAAAAGGAAAATGTAAGCTGAACAAAAGGAAAATGTTCTTAATGGTGAATTCTATTAGACTGTTGAAAAGTTTCCCAGGGGAAATAGTGGACTCCCATTCTTTGCAAGACAAAACACTGAAGAATATACTTTAAGGAACAATCCTACAGTGGCATAGAAAATCACTAGATAACCTATTAGGTCTTCACCATCTTTGATTTCTATGGAACTGAATAGAGCCAGAGCGATAGAGCAGCAGTAAGAAACCACAAATATTATTTTAGCAAAAAACCTTACTTCATTAATGCTGGTGTGACCTGTGAAAATGTAGGCAGGTAAGTCTTTGCTACCTTGGCAGCAGTGGAAGTACCATAAATACTAAAACTGGTACTTTTGCAAATATATATTCATGCAGGTGTCCTAGTCCAGAACAAACTACACATCTGTTTTGAAAACTCCCAGTATTCTGGAATAAGAAACAATAGGTCATAATATAGGTAACATAACAAGATAGAAAAATAATACCGCATGCCATATAACACAAGTATTGAGTCAGAATATAAGGCATTTGCATGAAAGTAGAATCAAATGTCTGAGAGCAATCCACTGCATTAACTTTCTCTGTGCAAAATATTGTTTTACACTGATAGTGACCCTGAAGAAAACACCCTAATAAAAACCCTATCTGATCATTATTGAATACTTTTTTTTGTCTTGAGTACTTTCTGTGTAGTTTTGAAAATTATTTTCTCACAGACTACCATGAAAAAATATTTTAAAAATATTTCTGTGTTAATTGATATAAATTAAAATAGTAAATCATGTGTTACAACATGAAGCAACAGAGAAGTCTTGGTGCAAAGTCCGGTAACTGGAATAAAGTTATTCCTGGAACTTCAGGTTCACAACCAGAAGCCTCAAACAGAAGGGTAAAAAGTGTAAAAAGCAGCACTGCCAAGCTGCATTTCATCACTGTCACAGTCCTGATCTATGAAAAGAAAGTTGCACTCTGCCTTCCATCCTCCAAAAATAAAAACTTACAGCATTATAGGGAGCGAAGAAGTGGCTACACAGAACTATTATCACCCTGTTCTTCAGTGTCAGGTTTTTATTTTGATAACAGTCTTCCCTAGAATAACGTAAGGATGATGAAGTAAAAATCACTTGGTCCCATGCCTGCTCTCAAAACAACAAGGGTATGAGCAGGGAAGGGTTATGATCAATAGTCAGGACTAAAAATGTCACACAAACAGTGCAAAGGCCTGATTGCTATTACAGCTGGAAACCTTCACAATGGCACCATATGTGCCATTCATCCCGCACTGGCCTTTTGTAATAATGCTTACATGTGTATTTCTGAAAGTACCGCAAAGAAAATTTCAGGGATCTTCCCTGTAAGGCGGTGCAGCTGCCTTCACCATGTAGCACTGCTCTGTGTAGTGCATCTGAAAACTGTAGCTGATAATCTGTATTTAATGGGACAAGTTCCTCTCTTCCATAGCCATTTTCAACACCTTCTTTTAATTAGAAGTTTGCAGATAGCATTACAGTGCCCTCCTGATTTGCTGTATTCAATTTGGCAAGCATTATTTTTCCCCTCACTGATGTGTTTATATTCTGCACAGTGGCATAGGAGTAGGGGAAAAAAAAATCACTTAAAGCAGAGGCCCAGACTAAATGTTTTTAACATACTGATTTTCTTATTGCTGTTATCTTCATCGAAGGTATTATTCATGATCCCAATACCGTCTTATAATAATGGCCTCTGTAGAGCAAAATCATTACAGAAACATGCTGTCAATTTTAGTTTCTGAATTCATTTATTGTTGGAATCTTATATTTTAACTTCAAAATATATACCTACATGTTTAAAATGTATTTTTGTTTTTAAGAAGAAATGTCTAATCCCTATGCATATAGCAAAACTAAAGGCCAGAAACTGAGCCAGAGCACTTGAAAGAAGGTAAATGGCATATTCTAATACAACACCTGTTATTGTCTCTCTCCATCTCTCACCATGTAAGTGATAATGTTTCAGAAGAACATCTTGCATTCAAGAAAAATTATATAGCAAACTAAAAGGTCCTTGGCTTATACTGAGGTTGACTAGGCCTCTGTGGCTAAACGTGTTTCCGAAACTCTTCTTCCACCCTTGTGACGCTGGGCAAACACTGTCTCTCAACTTTCAAATCAAAATGAAGTTAACTATTTTGGTCAAGAAAGGCTAGTGAATGTAGGTAATACAGGGTCAACAGGATTTTTTTGAGTGTTAAAGATATTTTATGTCACTTTTTTCTATTATATGACAGGGAAAAAAGAAAAAAAATATTATAACATCCCATCAGAACATCGGTGGCAATACCAAGCCCAAGCAGGACTTTGGGACTCAAGAAAGGATTTGGTTCAGATAATGATTGTGATTTCTGGTGTGTTCACACTGTATGCATTTGACTGCCTGATGGGTCAGAGGTCTGAGATCCTCGGCAGACACTTTTAGAAAGAGGCACTCCCTGTGTTGTCACGGAAAACTTAAAGCTCTTCATTCCTTTTTTTTTTTATTTAACATATAATGCAGATAACCCAGATGGAAAAAAAAAGTGTTTACTTCTTAATGAATGGGAAATATATAGTAACAAAAATAATGTTTCTTAGGTCTTAAAATGAGCCCAGTTTACTGTGAGACATGACTTTGGAATTTAAGTCTAATTAAGAAAGAATAAGAAATTATATCCTAAAACTAGTGTTGACACGGCAATAATGTCCTATTAGTGTGCATATTTGTGCATAGGCAAACATGATTAATAAAGCTTAGGTTTATATATCTTTTTATTGGAACTGAATTTTTAACGATTCTAGGGAACTGTAACAGAACGTTAAGAAAAGCCTTTTATGACATTGCTACCAATTCATTACATTATTTTGATAACAGAAGAGCTGAAATGATTTAGCGCACCTTTAAAATCACCATATTCTGTAGTTTCAGAATGCATATGCACATGTCGAGGTGATCTTGAGATGTTTTATACTATGCGGGGCTGTAAATTTGTCTCACCTTTTACTGCTTCTATGATGGTTAAGAATACATAAAATGAACTGTAATTTTGGTCTGGTGATTCTTGTCACAACTGGAAAAGTCTTTAAATAATGATGCCAGCAATATACAGGTTTTCCTATTCACATAAAGAAGGGCATGATTTTCACATATTTATGGCAGGCTGTTTATTAAAGGTACTAAACCAATTTGGAATTGTACGCTGGTGTGACAGACAACCATATAACCTCATGGCACAAGTGATCTGGACTCAGAGATACTACTAACTTAAGAGAAAGACCATCCGCCAGTACTTGATTGAGAAGAGTAGGAAAGTCAAAAGGTGTGTGGAAGAAAGAGGCAGAAGAGCTTCACTAAGACTTGAGGAGAGAGCAAAATACATATTGGAAGACATAAAGAAAAAACTTTGTGAAAATCAGACCAAAAAAAAACCCAAAAAGTAAAAGAACATACATGCAAAAGGCTTGCAGGAGTCTTCATCTGTCTCAAAAAAGAGCGGATTAAATTTTACAGAAAAGGACTATAGATGCACAGCTTACATCAGATTTTACAGAAAAAGGGGCTCTGTGCTTTTACAGTGCTCTTACAGATAAAAAGAAAGCTTCATTTTAAAATCTCAGTGGAATATTTGATCTATCAAATAGTCATATTAAAGAAACATGCCTTCAAAGTAGCCTGAAGAAACCTTGTTTCAATCACATTTGCTGAGGTTTAAAACACTGTAGCCCTAAAATTATGACATTTTTGATGTCCTATAGAATTCTTAAGTTTAAGACATCTTTAACTTTTACAACTGAAGGAACACATTGGTTTATGTACTTTATATTAATATAATTTATCTACTGGTTTTTTTTCATACAAAACCTTTAATCACAATCCTAATGATTTTTTAACAATTACTGTCCCAGATGAATTTCCATTAGTTCTGTGGGAATTATGTATCCAACAGAAAAAAGAATGGAAACTGATGTCCTGGATCAGATCATCCTGACTCTGTGGCTGGCCAGCTTTATTTACACAGAAGAAAAACATTTACACACAAGAACAACCCATGATGAAGTTACCAGTCCAGAAGAAAAGGTTTTTTTTTTTTTACTTGTTGATTAGTTATCTGTACAGCATATAACTTCTCATACAACATAACTGTGGCTACTCAAGTTGTCCATAGCATACCTAATATTTTGCTGGAGTATTATCCTGGTTATTGCTTATGAAAGTGAGTTTCACACATCAATTATGTAGCTTAACATAAGAAATACCATTTCCTCTCCTCTGGTTTAAAACCTTTCAGTTTTGACCATGATTTCATTCATGAAGTGTAGATTGCCTTACTTTTTATGGCAGGAGTTACTAAATAATGCCTGTGGCTTAGCGTGCTATTTTGTTTAGACTGTAAATACTACACACACTTTGAAAAAATGCCAGTTGTTACTGGATGCATCCAATGATTTAAATAGAAGAAGAAATCTCTTCCTGAACTTGCTATTTACAACTTCATGGGATGTACTATTTCACTCTTGCAACCATACATAGGTATTTTGAACAAGTTTATTTAAACGAGCAGTTGAAACCCTAATAGTGGAGAAATGGGATACATCAGCATTGCTTTGGAGTTTGCATGTCAGTAGGTTACCTTAAGACAACATTAATGGATAGACAGAACTGACAGTTTTTATGAGTAAATCAAGGGAATATGATCATGAAGACAGAAGAGTAACTGTTGAAATACTGAGTTGTAGGAAGTACAAATTACAGTTCATTCCAAAACAATTAATCTGTATCTATAGGTAAAATTTTAATATCAGAAAAATACAAAAGCATTGCAAACTGTAACTGAAAGTGATGATATGAAAAATTAAAGTTCTACATTTATTATGTAAATAATACAAAATTGGTGCAAAATATATTTTCATAGCTTACAAAGACTTGTCTCAGAAATGTGTTAAGCTGGCCATATGCATTTCAGTAAGCACCACTCACTTTAGTCCCCAGAAGACCCATATTCAATAAATACATTGTGTTTTCATCAGCTTCTTTGCTCAAAACCATTCACTCCAAAATACGGAATGCTAAAAACTGTGCTTGAAAAACACCCCTGAATCTCAGCTACCTTGACATTATCATTCTGTAATCCCAGTTCACTGCCAATTGGGTTAGTCGCCATTTTTATCTACCAGAGCATTTTCTGGGCACTCCCCTTATGTTTGCAATGTAAACCCACTGTAAGCCTAATGCCCATACCAGTGACACTCTCCCCTACAGGACATTTTTGTTATCTCAAAATCTATAGTACAGTTCTATTAGGGATTTTAAATCTCATTTCTCATTTTTCTCTGGACTGCTATATCTATCAAATCATTTTGCCTCCTGTTTACAAAATAATTCTTCCATACTTTCCAAGAGTGTTAGTGGGGTTTTTTGGGTTTGGGTTTTTTTTTTCTGTAAAACATTGTGCTCAGCTAAAAAATTTGGCTCCTTTCTGTACAACAAGGACTTCTATTTATCTTACTTAAACAAAGACAGGACTCCCACTTACATCTTCTGGCATAAGCCTTTTATCAACATCTATTACATCTTTGAAATATCTTCCAGGTTCTTTTCATAGTTCAGTTACTAGTCCATGATGTCTCACATGCTTGGAAGTCTACTTCAGCCAGCCATGGACAACTGAACATTTATTATCTTCATTAGTATGTATCAATGCCAAGAAAAAACACTTAGCCATAATTTACTACCAAAAAAATGACAAACATTTTTCCATCCAGGGCAAGTGTCGGATAGGTGACAGCTGCCTACCAGAATCTGCTTGTGCTGAGAAGTTCCATTCTATGAAGCTTAGCTCTTTGGGAGCCCAGCAGAGATTGATGGTGGATAAGAAGAACTAGAGTGGAGCTATTGAATTCTCTTTACAAAGCTGCCATTTCAAAAGCATCTAAGATTACAATAATCACAGTGTTAAAGAGGTACTCCATTATTCCATGACTGGATGGAAAATATGCTAAAAAAAAGATTCTCAGTTAACCTAACTGAAATAAACTGGGCTCAGGAGGCAACAGAACTTGCCTGTGCCACTGTGTCCATATCTTGTTTTCTGTATTTTACTCTGCATATTTTTGTTATGGAAACACTCAGGACTGTGTAGAGTTTGCCATGTTTTGTTCTCTGACACAATTCTGTTCACTGGTATATATTGTATATATATATATTTTTTTTTTACCCAAACACATGGCTATAGTAAGTGGAAAAGACATCATGTCAAATCACCAATCTTATTGATGAATTAGTTAAGGCTTGTGCAATGTTGTGAATAGACCATGCTGTAAACGTGCTAAGTATTATTTTTTGATCATTCCTGTAACTCTAAACAAGAATATTTTGGTTTCTTGTGGAGGTTCCATGTACTCCTACAAAGTCAGTGTGATTCCATCACTTTATTTTGAGAAAATCAGAAAGATGCATCCTCTGTGTTTTAGGCTTTCATACATTGTGTCCATGAATGTCACAGCCTCTGCATGCCTAAGGCCACATCTGTCAAAGGCAAACCCATTTTTAGCAGAGCAGGCTAGCATACATACTACAGGAATGAGTCTATATGAGATCTTCATGAGAAGACATGAACTGCCATTCCTGAGCTGAAAAAACTGTTAATATTTTTACATTCTCCCCTGATTCAAGGACACATTATTTTAAAGAATTTATATTTACATACGAATTATAAACCAATAACTTACAGGAAATATGTAAATTAGGCAGGCATACAAAACATGACATGAATGTTGAAATTTATATCTTTAAGAGAAAACCTAGGTGCCCAAGCATGTAACCTTTACAAGCATAACTAAATCTTATGTGAATACACCCTATAAGCTTTTACGTACACTGCTGTAAATCTGAAGTAACTCCTCTGACCTTAATAGCTTTACTCAAGATGTACCCCTTGTACAGATGAGATTAGAATTTGGCCTTTTAACCTCAATGAAACTCCGTGTGCAGGTAATACACCACGAAAGTCAGGATGGCTGAATCAGGTCCTCTGCATAAAACACCATCGCTAGGGAAATGTTTCAACAGTGATTTTCAGAGGAATGTTTAGATCTATAATTGGGCTTAGTTAAGTCAGTAGCAGTCTTAATTATTTACCAGCAGTGTCCCTGGACAGAATACTGAATTTAGAGTAACTCGGGGTATAGTTCTCAGAGTCTGTTTAGTTAAGAAAAATAATGGCAGCTTTCTTTTGATCTACCCTACCACGTTTTCCCCAACAACGTTCTTCTAGTCTTTAAAATACATGTTGGAATACAGAACAAGGTTAAAGGCAATGCTGTGTCTTTGAGGCCTTCCTTAGACTGAAGAAGAAATAGAAAAATGTTAGTTTTCAGCTTATGGCCTGAAGAAGACCCAACAGCCAAAACACCACCTTTAACTCGGGTTCTATTTTTGAGTATCATTTGCTATCAACTCTTCTTTCATTTTCCAGCTTTCATACTGCTGCCACACTACCAATATTTCCCCTTATTCTATTTTTATGAGGTGTCAGGTTCTTTCTTTCAGAGGAATCTCACAGTGATCCTGATCAGGCAATTGATTTTTAGCAGAACCTCCTATTAGAGTCAGTGGGGAATTCTAGTTAAAAATCAATGGAACAATCTGACCCAAAATGAGTGAATAAGTCTTTGAGAAAAGCAAGACATGAATGACACCTTAATGCAAAATTGGATGTTTTCCATGAGCCCCTAAAAGTGGAACAGTAAAGTATATGCATTGTCTTCATTTTTTGACTACTTTCCAGTGACACAGGGAAAAAGCATCAGTTTTAAGTGGATTGAGAAACAGATAGAAAAACAAACTTATGTCAATTATCCATTATGAGATTTTTGCCACATTGCTTTCCATATATTTCTTGCTTAGTAAAAAAAAATGCAATTATCAAGAAATATTCCTTTTTTATTATTATTTTAGAGGTATAATTTACATTTCTAAATGTTCATAAAGCATACTTCTCAATTCAAACAACTCTTACACCACCAGCACACTGACAATATCACATTTACTGGCATTTATAATTGTATTGTATGTTGCAGTATCTTTCTATTAACTACCATGTCAGTACTGCCTTGTTTGAAGTACTATTTTGATTTTGTCTTAAAATTTGTAAATTAGATTTATATGTTGATTTTGGTATATTACAGTTTCATTTTTAAGATTACTTTTTAAATTGTAACAACTGTTGATGCTTGTGAAAGTTATAAAACTCACAATAATGTAACTATGAACTTTTTGTTTTCCACATTATTAGAATAAATACAACCAAAGAACCATCAGAAGAACTAAACCATTGCTTTAAAAGATGAATTTGGAAATTCGGCTTTGATACAAAATGTATTCAGAAGCAATACATTTTAAAAATGTGTGTTTAACTTCTAAACTGGAGCATCTATAATTTTCAATTACCTCTATGCCTGACACTGCAAAAAAAAGTCACCAAATGTTGTGATCCAACTGGAAAAATAATTCCCATCCTTAATTTAGGCTAGTACACTTTAGTCTTAGGTGAACATGTTTCTGACAATATTTTTCATTTTATTAAGTTAATTGATCAAGCAAATAAGCAAGATTTGTTTTTTCGTTTTGGTTTTTTTGTTGTTGTTTTTTTTTGTGTGATTTAGGTTCAGAAGAAGCTTTTTAATGAGTAAAAAGAGCCACATTTAATAGCCACAGCAAGTTCAGACTTGGAATTAAAAAATCTAGGGACTCTGCTCTTTGTGCCAAAGCCCAGTGCAGGGAAAATCAAATGTTCTCAAAGGAGGAATGCAAATTTAAAACTAATGCAGAAATTGAGGTCTGCACTGCTATCTGTATAGAATAATAGATGGGGTTTTCGGAGTGCAGGCTTGAGTTCAATTTCTGCTCATATAGATTACCAGAAACCATTGCTAAAATTCATGGTGATTATTGTGACTAAAATCACTTTTTAAAATAAACAGAGACATGATCTTGGCTGTTCATTTATCTAGGCTGAGAATCTGCCAACTTTCTGAGCAGGGCAATCAATGGGATTGCTTAAATTACTCGTCATAGTAGAAAGAATCTTGCTCTTCATTACTCGGCCACGTTTTATCTACAGTAGTGACTGATCTCAATTTTATTTCTATTGTCCAAACTGTTAAAAGTGATGTTTGAAGTGGATACGTAAGTTGGGGAAATGAGAAACAGTGGAAAAATGGCTCTTAGCTTTTTGCTTAACCTAGGCAAGAATACATCTGCATAAAGAAATTAAGACTGATGTCGCATTTCATAGATTATCTCTAGATTAATATAATATTTTCTTGTGTTTAACAGTTATGATATCATAACTTAGGTTCAGCTAGTTATGCTAGCTAGCATGCTCAATTATCATTTAAATTTTTGTAATTTTCAACTTCTCTTGATTTTTTTCTTCCATTTAAATCCATTCCTGATTCTTTTCTCTGTGAGAAATAAGGGTAGCTTCTGTTCTCTAAAATACAAGTGCGACTGTAAAATAATCTATCTAAATTCAAAAATTTAATACAAGAAATCAGTTTCCCATGGTTTCTTATTTTGGCATTTTAAAATCTATTTGCAACATCAGCTATTCCCATATGTAAATCTTGCACCATGTTTCCTTAAAAGTCTTGTAATTCTGTTGTTTCTTTTTTCCTTTATGCACCAGGTTTGTTCTTCAGTGTGCAGGCACTTGCAGCTATGCAACTCCAGTGACGTGTCTAGAACTTGGTTAGACAGCAGAGGATATTGCACCATTCATATATGAGAAAAGGAATCTTTCCTTCAACACCCATGAAGCAATATTAGAACACAGAGAAATATAATTCAATAACAATAAACCCAAACATTTTATTTGGGTTGGTTTTTTTTTTTTTTTTCCCAGAAGAAAATCAAAACATTCCAGCAAACATGAAAGTCTTCAATAGCAATTCTTTTTTCCATCAACTTTGTTCTCAAACGCTTCCATTCCTACATTCTTCTCTTTTGGCCTGATTCAACAAAGACGCAGTACATGCAGTGAAAGCAAGAAACCCTCAGTAAGAGGCAGATTAGAACCACACATAGCAAATATCCAGTATATCTGTACTGATACCCTGCAGCTCAAAATTTAGCTTCTGTGCTTGGTTGTTTTATTATCAATGTTGCAAGAGTTTAGATATCCACACAGCATATTTCAGTCTTAGGAGAAACAAAAGCCACCACATTGCTCACTAGTAAGCCACTGACAAATAACATTTACAAAAGGAAAATCAGACACAAATTTTGCCATTTAAAATATGTCCAGGACCAGTTTATTTACATACAGAACTCAAGCGTATAACAATCACAAATACAAAGTAGAATTGTTCGGCTATTTTCATATTATGTCTAGTAAATTACAGCTTAAGGGTACTTCCTTCCTACTCTGGCAAGGGTTTACTCTACTGTGCAATAATTTTTATCTCCCTGCTGTGTTTAGGATAAAGGGTCCAGCACCAGGAAAGGAACAGGAATTATAAACTCGATTCAGTTGTACGACAATACCACTCTCTGTCTCCATGGGGAGCGCACTAGGTAAACTCTGTTGGATTGACAGGAGATTTGACCATCCAGGAACACAGCTGATTGATTGGCCACCATGTACATATTTGCTCATATTCATATAAATCTGTTGAAGGTGCCCCCATCAGAAGACTGAGATTTTCTGATGGGAAATGGAAACCTATCCCAGCTCCTCTGCTGACAATCAGCTGCAAATCTCCCACCCATCTATTTTCCTGATCTTCTCCACTGGTTTTGTGGTTGCCATTTGTCTCGGTATTAAAGCTCAAAAAGGAATAGTCAGGTTTCAGATGCAGCTTGTTCTGTCAGAAATTCCTGATGTCCTACACTACATTTCACTGATTGCTAGATTTAGGTCAGAAGAGAAATTTCCTTGAGGGCACATTGACTCTGTCTTGAGATTTTACTTTATTGTTCTTTCCCCTGCATTTGAGAAGGAAATTGAAGAACTTTGAGCTGCTGACTGTCTACTACAAGGTGCTGAACAGTCTCAGCTTCCATTAAAATTAAAATGAGCATATCACAGAAGGCACTTAGCTTTTTGCAGAGTTGTAACTAACTTTGCTGGGTGCTGCAGGGAAAAAAAAAAAAAAAAAAACCACTTCACCTGGCCAAAGCATGGAAGTTTCAAAAACTTCAGTATCTACCAAACATATATACACCACGTTGATTGGGTTCTTTTCCTTTCATTACAGATTTTTATTTAAGAGAGAGAGAGAGAGAGAGAAGGAACCCTTGTAATCATGTATAAAGTATTTATTATTACTTAATTTAAGAATTTGCTTATGAAGATGTAAAATCTTCAGATGAGTCCATCAAGATTAAACTAAACCACATCAGAACGGGACTGGCATTAAACCATCAAACTTAAGAATAAGGTAGTGTCACGCACCATAAGACTGATTTTTTCCTTAAGAAAAGTTCTTTCTTGATTCTTATTTTTGAAGATGAATCTACTGGATAAAGTTGTCGTAAGAGTTATGCCTACATAGGCTTTGTATGAAGGTCTGCTGAATGCTGTGCTTGACCCCAGTGACAGGGAGATTCAGCCCTTATTTGCTTTGATATTTAATTTACTGATAAAATTTTCACCCTTATCCTGAAATCCAGTTTCAGTTGTGATCCTTAGTGAAAGGATGATCACACAAGTTTATATAGCTGAAAACCACCACTGTATGTCTGAAGTACAAAACTCTTTTCCCAGCTGCTTGGAAGTGAGGTATGCTTTACAACAACCTTCGGGTTAGGAGTTCTCCCTGTCTACTCCAATAAATTTGCCGAAATTCTCCAGAAAAATAATCTTCTGTAGATTTATTTCATTTATTTATCATGTTTTGCTAAAATAAGTGACATCAGGGCTTTCCAAAAGTTGATGGCCTTTCCAAGAATTATTGCAGATAAATATTTGAATTTAATTTTATCTTTAATTAAAACAATATCTAGAGGACAGTACATTGCTTTCTAAATGGACATTTATCTAATACTTCTTGATGTTATTCAGAAGATCTCCAAGCTTAGAAGATGCTTCTCTGGAATGAATTTCAGGATAAGATGCTTTGAGGAGTTTTGAAAATATTTTTGATCAGATGAGCCACTGACACACAAGTTTGGCTTCCATAAGCTTTAGTTTATTGGAAACTTACTGAAGATGATCTATTTAATTATCGGTCAATCACCAATGCAAATCAGTTTTGCTTTCTGTGAATACTTATTTAATAAGCAGCCCTTGAACTGAAGAACACTGACCCTGCAGCTTCCTCATTTTGCATGGACAACGGTCTCTCCTATGCCAAAATATTAGGACCATAAAGATGAATATTTAGGTCTCTCTAGTTCTGTTAAGGAATCTCTTGAAACGTTGCATATGTGAACTCTTAATTCAAAAGTCAAAGATGCCTCTTCCTAAAATGTACCTTAGTTATTGAAGTCAGCTGACTTCTCAAAATAAGTAAAAAGTCTGTGTGTAATTAATTAAAATTTGTTTTCCTCTCCCTGTTGCCCTACTTTCAACTCCTTCACTCTTCTAATGTCATCATGCTACTAGCTGTCAAGTTGCTGTAGGACTCTCTCTTTGCTGAAGATAAGCCAGTTGTCACCCAAATGTGCAGCTAAGATGAAAAAAAAAATCAGTTGCCAATACTCAGAAGAATAAAACACATCACTTCAGAGCAAGGTCCAAACTGGCTCCTAAGCAGTGCTGAGTATGCTCTTGGTCCATCTGTATACACTATGAGGTCATATCTAAACAGAGGGCTTATTCTGCCAAAATAATTACACCAGATGTTCATTAGTTAAAGCATACTAAACGCCTTCATTCATACACGATACTGAACGTTAGCTCTTTCCTTAAATATCCCTGTATAAATAAGCTCAAAGTTAGAAACTTGCAGTACCAACTCAGCTGTGCCCATTATTGACTCAAGCTGATAGCAACAGGTAAATTTCCTAGTGAAAACATGGAATTTAGATTCTTCAGGGAGAGAAGAATTTCTAATTTTAAATATACAGATATATTTTTAAAGAACAACAATTCTCTCCAGCCTTCTTAAAATATAGAAATAACTTTTAAAAGTATATATATCATTCTGGTGAAGTAAGGTCCTTTCTCAAGTTCTTATGAAAGACAATGTTTACACAGTTGAGAGTTTTTCCGACTTCTAAAAAGAAAAAATCCAAGCAGTCAGCCTCACAATCAAATGTACCTTATTTTAAGATTAATTAATAAACATTTATGAAGGATTTGATATGTGAAGTGCCACTTCTCCATATACCTATACATATACATCATATACATAAACATATATGTATACACATACTCACATACACATATACACGTGTTACGTGTTATGATAAGGATGCTGTATTACTTGGAATGTCTTTGGAAGTATAGGAAAATGGTTTTATTTTCATCCTGATTTATAAGTCAAGATCAACAGACACGAATATTTACATTTTTTCTATTTTACAATACTCCATAATTTTCTATTTAATTCAGTTACTACTTGAAATTTACATTTTATGGAATATTTTAAATCATAATCAACATACATAGAGGAATTTAAAAAGACGTCAGAATTCTTCCCACATCATAACTGGTTAAGGTAGAATTGAGATTATTTCCTTCAACAGGTTTTTTGCCTTTGTAAAAAAATTATTTGATTTGTGAAATATTAAACTATAGCTAATCCTTCTAAAATCTGCCCCAAACTTACTCTACAGAAAGGCTCGTCATTATTATATGCACACATTTTATACCTAACTTGAAGGGAGACAATGTGGCAAAAACACAAATCATGTCATTATGTTAAATTTATTCAAGAAAAGGGAAAAGATACCTCTTTACTTACTAATTAAGTTTCGGACCTTAGCATTTTAGAGCAGGAGTTTCAGAGCTCTGCAAGCTTTGTTGCAATAATCCATTTCTAGACACAGTCACAATATATTAAACACAATTTTGTCTGGAATTTTAACTGTATCTATGAAAAATAAATTTAATAAATACATAATAGAATGAGTTTTCATAGAAAAACTGTAATAAAAATTATTTCTTATTGTAAATGACTGTGTAGATATGCTCAATTACTGTATAAAGTTTATTCTTAGCTTTGCAATACTTTACATTCTGATTGGCTAAAGACTTCCTAATTTTCTTGATCACTGCACCATTATTTCTCTTTAAGTATATACTCTACAAATCCATTCCTGCTGTTTGGCAGAGAGTCAACCAACAAGAGAAGCAGGATCTACATGACAGCTATGTGGTTATCTTTCGATAACCATACTTCTACCATCACCTACCATGCTTCTTAGGTTGGCTCTGGAATACAAACTTTTCAACCTGTCAGTCTCAGCTCACTACTTATTTAAATATTGCAAAAATGCACAAAGGAGGAAACCTACTTCTGTTCTTATTGCAATGAAAAGGAAAAAAAAAGGCAAAACAGGGCTGGCAAAACTTGGGGGGGAGGAAGAGGGATAGTGCCTGATTCTGATCTTGGTTTAAATCATGGCAAATCCAAATTAATTCTATTAACCATCACTGGAGACAACCAAACTCAAAAGGTCAGAATATGCCCTGGTTTGTAAAGGTTGAATTCTAGCACTCATGCGTCCATTGCAGCATGCTCTTCTCCTACACTGTTACCCTCAAGGACAGCAAAGCTCTCATTCCAAGAGCAGCAACTATGTATTTGCTCTCTGTGTTCACTTCTGATAGCAGAATCCTCCTCTGCACTGGTAAGGAGGAAAAGACAGCAAGCATGGAAAAAGGTCTAAGAAGGCAGAAACAAGGAGAAGAGAAGTGGGGAGGAGTTGCGAGGCATAGACCCTACAAAGAAGGCTATACCCACACCTGCACCAACACTTTGTGGCATCTAATCCATGCCAACTTCCAGCTGGGGTCATTAAACGTGGCACGGCAGTATTAAAGCAAACAAGACCATACAGGAAAACATAGACACAGCCCCCAGACCCAGGATTAGACCCAGGTCTCCCTGGTGCATATCCAGACACTTAAACCAAAGAGCCACACTCCTCCGTCCTCCCTCCTTCTCTGCCCTGCTGAGCTTTCAGTTATTTCCCCACACAGTGGCATGGCTTCACCCAACTTGTAGCTGATACCTCTGACTGCACACACTCCTGAACCTCCCCTTTATATAAGCTAGAAAATGGAGCTCTTAAAAACAAACAAACTTCCCTCAATAGCTTCCCATAAAATAACAAATACTTTCCAAAGGTTCTCCAAATGTTTTCATGGTTTTGTTGTCTCATGTCTTATTTTTCCTTTTTTTGCTCTAATTGTCCTCATTTTATAAACTGAAAGTTTAGAACACTAATAAAATAGTAATGCACCAAACTATTTCTTCTGTGTATTTACTCTCAACATGGGTTTAAGGCTAATGCATATTATTGAATGTTGATCTTATCAGCAAGAGGTGATCCACTGACTTTGTCATTCCTAGTCATTATTGGAAATTGTCAGGAAAAAAAGTTAAAATGGAGTTAGAGTTGACAGTTCATATTTTTTCCTTTTCTTTCATATTTTCATATTTTTACTTTTTGTCTTTAATTTAGCAAAGAAAGACACCATGAGATTCTACAGCGGGGTAAACTGTCTCTCTAGTTTAGCTGTATAATACACAGTATATATAGTTTGCATATATATACATATTTCTGTATACATATATATGTATAACAATAAACTGTGTACAGCAGGGATGCATGCCAACAAGGCACCGAAAACAACTCAGAGACATCAAATCAACGCTCAGGCCATACGTAAAAGTGCTTGAATTTGGTAGGCTGGGCTATATTCTTCTTATTGAACAAGGTGGCTGAACGCTCACACCATGTTCAAACTGAAACTTAAGGATGAAATCAGGACAGGTGCCTCTATAATTAACTTGGCCTGGTATTCTGTCAGTGTCTGTTCAGAGACAATAATTTATAAATTATTTGAGACTCAATCATTGTAACTTCCTACAGACATTCATAAAGAGATCTTGATCTCACACAAGCACAAGTGTCGCTCAATGACTTTAATGGAAAGATGCAAGGATCTTTAAAGGACAATGCAAATTCTATAGGACATGGACATTAAAAAACACATGTTTTTAACCATTGATTTTATAAACGTGATACGTTGCTATAGACCGTAATATAGTAATATGTAATATGATATATTTGTACTTCACCTGTTCGCAGAAAAGAATAATTCAGATACTGTCTTATGGGAAACAATGAAAAAGGCAAAGGCAATACATATCTATCTATGTCAAATAAATGGAAGGAATGTACCTATATCTAATATAATTATACCTTTGGGATCTTCAGCATAAGGCTGTGCATCTTAAACCAACCACTTTCATTTCTGATTTTCAAATTTATATTTCAAGCCAATGTTTGTACTCCTATTACTCCCACGGTGGTGGCCGGGCAGCAAACACCATCACAATAGGTCTCTACCACGTGTGCTTCTCAAAACAAGCGTGCAAATGAACTATCCAGACTTATCTTTAGAAAACGTTTTATTTGAAGATTTAACTCTAGGCAAAAGAATCACCTGGAATCAAATGACTATATAATCATAAAAATTTAGAGATGAAAAAAGATCTAAGAGCTGATCTAGTCAATCCTCTTAAGTACACAGGATTGTAACCTGCAATGGGTTCTCTGGAGTATTCTCCACTCTGGGTTTAAATGACTCTGGCAGTGGAGTCACCATTATTTCCCTTGAATCTATCCCACCATCCACCTCCTTACTAGGATTTTTTCCAAATATTCGGACAGCGAGCTCCTGTGCTTGGTTTCTTCTCATTTACCTTTCCTAGGTACACAGACCATCATGTCAGCACTGCTCTAATATTACATTCTGTTTTGGATTATATTGGCCAGGTTTTGGTCAACACTAGAGAAAACTCTGGATGCATACAAAGAATGACCAGTTGACACCATGCAAGCCTTCAGTAGCTGGGATTACTGTCTGTCCAAGCACCCACACACGTTTTCTTTTGATTATCAGTTAGCTTAGCCACTTCTCTCAAGCTTTCCTCCTGAATCAACCCCTCCTTTCTGTCTCATTAACAGTTTTCCCTTTTTTTTCTCTGAATCTCATCAGTTTGACTCATTACAGTTTTGTTGTTGGTTTGGGTTTTTTTGTTTTGCTTTTTTTTAATGGCATGCTGTATTCTAGGTAGTCTAATACTGCCATGTGGAAATTATGGGTTCCCAACATGATGCTTTTAAATATATGGCATAAAAGGCATTGCTGCTACTTTTTTTTTAAATCATATTTTAACGTTGTAACTAATTTGTTGTCTGCTTTCACTCTTAGGTCTCTTGACATTACTTAGTATCTGTTTCCACGGAATACTTATTTGTGTTTCAGATATTTTTTTTCTCCCACGTATTCATTACCTTCTTTTTTTTTCATGTTAAATCTTATACTCTGATTTCCAGACAATCTTGCTAACCTGTCTTGATTATTCTTATTCTTTCACTTTTCCCACAAGTGTTTATAGCATTTCCAAATACAGTAACTTGATTTGTTTCATTTGCACTCTCCAAATTATTAGTAAATAAGTACATTCAGGTTACAAATTCAGTATTCATAGAACTAAATAATAAAATTCTTTAAAATCACTAAAGTGTGTGCAATTATTTAAACATTTTTTGGGAAAAAAGTGTTCATTTTTAAAATTATTAGAACATTAAAATTGCATATGCCTTTGTTCTTTTTTAGGTGAACTCATCATATTATACCTGAGAGTTCAAATCGTCTGTGGTCTTTAATGTTCTGTGTAACTGATGGCTAGCTAACCGCAGGGTTGGGCTTCACCTGAGGGAGCAAAACCAGAGGGATGAAAACATAGAAAGAACAGGTCAAAATGCAGTTTAACACTCAAAATACAGAAGATTGTATCCACTAATGAGAAAAATTAATTTGATATATGATGGGCCCAACCTAAAACCTCTGTTTGTTTTAGCAGCTGTTATTTATAGGAGCTGCCTCGTTTAAGGGACACTGTAAGTAAGTAACGACTACCTGAAAAACAGGGACCTTACAGGATTGGGCTCAATACCTGACTAATAGTTTGTACAGTATATTTTGATTTGACAGGAATTTTGACCTACATGCCTACAGATACTTGAATATATGCTGCTTGTGAAAACACTCATTAAATACACTGAGATTTATTTTCTTTTAGGTGAGGGTGGAATAATGTTCTGAACTAAATTAAGAAATCAAGCATTTCTGTTAAATATAGTATCTTATGTTTATTGTGTGTGCAGCAAGGGAATGTGTCTGCACGCTGTACGTTGTTAGCAAAATGTGCTCAAATGGCTGACTTTCATTTACATTAACTGGCATATCTTTTTTCGTTCAGTGATATTCTATTTGTTTTGCAGATGTTGAGAGGCATGAACAAAACTAATGAATATTTCTAAGCAAAATGCTTCGAAATTGTATACTTTCAAAGTGACAGAAATATTTAATTTCAGGAATGTATCCCATTTATGTTCAAAATTTTCTCTCTCACTGGGAGAATTTACATGTTTCAGCATCATCTATCAACAGTGTTTAGAATAGGAGTGGTATCTTTCAAATGCAGCATTTACAAGTCACCACTTGTCATTAAATGTAACTGTATGTTCAAGAGCTTTGTAATAATAGCCTTTAATTAAACTAGGGACTGTTAGAGGGTTTCTGTTGCCCTTTGAAGTTCTTAATTATGAGTTGTATCCAGCCTTTTATGGCACACTTAAGGTTAAATTAAATAATTAAAACATACCTCCAAGAAAAATATAAAGACTTTACATGTTTTAATTAAATTTGTGAATTTCAAGGTTTTTAAAATAATAACATATGTTTTGATTTTCTTGCATTGGCATAGTAGAATAGAACATATATTAAACAAAAAATTGGTAGCTTTTTATGGGAATAATCACTAAGCATGACGCATGTAAATGAGCTATTTTCTATGCATGGCTGGCAAAAGTGCTAATTAAATAGTTGGTATTCAAGGCTATGCTCGTTCATTGTTTAGTGACATACAAATCCAGCGATGTGTGCCAGCAGACATTTTAAGTTGAATGTTTTCTCCTCTACGCTCTTTGTCATGAAATGGTGGCACCATGATGAGAACACTAGTGTAAGCAAAACACTGAAATATGCTTTAATAATGTTTTAACCATGTAGCGCCACTAGTCTAGTTTTCTAATGAATCTTTAATTTCTTTCTTCTTATAAGGATGTTACAAGTTATCACTGATGCATATTAAATCATATACATGAGACATTTTCTCACTAAATTTGCATAAAATGGCTAAATGCTAATGCATCAAATGGGGCTTACTATATATGGTACAGTAAATATGCCCTTGCAGTTTTTCTGCAATCAATCTCCTGTATTTCATTAGCAGCTAGATAAAGGTCTGTTCTGAAAAGGGAAAAGAAAAACTATTGTGTGTACACTGTGAACTTATGATGCCTATGATGATTTCTATGTGATGATTAGAACCCAGTCTAGAATTAGAATTTGCACGAGACTGAGAATAAAGTTCCTTGGCAAGTGCAGCTAAACGGTCCCCCTGAAAGCAGCCTAGTGCTGCTAATAGCCACCAGGCAGTTCATTGAGACTTTCCACATCTAGCATTGAACACTGGGTTTAAATCCACGTAGCCCATGATTTTAATTTTGCACTGCTTGATAGATCTCTAACACTCCCTGCTAAATCTATAGCCACCAAAATCTTGCCAGCATTAAAAATGCTGTTCTTCTCTTATTGAGACATACACTCACCCTCCACCCGCATTAACTGTTCCCTTCTTGTCTTCCTGCAAATAAAAGTTATATCTATTGGGCAAAATGTATTTGAATTGATAGCACGATTGCAGTAAGAATAGTATCACTGTTGCAAACAAAAACCTTACATTTAATGATGGAAACTTTGTTCTCTCTCTCTTTTTTCTTTTTGACATCTGGAACATTTTTGTACCTGGTGCAAAAAAAGTGCTATTTAAAAAGAAATATATGCTTTGCCCTACAGTTATTTTGAATTAGTCTTGATAAATAATTAAGTAATGCATAATATATTATTTAGATGCTATAGTCTTAAGAATTTTAGTAGTATTTCAACTACAATTATAGTAATTTATTTATCAGTGAAAAATTTACATAATCATACTTCAAAATCCAGTGGACTGGAGAGATATCAGAAGGATGCCCAGGAATGAGCATAATGACTCTGGGCATTAGATTAACTTAATAATGTAGGGATGTGCAAGATGTTATAATATCTAAAATAGCTATATTTGATGAATCATTTTTAAATTATGAGAACTAAATATTGTTTTCTCTTTTCAGTTTTATTTTAAGAAAAAGACAAATTTTAAACACAGAATAGGAACTAGACCATTCCCTAGGAAATATTGTTCCTGCTAGAATGGAAGAAATCCTGGAGTCTCTCTTCTTCAACTACCAGAGGAAACGTTGATTTTATTACAATGTCATTAAATGGTTACTTGATTTTGCATAGTTATTTTAGGTGATCCCATTGGTCATCAATGGTAAAGGACAACGCAGGGAAGAAATTGAAGTTTTCTGTCTTGTCAGTGTAGACAGACTGGTGACAGAGGTAACTCACTCCTGGTAACTCTGTCACACTATAGATCTTCCCTCAGCCTATGAAGTCTTTTTGAGGCAAATGAGGTAGAGCTTATAGCTACAATGAAGCGTCGTGAACTCACTTCATGACGACACACATGCAGATACAGATTACAGGTTTTCCAGATTCAAACTTACACACACAGACACATATATACACACAAGTTTGTATATGCCCATTCTGTCCATGTATATGTTTCTAAAATAAAAAGAGGATCTATGTAGCTGTCATACAAACCCAATTTATGCCATTTAAGAATTATGGGAATTTAGAGGAAGACATAAAATTAATATTCGTGTATTTCCCAACAATATATTTATGCCCATTGATAAAATACTGGTACCTCATAAAATCCTCAGTACTCGGCTGAACAGTAACCTATATAATGTATGCTTACACCAATTACAACCATACAGAAGGAGGTTTTAATGGTCTGTTTTGAAACAGTTTTTTTAATATAGAAAAATAGGTGAAGAATTAGCTCTGGCTCTGTTTCAGCCCATACCACCACCAGGTTATACTTTCCTATGCACCTACAATGAATTCTGAGATGCTACAACAGCAATTGCTTTCTGTGACAGAGAACAGCTAAAGACAATAATTCATACTTTATACAAAAGAGTGCTAATTTTACATTTTCTGATGTACCACAACTGCTGCTGAGTTAGACAGGTGAGAAGAAATTGCATATGTGTGATCCCATCTTCGCTGTGCAGGTTTCCTGTTACTGACTCCAGCTTTCTCATACAAGGTTATTGTGTGTTAGATTCCAATTACATTAAACTATTAGCGTTATTCTCATGATAATGATATTATTTTATAACACCCCAAACTCTTGTTTCCTAAAGATAATATTCTACATGACAATGAAAGTGGAGTATTTTTATGTTAATGTCCCTTTCAGAGAATCGACATTATTAACAGAGTAAATGTAACTTACTTGAAAAGATGTCTCTTAAAAAAGAAATCAGATTTCAAAAAACAATTATATGCCCCTCTTCATTGGCACAGAGTTTATTCTGGAAACAAAACGATCCCACTCATACCATACAGGTCCTCTTACAAGGGGTGAAATGCTGGTCCTATTTGAGCCCGAAGACAGACTGACCAAGCTTTGGCCCAAAGCACAGAACATTAATTTTTCCCAACAATCTCTTCTTACACTCCAAAGAAGAAAAATTACTGACTGTTTCCCATAGTCACTTATTTATGAAGTTCGTTTTGACCTAGCTTCTACTTTCTCCATGATGATGTGCAAACTGGAGGTCGAAAGGCTAAGCAGAAGGTTGTTCCTTACCACAATCTCCTATGTTCTGACAGTTTCCTTACTTTCTTTATCACATAGGCCTGCTGATCCCACTCACCACTGCAACCTTACTCACATGCCACATGGCTTTCAGCACCATGGAAGCCATAATAGGCTACAAATTATTAAGCAAATTAAGGTCTGTGTTCTTATTACACACGGTTCTTCAGCATAGATATTTAAACCACCAGTGTTTAGGAGGAGTGAATGCCCATTCACCATTACTTTCCAACATTACATGCCTCAGATTTCAGTAAGAGGTGAAGGAACTGAAAAAGATGGCAACAAAGCATCTACACCTGGAGTTTCACCTGAACTCTACACATCCCATGATTGTTCCTACATTAAATATGTATGCATTTACCATTCTAGTACAAACCACTTTAGAAATAAGTCCTTATGGTGCAGTCCAGGTACAAAAATTTCAAAGGCGTGTGGTTACAGATATAAAAATGAACAGCATCGCACGTGGCTGGGGTACCAGAGTCCTTTCCAAAATGTTTTTCCTTTAGTTACAAGGTGCTGAAAGCATCTGCGCTTGTAAGCAAAGCACTCAAAGTCATAACAGGGTCCAAAAATGGGCCTATCCTTACAGCACCAACATGGAGATGGCTGCGTTGGACGAGGTGTTGACCCATCTTGCCAGGAAATTAGTTAACACAAACAACGGTACACCACGGAGGGAATAAATAAATAAATAAATAAATATGCCCTGGCTACGAGGTGACAGCAGGGTCTTCCCAAGTGCTTTTCTGTCACAGGCACAGTGGCTGCTGGCAGCACCGTGACGCCGCGGTGAGGGGCGCAGGGCAGTTGCCATCGCGGATAGGTTCAGCTCCACCTGACAGCTCTCCCGAGCCAAGACGGTATCCTTAGCCCCACACAGCGTGATTTCTCCCTAATCCTTCCTGCAACTTTCAACAAGTTTAAATGTCCATGCATGATGTTATTAACTGGCTTTAGCAACTGCTTAAGACTCAGATTTTTTTTTTCCTCTCTTTTTTTGATTTTTTTTTTTTTGAGCCTGCACCGGCGGACGAGCACGCAGTGGCGATAATAACTCAGTTACTCGGCAACGGGGTACCCGGGGGGGGAGGGGGCTGGCTACTGCGAGAGGCGGCTCCTCGTAGGGCGGGCAGCGCTAATTCGCGATAACCGCTAACAACAATTAACAGTCGCCGTTAGCCCCGCGGCTGCAGGGGGCGGGCGATGAGACAGGGCAGGGAGGGCACAGGCCGGGTACTGGCGGGGAGAAGCGCGGAGCCCCCGGCCCGCCGCATCCCGGCGCATCCCGGCGCATCCCGGAGCATCCCGGAGCATCCCGGGCCCGGGGCGCGGCACCGCCTCCCGTCTCCCGGGAAACACCAATCAGCGCCGCGGCCGCTCCGCGGGGGCGGGGCCACGCCGGCGGCGGCCCAAGGTCCGGCTCCCGGCGGCCCCCGCGGCGGGCGGCCGCCATCTCGGCGGGGGGAGCGGGGCAGGGGGGCGCGGGGCAGGGCCTCGGGGGCTGCTGCTGCCCCTGGCTCCGGGACCGCGGCTGGGGCTCGGCCCGGGGCCAAAGCAGAGGCCGTTTCCTTCCGTGGGGGGTGTCAAGGCAGAGGCCGTCCCTCCTGCCCGCTCTGTCCATCCACTGTGGACGGAACCCTTGCCCCCTCCTTGGCAAACCAGGCTGTAATAGTAAATTTTTCCCAGTATTACTGTCGAATAAGGGACAAGATACAAAGTCATGAAGCCTAACGATAGTTATTTATTGACCTGTTCTGCTTCCAGACCAAATCATACAGAAGCAGGAGTGGGCAGCCGTGAGCCCGGTCTCTGAGTGGCCCTTTGGAGGTTTGGCTCATTCACAGCTCAGGGTTAGTTGTATGGATTTAGGGGGAAAAACAGCTTTTTTAGCATCAAAGACACAGACTGAACATCCCATGCCCTTTCCCCTGCATTACATATATATCTACAATCTGTAGGTCAGCAGCCTGGCGTGAGACTCCGTTCTGCTCCCCACAAAGCCAATGGCACACGTTCACCCGTGTTAGACTCTGCCCCTGGCAGGTAATCTCAGCACCAGCTTTACACCACATGCTAAGAATGTATACATTGCATATGTACACGCATGCATGGTTATAGTTACACACAAGTGAGAGCTTCATGAAGAACAAAACAAGTTACTGTTGATGGACAATGGCAAAGCCAAAGGGCTCCTTTCTCCTCCTTTCCCACTCCCTCACAGAAAGGCCCATAAAAAATGCCCTGATTTTTACCTCATGCACTTGCCATTTAGTTAGGAAATTTAATTGTCCAAGTCTGATGGTTTTTTTCTTCTAAATCAAAATAATAGAGGAGGGAAGGAGTAATTAATGTGCTCACCCCAGGCTGAGCAATCGATGGAAGTGGTGTATGTTTTAAAAATATAAATGGACTTTTTCATCATGTCTCTGTGGGATGGCTGTGCACCCCCTTCCCCCCTGGTTCTGGACGTAGCCAACAGGAATCAGAAAACAAATTTTAATTCATGCAGCCAAGGCAGGATCTGCCCTAACAGACCGTGCACCCTTAGCTTCTCCACAAAATGAAATATTTCACAACATCTATTTCAGCTGAAACAGAAATAACAAAACCACCCTATGCTAATGCATATTAATGGCAACTTTAGGGAAGGGGGAGATGCTCTCATGAATATGCCCATTCATACAAGCAGCCCTTTCTGGAGGGCTGAAGGCAGCCCCCCCACCCCGGCTGCCGGGCTTTGTATGGCGGGCAGGGTGGCTGGCCAAGGCCTGGCTTCTTTTTTTACCAGGGTCTAAGCACCTGCCCATGCCGCCCTGCTTCTGCTCCGAGCCCGGACAGCCCCAGCCACCCCTCATTCACAAGTGGTTGAATGAAAAAGTCAGAAAAGGTGATTTCTCCAGCACCAATGCCTGCCAAGCCACCGCACCGGCCCTCTGCCTGCACCGCGCACCAGCATCCCCAAGGTCCAGCGCTGCAGGTGACAGCACTGCTGGGAAAGGCGGCAGGTGGAGCGGCAGAAGGGGTGCATTATTCAGCATAAGGGTAGTTACTCATTGGTTTGCAGTTTTTTGCCAGGAGCTGTACAGCACTTCGTGAAATACAGACAGAATCGCGGCCACTGAGATTTAAAACACAGACGTTCTAATAAAGCACATACAACTAACTCCTCGTGATGTCTTTGAGCTGTTTCTTAGTCTGCACTGCGCATGAATGCTAGACAGAGGACTAAACTGAATAGCACTCGTAACAGAAACTGTTACCAAGTGAGGGGAAAAAAAAAAAGAGCAGTAGTAAAAACTAGAACTGGGAACATTCCTTCTGGTACCTGGGTCTACACCAAGATGCCCTGATGGATTTCCTCCAGCACCCGGAGAAACACATTTCCCACTGCTTTGCTTATCAGTTCCAGCCTTATTTCTGCTAAACATTCAGGAAGAAATCTTCCCCTACTCAGAAGAAGCGACCCATGTGCTACGGTGTGCACTTACTAACATTTTATCAGTCCCAAGCTGGAGGGCTGCAATAGTTGCCGAATACAAGCTTGTTCACACAGTTTATTTTCTTAATTACATAAGAAGCAGTTTCATAACTTGAACTTCTCAGGAAACAATTAGCCGTCTCTACGTGCTGAACCCCAGTTCCCATAAGAAAATTAAAATGTTTATCTGGCTAAAATAACTTGTAAATGAACTCATTTTTTTCCCCCGCTTCTTTTTGTATTTTGTGCATTGTAGAGCCTAGCAATGATATTAGTTCTAGTGTGGGAAAATATTATAATTGAGATCTGGTAAGTTATTTGCAGACTTCAAGTTTTTCTTTACACTGTGCTGACATTTAGTACAGCCCCGGTGAGGAAAACAATGCTGCCATTCATGGCTCTAGACGTAGATTTCAATCGACTTAAGCGGGCACAATGAAA
The DNA here is from genome assembly GCF_965183815.1 of Platalea leucorodia. Taxonomy (NCBI): domain Eukaryota; kingdom Metazoa; phylum Chordata; class Aves; order Pelecaniformes; family Threskiornithidae; genus Platalea; species Platalea leucorodia. The sequence goes on from NC_138858.1 coordinate 83,782,989, forward strand.
CTTGGTCATTCACTGGTTACCCATATTGTGTTCTCAAATTTTCTCTCAGCAAAAGTATAATGACTCAGTATTGTATGGTTGCATAGACAAGGGCTCAGAACAAGAGACACTAGTTTTGTCTGACGGTGTGAGAAAGTCGTGAAGGGATCTTTTCTTCCAGATGGTGTTAAATTCAGCTGCCTTTTTAACATTGGCCTTGCACAGCAATCTGCTGCTCCCTTTTCACAAAGAATAAGCCCGGGTCCCTGCTAGTTAACATGCATACTCACGCAACCTGCAACTTCACTCCAACTGTTTTACAATGCACTGGTATGCTAAATAAACTTGATCTGGTCTCTCCCGGTGCTAAAACTAGCCTTCAAAGAACGGCTCCGCTGATATTTACACTTTTTTTCCCTGTTACATAAAGCTGTAGATGGTTTGATTATTTCTTTTCCACAAGTTTTAAGGAAATGGCACCTAACGGACAGATAATCCTAGGGAACACTACTTGCTGCGTGAGCCTTTTAAAGCATAAACTTGGAGGGCGTGATACCACATTTCCACATACTCTCTTTTCACAAGTCAGAAGTTAGATGTGCGGGACAAAAGGGGGGAGAAACGGGGCGCTTTGCTCCTAAAGCAGTGAAGGAGTAAGGATAATAATAATAGTAATAATAGCCAAAGGTATTTTATTGATTAATAGCCACGTAACATTAATAGGGTACAAAACAATTTAATACGACAATGGCCAACGCGCGATTATAATGCTGATATTTTTCTCGGGTGTTTTCCTTTGCCAATTCACATCACAGACCAAGACGCAAGCAACAGCTTAAGCAAACTGACCCCACTGAATGCTTAAGTAAACAATGGGTTTCCCCAGAAAACAGCTTATTGCCTTAATTGAGGCTCTTTGAGGAAGAAAACGGCGTACTTTGTCATGTAAATGTTAATTGTAGTAGACAATGGCTCTAGGTAAATAGCCCCCCTGGACAGGCAGTAAATGGGAGGCGTGCGGGCACTCTGCGGTGAAAGGTTGGTGGCACAAACAGCGTTTCGGATGTAAATAAAGAAGGCTCCGCTCACCGGTCGCTGCAGCAGTAAAACTTCGGCACGTGTAGCGCAGCCGAAACGCGGATTTACCTCAAAACAGCCCGGCCGGGGTCCCGGCGCTGCCGGCAGCCACCGGGCCAGACCCTCCGACAGAAACTGCGCTGCGAGGATTTTTGCAGCTACGGGGAGGATGGGATAACTTTTGAGGCTAAATTCTTTGTTTTAAATCAACGGCACGCCTGCTGCTGCCAGGACCCGCCGGCTGGCTCTCTGCTCCCTTCCTCTCCCGGCGCCTGGCGTGAAGGCAAATATTGCCACTTTAAGCCCCCAAAACAATGTTTTATATAAGCAGCCCGACTGCAAAGTTAAATATATATATATATATATAAACAAAAATAAAAAGCAGGCGTGGAAGGTTTGATGGAGACCACTGAACCCCGTTCCCTTATCTCTGATCTTATTTTAATCTGCCTCGGAGACCTTCGGTTTCTAATACAGTATCATAGGCCAGCGTGCCTCTGGGAAGATGTTTAGGTCAAGTCCAGGGGAAAACGTTACCCTTCGCAATTAATCCCGCTCGATTTCACTGCAAGAGGTGCCCAAGCTGCGGTAATTATAAAGATGAATAGCACCCGAAGTAGGGTTTATTAAAAACCCGGGGATGTTTGCAAGGCCGGCCCGCCACACCCGCTCTTCCCTTCTCCCACCGGGCCCAGCCTCCGCAGCCCCCCCCGGACCCCCCCCCCCCGCCATCCGCGGGCGAAGGGCGGAACTTGCACCCGGCGGCGCGGACGGCATCCGCGGGCGCGTCTCCTCGCCTGAGAGCCCGCGGATGGCTGCGGGTGGGAAATGCCCACGGTCTCGGGGTGTATGGGGCGGGGGGGGGAAGAGCTCGGCGTGGTGCCGGCGGTGGGGCTCCCCCCGGCCCCCGCCGCATCCCCCGGCCCCCGCCGGGCTGTCTGTCACCGGGCTGCCGGGGCACGGCGTTGCCACTTGCCCCGAGCGTGGGAATGGGAGCGCCCAGCCGTTCACATCTCCTGCACGCCGTTTAACGGAATCAATTAGGCAAAGACAGACCCTCCGCTTCCCCACCCCGCCCCCCCACCGCCCCCAACCCCCCCCCCCCCCCCGCTCCGTTTTTTGTCAGGTCTATATACGTCCTAATTATTTCGGTTTGGGATGCCAGAGCTGTTTCCCGGATAGATCTGATCATCCTTAAACAAAAAGAGAGGAGGCGCACACGTGGGTTTTGGAGTAAATGTCACTTTCATTTCCAATGCTAGGCGCAGAGTGAGACACAGAACATTTTTTAACACTTTGACAAGGGGGGAGGCGATCTCGTCTCCATCATGTCTTTCTGCTTCAGTAGCTTCCTCAAGGAAACCCTCTCGGAACAGAGAAGCATCTGTGCTCGCGTTTTGAATAGAAGAATAAAATTCGGCCATCACTTTTTTTTCATCTTTGTGCAGCTCCACCGAGTTCTCAGTAGATATAAATTATTAAGCTCGCCTGCACTTCAGTGTAAACTTTTTCTGAAAGCCTGCTTTCATATTATTCGAAATAAACCCCGATGCTTTGTCTCAGATGCACATAAACAGGTTTTGGGCTGGTTTGGGTCTTTTTGGGTTTTGTTTTTTTTTTCTCAGTTCAGTCCACACTGTTTCATCACCACCATCATCTTCATCATCACCAGCTACCACCTTTATTTTTAAGGCCATTTCATTGCAAGGAATCATTTTGCAAAATGAAACTCAGCATTTCCAAATAGCTTTCTAAGAGAAAAAAAAAAAAAAAAGTCCTCTTAGCCCAGTTAAACGTTAGCTGGTCTGCATTTCTCTTTATTTATTTATTCAACAGAAATAGTTGCACGTGCATTGTTTACCACCGGTATCATTTCCTCTGTGCAGCGCCTGGCTATCCGTTCCATGCCATCTGACAACTTCATATTTTGGAATAAGTATGCCATTTAATTTCCTTCACTCCCACCTTCAGCTGTAAAAATGTTAGATTCAATAAGCATTCCTGACCTTTCTCGGTTTTTACTGTCTCTCGCAGTAGTCTTTCATTTTCACACGCTGTACGATGATCTTGAAGGAGTTTTTACTTTCGGTTATCTAGCTTTATGAAGACCAAAACACTCATACAGCTAGATAACCAAAGATAACAACTCGCTTCCCTCAAAGCTTTTTTTTTTTTTTTTCCTTGCTAGAATCCAGATTCTTTCTGACAAACAGGCGTGTTGTTTCCTCCAAAAGTACTAGTGCTGCTTTAAAATATTCATCCTTTTTTATGCAATTGTGACCTGGTTTGTGTGTCTGTGTGTATGGGCAGCTAATAGCATCCAAAAGAGTGCTGTTGCCTTCAAAGTTTATTCCGAACTTTTCCTTTCAGCCAGTAATTTCCGGCAGCGATGGCCAACAATTCGTCTGTTAGTACCAGAAAATAAAACCAGCTATTAAGGTGCGTCAAGCTGCGTTAAGAGTGAGAAGCATCCATCCCTTCACAGGCCTCTATTTGCATTGTAAATCGCTTCCTTCTCACGAAGACTCTTTAGCCTCTATAAAGATGTAAAGCCATCGGCAATTTCCAGCGCAGTGTTAAAGAGGAAGAAGAAGAAGGAAAAAAAAAATAAAAAAAAAAAATCCCATTTCAGTAGAAAGTGACAAGACGATTCGAGGATGCGGCTCCTGATCCCTTCAGATTATGCACGGCAGAGAGCTTTTTACCAAATGGTGGCAGCTTGATTGCAAGTATCTTGCGTGCGTGTGTGTTTTAGGGGGGGAAGGTCCTCGCTTTCTCGGGGCTCCTAGAGCTGGGGAGGAGAAGATGCGGTCTTGCCGGCTTGCTGCTGCCCCCGGTCTGAAAGAAGGAGAAAAGGGCCATCATTGGAGGGCTTTCAGTGCCAAAATGTGGACCAGCCCGGCAAGGTCAGAGGTCCTGGACCGCGGGAGACCAAGGTAATGATGATGTCATGAGAAACCTCAAGTACACAGGGCTATTTGTATGCATGAGTGACCGGCCACCGGCCCCGGCCGGCGGGACCGAGCCCCGTCTGGCCGCCGGCATCGCCTCCGCCGCGGCTGCCGGCTGCAGGGAAATCCGCCCGCCGCCTTTACCTTCCTCCTCGGCAGCGCAGACGGCTCTAAGATCCAAAGACTAGAAGAAAAGCTCTCTCTAAGGACAGATAAAAGCGTTTTTCAGACCCGGGCAGCGCCTTTGCCTCCGTATTTCTCTTCTGGCAGCCTCCGCTTCTGCAGAGGGATGCCAGGCACTTTGCGGCGGCTGGGAGCGGGGCCTTGCTTTCCGAGGCCGGGGATCAGGGCTGTGCTACGCAGTGAGTCGATGTGTAATTATACTGACAATTTGCTCTGCTGTGGTCTCTGTGTGTGTGTGTGGTTTTGGGGGGGATTTTTTCCTTTTCTTTTCTTTTTTTTTTTTTTTTTTTTTTAAATGGCTTCTCATCTCGGTGGTGTATGGCGCCTAATAGTGATTTGCAGGTATTTACACCGGGACTGTTGTGCAAGGCGTTTTCCTCTTGCGTGTCTATTGGGAAAGCTGCGAGCAGCATGGCTCAGTGTATTTTATAGCAACTATACCCTCTCTCCCTCCTCCCTCCCTCCCTCCCAGCCTGTGTGTGCGTGTGTGTGTCTCTCTGTGTCTGTGTTAGAATGCAACACAGGTGAACATTGCAGCAATATTTATCTCAGGCTATATATCATCTGGCGAAATGCCTTAATAAAAACGCTGATTTATCGTTTATTTTTATTAACCTCATACTCAGAGCGAAGAAACGCACGCTGACGTTACTCAAGGAACCGATGGAGGCAAGTCTTTCTAAACTGTTAGAATGCGTTACGTACACTTTTAGGATTTAAGTCTCTCAGTTCCCCCTCCCCCACCCCCCAAAAAGAACATTATACTTTGAATTATTTAACAGTATGATTTGTATAGAATTTTTCTAAGTCTAAAGTGCAAACATTAAAGGTCTCTCGAGTATATGTGATAACGATGAATCTTCTCACTGAGATCTACCATATTTACTGTTGGAATTAATAAATGCACTTCAACAGCTTGTGCGTGCTGCAGTCGGTATAGGATGCACACTGAAGAATTCAGCATAGGCAGACTATGGACTGCTCTGCACTCCTAAAGGAATTATGACTTAAAATTCATGCTGCTACTGTTCTTTTAAGGTGCAAAATAAAACACAACATATCACACTCTATGTTCCTGTACTGTCATAGTCAATATGCCACACTGCATTTAAATACATTTGTTTGTAAATTAGCCTGTGTTTGCATATGTTGCTGTTTTTAAGGGAAAATTTTTAAATGCATGGAGTTAAACTGAAGTTGTTGTTGCTCCATGTTGGCTACGTAGCCTGCATACATGATAAAGCATATGTGTGCTTGTGTGTACACAGGGGAACCATATACACATGTGTCAGTTTAGGTATGTGTGTGTGTACGTGCTTGTGTTAAAATATCTATGTAGATATATGTGGTTACACTGCAAAATGACAACTGTATAAACGAGTCCATTTTTACTGTAAGTCAATATTACAAAAGCAAAAGATGGGGAAGCAATCTCATTTGTCAGACAAGGCCCAAAATTAATACTGCCACCAAGAAGTAACGCATATACATTGCTAATCTGCCAAATCCTGAATTCAGCAGTGATATTACTAAAGAGGCCACTCATCTGTCTTTCAGATTGTCAGCTTTTGAAACTGAGCATTTCTTTTTTAAACAGGTATTAGATATCCTGGTGTAGAGGGATGCTGCAATTTACCACCAGTGCTTTGTACCTGAGAGAGGTGAGAGCTAATTGTGCCAGTGCTCTTTATGGAAAATACACAGCCTGGCACAAAACGGTTAGAATTCTTATAACGCTGCATTATTAGTTACTGAGCTTCTTCATTACCTCTCAGGCTGTTCAGGCACAACAGGGACGACCAAATCAGATGTCTGATAACATCCAGAGGCACATGATCATTTTGATGTTATGTAAAATTCTAATGAGCTTTTCTGAATTGGCAGATTGACAGAAAGAATTTTTTTTTCTGGCAATAGCTAGGGGCAGCAGTGTTGGTGATCAGGCATGTGTTGCACACGACAGGCTTGTGAGTCTATGCATTAAATTCTTGCAGTCAGAGGCATGAAAATTCAAGTGCTCCTCATGTATATGGGTAGGTACACCTATGCTTATATAGGTATGTGTATATATATTAACAGAGACACATACGTACACGTTAATGCATGCATGTAAAACATGTCACCATGTCACTGGATTTACAGTTAAATGCAAGGCATATTATTGCAAACTGGTATGTTTCAAAGATGCAAGATATACCTTTAAAACACCAAGCCCAGTTCTCACGACCACCTCACTTACACACTGACTTGGGAAGTGACTGCAATACACCTGCCACATTTTGTGGATTAATCACTGGAGCCTTAGTAAGTCAAAACAGCCAACATGACGATTATGACCTAGCTGTTTGTTAGCCGTATTACCAATCGCATTTTCTAACTTTCAGATATCTATTTGGGCCTCGATATTGACAGGTGTCCGGTAAGACTTGCTCAAAAGTATTTGCTTATTCTGAGTACCACAAAAATGTATGCAGCAATTGTAAAATACATTTCCAAGACTGCAGTGTTGCGTTGCATGTCAAAAGTTTAAGTGATGTGAGATTCTGACTTCACTGCCAAAAATATCACCTGAATTGTCAAAAGCAGCTGTTAACACTGCCTGCTTTCTTCCAGTTTACAAAATTGTATGAAACTTATTTATTCCAAAATCACAGTAGAAATGATCTGCCTATGGGGTCCAAACATTGACTTTTTCCTCCTACCTCCCTAATAAATTCCCGCTAATGGCCTGTACATTAGTATGTGATTGCCATGCTTGTTTTCTAATCTTTTTATAGGTCTCCAGATGGCTGTGACGTAGAAAAGAAACATCCCGCGTGGATTTCTTAAGAATAAACAGTCTCTCTTGACTTTAAAGAGGAATGCTCATGATTCTCTAATTATTGCAATCAGAGCACCGCCCTGATGCCAGCATCCCTACCTTCGGCAGGGAAGACACCCAAGAGCCCCCCTTAAGCTGCAGTGAGGTACGTAAGAAGGGTGTAGCATTACATAAATCCCCTTTTTGCACCAAATGATGATAGAATTCACGTAGATGTAAACCACGGCACGCCAGTACAGCCCAGGCCAGCTTTCCCTGGAAAGCATCCCTTTCCTCGCAGCCAGGTAAGTCACTTGACTGCCTCGCCTTCTAATGAAGGTGCCTCATCATTTCTTTCGTGACCACAATTTCCTTTTACAGGCAGCTGCAGATTATAGTTCTGTTATGTCGAACATATGGTATGCAAAGGGCTATCTAATACAAAACCAAACTACGAAATAAGAAAAGGCAGCCATCGAGAGTTCAAAGTCTCAGGAAAAAAAAAAAAAACCACAAAAACAAACAAACAAACCCAACTAAAACCGCAAACAGTCAGTAATTACACATGGAAACACTGCGTGCTGTTAAGGAACATATATTCATATCTGTAGGTAATGCATATCATACCGTCTGACTTTTATTAAACAAAAAATAAAAATTACCGTTTCTTGTCGTGATTGTCACTCCCTGTGGCCTGTCTGCGTTGTCTAAATCTGAAAAATAGCCAGGAAAAAAGCAAAGGTTTGTAATTTAAACACTTTCAGTGTTTGGTTCTTGTTCATGAAATATATGTGAACAGGTAAACCTATGCGTGTTCAGAAGGCGCTGGGTATATTAACCTTCGAGATTATTAAATAACTCACTAAAACGCTTGGCTCTACATTAAACGGGGAAATAACTAGCCACATTTCCTGCAGATGATCTAATGTGACACAAACCAGATATGAGTAATGTACTCCGGTATCTGCAGGGTTAAATGTGGTAATCAATATTTACAGGAAATAATATGAATAATAAAATAAAAAAATCCGAATTACATCATTATTTCTGGAGAACTCTGCTTAAAAATGAAAGGTTAAGGATATTATTTGGGGCTGCTGAAGAGAAGTGAAGAAAGCTACAGAGGCAGATATAGGATTTGCATACTATAAGCTGCCAGTTACTTAATAAAGGATGGAGGCTCCACCTAGCCTTCAGTTCAAAACATGCAAAACACATTAGGCCAGCGTTTCCCCACTAGATTTCCCAGCTCTTCCAGTGTCCTGAAACCGGGATCACCGGGAAGGCATGCTCTCTACTTACTGCCCTGCGAGCGTTATCGAGTCGCGGGGGTAAATAAAAACAACGTAAGCTGCTCGCTTTCATTGCATCATATCGATTACATCAGCCTCAGCCAAAAAAAGCACATTATTATTATTATTATTATTACTATTACTATTACTATTACTATTACAACTACTATTACTATTACTATTACTATTACTAATTATTTCCCAGGAAGCAAGCGAGTTCTTCTATTTTAGGGTGAAGCAGTTTCACGCCTTTCACGGATCCGGCGCAGACCGGAGTTGCAGAGGGATGCTACGTTTTTTGGTAGGAGGGACGGAGGGATGCAGCGAGGGACCCTTGGACGAGTCCCCCCCCGCTCCAGTGACACCCGGGGCCGGGGTCGGCGGCCGTGACCCGCTTCACCGGCCCTCCCTGGGCTCCGGTGCGGCCCCCCCCCTCCCCGACGCCCCCAAAGGTGCGCTCCTGAGCCGGGCTCAGCCGGGCTCAGCCGGGCCCGGCGCACCCTGCACCGCTGCGCCCGCCGCATCGGCCGGGAGGGGAAGAGTGGCAGGATCATCACGCCTTTATCAACCACCCCCCGGGCGGAGGGGTGCGTGTTTTGACTGGACTGCGTTTTGGATAACTCGGGAAGTGATGGCTGCTTGCTCCCAGTGACCCACGGCGGGCGGAGGCAGCGACTGCAGCGAGCAATCCCTTGCACCCCGGCCAGCTGCAAGATATGTCTTCGGCTTCTCTCTTTTTTTCTTTCTCCACCCCCCCCCCCCCTTTTTGTTCCTTTTCTTTCTTTTTTTTTTTTTTTTTTAAAAGCTCGAATATGTAGAGGCCACAGAAGTTAGTGCCTATACCCCAGCCTTGCGAGTGTTTGTTTCTATGCCTGCACACCTTCCGAGGGCACCCGGGCATTGCCAAAAATACTCTCTGAAAAACAGCTCTGCTTTCTCCGGCGGTGTGCTTGGATAATTAACATTTCCCGCACCTAACTACGCCCCACGACCAACAGGTTTAGCATCAGACGCACAAAATCGGCCAACCGGCGTAAGCCCTCGTGTCAAGTCATAAACCCTGCCTTGTTCATCAAATTTCCCTCGCCGGGGGCGAGTGGAAGTGGCCGGAGCCACGCCGAGGCCACCCGCTCCGGCTGCCCGGGATAGGCGGCCCCAGCCCGGGCTCACACGGAGCAGGGAAGCCCCGACCTGCCCGGGGCTCAGCTCTCCCAATTTTGCAGGGAATTCAGGATCAGTCTATCCCACATACACACCCACAAACACATCCCACGATACTTACATTTCTTCGTCTTTATCAGAGAAAGATTTGACACCAGATCTTGGGGGCGAGCTGAGCCTCCGGTGGCAAACAAAGATCCCCACGGCCGAGCCCCTTCGGAGCAGAGAAAGCTCTTTCATGTCTCCAGAAATTCACGTCTTTCCCCTCGCCATCCCTATTTAAAACTGCCGCTTAGCTCCACGGTGTCATTCTTGCGTGAACGGCTCTGAAAGAGTTAGAAATCTTCCATCCAGGAAAAACGGGAGAGAAAGGCGAAAGTTGCCTTGGGTTTAGCATTTTTTTTTTCCTTTTTCCATATTGCTTCCTACGCCCTGGAGTAGAAAGTGAAGTGTTGTATGTGAGGCTCTGCAAGTTTTTTGGGGGGGTTGGCCAAGGTCTAGTCCAGCCCTCTCTGCTGAGGAGGACGTGCTCTGAAATTCAACCAATTTCCCCAACGCTTTTGTTGCTGATGAACTGAAGCCCTATTGTTCATCCATTGCCACGGTCTTTTTCAGTTCCTACTATACGTTATGCGTTGCCAGAGATAATGAATTTGCACCAAAATCTCTCACAGTCCCATTCTGACAGACGGAACAAATTAGAAATGTCTAGTCTAAAGAAGAGCAATGGCTACCTTTTCCTAGAGAAGAAGGAAAGCGCACATTTCTTTGGAAACTTAAAAAAAAAAAAAAAAATTGCAGCAAAAGGTCGAGTTTTATACGGCGTTTTCCTCCAGCTAACTTCTGAAGAACAGTTTCTTCCCAGTCTTGTTTTTGGGAGGCACTTCCATTTTGTGCAACTTTTGTCGAAACCAACCAGCCGGCCAATGGCAGCAAAAAAAAAAAAAAAAAAAAAAATTAGAAAAAAATCATGGTACTAACAAAAAAAGACTCTCTTCCCATGCCTGCTGTCATGCAAACTTGTAGCGTGACCTCTCGTCGCTGGAAGGAGGGTGTCCTAAAGCACTGCCGGTTCCTTCTGTCCCCTCTTCCTCCATCGCTCCGGGTTTGGAAACAGCGTGCAAACGCCCGTCAAAAACCCCGGCTGGGTTTTAGGGCGCGGGAGGCGGGCAGGGAGCGGGTGGGGGGCGGGCGGGGAGAAGTTTGGGTGTGCGCCGGAGTGGGAGGTGTGCGGGGAGGGAGGGGTGGAAGGAGGGATGGAGGAGGGATGGAGGAGGGATGGAGGGAGGTGGTACACGGGGAGGGGGCGGCAGGACGGCTCGCCCCTGCCCCTGCCCGGGGCGGGGCGGGTGTTGTGCTGGCTCCCCACTCGGGGGGGGGGGGGGGGGGGGTTTACACGACGCCCCGGCCCTGCGTGGGCAGGTGTCAAGGAGTGTGGGTATGTGTTTGTGTGAGGGGGGGGTCTGCGAGGGGGAGGGGCGGGCGGGGGGAGGAGCGACGCTCAAAAATGAATATATATATATATATGCTATACCCGCGCACATACACATTTATGTGTGTGTATATATATATGCGTATGGTGCCAGGCGGGTGTCCCGCCCGCAGCGCGGCTGCAGGGAGCTGGGAGGCAGTCCGCCGACCCCGGGCGCGGATTTCCGCGGGGACAGACAGCGGGGACAGACAGACAGACAGGCAGCGGGGACAGCCCGCCGCAGCCCCCTGCAGCCCGGCATCCCCTGCCGGCGCGGTCCCCCGGGGCAGCCGGCGGACAAAGGGAGCTCTATGAGGACCAAAAGGCGAGACCGGAGAGAACCGGGGGATTTATAAAAACTGCTGAGGGGATTTATAAAAGTCCGCACCGCTCCGCCCGGCCTGAAACATACTCGCGTTTCCACTCTCTGGCGTGGGCATTTAAGTTTTAGTCGAGATGCTTCAATGGAGAGGAGGTGCGGGTGCGTGTGCGTGGGTGCCGCTGGTTTGGTCTAGGAGCGACCGTGCCAAGGTCCAGAGGGATGGTCTGGAACCTCTCGCAGCAGGCTAACAAATAAATAAATAATAACGGCAGGAAAAAAAGGAGAGAAACTCGGATCCTAACGGAGAACACCCCTCGCTTCCAAGCCTCCGGTTGCCTATTCCATCCTGCCGCCTCCCCGGCAGAAACTCCCCTGGCCCTAAAAGTTCTCCAGACATCCTTACACACCGCGGCGTCTCCAAAGGGAGAGGGGGAAGAGAAAGAGGAGCCCACAGCGCTCCCGTCCACCCCCTGTTACCCTCGTACCGGTGACTTTCCGCCGCCAAACACCGCGTCCCTGCTTACACCGCTTTTCCTCCCGAGCTGGGGGTATCGTTGCAGAGCCAGGAGAGCGACTGTGACTTGCAGAGCAGAGCGGGGGGTCTGCGGCCAGACCCAGCGGCTGCAGCCCTCGCTCCGGCTCCTCTGGCCTCCTGCCTCCCCTCCCTCGCCCTGGCCGGGTCCCCCGCGCCGAGCCCCGTCACCCCGGTACCCGGCGGAGGACTGCCCGGAGGGATGCTGCGCCTGTGTCATGCAATATTTTGGGGAGGGAGGAGGGGGATTTCTTATTTTTTAATACTAGTTTGTTTTTTTTTAATTTCCCGGAGTTTTCTATTTCCCGCTCGCCGCCTGATGAAGAGAAGCGGCAAATAACGTCTCATTAAAAAAAAAAAAAAAAAAAGAAGGCAGAACGGGCTCGGCGGCGTTCCGGGGAGGTGGGCTTTGTTTTGGGGCAGGGCGGGGGGGCGGGCGGGCTGCCGCTGCTGTTGCTGCTGCCAGTGCGCATTTAATCGGGCAGGGGCGCGGAGCGGGGCGGCAAAATGCGGAGCAGCGCGTAGCGTCTCCGCCCCCGCCCCGCGTCCCCCATCCCCTCTTCACGTTCAAGGTTTAACGGCGAGGTCACGTCCATTGACGTCAGCTCGAGGCACACTGTACGTCCGGCTACATTTACATACACCAAGGAAATTAGGGCAATAAAAAAAAAAAAAAAAAAAAAAAGGAGAATATGCAAATCCGGCTGCTCGGAGAAGAGACCGCGGATTCCCGGAGCGATCGTCCCTATTGCGGAAGATCCCAATTAACGGAACAGAAAATCGGGCCTCCCCTCTCCTTCCAAACAACAACAGCATCATCATCATCATCATCATCATCAACAAAACAAACATCCCCGAAACGAGCAATCCGGGCCGAGAAGAGCCCGGCGGGGAGCGGGCGGCTCCGGTGCGGCTCCACCGCCGCGCCATTCTCCTCTCATCTCCTCCTCCTCCTCCTGCTGCTCCTGTTGGCTCCAGCGTGTATTATTTTTAATACTGATGCATATGTAAAGGTATATTTGCATTTTTTTTAATTTACTGAAAGTTACAGGCTCTCGCTTTTCCTTTCATCTCTCCCTTCAGTTTTTTTTGGGGGGGTTGTTTTGGTTTTTTGTTTTTGTGTTTTTTGGTTTTTGTGGGGGTTTTTTGTTTGTTTGTTTGTTTGTTTGTTTTTTAATACCCTCCTCCCTTTCCTTTCTTAGATTCCCCCGGGTTTCGGCGAGACTCTGCTGTGTATGCGTCTTTATATTCCCTTTTCTCCGTCCTTCTGTTTGTATAAGGTTAGAAAATATGCACAGTGCTAATATTACAAATCAAGGTGCACAAGATGCTTATTGGGTCTTAAGAGGACAGGAGGATCTCATTGCCCTGCTCAGCTATCATAACGATGGCTCCAAACTGGAAGTTTGATCGCCTAATTAACTTCGTATTAGGAAAAAAAAACAAACCCAAAACAAAACCGTTTTAAGGTATAAGGCGATATAGGTAATGCGTGTAATGGGGACTGTTTCAAAGGATTTATACTATTTCATTGCTGTATTACGGCCTATAAGTGCACTTATATCTGCCTTGATTTCAGGAACCTTTTATTTCAAAATCCTCTCTTAAAATGTGTAGACCCAGGTACGGAGAGCTTCCTCTGAGGAAGACATTTTGTGTGTTCTGTCTTAACTGCTACATTATTAAATGTGTTACACCTCATTTTAGAGTGTGTAGCTTTAAACCCACTATCTAATTCTTTACAGAAAAAGCATTTTTAGAGGTTATTTTAAAATATTGCCGGTAGCATTACATTTGCTGTATCCGAAAATCTGCAGGCCTTGAATTGCATTACAAACAGTGTGAACACATTTTGGTTTGCCTTAATGGCGAAATGCTTACAAGAAAGATGAGTAGTTTAACTCTGATTAAAAACAGAAGATTACACTCTTTTTATAGTCCTGGCATGTTATGTTTTTAAATGAGCAACGTCATTCCATAAAAAAAGCAACACCCTCCTCCCCTCATTTTTTCTTTCTTTCTTTTTTTTTTCTTAAAAAAAGAAAGTGTAAGTGCATGCATAGATAATTAGTTACACTATGAATGACTTACCTGCATGAATGTGTAGGGCAAAAATTAGCCCTCCCCAAAGACTGTCATGCACGTTTTTGTTTTTTGGGTTTTTTTTGTTTGTTTGGTTGTTTTTTTTTTTTAAATAAAGAGCCAGAGTATCGTGCTTGGTCGGTATTACTCAGTGCCTGTTTCGCTACATGTATACTTTAATTCTTTGGCGTTTCTTACAGTATTTCCAGCGCTACCTTTCGCTCCGGTTTCACAAGCCCTGCACTGATGTGTCACCCAATAAAAAGTGGTCAGATGGTTACACGTAAAACATTTAAAAAAAAACAACCCAAAAACACCCCACAACGGAAACTGACACCATCACCCGTTAGGTTAGCTCTTACCTTACCACATATAGCAACAATTCATTAGGAAAGTGCCATTTCTACACGTTTTTATCCGCAGCGGATGCCGGGGACTCCCGGCCCGCGGACGCCAACCCAACCTCCCTCCCCCGCCTTTAATTAGCGCACGTGCATCTCTCCCTCCCCTGACGACCCGCATTAGCATATGCAAAATGCGAAGGATGAGCGCGGGGGGGCGTACGTCTGTCTGTCCCTCTGTCCGTCCCCGCAGAGCATCCTCCCGATGGCCGCCCCCCCCCGCTTGCTTACCCCGCGCCTCGCCGCCGCCCCGACGGGACGGGGAGGGCCGCCGCATCCCCACGGCCGGGACGCTGGGGGTCCACGCCTGAGCATCCCCCGCCCCACGCCTCGCGTTACCGTAGGGCGGCCCCGCGAATGACGGCGGCGGCGTTTGGATGAGCCCCGGAGGGGGGCATCGCGCCCCTCCCACGCCCTGCCTGCACCGCTGCCTGCGCCACAGGCAGCGCGGGGAGGGCTGCCTCCCCTCCGCCACTCGCCACCGGAACGTGAACTCGACGGGCGGAATAAGAACAATAAATACCCCCTCCGCCCCTGCGTTATCGGCTTTTTACAGCTAAAAATACGGGCGCGGATATTCCGCTGCGCATCTCCGCGGCTCGCCCGATGTGTTCAAAATGCCGCCGAAGTTGGCAGTTTCACAGATTTCGGCCCAGGATAGACAGATAAATAAATTAATGAATGCATAAAAGCACTGATAATGCTCAGATTTGGGGTCACCGCTACAGCCACGGAGATGAGACGGGGCGCCGGGCTGAAAATAAATAAATGCATGAAATAAATCCATCCCCTCGTCTTCTTATTCCCCCCCCCCCCCCGTCTTCTTTTTCTTTTTTTTTTCGCCAATCCTTTTAGTACCTAGACTCCTCTAAACCGAGTATTCAGCATTTTACACTTAGATTTCTACCCTCGTCTCTGCAGCCCTCTCTATTTCTCTTCTTATCAAACCGCAAATAATCAGAAATGCGCCGATAGGGTCTACAGTTGAACATATATGTTTTGGCATTGTTTACAGATTATTTTAGAAGAGTGGAGATGCAGGTATAGAGGAATGTCTCTTTTTTCTTTTTCTTTTTTTTTTTTTTCCCCCTCAAGATTTAAATACTGAAAGGAAAAAATATAAAATGGCAAACATATAATATTAGGTGAAGTAACAGAAATTTGGCGTGAGAAAAATAATTTTTCATTTCTCAGTAAGGAAAAAAGCTGAATTTAGAGCTTGCTGCCTACACACACACACACAAAATAAATCATAATTTGAAATCCTTACACAAAAGCTTCCAGTGTGAATACACCTCACGGTATAGCTCCTTTGGAAATAATAAAGAAAACCCCAAAGCCATACCCCTTCTCTCCGGTTAAAAACATCTGATTAGAGGTAGAAAGGTAGAAACCAAGAGGAGCGGCAGGAGAAGAGGGGGCGAGAACTGCAATACTTTTCATCCCGACTCCGAAAAATCGCTAAATGGTGAGTTTTCTGGGGGGTGATGTACAGCAAACTCTTTGTTAGGGGCGTTTTGGTGAACATGCAGAACGCCAACTTCAGCCCGGGATGAGCGGCCACAGCAGCTGAGTTTCCACGCACGCCGTGATTTTGGCTTTCAGCACCGGCAGGAGGGGAATGAGCCCCGTTTTCGCCGTGGCTTTTCTGCTGCTTTTCCTAATCAGTTTATCGCTGGGCGTAAAACAACCTGTTAATGAAGACGAGGTTTGAAAGGCACGGATATTTCGCTGTTTTCCATAATTACGGCCTCACGGAGAGTAGTAAACCTAGGGGTTTTTTTTTAATTTTTCTGTCCCTCACCCCCCTTTTCGTCCCCTCGGCAGGCCGGACCCCGCTTGTGAGGAGGACAAAAGGCGGGCAGGAGGCGGGGAAACAGCACCCCGCTCCTCGGAGGGGCCTTTCCCACCCCCCGTGCCCCCCCCCCGGCTGCTCCGGAGGGCCCCAGGCTGCGGCTCCCCGGGCCCCGGCCCCGGTGCGGCGGCGGCGGCGGGGGGACAGCGGCACCTGCCGGTGCCCGCCCGCGGGCAGGAGAGGGCAGGAGCAGGAACAGGAGCGGGCAGGACCCCGGCTCCTCTCACTCTCCCCAAATCCCACCCCTCGCCGCTTCATCCGGGCTCTGCTCCACCAAAAAAAAAAAAAAAAAAAAAATAGAGAGAGACTTGGGAGGAATAGCGATGATGGGCTGCCTGCGGGCAGAGCATCCCACGGGTGACGGGCAGCTCCCCTCGCCCCCACGGCGAAGGGCACCTTCCACACACGGAGGGGGAATTCTCGCTCCCACCCCCGCGCCTTCGCTCTTCGCGTGTTAATTGCCGGGACCAAAATATGGTCTCGCTCTGTGGGTGCCTGCTTGAAGAAAAGCTGGGCTTACGAACCCCAGGGCGGCTGCTATATCCCAGGGAAAGGTAATATTTCAATATTCGTCCCGGGAGAATGTCCCCGTTCTTTATTTAATTTGTACCGGTGCTGCGTGGAAAGACCTTTTTCTCGGAAAAACTCGCTACGTGATCGTAAGAGGTTTTGCCTTTCCCCGATTCTCCCTTCCTCTTTTTAATAAAAATAATGAAAATTAAAGGTTTGGTGTTACCGAAAGGCAGTTTTTACGAGAAGGAATGGCAGTGAGGAGCTCTCGTCGCGGTAGGTAGCCAGGAGGAGGACGCACTCCCGAGAAGTTGGAGGTTACGTTTGATTGGATTAACCGCCACTTTTTTTTTTTTTTTTTTTTTTTTGTTATTTTGGTAGTTCATTAGCCAAGCTTCCGCAAAGGCGATGTGCTGCGATAATTGATTTCCCAGATCTCCTTCTAGGAATTTTGGTTGTTTCATATCTCAACAGGCTGAGAGCGGAGAAAAGAATAACTCGGCTCTTTCGGAGCACCGGAAAAAAAAACCCAAACAAACCCAACGTGCTGGGCTTTTTCGTGGGCGCACGAACATCAAATATTTCTATTAAAGGGCGACGTGGCTGGCATATGCGGTTGCAAAAGCACGCGTGGCGTGGCTGCCCCTCGCGGGTTTTAGCTGCCGTGCCGCAGGTGCCGGCTCGGGGCCTCGCACCGCCCTGCCAGCGGCGCAGACCGAGGGGAACAAACAAAAACTTGCCCGAATCTCCCAGGTCGCAAAATCCGAGTGTAAATTATTCCCCCGCAATGCCTCAGCAAGACCGAGGCGTCCCCCTGAGCAAAGGTATCTCTGCTGAAAGACCTAGTGGCTACCCGAGCACTGGTCTCGCTTGGGGCGGTGGAAAAACAGATTAAAAGCAACGACAAAACCCCGAGGGCCTGCAGGGGTCCTGCCCGCAGCCGGCCCAGAGCCGGGGAGGAGAAGTTTGTCTGTTTGGCCGTCTCTCCTTCTGGGAAGGGTGTTGTTCTATTGCCCTAGTGACTCCCGGAACCTCCGAGGACTATTTTGACAGTAAAATGACGACCACGGATCTCACTCATTCCCGCCGCATCGGGCCGGGCCGGCGGCATCGCATCTCTCCGCTGTGCCGTGCGGACGGACGGACGGACGGACGGACAGACAGACAGACAGACAGACAGAAGGACGCCGCTGCTGGGGCCAGTTCCCACGCTCCCGGAGCATCCCCCCCCCCCCCCCCCCCCCCTCCGCTAGCCGGGACCTCATCAGCCTCATTAAAACCTGGTGGTTTTAATGGGAGCGCTGCGCATGCCTGTTGACAAAAAGTTTCGGAGCTCCCCCAGAGCATCCGCCGCCCCGGGTACCGGGGGCAGCCCTGTTCGGGCAGACCCCCCCCCGGGTCTGCCCCTCGCCCTGAGAGCCCCCTCCCACCCCTGTTTCTTCCCCAGCTTTTCAGTAGCGATGAGGGAATCAAGAAACGGAGCTGCGGAGGAAGGACGGGATCGGGAGACGCAAGCCCGCCGTCCTGTCGGCCGGCTCGGTGGCCTGGGACTGACAGATCCGTATGGACGGACGGAAGGGCGGTCACCCCATCTCCACCTAGCCTTACAGGACCCAAGCCCCCCCCCCCCCCCCCTTTCACACCCCCAAAAAGACCCTCGGCGGGAGCAGAAAGTAGTCAGGCGGTAAAACCGTGCCCCCCTCTCACGGCCCCATCCCGTTTCCAGGACAGACCATACCACCCCGAGTATCCACCGCAACGCGCCCTCCCACCTCGCCCCCACCCCATTTATTCTGATTTCTCCCCAGGGGGGTCACTCGCCCGGCCTGTCGCCCCCTTCCTACCCCCCGCCCCCGGTGCCGGTGCGGTGTGATGCTCAGGCTGCGGGCAGCCCCCACGGACTCCCGTGGGTGTGCGTGCGCGTGTTTAACGAGCCCATAGGTAAGCCCCCATCAGGTGATCAGGCTTGTAATCCAATGGCTTCTGTTCGTGTAAATAAGATTTATCACCCAAGGTAAGGAATTGAGGGGTGTTCAGGAGAAAAAGAGGGCGGCGGAGGGATTCCCAGATCCCCCCGCCGCCGTCTGGGGTTGCTGCCGTACCGATCCCCCCCGTCTCCATCCCCCGTGGGACCCCTTGTCCCGGTACTTACCCCGCTTTCCCCGCTCCGCAGCCGCTCACCAGGTACCGGCGGTCGGGGAGGCTTCTCCATCCCAGCCCTGCTCGCCCGGAGCAGCCGGGCGGGGAGAAGGGAAGGGGCGACGGAGGGAGGGAGGGATGGGGGGGATGGAGGGAGGGGGGGCGGCCACGGGTGCTGCCCCACACCGGGCTGCGACGTGGATCCCCCCTCCCTTTCGCCCCGGCTTTTCCCACCCACTCCCCCCCTCCCGCCCCAAACGGGGACGCGGACACGTCTTTTGGGGCGGCCCCTCCTTCGGGACCCACCCACCCCCTCTTTGGGGCCCAGGGGGACTCGGGGTTGGGGCCAAAAGAGGGAGAAAGGGGCTCGGGGGTTGCCCGCCCGGACGCGGGCCCCCACCCCGCGAGTGGGGCTGCTGCCGGGGCGCGCATCGCTCTTCCCGCGCCTGGCATCGCCTCCTTCTTCTTCGTGTTGTTATTAATATTATTATTCCTACTGATTAATAATTAATTATCGGGGAAGGGTCTTGCCGGTTCCCGGGGACATGCAACAAGGCAGGGCCCCGTGGTTAATTACACAGGAGGCTTGATGAGCTGCAGCTCCCTCCCTTCTTACCGGGGCACGATCGCAGCACACCGATGTCCGAGGGGCTGGGGCTGGCGGGGGACTCGCCCCGGACCCTCTCCAAACTTTCACTGCTGCAGACATACTGATTACCCCTCTAATTCCTCGTCTGAATAGTTTTTTGGAGATTTTCTCCTAAAGGTTCGTCGAAAATCTCTTTGCATCGATCCTCGCCAGGGACGATGCAACGTGTCCGGGATCAAATCCCCCCGTTTGTAGTTGCTACATCTTCTGCGATTTGCTAGAGATTGAATGCCAGAGATTGCATCATTCTAAGCCTTCTTACCCTTTGTAATGCAAGTGACGGAAAAATATGATTTGTCGTATAGTTAATTGGAGCAGAGTACAGTACATAAGCAAGGCTTCTGTGGTTTCTGTAGGGTTATAGAAGTTTCGTCTTTATACAGAGTGAAAAATAGAAAACACTAATATTTGCCAACGCATTTTGGGATGTTTTATACCTTTATTATACATAATACATAATATATAATAATATAAGTATATACCTTTTTATATATTATATCCCAACAAACAAATAATGTAATGAGAGATTGTATTAATGATATCGAAATAAAATTAATAACTAAGAATTACATTATATTTAAAAACAGATTGCACTAAAATAAAAATAAATCTTTGATGTTTTAATATAAAAAAAGTATTGCAAGTATCCTGTACTATGTTCAGAAATTGTCTTTAATTTCATATCGATTTTGATGTTATATAAAATGATTCATACAATAAATGCAAACAGCTAAGTCAGACTAAATTGAAAATTACTATTATTTTAAATTATCAAAATAAATTCCATCGAATAATGTTGTTCATTCTAACGAGCATGGAAACGTTTACCCTTTAATTTACTTATTTTCAAAACAGAAATTAAAACATGTTAGAACTGACTTCCTTTCAAATCAGAAGGGTTGACGTCAGAACAACTGCCTGCATTCTTGCTGTAATGTGCCATTACCTGAAGCACGTAAAAATGAACAAGCAAGCTCCTGAATTTGCTTTTTTTTTTTTTTTTTTTTTTTTCCTTACCCTGTCTATAACCACTGCTACTGATTACATGTACTCACTTTCTTGTGTGGACCACCCATTCTCTGGTGTCTGCATCTTTCCGAACGCTGTCACACTCAGGTTTATTCTTCTGCAGAGCAGTTACTAGCTACACTGACAATGCCAGCGTGCTTTTTCTTTCTTTCTTCTTTCTTTTTTTTTTTTTTTTTTTTTTAAATAGGGATACATGAAAATTGTTTTCGACTTCAAAAACCAGCTAAGGTCTTTCTGGGCAGATCAGTTCCAGTGATGTTAGGCATCAGCTGCTATCGACCTCTAAGAATTCAAGCGGAGAAAAAAATGGATTATTAAGCATGGAATAATCACCAAATTGGTTCTGAAGCCATTCAAATCGGTGAAATTGATTTTAAAGGGACAGAATTTGGCCCAGTTGTTCAAATCACAAGGGTATGTGGTTATTTGTTTTAAACTGTAGCTCTCAAACTCATCTGTTGTTAGACTTACATATATATACGTATGGCAGGTAAAGGCAAGATATTCAACTTCTTCAAAGGAATTTAAGGGGCGGGGGGATCTGCTGAAGTGAAAATTGTTTACTCTCCAATTTATTAGATTGTTCCAGTAGTGCAGTTGTACGGAACATAATGCTCAGCAGAAAAAAAGCTCTTGCCAAGAGGCTAACGCCATACAAATGGGGATAGAACATTTAAAATCCTGCTTAATTAGTCTGGTGAAGTGAAATGCTTTAATTCTATTTCCGTCTTTCCTTTAATGATTTTTCGCTCCCCAGAACTCTCCTCGCGAACAGTACACCTGCATTTCTGAGCAAAAAACTAGGCCACTCTGAAAACCGCCTGTCCGGGCAGTGGGAGCTGGAATCGGGGTGCTGGGTCGGTCCGCGGCACCCCCGAGGAGAATTCGGCTTCAAACAGGACACGTTTCGTCCTCCTCTTCACTAGACGAAAGCACTTCAAGTACATCGTAAGCATAAAATATATTCTTTTTGCTTAGTTATTGGTATAAGTTAAGGCAGACTCCAGGACTCAAGCAAAACTTGCATTAGGCGAGGGCACACATTTCCTGGGGAAGAACTGAGTTGAGTCTCAAAAACGAGGATAAAAAGTTTGCTGTGTTCTTTGGAAGTAGGGTTTTTTTTGTTGTTGTTGTTTGTTTTTTTTTTTTTTTTTTTTTTTAAATTCTGAGAGGAGCGTTATTATAAAAACGTGCTTAAGTAATAAAACGAGAACTTCTGGACATGCCTTGGCTGTGCACGTCTGACTTGAACTCTGCAAAATCGGAGTAAGATCCTGCTCCCACTGCAGGCGAAACCAAGATGCTGCTGGGTTCCGCCGCAGCAAGAAGAGTCCTTGAGCTGCTCCCGTCTGCACGGAGATGCAATTCGGCTCTGCTCCCTGCACCCCCCCGGGGCACAACCGAAAGCCGGGGCTCCCGAGTGTGCGCTGAGCCCGCAGGGTGCCCACGGCGGGAGGGACACGCCGATACCTCCGTGGTTTCTGTGGGAGCGAAGGAGGGGAGCAGTGAGTGAGCCTGGCCGGCCTCAAACACGAGAGGGGGGGTTTCCCTGATAAAAAGGCACCAACCGGCTCGTCCCAACCGGGAATGTCGGGAGCATCGCACGGTTCTTCCCCGAGCTCCGCTGTCCGGTTTCAGCTGAGATCGCTATTCTCACCAGAGGAAAACGAAGAGTTATATGAATTGCCTCAATTAACCTTTTTTTTTTTTTTTTTTTGGGGGGGGGGGGGCGTGTGTGTGCTTTCCGGACACTTTTAAAAGACATCATTTTCCCCAAGCAGTGCGGAAACGACAGGAAAAATTTTCAAGAGTCCACTATTTTCCCGCTTGTTTTTTTGTTTTTCCTCCCCAAAACTAGACTTGCTGAACATCGGAGCGGGGGTCGGGGAAATTGTTTTAAGGAGTGGTTAAACCCACAGGTGTGGTGGGGCACCCACCCGGAGGTGGGAATAAGCAGTGTGCAGGAGCAAACCTGCAGCCCCACGCTCAGCTCTTACACCACACCGCGGGGATTTCATGTCCCTATAGACCTGTAACCTGCGATACAGCAGGATATCTGCGGCTATATGTTATTAAGCATAGATGCTAATAAGAGCGGAACGCCTGGGTCACAACACGCGTTGAGGAAGCGTCCCCAGCCGAAGTTCCCGCCCGGTGGGGAAGCCCCCGCGCCCCCCACGGCCAGCTTCTCCCCGGACACCATCAGCACCTTGCTTTCCTCCTGTTCCCAGAAAAAAAGCACCTTTTCCTCATACGCGTGTTCCCCAAAATTGGGATGGGAAGGAGCGCAGGGCGCAGTTAGATTCCTTCCAGAGGAGGGGAAAAGTCACTTTGCTTCGCTTTGCTTTGCTTCGCTTTGCTTTGCTTTGCTTTGGCGGGAGGCAAGGAGGCAGCACATCATACCTGTGCAGGATGATGGAGACACCCCCCCGCCGCCAGACCCCGCTGCCCGCCCCGCCATCGCCAGCCAACTTGACCGGAGTAAACCCGCCAGCGCTCAGGAAAACAACAAAAACCCCCCACTTTTCTCCCCGCCCTGGCCAGGTTTTTCATCCCGACGTGAGTGTTTCTGCCCGGTTTTCAAGCGGCCCTGAGCGGGTCCGTGCCCAACCCCTGTACGCGCCTCTCCCCTTCTGGAGGAATACATGCAATAAATACATAATAGTAACAATAATAGTGTATTATATTATACTTATTTTTATTACTATTATCAATATTATTATTATTAATGATCGTCACCGTCACTATTAAAAGAATGGACAAAGAAACCAACCTACGAAGCGGACCACTCTCCTCGGCACGGACGGACAGACGGACGGACGGACAGACGGGGAGGGAGGGAGGGTCAGGCCGTGGCGCTGCCGGTGGGACCCCCTCCCTCTCGGTGGGATTCCCGCCCCCGGTGGGATCCTTCTCACCGCCCCCGCCCCGGTCCGGCTCTGGCCGGCCCCCCCCAGTGGGTGGGAGGCACCTGGGGGGTACCGGGCCCATTAACGGGCAGTTTGGGAGGGGGGGATGCGGCGGTGCGCGGAGCGGCGGTGCGCGGAGCGCTGCTGCCCCCTGGCGGCGCAGCGCGGAGCCGCCCCGCTCCGCACCCGCGGAGATGCGCGGAGCCGGAGACAGCGGCGGGGTTAAGGCCGCCCCCTCCGGGGGGCTTCCGCAGCCGCCCCCCCGCTGCCAGGCGGGAAAGGAGAAACGCGGGGGAACAGCAGAAAAGGCAGCAAAAAAAAATAATGGTAATAAAAATGGCACGCGGAAGCGACGCGGGTGAGGGGGGAGAGAAGGAACAACCCCCACCCTCTCCCATGTCCGTGCTCCGCAGGGAAAAATAAAAAAAATCAGAATAAACCTGAAAATAAAGGAGAATTTCTGCTTTTTAAGAGTTGGCCGATACTTGGGAAAACCACCGGGAAATGTGCGGCCGGGACGGCGCGCAGCCTTCCGCGGGTGCGGGAAGGGGCGGGTCGCGATGGAGCAAAAAGCGAAGAATAGGGGAAAGGGAGGAAATTTGGTAAAGGGAGAGGAGGTGTGTGTGATGCGAGGGGCGAGGAAGGGGGACAGAAATTTTAGGAAACGCGGCAAAATGAGGCCGAGGAGGGGGCCGCGCCAAGCGCGGGTGCGGAGGCAGGGACGCGGCCGAAAAAGGTGTGAAATGAATGCGAAAAATCACCCGGAGCGGGGAAAAAAAGTGGGGGGGTTTTGTTGTTGTTTTTTTTATCCTCCTCTTTTTTTTTTCCTTGGATTTTATTCTCCGTTGGGCACAATCAGCGGTTCCATCAGCCGGGGCCGATGCTCTCTGGTCCACCCCCTCCCGCGCCGTGCACCCCCGCGGGAGTTCCGCGGGGATGCCCACCGCGGGGCTGCAGCGGCAGCGCACAGTTGGTTGCAAACTTTATGGGGGAAAAAAAAAAAAAAAAGAAAAAAAAAGTGGGTTTGAGGTATCGAGCGGAGCTCGCAACACCGTGTAATGCCACTTAAAACCGGCGGGACTCGGGAGAAAAGCTGAATCTCTGAACCGGGCAGCTCTGTAGAGGTCATTAATAAAACCCGAAAGGGGCAATTTATTCCAGGCTTTATTGTAATCACAATTTATGAGCTTCCCCCCCTGCCCCCCCCCCGGATTATTCTCCCATTACAGATAAGGCAGAACTAGGTTTGGGAAAACAATACCAGGGATGGCTCACGAGGAAAAGTGGCTACTCGATCCCTCCCCCACCCCAGGTCCAATCCTGCCCACAGAAAGAGGTGAGATTTTGCAGATTCAGGTCTCTGTAGGTGAGAGCTGTCTCGGTGTACGCTGTGCCCATCGTCCTTTGGGAAGCACAGCTTGAGGGGTAAGTTTCCCTCAGCCATCCCTTTTGACACTGGTCATCTACTCTGGCTTTCATCAGAAAACATCAGGAAATCTAATCCTGGAAGGGAAAACCATATTTATTAATGGAGATTAGCTGTATGGAGTGTACCAGGCCCCTCTCAGTGACAGAGTTTTGCTGCTACTGAGAGTAAAGCATCAAGTTCGGGACATTAGCAGCAAACAGCTATTTCAGATGCCAGCTGACCCTTGCAAAGCTGTTTTCATTGCAACTGTGATGAAGAATCAGGGTCTTGTTTCTGCTGCCAGGCCCCTGCTTCCCACACAGCCCTTCTCCTGCTTTGCTTGTGATTACTCATCCCAAAAGATGGGAAAAAAATTAGTTTTTCTTCCTAAAATATAGGTTTTCTTTTTCTTTTGTCTGAATTTTCAGACAAACCTATAAACATGAAAACTGTTTTATCTGGCATTCAGCAACCAACATTTGAAAGTCAAGTACAATGAAAATAAAGTTCTAAATACTTGAAAATCAAATCACCTTTCATTTGCCTAAGGATTGTTGTAATCAAGATTATTTTCTGTGCTAAACTCTTCTTCTTCCATGGGTATGGGCACAATAGCTTTCCTCTGTGACTTCATGCTTAAGAGTTGTTAAATACGATGGTTAAATGTTCAGCTACTTTTCCTGAAAGTATCAAAGTGCCCATCATACACATTTGTCAAATAGAAAACAGATAATTAATAAAACAGAATTTAAAGTCCATTCTCTGTTACATGCTTTTGAAAGAGTAAGATCAAAATGGATGGAAGTAACATGTAGCTTTTTTTTTCCTGCTGTGTCCAGAGCAGTAGAGGTAAATGTTAGATGCTAGATGCTGTAAGATTATATATTAGGGCTTGGAGCTACCATCCCTCCCCTCCATTCTTAGATCTAGTTTTGAAGATCCCCACGTTTTCCATATATTTATTATTTCCTTATGAAACAAACTGTTAGGCTGCAATACAGACATTCACTTTCTCAGCCTGAGTCACTGCAACACATACCACCACCACTGCTGTAGTTTTTGTTATGTATTAAATAAATAAATGAGTATGTTACAGCAGTACAAATATGAAATATCGAAGTTAAGTTTATGGTTCCTTTTCATTAATTTCATTAAACTTTTATGTTTTGGACTATTTATCTTTTAGAAATGCAGAGGAATACTGAGGTTATGTATTTTTTATTTTAGGATTAAAATGTAGAGCCAGAATGTATTCAGCTTTGCTGCCCCATACAAATATAATGCCATGACTCTTTCTTATGGCGTATTGGCATCCTGAGACCTTCACTTTCTGACCAGAGGTGATCTTGTAAGAGGTGATCTTGTAAGATCATTGCTTCTTTTAATGCAGTAAAGCATCTTGAAATGGGGCATAAGCAATTACAAGATTTCCACTGAATTTCCCAAAAGCAAGAGAGGATCTTCAGTCCTTGAAGTGCAATCCACAATGCTTACTAGAGATGAGAAGTACAGATCAGACCATAACCATAACGATTTCAAAGTTAATACATGCACTTTGCAAACATTGACGAGATTTAAAAGTTTATTAAGTGCACATTTCAAAATTCAGGTCATGTATTTTGTGATTTTACAAAGCGGATGAAAGCAGAAGTTTACCTCTGAGGCTGATGCCCAAGGGGAAACTGAGAGTCTATACAACAGACTGACTCATAACACCTTATTTCAGCTGTGAAGAGGTGAATACTTTCATCGATAGAATTAGCTTCAGTGGAAGAAGGAAGTATTTTAAACAAAATTACAATTACATTGTCTTTTCTACTCCCTGGTACTTGCTACAGATCACAGTTAAAAATATTTGCTAGGCCAGAAACTAGCAATTAGCCACTCTCCGGAGTATCAGCTGAGTATTCCTCTAAATATTACTTTTTTGGCTGCACCAGATAAAATAATATCTATCAAACTTCCAAAAGAGATTAACTGAAACAAGCACCTGACCTTAGAAAATACAGCTTTCTTCTTTTAAAACCATTTTTAACAACAAACTGATAATCCTTTCAATTTTCTAAAAGTGACCAGTTGCCTCACTCGCTGCCCCAAAACCTACTTGGCCTTCAAAAATGGAGGAGAACAATGCAGTTAATTAAACAACTGCAACTGAACCGTAAAACTCTACTTGCAGTTTTTGCTCACAAATAGGAAAGAGCCTGATAGTTAAATAATTATATTATTGTTAGAAATTTTTCCTAAGGAGAAATTAATGCACTGTGGTAATAGGCAGCACGACTAGAAGACAGTGCTGAGTTAAATAGGCTGTTTTGCTTCTTATTTAGTAAAAGTAAAAATGAAAAAAACCCAACCTTATTTACAGATAGGTGTTTTTTCACAACCATAGGCATTTCCTGCCACACACATTGTCGATATTTTACAATGAGACTAGCATGAAGAACAGAGCTATTCAGGCATCCCTGAAGAACTCTTAATTTCTACTTTGAATGGTTTTATTCTTGGCAATGGGGCAGCAGTCTTCCTTCACTAATGAAATTCAGTATCGTTACATGATACAACTGTGTGTGATTTGGAGGGACTGAATAGCAGGATCTAATTGCTGGACCCAGTCTGTCCTCGGCATTTGCAGGGGTTTCCAGCAGTGATGGCAACTGTAAGGAGGTCTGTCAGAGAAGCAGACTGAACAAGCTGTGGACGTTGATTCCTTTCAGCAATGAAAAGAAATGATTCAACCGAGTATGTACCACACACTTTTCCCTAATACCTAACAATTACTGACTGGGTCATGACAAGCAACCACTCACAATGTGAGATCTTGGTTTGTTTGCAAACCCTCTACAGCATGCTGCCAAAAGAAGGACGTGGCGTGTGTTGACCCTTGTTTCCTCTCAACATCCTTTTACGTTTTCCATTCTTCTCAGATGGTGCTGATGGTTGGGTTTTCAGATTAAGACTAACTGTTGACATTCCCCTATAAAACCTTCCTTCTCTCAGCATATTGCGCTTGTGACAAAGGCAGCTTTTCACTACTTCCCACCATATTGTAGCCATTCAACAACAACAACCCCCCCGGATGATTGTCCAAACATTGATTCTCACTTTGGCTACTGCTAGGTTATTATAACATGTTTGTTTAGCATTCAGCATGGGATTTCTTTCCCATTGCCCACAGCTTGTCTGGAAGGCAGAGGTGATACAGACTTTGTGTCCCAAATAAATCACAAGCATCCGTCTTTTGTTCACCCTTCTGCCCTCTTACATGAAGTATCGCGTTTCTTCAGTGAACTGCTCACAGACTCCCTCCTCAGCTTCACCCGTCCCAACTAATTAAGTCTACATTCATCTTGTCCACGCTGCTGAGTCTACCTTCAGACACTGCTGAGTCTACCTTCAGACTTATTAAGACTCCTTAATAAGTCTGTGAGCTCTGTTACGCACTCCCTGATCTGCCTCTGTCTTAAATACTTAAATACTACATCCTGCCTTCTTTCTAAGTCCCATCTCTCAGGTCACTACACTTTCTGGCTTCTTCTTACTCAGAGGGCCTTTATATAACATTTCTTTCCAGCTACACCCAACCTGATGAGGTCTTAGTACTAAGGCATTAAAAGCATCTTTAACAGTAGAAAGTGCATAATATCTTTAACTCACACTACCAGTAAACTTATTTCCCCCCAGCAAATTAAATGGAAATATCACTGCTCCCTATTAGTTGCACATACAAGAAAAATGGCACATTTCTTCAGTGATATGTCAGTAACATGATAAAACTCACCGAATTGTGTGGATTAGATTAATGGAAACAGTATCGAGTCAGGTTTTGTTTTCTTGCTGCCTTTTATATTTAGGTAGTAAGTTTAGTTCACTGTGCAAAATGAAGGTGAACAATAAGATCTTGGCTTTTGATCATGAGATCAAAGATGGACAGAGAAGATAAAACCCAATTCATATGATCTCACTCTGTGTAACCTTGCTTCTTTGTAAAAAAGAAGCATGGGAAGCCTATGTTCTAAATGTTAAAATTGCCACTTTCCAATAAGGTCACTGAAGGCTCTCTGGAGTAATTTGCTTTTTTGAAGAACCCATCAAATCCAATATGGCTGTTGGGCACTAAAAACTAACAGCTGTGCCTTGAAGTCCACTGATGCCATTGTTTTCTCAAGGAAAATGTGCTTGCAGAAGGTAAGCTGGGGTGACGCACTCTGTATTTTTGAGCATGAGGGGAAATGCGTGGCTTTCCTAATGCATCCTCGAGCTGATGGAAAACAGAGGCAGCATCATGACTACCACCTTTCAAGTGTCAGGCAATGCAAAGAGCCACCTGCTTGTCCTGTCACCACAAGCTCTTTTAACATGATGTTCCAGTTCTTCATCTTTTCAGTGATTTATTGATGAATGTTGCAGTTTAACCACTTAGGAATTGCAATAGTCACAGATACAAAGTCTCTCAATTGGTTTGCTAAACAACAAATCCAGACCATAATTTGCAGAGGAGAGTCCAAATGCAGTTAAAGTTAGATGCCCTATCTAAAGCTTTCTTTAGAAAAGCTTGCACTCTTCACACTCATTTCTTCAAAATCCAAACTTTTGTGACGGGCAAAATCAGCTCTGGAGATTTATACTTCAGCCAACATATTATCCATTATCTACCTTTGTTTAATCATTGATTTCTGTAGACTGAAGACAATCTTTTTTGACAGTACTATTGTGTAAGTGCTCTTAGGGGAAAAAGAAAGTAATTTGTTCCTTCTTCTCCACTGTATGTTGCTTGTTCTCCAGCCTTGCACAAAATCTGAACTGTTGACACATTTCATTAGTTATTTATCAAACAACATACTCAGGCAATTTTGAATAGTTTTGCTTGTGTGCTATGCTTTTGGGACCATATTTATTGCCTATCATGTCAACAAAGACACACAAGAAAATATCACTCATGATACATTTTGAAATGAGTAATTTTCTAGGACAGCATCATGCTCTCTGTGACCAAAAATTGATGCTTTGCAGCAAAACCTGCCTGATTTTATACACAGACTTTCAAGTATTTTCAGCCTCAGAACAAGGATGACACTGACTGCAAATAGTAGAAGAGTAACTGTTGGAAAACTCAGTGCTCTTCCTATGATTTTTTTTTTTTTTTTTGAAAGTATATCAGGTGTGTGATTGAAGCTATTTATACTAATTTTTAGCAGGATCTTGAGTTGTTGTGAATGACAATTTTAATTTCTCAAAAGGTGTACATTACTGCCAGTAACAACCCTTTTTATACTAAGCAAAGTATCAAGAATGGTTCTGAATCACTCATGATAAAGTTTCTATCTTTCTTTATAGTCCTAGATTTTTTTAGAATGTCATGTTACTCAGGAAAATTAAATGATGAATTTAACATCAATCTGAGACAGCATAATGAAGAAAGTGATGTATGATTAATCAAGAAGAAACTGAAGGATGGCAGTGCAACTAGTGCCAATTCACAGTTTTACAGAAAATGGTTTTAATCAGAGAAATGTGACTTCAGTTTTTATGAGATAACTGGGTTGACTGATAAGAGTAACTGCATAGTTCTGCACAGTGTTGTTTGATTTAGCAATGCATGACAATCTGACTGAAGACTATCAATCAGGCTATCAATGAAGCACACGCTATTATGAATTAGGAACTGGTCAAGTTGAGGTCAGTAGACCTCAAAAAATTGGTGTCAGTGGAAAAACTGTCAAATAACTGTCTTCCTGACAGGATTCCCATTGATCAATTGATGACTCTATTATTTCCAATATTTTATAAACTATCTGAAACTACACAAAAAATCACAACTGGCAATATTTGCAGATGAGGCAAAATTTGTACAAGAGAGAAATAACATTAGTTATAGGGGAGTCATACAGCATATTCTAGGTTAGTAGCTAATTTGAGTCAGTCAAAGCATTTTCTAGTACATGCAAGTCAAATGTAAAGTCATGCACCACGGGACAGCAATTGCAACCACCTGCAGAGTGGTGGTTCTTTTGAAAAGCAATAACCTTGTAGAGGTTCAGAATCCACAGGCAATTCAACAGTAATTCTCATCTTGAGACTGCTGAAAAAAAGACTAATCTCTTCTCAAACGGTGATAAGGAATTAGTGTCTACAGAAAGATCATTTCACATCTTTGTACAACTCAGGAATGGTGTGTCGCAACCATGACACTGTCTCATGTTCACACGTTCTCAGGTCCACCTTTTAAAATGGAAGATGAAAAACTGGAGAGCACACCTAAAAACTATTTGAATGCTGGGGAAAACAAAAGCCTAAGTCAGGCACATGCATGTATATCTGCCTATCAAAAAAAAAAAGACTTGCTTACACAACATAAGTAGCTTTATAGAGAGAAGTGTACTGAAGGGGTCTTCCTTGGAGGAGGGAAAAAATGCATATGAAAAGCTATATTTGTCAAGAGCAGGCACATGTGTTTAATAGACAGAGGACACTGCTAGTACGGGGAAAGAGAGAGTTCTCTAAGCCTTGCTATCCTGCCTCAAAGATGTATTTTAGCACGTTAGTAACTCAGTGTAGGGTGTCATGTGAAAATCTACAGCCCACAAGACACAAGAAGTCAGCTGAGATGATCTCAGTTTCGGAATGGTTTTCTAACCTGAGGGGATCGCTTAAACCACCTAACTTTGAACACTTAATTTAGGAGGCTATTCCCTGTAGGTACTCAGTAGTCGCTGGAGGGAGACAGAGTCCTCTGTGAGACCATTTAGGGATTGTTTTCAGGAGAAGCCTTTTTT
Organism: Platalea leucorodia; assembly: GCF_965183815.1. Lineage (NCBI taxonomy): Eukaryota > Metazoa > Chordata > Aves > Pelecaniformes > Threskiornithidae > Platalea > Platalea leucorodia. Next base: position 83,814,515 of record NC_138858.1, read on the forward strand.
CCACAGCTGTATGGGGTGTCCAGAAAGAGAACAATTTCCTGATGCTGGTGGTAAGACAAGGGTGGCGTGGCGCTGATGTATGGATGTTGCCCCTCTGTCCCGTGCTCCTCAGCAACTGGAGGCACCTGGAAAGCAGTACTTACCCAGGTGGGGATGGGAATAGGACACCACAAAAGTGTTGTCCCAGGTGTCCCAGAAAGCAGAGTGGTCTCCAAGAGGAGGGCGGTCCAGGAGCAGGTGATATTTCAGGTGCGGTGTCTGCGCAGAAGCAAACGAAGACAGCATAATTGAAGGGCTAAACTCTGCTCTGGAACAGCGGCAGATGTCAGCATGAACAGCGTGCCTGGTTATTTGGATGCCAGCTCCACAGCATAAATTTCTGGGGCAGGAGTGTCAGACAGCCGGCCTGCGAGGCTCAGTTTCATCTGTCTCTGTTGTTTGGGAGGGAGAGGTGGCATTCTGCTGCAGGCATTGGGAGCCAAAAGGGGGTACAAAAGCTGGCAGCACTGCAAGAATCCATGCAAAACCAAGACATAAAATTATGTTCCTGTAAAAGCAAAAATTCCAGCTGCCAAACCACACGATCCTCTATACAGCAAGGAAAATTAAAACATGCGTATGCTCATGGAGAAGAATTCCTGTGTTTTCAGTGTACAAGCAGCCCACAAAGAGGCATGCCTCTCCCTCTCCAAGCACCCTTTATTTTGTGCAACTGTGAAACAAAAAACTCGAGCAGCTGCCCCCTTCCTTTTCGCCAAATCATTCACATTGAAAACATGATGTCCAATCTTCTGCCCACTGTTTGGGACTGAGCCCGCACAGTACCTCGGGCAGCCTGACAACCACTCCAGTGCCAATGACACGACCCAGTGGAAGTACAGTCCATGGGTACACCAGAGCTGGCAAGCCACGCAGCAAATAAGTGACCTGGTAGCACCAGCTCCCATCCTGCTCTACCTGAGACCCACAGCTCAGGTCCAGGTTCAACAGTGGTCCACAAAGTGGTAATGAAAATGCTAAAAGAAGTTGGCAGTGGAAAGAAATCACCCCTTTGGATTTCCACTAGACCATCTCCCTCAAGATCTCTCTTCAATACATGCCACTGCTTTCTAAAATTGGACATATTTGAAGAGGAGAGTCTTGTGATCTTCTTTTAGAGCTTCTTCACTCTCTTCATCTTTATTGACACCTTCCAGGTGACTCAGGCTTCCCAACTTGAATTTATTTTTTTACTGTCACCTCTGTCCTCTTTTCTCCTCATATAGAAACTAATCAAATCCCATCACCTCTCCCTCCACATCAGAAGACAGCAGAAAAAATGTCATGGCAGTGCCTGTAATTCAAAACAGTGCTATGCTGTGACCCAGCTTTGCCCTAAGGAAATGCACGTAGCCATATGCTCTCAGGTTTTGCTTACAGAGATGGTGATTCAGGTTGTTAGCTGATTGTTTTATTTCATGACATAAAATAATACAAGTAGGTGAACATCCTCATAGATTTTCCCTGTGGTCAGCTTTTTTTGATACGGATTGTCTGGTATGTTGTCTTAAAACCATGCCCTCACTAACATTATAGTGGTAAAAGAACAGACACCGATCATAAACTTTTATCTGCTCCTGATTTTACACAAAGGTAGGGCTTTTGTATTAAGCTCATAAAGTCTTCTAAACGTTTATATTTAAGTTCCATTATTGTGCATCATAAATTATAAATTTAATGGTAACTATATACTTAAGCATAACTATATACTTAATTTGTCTTATTCAAGCTTTATAAATTATGGAAAATATTGACCATATAGTGTTTAATTGCAAACCCAGATACAATTATGAGTGATCTTCAAAGTCTTTTCAAATATGTCATGGGCGTCTCTGAAGAGAGAAGTTAATGTCAACTCATAAAAAAAATAGTTTCCATCTCTACATTCAGAGATTTAAGGTCAGAAAGGACCATTTGTATCACATAGTCAGATGTTGCTATTTCCAAGCTGTAGAAGTTTGTGCAGGAAGATAACGTTAGCAATATTTTTACCAAAAGCTTGCCAGCTGAGAGCAGCAAAGCAGCAGTACTAGCAGTTTCTATAGCTGCTCTGCCCGATGGGAGCTGCCGTCGTGTGTCTGAGGGCAGAGCTGGGCCCATAAGGACTAATAACAAGCTGGGGTTTTACCTGTGGATCTATCAAAACATAGAGGTATTAACACAGCCACACACAGAGAGAAGAGTGCATGATTGCTTCCAGCAATGCTAAACTTAGGGACTGTAGATCACACAAACAGTGGGATAATGTCACAACACCTGTCCTCATCTCCCCCGCCTTGACAAGTACCTGCTTCTGAAGAAGAAAAGGAGCTCCTGCTTCTCACCCAGGAGTTGGGAATGGGAGTGCTAAGGAGGGATGCAGAGTTAAGCTCCCACCAGGGGCAAGAAGCTTTAAAATCACTCTTAAACTGCTTTGACATTTTTCCTTTGTGAAACCCATGCATCAGCAGCACGGATTAGCAGACGAAGGAGGAGATCCTGCTTTTATGGCACAGGTTAGACTAAACAGGGTCTGCACAGATTAGACAAAACGGGGTCTGCACAGCAAAACTGGCAGATGCCTAAGGGAGATGCCTGGGTGCTGCAATGCAGAGTGCATTTTATCTGCCTGCAGCAATGGTCAGGTAGCTCCAGAGGCCCTTGTTGAGCATTAGGGAAGTGCTTTTGGACAGACAGATCCTGCTCCAAAGCCCATTGAAGGCAACTGGAGCCCTTGCAACACCTTCAGTGAGCTTCAGCTTGGAACATGCACTGCGGACCTGCCTGGCCAGTTCAAGCAAACTGTTTATATGGCTGTGCAGGAGTGTCTTGACAAAACACTTTGATCAGACTTGTATTTCATACTTCTTTGTCTATGAAGCTGGATTGATAGTCACACTAGTGGTGTCAAGCCACCAAGTCCCTCTGCCCCTTTGTGGAGATGGAAGAAACTAATTCCACCAACAAAGGTTTCTCCATCCCAGCATGCAAGCCAAGGCGAGTCTGACATCCTCCCTCACCATGAATACAGCGTGTATGTTTACATCCATCTTTTGCTTACTTGGGGATTTGGAGTTGAAAAGGTCCTGAATAGATCAGGAGTCTCTTTGACACAGGAGAAAACTGAGACACAGATAGAATGGCTTGCCTGGGAGGAATTGTGGAATATTTATTCATTTAAATTTAAATGGTAATTAAGGTGAAAAAATTGCCTAGACAAGGCTCTAGGCATCTAACACATAGTTAATAATAATATAAAGTCCCAGCAGCAAAAATAATGATTTGAAAGAGGATCTTAGCCAGCCAGTTACAAAAGCTTTGTTGCAGTCCTACATCACGCCAGGAAGAATATTCCCATTGCTCTCCAAAAAACCTTACTGAACAGATGTCTTTTGCAGCATGCCCAGAAGAGCGACAGCCCTACATCATACACATTACACAACAGAGAGGAGGTTAAGATTATCTGTGCAACCTTAACTTCAACATAACACCCATATGCCCTGACTTGGCATGCCTTTGCAAACTCCCAGTCTTTTAACAAAGACTTTTAAATGTTTTTCTGCCTTGTTGCCTGTCTATTCACTAGCTCTGTTATTAAAATTACAATTTTAATCTCCTAGCATTCATAAAAAACTACTTTGGAATTAAAGGGAGACAGGGTACCAGAAATGAGTGGCAAAAAATGACTTTTGTCTTTAAAAACATTGCAAAGCTCTTTTGAGCCTAAGCTTGGGTACAGAAAGCTTTTTTTTTTTTCACAAAAAGGCAAAAGTCAAGAGTTTGGTAGACAGTTTTTTCTCTTCTGTACCACACAGGCAGGTAGATGGTGCAAAACCAAGATCCAAAACACTTTGTTAACTGTTGTATAGACACTAACACTTTGGACACGGCCCATCCACTGACAGACTGGTCTGGGACAGTAAGGAGACCTGGATAGTAAGTCCCTGCGTAAAGTTTAAGTATCACAGCCCTTACACAGGGAACCTACATGGGATCTGGATAATCTTTGAAAAATCTCCTGTGCTTGACCCATTCTTGGTCTCTTCTAAAACTTTGGCTTTCGGCAGAGGTGTCTGCGGATGCTTACCCCATCATCGTCTACCTGACCCTTTATGTCAGTGCACAGCTCATATTCCTAGCTATGAAGACGGAGCCATGTGCTTTAATACCATCACCAAACCACTTTATATATGAGCTGCCCTCCAAGAACACTACGTGATGAATGCTACATGTGCCTCCATCACCTGAGTACCCTATAGAGCAGGGCAAGCTGCTGTCTTCTGCTTTGGACAACGTGAGGACAGGATGAGATTTTTGCAAATATTGTAGCTACAGTTTTACACTGTAAATTAAATCCAGTCCTGCTTAGCCTGTACTCTGGGATAAAAGGGCATTAATGTCAGGGAAATAGTGTCTCCCAGGAGTGAGGCCGAGCCAAAGTGCTGCTGTGCAAAGGCTGTGTGGCCTCTGTATCCCTCTCTGGCTATTTGCATCTACCAGCTAAAGGGTTGCTAAACCTGGTGAGCAAACTGTAGGAGTGGGACCACCTGCTGATGGAGAGCATGTTTGCACCAGTTCTCCAAAAATCAGAGGAAATTCAGGGAGGCAGTGGTGACGTATGAGGTTCCTTTAAAGTAACTGGATCTAGTCCAATGAGCAGAATTGGCTTTTTTTGGTAAGAAACAGGGGTAACTGCCTGGGGTCACTGGCTGCCAAAGAGCAAGATCAGAGGAAATCACTAAACATATGGGAGATGAAAAGGAAGGGTCTTCCTTAAGCCTCTCTAATACTCTGCATCTCCAAAAAATAGGGCAGAAAACCTATATAGGAGAGCCTGGTACTCCTCTCTACTGGCAAAATTAGCTTCCCTATAATCTAGTAGGCTGGAGAAATCTGCTGCCATTCAGAAGATGGGAAGAAAGAAGGTCTGGCTAATGCTCTCTCTTCAGCAGCTATTCATAGATTGTTTGAAGGACACTGATGTTAACGTTACCAGAAAAACTATCCAAGGTTAGTTACGTGGCTTGACCCCAGCTGGCAGCATAACTACAGAAGTTTCTCAGAAACAGCAGTCGGTCTGTTTAGATTTGTCAGAGGAAATCAGTGCAAGTGGGCAGCTCACACTCTCACAGCTATAAAAACTTCTATGATAAGAGACTATATTGGATAAAAAAGATCGAGAGGGTTATATTGTCTATGGAAAAATTATCCCTAGTTTAAGGAAGTTTTACTGTCTTTTATATAGTGTTATCTTTCCATGCTTGGCAAACAGGCTCAAATAATTATCAGGCAAACTGGTTCTCCATAGGATAAACAAATTATCATGTTCTTTCTTCCAGCTTCTGACTAGGGAAAAGAAATTTTTCAGTTAGTAGGGAACCTGAGAGGGATTTTACAATTTGACACAGAACAAACCTGTTGGTACAGCTTAATTGATGCTTGTTTGTGCAGCCACAGTGGCCTAGAGGCTGTCCTGATAGCCTCAAATAAGTGTGTGAAGAGAGCCTTGGTTGAGCTGAGCCTTGAGGTGACGCTGTCTGACTTGTTCTTACTGTTAGCATCCTCACTCGTGTTCTCTCTCAAGAAAGGTTTTCTTAAAATGGTAATTGCTAAACACAAGAAAACCTTAAATAGTGGAATATCAGGTCTGCAGGAGGAGATATTAAATAGGAGTAGGGAAATTAACTCTCTTCTCTCTCTGTTCCTTGTAGTCTTCATTACTAGTCTTGTGCTCTACTCCAGCAGCCTTTGATGGCCTCTTGCACTGTACAATCTTCAGACAATTCCCCTCAGCATCCTAGGAAATGTTCCTTCCCTCTCTCTGTTTAGTCTTTTCTAGGGGAGATTTCTTGCCATGATCAGTACCCCGCTCCTGCTGGGTGGCTCAGCTTGTGATTATACATCATTCCAGAAACTCCCTGCTAATTCATCCCAGGGAAGGCTGTGTCTCCCTGTTTTTCCAGAGGGCTTTGCCTGCCTAAAATAGTAAGAGCCATAGTAAAGCAAACTGGTTGGCTTCCTAGACACAGACTTTCAAACAAAACATATTGCATGCACACAGTAAACAGCAGAGACAAAACACACCCTTCACAAGGTGTTTCACCTGTAGGATATATGATGCCGCAGCAGAAGAGAGAGCCCAGTCAAATAAATCATCTTATTCAAGAAAATGACTTAATGATATAAAAAACTTGCAAAGTCTCAGAATTATAAGCAGTTGATTATAGTTTCCATGTTTCTTCCTTCAAGACCTTCACTCAGCTGTTACTGAGCCTGTGATTTTCAATTAGCCCTGAGGAGGTGAATACCTCCTTTGTTATCCTGGCTTGGAGCAGGAGCCTTGATCTGATCCGAGGAGCGGAAACTGCACTGGCCTGATTGGTACACCCCAGCATGAACAAGTAAGTGGATGGGAGAGGGATGGAGGGGATTAGTGATTCTAATTATCATTAATCACTCAAGAATGGACAAACAAAAAATGTTTAACCCAAAGTAAAAAGTGTGATCCCAGTGCTGCTGAGCAGCTACATAGAGGAGCAATGAAATTTTCACTTACGCAAAGATGTCCTCAAACTAGTGCATTTTTTTACAAACCATTTCTTCATGGTGAAGTCTTCTTGCATGTGTAGACACACATTTAAATAGCACCGTGTAAACTGACCACTAATTCTCAGCTTAAACTTCTGAATTAAAATTATTTCTCTCACTAGAGACATATGATTAACTCTTTTTCTAATATGATAGGATTCTGTCCTAACATCTGCTAAGTTATATAAAAATATCACCAGAAAAAGTAGAAAGGAACAAAATGACACCTTTTATACATGGCATATTAAAAAAAAAATCATGACAAGTCAGGAGAAATTTGGGATATCACTTCGCATATGGAAATCTGAAAAATAAACCCATACAGATATGCTATTACATTAAATCATCTCTCTTTTCTGTCCCCCATTTTAAAATGTGTCAGAAGGAGATAAGCAACCCTGAGGTCCAGGGTAAAAGAAATGTGCTTCAGAGTCTTCCTTCTAGCCAGAGAGTATCTAGGGCAGTACAGCAGAAGGGGACTGAGGGAAGGAAAGAGATTTTTCTCCTTTTCCTGTTATCCATCAGCAAGGGGAGAGAGGGACAGCTGAATGTTTGTTATGGCGTTGCCTTCACTGAGTATGCAAGTTGTTGGAGCACCTATTTTTCTGTGGCTTTCCTGTGACTGCCTTCCCTAAAACAATAGTTCAGCTGGCACTGTGTTTCAAAGCTGCTGTTCATTTGACAGCTTTCTGAAGCAGAAAGAATTTTGCTTTCTCTAAGTCACATCGATTGCAATGGTGGCGTTTTGTGTGTGCCCTCATAGTATCCTGAAAGCACCTTAGAACGATAAGAACTAAAGAGAGGAAATGCTAGATGTTTAATATGTTGACTCAGAAATTTCATTGCAATATGTAGCTAGTATTTAAGAGGTGAGAGGCTCAGAAAGGCCAGCAGTGGAAAGAAATTTCAACAAAAAACTCAGGAGGTGTTTGATAGGTTTTGTGTTGGAAGAAGAAAAGACCCCCAAACAACCATAGTATACTTCATGTATATCCACACTTCATCCTGCAGGAATAGAGTGAATCGGCCACAAACACTGGGTTGGAAAAACCTCTCCTATGTTTTCAGGAGGCAGAGTGTGTACTTCCTCTGCTAAACTAAAAAGTTAAGAAAACAGTGGCCTAATGCCTCAGAAATTCTTGCCCGTACCACACTCCTGCGTGTGCTGATCAGCCATTTTGTTCTTCTGAAAACCTGGACTAAAGCCATGCTGTTCTTACTGTTTTCAAGGTCCTTTACCTTTAAAAGGGGACTAGAAGTCATTACACTGGTAACTTCCACTGCTTGATCTGCAGGTTGATTCTAGTTCTGCAACCTCCCAACAATTGCTGTTTACACTCGTGAGTGACACTGACACAGCCATATGAATAGCCAGATCAGGATTAGCTTTACAACTATTTAAAAATAACTTCTATTTTTTAACCATTCAAATTTAGAACAGCTGAGATTTCAAACATTTCAAAAAGATGGCACTGAAATGATGTTTGCACACTGTTTTCTTGTATGCTTTGTCATTTGTCCAGCTGTCTTCTATCTATCTTCTATCTTGGGACAAAGCTTGTTTTTCTGCAAGAATCAAATGACACTGAAATACTGAGTTTTTCAGCTAATATTCAAAGGATATAAATAGAGAAGAAGTCATTGTAGGAGACTGTGTTTGACAAGGGCTCAGCCTCTGCCTCTACATGTTAAGGTAATACAAGATAGATCTTAAAAAAATGACTGTTATATTTACACTGTGTCTGTCATAAGCATTTCTCATGTGTGGCTACATTACTCTCACTAAATGATTTCATGGTTAGACAATTAATAAACTTGACTAGTTCATAGTGTCACAGATACAAAAACATTTTTGGAAACTCCTAAAATACCTCAGTCTACACTCAAAGACATTAGAGGCAGTGGAAACCATAATCTGGAGGCCCTTGAGTTTGAGCTGTGTAACATATCTGTTGAATTTTGCTCAGGAGTTTCTGCCCTTAGCCGTGTAATTTTGATCAAACTACAGCATGTCCCTTGTTATAAACTACCGCATATCCTTTGTTAAGTTAGTCAGTCTAGATACAGAAAACAAAGTCTGCACAGGGACAGCTAATCCAGCAGATCCATTTGTACACTGGTCCAATGGGCCGCTTGCAAAAGCAATCTTAAGCCCCTGAGCACATGGAAGAGATTTCCAATAATGCTGTTCCGTGGAATTTCCTGTGTAGCTGGGTACTCTGACAGTGAGCAAAGATTTCATTATTTATCCTGTGTGTGTATGGTGTGTATGTGTTTTATTAATTAAAGTTTGGTGCCTAATACGGGCATATTTACATGTGCAAGCAATTTTTTTCACAGTGGGAGTAGTCCCAGTGCGTTAGATGGAACTTTGCAGACAACCACAAATCAGTCTTTTGAGCAAAGTTCTGGTGCTTAGTTGAACAGCAGGTATGTGAAATTACAGGCCCAGCGCTGTATTTGTGTCACCTCTCTGTTTCCATTTTTCACGCCCATACTTACACACTGATATTGTCTCATTCCTGTACGTGCACGTTAATTCTATCAATCATGCATTCTCAACTGTACTCCTGTGTCTGTAATTTATGCAGTTACTCATTTTTCCTGGCTGTTGTGGAATAAATAAACAGGTGCATGTTTACACTTGAGTCAACTGGGTGTGCCTCACAATATTGAAAAAGCAAAGCCATACTAAATGGAAAGCTCTGACTGTTCTAGCTCTTGGCTTATTATGCATGCTGACTACTTCATTTGTACTGTATTAATTTCTAACACTGTAAAATCAATACGCATGGAGAAGAAAGGGTTTGCAGGGAAAAGAAGGATGGTTATATTACCTAGACACAGGAACTGCCATATGGGATCAGATCAGAAGTCCGTTTATCTTGTTATCTTCTCCCTGCCATTGGTCTGTAGGGGATTTTCAGGGGGAAGAACATAAAAAAACATGGCATATATGAATTCTCCCCTAGAATATCTCTTATTTTCCAGAAATAAGTCATGGAGAATCTTCCTTTACTCCTTCAGCTGAGAACTGTAAGTGTATTATAGTGTTTAATAGGACAAACGGAGCTATGCCCTGTTAACTTATTTAACCCCTTATGAACTTACCCAGGCTTTTGGCTGCCACGACGTTTTATGGCCATAAGTCTCACAACTTAATTATGTGTAATGTGGTCATCATATGTCCTTGTGAACCTGCTGTCTGATGGCTTCTTTGGACATCCCTTGCTTCCATTATTTTTGAGAGAGAGCTCGTAGTTGTTTCGTGCAGATCTGCTGTCTCCATAACGTTCACATAAGCATATATTCTCTCATTCATTTATTTTCCAAGTTGAAGACTCACATTTTATGTAATTTCTCCTTTCAGGCAGATTTGTCCCCAGCTCTTCTTATTCTATATTCTTTTTGAGGTGGAGTAATGTGTATTAGATCAGAGTTTCCCACTGTAAGAACACATCTGCAAATGTCATGATATTTTCTAGTCTGTCTCTCCGTTCCTTTAAAAAAAAAAAATCCTAACGCACTGTTAAATGTTGCAAAAAAGTGACTTGGGCCTTTGCGAAGCAGAGATAAATTTACTTCAGATGACTAAGTGCCACATGTATTATATTTTCACAAAATTGTCTTTGAAGGTGTAGAGTGTTGCTGTGAGGAAACAGCCACAGTGCAATCTCCTCCAAGTTTATGTCTTAAACTTTGCTGAGTGAAAGTTCAGTATCTGTAGTTTGAGAGTACTGCTGTAAACCAGGCTACTTTTCCTTGGCTACTGACTATGAACTAAGCATGCTCAGGCCAGGAACCTCTTTTCAGCTTTTCCAAGTTAACTGATGTGTAATATAGTAAATTATAATTAGAGAAAGGGATGTTTTTCCTGATAATAAATGTCACTGGGAAACAAAAGGGTTGCATTTCAAAAACCATTCTTTTGAGAGATATTCAGATATGTTGGCACAGAAAAGCAGAAATTTATGTGTTTTATTATTTTTTTTACTATGAAATTCCTTCCTTTGTGATGATTTTCTCAGTGGTTCAAAATGCAACCTGGTAAATGCAACTGATTGCATTTCTACTGGCCATTTCGGTGGTCCGCATGCTGTACCTTGGCTTGTCAACTCTTTGTAATCAGATTCCAGACGCTTTTTCCTTGTTTCCTCCTTTTGAGTTTCGGTGATACAACACACTTTTGTACATACTTGTCACAGGACACTGTGCTTTCAGTGTGAGACTGCACAACCTACCCTGAGCAACTCTCCTAAATACAGAAATAATTAGCTATGTAATGCACTGTCATAACAAAATTGTGGTTTACACCAACTATGTTTATCATGCAAGTATACTACCTTCAAGTTTTTCCCACACAGTGAAATGTTCTATTGCATCATTTCTTGTCTTCAAAGAAGTGAAACCTCCACAGCTAACAGTGATCAACCACCGCCCCCCAGAACAAGGCAATGTTTTCGAGCCTAAAACAACTTAATCGGTCATTGTTCAGACAAGTACAAACATACTTGAAACTGAAAACTCTGTGCAGGCTACAGAGAGATCACAAACAGAAGCACAAAGACAGAACAGGGTAGAAAGGAAAGTTAGAACAGCACACTTTTCAGCTTTCAGAAGCAATGTACTCATTTTAAATTAATCATTTGCACAAGCACCCTCATGTTAGCTTTGAATTATCTCTAGCAATTAAGGTGACACAGAATGGAACCACAGCATGCTCTGAAACCTGCTGGAAGAGGAGGAAGAAATACCTTCATCAGTAGAAATACTACTGTTAGCCATAACGCCTGCTAACAACCGTTAAAGTTATCTTGGATGTGTTTACATGAAATGCAGAGAATGCAGTATAGATTTACCTAGTGCAGGTACTCTGAATACTCAGTGTAAAGTGTCAAGTGCACTACATGAATACAAAATAAACGTAGTCTGTGTTTGCTATGGTTAAACAGTCTGAGCTTCCCAAAATCAGGGACCCCAGAAAGCTGGAGTTAATGAGGAATAGGCTATGTTTGTCACTAGAGGCATGAACAATGGCTTTCTGCTGTTTACAGGCTAAATGGTCTGATTGTTTTTAAATCATTCCTCTCTGCTGGACCCTCTCAGCCCCCAGCATTTTACCTGTGGAAATGAAGGCATTACATTTAAGGAAGGATTAGGTATGAATGGGCCACACTGACAATAAGCAAAGGTATAAAAAGAACTGACAGTCTGAGCTCTCTTTTGCAAGACATATGCAACAACTGTCTCAGCATAGTGTTCCAGTCCTAAAAAGATGCTATATTGATTTTTGCTAAAGAAAAAGAAGAAAAACTTTGGAGCGAAAGGAAACACTTTGGATGGAGAAGGTATGTGGCTTAGTTATCTCAGACTGCACACTTTACAATTGCTTTTCGGAATGACATATATGACCCTAAAGTGAGAAAGCTTATTTAAAGAACTGGTGATCTCCTCACTTCTATTGCAACACACAGTTTTAAAAATTGTTTAAAAATATAGTTCACAGAATCCAAAGCAAAGTAATCAGTATGTGTATGGTTATTTTTCTGGAGTAATAAATAAGAAAACAGTATATAACAGACTCTATTTGCTAAGGAATTCCTTTTCCAGTGCAGGTATAGCATTACCAATATTAATCACACAGATGACTGATTACGGGAGCGAGTACTCCCAGATATGAATTCTCTAAGATTTCAGAGAGTATTCCACTTTGACTGCATTTCCAGAAATATTTTACTTATCCTTGCCAATGATGACAAAAAGTGATTTACTTGAGAAAAACGTATTATGTAATAAAACCAATGACATTTAATCTCAGTTTTAGCATCTAATTTTTATGCTGTGTCCAACATTGCAATACTAGAAACACTTCTCTTTTTTTAAAACAATTGTCAATTAAAGCAACAGGTAAATAAAAGCATAGCTGTTTTCTTTCATAAACATATTTAGAAACTAGGCCTTGTAATGCTATTTTTGAAATTGCCACATTCACCAAGCACCTTAAGTTATTAATAGCTTGTCTGCCTCTGGCATGAAAAACCATCTTGTTGAATTAAAGTAATCCTTGTATTCTTAGACTCCAAAACTATAAATGTTAGCAGGGAAAAAATTAAATAACAACAAAAAAAGTACACAAAAGGGAATAGATTAATTCTGATGCCGTCCCTACGAAGTTATCATGTTAAAGAATATATATAAAGCATAGACCCAACAATATATGATTTTGACACAGAACATGCATTTTTTTGTAAGGTTTTTGCATGGTTCTCTGCACCGGGAGAAACTGCAGGACATGTATATACAGGAATATGGATTCCCTGTCAGGGACTAAGTACCTCAAAGTCAGGCATTATCTCACCTAGCTCCTCTGCTGGCTCAGACATCAGGGCCAGATTCAGATGGCCTCATTCAAAATGACATTAACTTCCAGAGCACTAATGGAGTTTCTCTAACTCGGTGGGATGATGTGTGGTGGGGCATTAACACTTGTGAGGCATCAATATGCTCAGGGAGCCTTAAAAAGGTGCTGAACTTTCTAAGCAAGCACAAGTGACAGGCAGAGGAACCTCGAGGCAACAACTGCCAGTTGTTAAAGTGCTGATTCTTTCATGTGTTACAGTGCAAAACAGTGAAAACGGAACATTATTTAAATTAATAAAAAAATGCACCACAGACACCATATCACTAAGAAAGCCAGTAACTTTACTGATTTGTCTGCAAAATACAAATTATACCTTATTTCCAGCAGGAGAATCTTTTGAAATTTTCCCATTTTTGTTCACTACAGACAGCTGAATTAAGTCCCTTGAGATACACAGATGTGGTTTAACTTAGTTATAACATCTTGTCATCTAGTGGCGACAAAGTCCAGCTTATGCCGCTGTGAGCCTCTACTTTAATATTTGTTGCAAATGCTTGTATGCTCCCATTTACAAGCTATTTTGTTATCACCATTGTTTTATGGAAGCAAATCCCCATGAAAGAGAAGAAAAAAAGAAAAAAAGGATACAACAAACCATCTGAAGCAATCCAAGTGTAATGCCTGCGGTAACCCAGGTCTAATATTAGTTACTCCACAAAAGACTCTGGTACTGCATTTTTTACTTTTTTTTAAATGAGTTACTTAACTGACCTTTTTTGAATCAAACTGAGGTACGGATCAGTCTGAGGTATGAGCAGGGAAGGTAGAAATGCAACACCTGATTATGAAAATAATCCAACAGATACTTTTGATGCAGAAGGTCTGTGGCTCAAAGCTTGGATTGCTCCACATCTTTGGTTAAAATATATTAACAAAAGCCTTTTATTACATCTACAGTCTGAAGCATTCTAACAGACACCAATGTTCCATCAGTCCTTCAAGAGACCTGTAGTGGCAGGAAATTAATGCCATATAACTGACGACATCACAGCAGATGGCACAAACAGGAACAGATGAAGTATGCCATGTTTAGGCAACAGCCTTTATTGAGGTTTCAAGTGGCTTTTAAAAAATTACAAAGCATTTACCTTCAAGGCGAAGGAAGAAGGAAAACAAAACAGCTCTGTTAGGACTATAGATAAAAGAGGGTATATAGGATAACACATACAATACAAAAGGGTTGACATCCTTGAAAACAGTCTATGAGTTCTTTTATTCTTACGCTAGCTTTACCTGAAAAAGATCTGAGGACAACAGATATTTTTATATTATTCATTAAAAACTGCTAAATTCCTCTTCTGGGAAAAATATAAGCCATTTTGTTATAAAACACAACTTCTGAAAAACACTGAAATGACAAAAGCTTTACTGCGAATGGCTCAATGCATACAATATACAGGTTGTGCAGATAGGGTATATCATATAATTGTCACCAGCAATTAAACACTAACTGACAACACCTTTTAATAGAGGTTAGCTTAGCTATAACAATACTTGCAGATGTCTAGAATGCCACTTCAGGTGTTTGAACTTACAATTAAGAATGTTGCCTAAAACATTATATAGCATGGGTTAAGGTAAAGTAAATGTTAATACTCTTTCAGGGCTCTGCCCCAAACTCCTTAAATACAAAGGAATCACACAATAAACCCAAATTAGCTTTGCAAATACAATAAATGGTAAGGTACAGATAAAGGAACAAGAAAGGTAGACAGTTATAGTTTACAGAAAGTGACTTCACAATCAAAGTTGTGCTTCTTATCATTAGATCAGTTTGCAAATATGCATTATCCCCCACAATTTTGCCAGTATAAGTTAGTTGCCCTCTGCAGCAGGAACAAGAGGGACGACTGGCATTTATTTTCACGTGATTCTGTTCTACTTGTGTTTATACAAAAATCACTGTCAGAGTTAATATAAATTGCCCAGGCAATACTTTTCACGCTACTTTCTGCTTATTTACTTGCAGTAATATATTACACTGCATCTTCGTTAAATACGGTATCTTTCCTTTTTCATGCGTTGCTGAGGCAAATCGCAAGGTAAACTATTAATATGGCTATTCTTCATATATCAATAGACCAAATCCCCTTCCCCACTGACAAGTTTCTACTACAATACTGATAAAGTTGTATTTTTTCTTGAAATGACAAGGTACATTTGTGATATATTTGCATATTTTTGACACACCAAAGTTTAAAATTCTCAGAAGAGAATATGAGTATAGGTTCATCTGAAGGTGAAGAAAGTGGTTTCAAAAACAGTTTTTTTGTGTTTTAAAATTAATTATGGGCCCCATTTTACCTTTTTTTTTGTTTTGTTTTGTGTTTTTGTGGTTTTTTTTTGGCTTTTTTTGTGTTTTTTTTTAAACATGCGTATCTTTTTCTTTACCCTGCAGATTGCTACACAAGATAAGATGGATGCATTAGTAGCACAGTACTCTGCTTAAAGAGTTTCCAGATTATGCACTAGCCCCTGCACGGCTGAAAGTGCCTGTAAGGCAGGCTTCTATAAAGTCATGATAAGTGAAAAGCGTATGTCCTAATGCATACTGTAGTCTGTTCATCATTCTCTACTACAGAGAGGTACACTCTATCATTGAGCAGTGCACAGCAACTGCATGTATCGGTGGGAAACAGAGTGTGGATTTCCCTTAACAAAATGTTCTGTGTTGATATTTAGCTGTCACAGCTGTATCCTTCATCATAGTGTCAGTGTATGTAGGTGAGAGTTGGAAAGTCTCTTGGAAAAAGGAGAAATAGTACAGTTTTACTATGGCACTAATATTTTGCTTAAACACTTTTTCCCTTCAACAGAAAGGTTAAACCGAAACATTTGAATATACCATTTTCTTCTAATAAACAAGAGGGACAAAGAGGGACTTAAAGAGATGATACATTCCCTCTGGTCAAGCTATTTTAGTCAAAGGAACAATATGAGGCAGGAGAAAACGTGGATGCTATATGCTGAAGCAAATCTTGCTCAGGTGCCAATACACAGGGAGCATTGTTCAACAATCTGCCCACTGTGAGACGACGTGACCACAGAGGTCCGTGAGAACCAGGGACCTGATGGCCAATATTGGCTGTGTAAGATCAATCGACTTCTGAGTGGTCCTTTAATTGATGATCTCTCTAGGAGTTTTACATCTGTGAGAGAGGGGAGTAATCTTTATAAAAGGCATGTTCATGCCGATCCCTCCCTTTAACTCTCCCTACTGCTTCTGCAAATATTCACCTGCACTCACGTAACTGACAGCCGTTAGAGCTGTACATCCAATTCTGACAGGCAGAATACCAGCTTCATTAATGAGAAAGGGCCAAGTTATGCCACTTTGTCATTTAACCCATGGAAAACTACAAGATACGCAGGACATTAAGTAACAGAAGGGCCCTTAACTTGTTACAATGCACAAAACAGCATGAAAGAACTAATCAGTATATACAATGGATCGCAGTTCACCCAACTGATTGTAAAATGCTGTATTAAAATGATTTAAGTTGTTACACCATGGGTAAATTCTAACTTTTTACAGATCAGTCTTTCAACAGCTGACTTCGATCTGTAAAATGTATACCCAGTAAAAGAAAAACTGAAAGAAAATAGTTAAATGTGCAACTGCACAAATATAATTCCCCACTATTAAGATAACAAAAACTTTTGCTATTACCATAATTATTATATATATTAGAAAGCTATACACAAGCATGTTAATTTCACAGATTTTTTTAAAAGATTCTTAATATTTTATATAATTAGAAATACACATTTCAAAAACAAAACTTCTGCAAAGAGAAAACAGTTATCTTGGTTAGCAAAGCATGGAGTTCTTCATGGCTTAGGGTAGTGCTTTCTATACAAAAAGTCCTTTTTGTTTGTTTCTTCAGGACTGTTTAAAAGATTAGCGAAGCTATCAAGGAAAAAAGAACACATTTTGGCTTAAGGAAACTACAAAAGCCACAAATGCTTTGCAAACTCTGTCTTACTTTTTAATATGAAAATAAGCAAAATGTAATGTACATATTTTTATATTTTTTTTTATTTAATAAGTGATGCAGACCCAGAATTTTTAAAATTAAATATGTTAGCCCTCGAACTCAACATTTTTACAAGTATGGTCCTCTTTAAATGTTTTGATCCTTTTTAACTGAGTGCCATACTCTAATGATATGCCTGCATGTTTGTGAGCATTTTCGGTATGTTAGGTGACCCAGTCTCTTTTTAGCATCAATTCATGGCCACCCAACTGCTGGGTCTGTCAAAACATCTGTACATTTCCTATATGTTGCATAACAGCTGCTTTCTCTCTCAGTAAAGATCTGCCATTTCTGGCAAACGTTTTCCTTTTGTCTATTTACATGTAAATAACGTTGAACCTGCAACATGACACTATCTATTGTAACATACATTTTGCAAGGGAGCACAACAGTGAAAAGAAGTTAGCCTTAAAATCTATTTTGTACAAGTGTTCTGTTGTACAACTCAAGTGCTAAGCTTATCTCAGCATTTCTGTTTATCCTTATACTGTATCACTGAGGCAATTTAAAAGTACTTTTACAAAACAGAGTACCTGACTTTTTTTTTTTTCCACACACAGCACATATAATGCATATCGACCCCCCCTCCCCCATTAAGGTATAGCACACACACACTGCAAGAAAAAAAAACTAATAGGTAATAATGTTATCATGTCGCCCATCCTTCAGAGAGCCGCATGCGCTTGACAGAGGGGCTTTCCCTTTCGTCCGGCGAAGGTCTGGTGAGTCCAATGGGGGAGTGGAATTCGTTCCGGTGATCTTCTCGGTCACTTCCATCGTAGGAACTGCTACAGCTGCTCAAACTGTCAACAGGAGATCTCCCCGCCTCATGGCGCGTGTGCTGTGGGTATCTCGAGGGTGTGGTGGTACGGTCTCTAGGAGGAGAAACAGGTTCTGACTTGATGTTGAGGCTTTGAGTAGAAGGCAGGGAGAGATTTGTACTCTGAGATAAATGAGTGCTAGTGCAAGCTCTGTAGGAGGAAAGGAAACCCAGTTACAGACGGAGGAGGCATGGAGCCCCCAGATATGCACAAACACTCACACAAAACACCAGTGTAAAGGCTCACACAGGACCAGCGTGTGCAGAGAGCACGAGGACTGTTTTCTGGGCAGAATTCACAAATTCAAAGAGATGAAAGCATCACAACAAATGTGGTTGGCTTGAGTGGGACATGCCCTCAGTTTGAAAGGAGGTCTCGCTTTCAATCTCTCTCTCTTCTTTTTTTGACTCAAGCGTCACAACAAATTTTGGAAGGCGAGCCTTTGCACTGTTGGAACCACCTGCAGGTTTCTTTATAACTAATGCTTGTGTGTGTGTATGCACCGGCTAAGACAGGGGAGGCATGGACTTTCTGCTGGGGTTAATCCAATTAATTTGAATCCACCCAACTATTTTTATCGCTGTTCATTTTGACATGTGACTTCAGATGCAAAACAGAAAAAAAAATCTGGGCCAGGTACGTTTTATACCTTTCAGAATAGAGTTGAAATTACTGGTCCTAGGACATTAATAAAATACCACAGCCAGGCAAGGATTTAGATATGATTTTATGGTCTAAATCTATGAATTCATAATTCAATCCAGAATGCTTTTGAATAAACTACCAAAGAGAAGCTGAAGAGTAGTGGAAGATGTCACAGGATTGTACTGTTTGCCTGTAGGAGAGCCCAGCTCAGAGGATGCTCCTAGCATCAAGAGAAACTGCTATGCTAAAACTATGCTAAAACTTTTTCAAAGGCAAGGTATATAACTATTCTAAGTTCATTTTCTTTATGTGCATTTTTGTGGGCAGGTAGTGGCAGAGGAAAGCTGAAACAGGCAGGGAGGAGAGTGAATACTGAGAATGTGCTTTATCTCTATGGGAGAAATGAGATCACTTGCATCTGCAGGATGTTTTGTACAAAAGCACCACCTCCTGGTAAAACCTGACTTTTCTCTTCGTTATTAAAATAGAGTTCTCAACATGCAGTTCCCATTATGTTCCACTTCAGGGACCATTTGCTAGGCTGAAGTTAGTGTTTAACCCCAGAGACACAGTTTCAAGGTTTCTACTTGTGAGTATTTATACAGGGGGAGACTGAAAGCAGCAGGGGCAACAGACCACTTGGCCTCACAAGATTTTTAACCCAAAGGGATGTGCAGGCATTTTTACTGCAAGCAGAAGAAATATTGGGATTTGGAAGTAATTTTTAAGCATATAGAAGAAACAGTTAAGTTTAAATGTGGTCTTTTCGTTTATTGAAATATTCCACTTTTCCTGATATCTCATCAACTGGGAGTTGAGCTTTACTTAAGCAACATTTACTGCTACTTTGATGAAAGACAAAATGTTGTTTTCTTTTCTTCTGACAGATTTAAAGTGGAACTATATGGCTTCAGTATTGAATGATACTAGCTGCTTTTATCAGGAATTATTGCAGTCTTTAATAATGGATGGATCTTGTTAGAAAACAGAGAAAAGAGGTTGTTCTACCTCCAATTGCTTTTATCTACCTTTCATTCCTATACAGATGAATGTGCCAAATTTGCAGCGATCCCTTTCATAACTCACAGAGTTTGTGAGTAATAGCCCTCACAGCAGAAAATATAGGTGTTTTTTATTTTTTTTGCAAAGAGGACATTTTCTTTGCTTTTGTAACCATTAAATTAACACATATAAGAAACTGTAAATATCAGACTTCATCATTCCAATTTAGTGAAATATTCCACTCTTTTACTGAAAACTTGTTGAAAAGAATCCAACAAGAATCAAAAACACATTCCTGTTTTTTTGTTTGTTTGTTTGTTTTGGCTTTTTTTTTTTGCTTTTCATTTCCAGTGACTTTATTTTTCTGTTGCTTAGGAGATGCTAGGACTTCACCTGGGAAAACAGGCTGCTAGTTCAGCATGTATGATAAGACTACATATGATTTTAGATGCCAAGCTTATAGCTAAACCTGAAAGTCCTGTAAAAAATGATGGTGGAGCCTGGGGATTTGATTTAGAAGTGTTTGATATGAGCAGATGACATGCTGCTTTGCAAAGCTGGGGACAGCTAAAAAACCCGTGCTAGTTAAAAACAACCATATTCAGTCAAATTTGTTCACATGGAACATACTTGCATTCTATTGTGTGACAGCCCCCAAAGGAACAAATCTAGAGGGATAAGCTGCATTTTCAATGAAATACAGCTAGCATTGCTATACTGCAATGTTGCTTTTTTAATAGTGTTTCAGAAGTGAGTAAGAGAATGCATCTCTATACACTTTTCTTTGTGATTCATCAGCAGGGTTATGTAAATACCTGGCATACAAATTTGTGGCAGTTGCTACAGGTTGATCTGCATTTTGAACACTTTTTTGTAAATTGAAAAAAGGTTAAGAAGTCATTTTGGCAGGTCAGGACTAAATTTTTGAGGTCTAAAACAATATAAATAAATTAAAGCAATTCTTTTGAGTCCTCATTCACTTTTTTTCCTTTTAAAATATAGTCTTTTTCTGCTAAACTATTTCTGAATTTTAATATCTGGTTTTTGGTGACTATAATTTACATTATTTCATTAAAATTTTCTGAAACATTTTAACGAGAATCTCATGTATGCTAAAATGGTCAATTACAAGGGAAACCTACTGTTACACATAGATGTGAATGGTGAATACTTGGGTGCAGTCTTTAGACCCATATTCTAAACAGGGGATTGACCCCTATTTAGAATAGACGCTGTATTACAAAAAATGAGAATTCTGTCTGCTACAAAATGATTTCTTTTCGTGTATGTGTTTGTAGAAACAGCTGTTGGGATCTATATGTATCAATGTATACTTTACACTGTTGCTTCATATAATTACATATGAATTATATAATTAATTTTGGTCCAGGCATGCTGTATTTTCATCTTTTGAAACCTACACTAAGTTCACTGGAAAATCAACAGGTTTTGAATATGGAAAATCCACAGAGAAAATAAAGCAAATGACTTCAAAGACTTGTGTATAATTCTAAGCACTCAGTCGGTGCCATGCAGTCCACTCATGTTGACATAATCACCTTTTTCCATATATTGTATGAAAAAATTCCATTTTATGGAGACAATGAAGAAAATTAATGTTTTAATTTTACACAGCAGTTCCTATTGAGACCAGTAGAGTGAAAATATGATGTTGATTTAGAATACAACACCCATATGGGAGAAATGCAGGTTCCTATCTGGGTTCAACACGGAACAACTACACAGCTCTGCTGTGCAAAAGGTGGGCAGCAAGTCAGCATGCAACTAGCTTGCAGGTGGGTTTAGTTCTTGCTGATGCCAGTGAGATCATTTCTGTGTGTGTCTCCATCTATTCGAATCTCCAACTGATATGGAAGCCCAGCATGCACAGAGAGAAGTGCAGGTCTGAGGGGATGATAAGTGAGGACATGAACACGCACCAGATAGGTTTTTACAGAGGGAGAAAGTGGTCTACTGAAGGAAGAAAGAGCCTCACATACCTTTTCTTTTATGCCCACACTTGCTTCTCTAAATTAGTTTACTTCCTCACTTCATATATTTTTTTCCCCATAAATACATATAAGGAACCATTGAGAATTCACTGCAAAATTTAGTTATGTAGCTTTAGTTATGTGCTAGTCTGTAACTAGGAGAATAGAGGATATTTTTTGACTTGCTAGCAATGCAACCTTCCTCCCTCCTCTCTGTTTTTGTTTTAGGTAAAAGCAAAGGTTTTTTTTTTTGTATTTTTTGATCAATGTAAAAGCAGAATGAGTATTTCTGTGTGAAGATATTTTGATTAGCTCTCACATGTTAAGGTCTACACTTTAAAAATAAATTTTTAAATGAAGAATAATATGAAACTGAATCACTGGAACATCTTATTTACAATGGTGGCATAAGAAAAAAGGCTCAATCCTAAATATATAAAGCTTTTATTCAAAACAAGGAAGTTGGCAGAACTGATACAAAATCATGGGACATGATGTTACTGCACCTAAATTTTTCAGTAAAACTGGTTCAATGGAGAATATTTGCCCATATCTAGCTATGGCTATTACCTAATCAAAATTAATCGCTGCTAAGTAATAAGCTTGCTATGTAAGAATCAGAGAACAAGTCAACTGTATGCATGAATTTGGGCAATTTTTTGTTCAGGTGGGTAGAAGTTTGGAGAACTTCTTTTATGGAAACAATTATCTATACTGAAGATTCTTCAGATGAAATACTGTTCATATGTTTGCACTTATATTTTAGAAAAGTCAAAATTTCACCTGTGGATGATACTTAAGGAAGAAAAGATTCTTAGACGTGGAAATATGGATGAGAGAGGACATTTTCCATATAATGGACTTCTGCCTAAAAAATTTAGATCATTTATTTCAAAGTTTGGAATGGACTTCCCTTCTGCTTAGCAGCAATTAACTTCTGATAGACTCTTTGGTCCATGTGAAATAAGCAGTAACCCTCTCTGTAAGAGACATTGCAGTAATATTCAGACAAAATCCCAAAGTTTTGGGAGGGATTGATTTTCAATAGAATTTGTGTGTATTTTTTCCAGATGTGGACGTAGTTAAAAGACCGTGAAAGTACAATTTTGCTTTTTAACCTAAAAAGTTGAAAAGTCTGACATGTTTTAATGTCCCAATCATAACAAAACAGACTCTAGATTGTTATCGTATTCACCAGTCTCAGCAAAGGCCAAAAGCTGTGCAGACAGGGAAAGCGAGCTACTCCCATGCCCTCAGGTATTTGCCCTCAAGCCCACTGGCACTAGTATTGTTGCAGAGTCAACATGAAGAGTTAAGAGTTAGGTTGTAGAGATCTTCTCCAATTATCTTAAAGATGGCTCTGACAGTGCTGCTGAAATTGTTGGTGACTTATTTGGAGCAAGCTAATACGTCTAACCATATCCTATTCTATTACTAACCATATTCTTCTGCCACACATTGAGGAAGCAGAGCTGGTTTTCACCTTTAGGCTTCGGTGAAAAACATAACCTGCTGGAAAACTAGGATGTCAGTTCCAGTAACTCTGTTTTCTCACAGGTCTTTACACCCTACTGTTACCAACAAACATCTCACAGTTGCCAAATCTTTCCAGTATATGAAATCACTCAGCGCAGCGATTTGGGTTGTCAAACCCTTTCTAGATGTATTTTCTCAAATACCTGGGGATGACCAAAATTTTGTGTGATTGTTTTAATCTTCTTGCAAATTCTAGCTCAGGTTGACATGGACTGAATATGTTCTCTATAATTTCAAGTTTTTCAAATAATCCAAAGGTTAGCACAGGTGCTTTTGCATGTAGAACTCAGTGACTAAAATAAAATAAAGAAATGCTTATGATTTTCTGCAGAGATAGAAGGCTTCTCCAGAACTGTCAGTGAAGCAGCTTTCATAGCTGAATTCATTTACAAATCACTGAAAGAATAATAATAAAAGTAGCAACTCAGAATGTATTCCACCAGCCACAGCCATTACACTTCGACATTCTGTGATATGAATTAGAAACAGATGACGATGTGTGACATATCTGAAAAGGCATGTAGTTAGTTTAGGATTTAATTTGTACTCTTTTGGTTAACCAAATAGCCTTATTACATTCTTTGGTACACCACTGAAGACAATCAGCTTATTGTAAGGCTATACATTGACATCTAATGTGAGTTTTCAATTTATTGGAGACTTTATGTCTTTAGTTGTACAGTTAGCCTGAATATTGCCCCAGAAACAGTGCAAACTCAAAAAGAAAATAGAATAAGCGTAAGAGAAAGATATTAAGACTATTTTTTCTAGTACAGCAACTATTTCAGTTGTATGTTTTTATGTCGTTAGTATCTATATATGCTTTTTTATATAGAAATGAAGTTTAAAAAATTTTTTATTCCTCTGAAACACTTGTATAGCTGTCCTTTAAAAACCCAAACCATCTATACATGGTAAAGAAATTACAGTAAATTACAAAGAGTGGTCAGATAAATTAGAAGGAGAATTTTGAAGTTTAAGCCACATTTATAGTATTAAATAGTTTCATATTATGTCAACCATCTTGCAAAGAAATTAGTGCATATGTGCAACAACTCTTTCTGGGGAAAAAAAAAAGGAGTTTACTTTTCAAATGCATGTGAATTAAATTTCTCACCATAAATACACTCCAGCTGTTTTCAGCTTCTATTTTTATAATGTAAACTTTTAAAATTCAAACATGTCTAGCCATACCTTAGGCTACATGTGGTATGCTGGTGAATGCCTACAGTCTTGCTCAATAGAAACTGCAGATACCAGGATTTTTGAAAATCATACTCTTAAAGTTCACTTCAATGAGCCAATAGGTTGCTTTTTCAAGAATGCATTAGGTGACTTCCCTGTGTGAATTTTCACACTTTTAAAAATCCTGAAATGATTTAGCAGTGTGCTTCACCAATCTTGATTAAATGTCTTGAAATTAGCCACTAGAGGGCATGAATACCTATCCTCCTCAACACAGGCAAATCACAATGAGTTTTGTGGGCTTATGGTTCTTAGGCCTAATTATGTTATTTGCTTGTAGAAAACATTTCCAAAGAAATGAAACTTGAATGTTAGAGCTGAGCAGAAGGGAGTATGTAATTATTATATAAGGTTAAGGCTTAATCTCAGGTCAAATCATTATGCCACTCTTACTTGGTTAAAAATATTTAGAAAAGTTTCAAGTTTACTGTAAATGTTTGTGCTATAGTAACTGGAAATAAAAAGCATAAATGGCAAAATACAGCAACTGCATAATGTAAGTGTTTAGTTTGGTCTTTAATAGTGAAATAAAATGCTATTTAAAGAAATAAAGAGTAAAACATGAACAGTAGTCTTTACTACACTACTGAGAAAATGTCATGGACACAGAATATTTCATTGTAGCTACCTAGCAAACTTTTCATTAAATACATAGTTCCAGTTTGGGGAAATGGAGATCTTAGACATAGTAAATATGTGCTGATATGTTGTCTTGATGTATTTCAGATTTGGGATTACTGCGGAGACTGAAGTCACTGTAGAATGATAAAACAAAGTAAACACTGCTTACCCCAATTGACTGAGGGCAGATGGTGGCATGTTATGTAGGTGTTGCTGTTGCCAGCCAGTCACAGAACCAAGATGAAGAGCACTGGCTGTATTAAACCCGGAGAGAGATGATATATCTGCACTACTCAGAGAATATTCTGGATTTGAAAACAGAAAAGACAATAATTGAAAGAGAATTAAAGAGGAAGCAATTAAAAAATAACTAGCATTGTAATTTTCACGTCACTTTATAAGCCTTTTAATTTTAATTACACTAATCACATTAAGTTGCAGCAGAAAAAGTAGACCTTCCTCTTCTCTCAACTCATTAACTTGGGAGCAAATAATGCACTAATAATTATTCTGCAATTTAGCAGGGCTTTTCTGGATCGGGAAGATCCAAAGCATTTTTAGCCTGTATACCCACCATAACTACAGATGCATTCTCACAGAGTCAAAGACTTGAAAAACACAATAATATTTTGGTTACAGTCTTCCTTGCAGAACCCAGCAGGCAGCCTATATCTGAACAACGCATGACTTCTCTAAGAGCATTGGATCTGTTCGCTAGCATGCTCTATACAGCAGCAATGTGCAATGGGAACTGGAAAGGATGTCTTGAGGCTTCATTTCTAGTCACTCCCAGGTAACTATGTGATAGCCCACAAAGTTATAGAACTCTGTTTTGAAGCCAGTGAAGCTGCTTGCTCCCACTACCCTCATGACTTTAGGAAAGTGCACTCAACTACATGAAATTGCCTATATTAGAGGACTAAGAAATGTCTTTTAAGTTACATTTTTTATTAAAGTCAATGAAATAAAGCTATCAAAACAGTCTTCCATTCGAACAAAATAGCTAACTTTTAAATAGATATGTCTCAAGTTAGTGACAGACACAGAATAAGTAAATGAAGTGCAAAAGCATATCAGCTATGAATTTTTCAGTTTCTCCCAACGAACATTAGCTTATTCATTAGAACTGAGATAGACATTTGTCAGCATCTTGCTCCCTCCCCCACCCTTTACATCCTGCACCCATACTTACCAGTACCATATGTTGTTGAGATGGCTGATGGGTATCCTCCCATCCCTTGCCCTGGTAGAGTAGGAGTTGCTACGGAAACCACTGGAGTAGCCAATGACTGAGCAGACTGGGAGTTATTTATCCTCTGATTCTTTTAAAGTAAGTAAAATAAACATATTATTGACTAGTTTTAAGTCAGTTGAGTGTAGTAGCTTTCTGGGTATGTTTTGTGCATGAGAAATACAGGCTGATTCAAATTTCTAGAAATTAATCATTTAACATGTGGCTTTTATGAACTCTGCAAACCCTATCATTTACAAGCCTTCAAGAGACCAGTTGTCACCATAGTAACCCATTACATCAGTATCTCCTAGGTAACTGAAGTAGTAACAAGTAAGATTGCTTTTATTGTGGGGAGAAGAACAGATCTTGTGAAAAACTAATGAAATATGTAAACTATATTCCCATCGTTTTCCTTTTCACTCAAATGAGAAAAAAAGCAAAAAAAAAAAGGCAAAAGAAACCCCCCCAGACCCAGCCCTACCGGATTTTATGCTTTGAAAGTGAGGGGCACCCCGAGACTGCTGAACACTGAGCTCTTACCAGCAGATGGTGCTCTGACTACTTCGTTTTTGTGCAATAAAACAAACTTCAAGAGTGTTAGGTAGCACAGCAGTTACACGCTTATCTTTAACTCCGCGGCACTAGATGTTGCACTGTAAAAATTGCACTAGAGAACTCTAATCCTGTGAGCGGCAGGATAAAATGACCAGAGAGCCACCAAAAAAATGTCATAAGGCTGTGCCATCTTCAACAGCACAACTTTATACGCTCTCAAAGCACCAGCAATGAGAAAGCTTTATTCTAGCATGCATCATTTGAATATGTGCAACAACTGCACCTGGCCTTCGATATTGCTAAATTAAAAATTATGATGACTTTTTTGTTCACAAAATAGTTATGGTAAAGTTTTCCATTTTATTTCAACAACACTTCACCTACACAAGTATCAATCATACAAAAGAACTGATTTTCTTTTCCTCGTTATTAAGATGAACATCACTACCACTTACCAGAAGCAGATCAACATCCTCAGACTGAGTGCATAGGAAAGGAGCATTAAAAATTAGTGAATATAAATATTTACCAGGATGCAGATTTCTAGCCTAGGGAATAGTTTCACCTGATAGGGGCAGCAAATTAAACACTTTCTGAGCATAGTTTGGAAAAATAACACTTCATAGATCTCCTCTTTGTCCTTCTAATGGGATGTTTGTTTCAACTGCGAGGACAACCTATCCAGCTTTCAGAACAAGACTTTCTCTAAGAATTCATTATTTCTTCCACAGCCCCAGTGGCTGCAGACTGTGTTGCTATACCTGGTTTCAGGAGACCTAGCCATTCACAGAATCCCTTAGAAAGTATCAGTTTTAAGGACCTTGGAATAAATCATTTGATGCAGACAGCTTGTCACTGCCTTGGTTGACTTTGAGCATTGCCCTGTAGGAGACTATTTGTTACTTATCCTCTCAGAAGGCAGCATCACATTTATGAAGGGTTTTAGTTTGATGCTCAAAGTTAATTTATTACGCGTCAAGCTGAAGTAGCCAACTTGGAAGTTGTTTTCATAGTGTCTGTTACATAATGGAAAAATGTGCTTATAGTGTCACTTAAATTTACCATCAAGATCCTTTTTAAATTAAACTCCCTTTTAATGTTAAATCACTCGTGAAAGATTTACTTGTAACCACTAACCAACTGCTGGAAGGGAACTGCGAGATACGCACACAACACCTTCACGATTCAACCTTCTAGCATAATAGCCCGCCTAAATTTTGTTAATCCTGGCAGGAGATGCTGCTGGCAGATCCTGGCAGTTTCATGCTGTTTTTTATCTGACTCTATCAATTTGCTACCTTTTATCATTACAAAATTTGGCCTTTGGAGCTCAGAGTGATACAGTTCAAATTAATTTATTTGTAGTTAACCTGTCATCTGCTCAGAGTCTGTGAGGCTAAATAATTAAGAAAAACATAGTAGGTTAGGAATACTCAGGGTTAAATCCAGCTTTTATAACAAATCCAGGAAAGGCTCTTCCAGCTACTAGGAAAGAGAGTGCAGAAATTTAGACTGTGCAGGACACAGTTCCTATTTTGCAACTCAGTAGAAAAAAGGGAGGAAGTAAATATGACTTCATAAAAGCAATCGAATAGGCTCTGCCTACATCCTCAGCTTGATGTCAAACCTTAAGGTTAGACAGAAAGACCAAACAAGCAAGAATGTGGAATGTTATTCTGCTGATTTTAGTTGCTTGAACAGCCCTTGAAATTCCTAAATCTCTCTTATCTGAAGGAGATAAAAAAAGCTTTGAAAATGCATTACCACTGATGGCATTGTATTCTTGCTGCCAGGTGGAATAAGCACACGGAGATCTGGTTTACGGTTGTTCATTCCCAAATTCATTGGAGGTGGAGATTTTGCTTGCATATTCTTGTTCAAGTTGCCAGGTGAGACCAGCAGACCTGGTGAGTTGCGGGGGTTGCCATATCCATTTCCTGTTTAGGTAAGAAAGGAAAAGGAAAAAAGAAAAGAAAAAAGAGAGAGAATGATTATAAACTCCAATGTATTTCTGAAGACTGAACACTAAAAATGTCAAATAAAAAAATTCGAGGTAAATACCTGTGCTATGTAATGTATTTTTATAGGAAAATACAACACATTCCATATTTGGAACAAGTCATCTTAAAATCCTTTCTCTCATGGCAGCCAACACGTCTGTGATGTGCTGAAATTAACTTCATTATATGACTCTGTTTACAGTACTATGGTATATAGCACAATATACTGTGCACTCAAAGCAGCCAAGATGTAACGTTTGACTTACAAGAGAATCAAGAAGGTCAGACAATCTTATGGCTTAAAAAGATGCCAAAGCTATGTTGTGTTTTCTCAACAGCTACAGAGGATTCTGCCTTGCCTGACTCAGCCTTTTCCAGGTCATGATTTTGTTTTGTTTTTAAACAAAGGATGAGTATAGCAAGGCTATAATTTGCAGAAAAGGCAGGGGGAGGACTAGGAAGATTCTTAAATGTTTTTGGCTCTCTTTCACCACACTTTTTGGACCCAATTCTGTCAACACTAAAGTCAATGGGAGCAAAAGCATAACCTTATTTGGAAAATGCCACCGTATCTTTCATCTTCATCTCTCTGCTGCTTTCTGCAGGCACCAGGAACAATTCTGACAGGCTAATGCTTCATTTGCCATTTTCAGAAAAGGATTTCCTTCTCTCACCATGTAGTACTGACAACTGTATATCCATAAGGTTATTGACCTACCATTCCACTAAAAATGAAACCTTCCTATTTCATCTGCCTCATTTCACCTCTTACCCATACAAAGTCTGGGTAAAGAGGTGACTTTTTAGTGTAGCCTTGAAATTCTGCCTGCACAGGCTCAAGAGAGACACAGAAACTGCCTGGTCATAGAGAGGGAATAGCATGAAAACTAGTACAGAAAGAGAAAACTTTCATCGATAAATAGCAAGAAAACAAATGCTAGGGGAGATTTTCTGTTCTGAGCTCATCTTTTGTTCACAGCTCACAAGCTGCGACACACAACCTAGAAATAGTGTGGGAAGATGAGCTGGTGAGTGTGGCAGAGCCCTATGAGTTAGAAGCACTGGACCTTCAAATTTCTTTCATAGTCCCAAAGCCAGTGAAGAACTCAATATCTCACTTTTTTCCACATGTGAAATGGGGTTTGCAGCCCTAGAGGACATAAATGGATTATGGAACTAAATTTGGTAAAGTCTATGAGGTGGGCATAAAATGACAGTACATGAGAGTGAATCTGTGTTCTAGTTAGGATAATGAAGTGTGTCCAAGCACGACTAACATTATATTATGCTTTTAATCTGCAAGCACATCAGTTAACTGTATTTATCAGATCAGCAAATCCATGGGAAAAAAAAAAATCCGTCAAAGGCTACTAAATACAAAAACACCACTTCAAGGTCTGGAAGACCCTGAACTGTGAACACTAGGCTTAGGACACAGGAAAAGTATCACAAAGTGCTTAACTTCCATATTTGTGAGGTACCTTTAGTTATAGGTCTGGCCTGGCTTGTTTATTCTCATGCTTTTTATTATCATGATCTCCCAAGCCTTTGCAAAAAGGAATTAAGATGAAAACTTAGAAGCACTCAGATCACTTCTGATATTTTGTATTAAAATATTTTTCATAGTTAATCTTGTTGTTTATTTCCTTAATAATATTTTACAGTTAGTGAGATAAAATGACTTAATGAAAAAAAGTGTATTTTACACTTATCAAGCTAAAATAGCGGAAAACTGTCAAGAATTTTCCATTTTGTGTCAGTAGGCTTTTTTCCAAATGAACAATTGCTCTCAACATGGGTTTGCTATATGTTATGCTCTAATTAATGCTATGTGTTACTAGAGGCGGTGAAATTAGAGGGGACATTTTGAATATATAACAATATTTTCTTCTAGAAAGTACAGTGCCTTGTAAAAGTTGATATTTTACAAACTGAATACTGAAAAACTAATGACGTGGAGAAGTGATGAACAGAAAAAACTGAAGCAAAAGTAGAGTTTCTCTGGTGCTGGCTTCATACAGGAGCTATTTTACCAACAGGAAGTAAAACTGCCCTGTGAAATCTGTTCTATGACAAGCACTTGTTCAGAGAGTGAAAATGATGCTGTTTGAAGCAGCAGTGTGTTTTCTTTTTAGTTCTACAATATACAACCTAAGATATTTAATGAAACAGCATGCACTATAATCTATATGTTTGTTTCTATAGTTGTAGTTTTCAGAGAATAGAAACCCCTACAAGAACTCCCATTTTCTACATAAGATTTACTTAATATAATTCACTATTAAAAATTAAGAGAAAGAATGCATCTGTTCAAAAGTTTACTCTTCAGAAACTTTTGTCTGACCTTCATATTATTTAGCTACTAATGTAAAATATTTTGAACAGTGATAACATTTCCTACATTTACATTTTTAGAACATCAAATTATTTTTAAGAACTACTGCAATCTTGTCTTTACCAGTAGATTTCTGCTGTTCATGGCATATTATGCCAGCTAGCATTTTGGAGCCATATAATAACCATTCCTCTTTCCAGCCACCAAATTGTTATTCTTTTGGTATAATGTGGATTCAGGAATGTAAGACTGTGGACCTTAAACCAATGATACTGAAACCCATCATTTGAAAATCAATGATGAATGCATGCATGTGGTTTACAGTTAAGAAGAGTCTGCATTTAAACCAGCTCTTTAAACCGTATCCTCTTTACTCAGAAAGCTGTGGCCTGCTCTGAGGCAGCTGTCCCACCTTCAGATAAATCCACCAAAGAGAATGGCCTCATTTACATTCAGAGGCAAAAAAATGTATAAGACTTCTAATATACAAATTAAGCCTTCCTTCATCCTATACTTTAAAATTATACTCTGCCTGGACAATTATCAATTTAGATGTGACTGTATGCAGAACATTGCATTCCACTATCCACTTGAAAGCGTAAAAATTATATGTCGTGTATGAATGGATTTCCTGATTATAGATTATAAGAAAATGAAAAACAGATGGATTTTAGAGCAAGTTGGCTTTACGTTTTTATTTGGTTAAAAGCCATATTTTTGCTGGAATAGAACATTTTTAAACATTACGGATATAACTTGTAATGTATTATGAAAATAAAAACAGTAGATGCACAAGTTTTAAAGGGCATATGTCAGAATTTGTAAATTTACAGCATTTTCAATTCAAGAAGTTTTCAGAGAAAATTATTTTTCCTCGTGTTGTTTGTTATTCTGACTTGAAAGAGTAAAAATATTTTACACAGAGAAAAGCTTGTTTCTAGACAGAACTAGTGGAGCAGCACGTGTCATGAAATGCAGTGCCAGACTTCGTATTTGGACTAATGGCAGAATATAAAGACACATGCTTTCTGAGCATAGAATGCTCTTCTTGGGCACGTTCCCACATTCTGCATTTAGGCACAAGTGTCATTGACTTTAGAAGGAATTCTGTCCAAGTACAGACTGCATGATTAATCCCTGCAATATCACTTTTCAAAAACATCCAGAAAAGTTATTTTTGTGCACCAGTAGTTAGTCAGTCAAGAAGAATTATTAAGAAAAAAATTTCATTTACTCATGGAAAACTACGATTTGAACTATGTTACAAAACCATGTACTACTATCTTAAATGGTCACTTCCATGTTTTAAGAATTTAAGGGTACGAGTAGGGCACAAATTTATTCAGATCATGACAGAGATCAAAGTTTACTTCTCTTCTTTCATCCCTCATTAGTAACACCTGTACCTTACATGTAGTTTTGGTCATTGGTGTTATAGTGGTTGCAAAGTGGCTGCAAATCTTGATATTCTTAGAGTTAGGGCAATAATTCTGTACTGAGCATTTAAGCCAGGAAACTTTCCATGCGTTAAGGTAACACAAATGAGAAAAGAATAATTTATTTCCATATCTCTCAACATTCTTGAACAGCATTGTCATGATTCAAGGTCTTTAAGCCTTGAAAAATTGGAAAATGTTTGTATTTTGATTTCTTGAAGTTTTGAACATTTCTTATCCCTACCTGTTTCTTTTGTGATTTCAAAGATACAAAAATATACTGAATGAAAAAACCCTCTATGATAGTCCTAGAAGAACGAAGAACAAGACACACAATTTATATGTCCTTTCTTTGATCTCTCTTTTATTTACTCTAATGCTTTTCACTGACCATATAGGTTGAGGATTTACAACATCTTTAGGTTACCTGGGATGCCTACCTACCATTAATTTTCATAGGAAAAGAGCTTTCAAATTCTCGAAGGAGTTTCAATAATATTAATGGTCATTTTAAGTTTCCAACAAGTGTATGCTCTTACTTGTGGAAATTATCACAATCCTTCCAATAAGAATATGTACATTCCATTTCATGGAGGATTTCTGCTTCTTACTGGATGTGTTAAATGCACGTCCCATATATATGACATTATGACTGACCACCAAGCGTCTCAAAAAGAATGTTAAATTTAGAAGGAATCTATATAAACATGAGAGCCAACTATGCTACAATTTACCTGCACTTCAAAAAAAAAAAATGTATAAAAGAATCAATGCAGTAATAGAAATTTTGCTAAATTTACACCTAGTTTTGCACTTTTCACTCAGTTAATTTTCACACTTTCTGGAGGAATGGTAATTGTACCTAATAGTAATTAAAATGCAATTAAAAGGTTCCTTTTTTTTCTTACATCTTCTGTGTAAATTTTTTTTTTAATGCATACACACTGTTCAAACATGCTATGGTTTACCACCCAAACAAAATAGATACCAACAATGAAACACTAATGCCAGGAAGCTGTACTTCACCTAAACATAGTTTTAAAAGTAGATAATTGAAGGTTCTTACTCACATGTTGCATGCTAGTCATTTCACAGTACATAACCTCTACTAACTACAAGTGGTAGAAGAAAACCAATCTGCAGATACGCTCACCCAGAAAAAAGAAAATCTTTATGTTAAAGTAGCTGCCCATTCCCACAACTTTACACTAATGGACCTTCTTTACTGAATTACCGGGATCCAGCTCGGACAGATGTGGTATATAAAACCTACTGACTTTGTGTGAAAGAATTCTCAAGCATCTTGTGAAATACGAGCTGCTTTTTGGACAGAAATAGGACGAAAGTGCTGTGAATGCATAGACATTTGGAAGAAGGAGAAGAGAATGAGAAGACTATCTCAACAAGTCTTTGTTATAGTTTTAGAAGCCAAGCATTTAGAAATAATGTAAATAAAAAGGTAGTGATTCCTACAACAATATAAGGCTAAGTTGATATCCAGGTCTCTCTCTAACTCACTCATTCTTGCCATGCAGGTTGTATAACTGTAAATGGGAAATTCCTGCTCTTCAAGTCTAAAGCTATGTAAAGGGCTCTAATGGCACTACAGTTGTCCTGTGCTGGGAAAAAAGACAGTATTTGGGAATCACTA
Organism: Platalea leucorodia; assembly: GCF_965183815.1. Lineage (NCBI taxonomy): Eukaryota > Metazoa > Chordata > Aves > Pelecaniformes > Threskiornithidae > Platalea > Platalea leucorodia. Next base: position 83,848,651 of record NC_138858.1, read on the forward strand.
AAATACTGCTAATACTGTAGGCAATTCAGGTGTACATGGAGGGCCACCTGCACTGGGACTGAACAAAGCCAAGGGTTACACTGTGCATCCCATTTCATGATTCTGGGTGTGAGTGAGATCTCATTTTGGAAATCAGGCAAACCTCCACTGCTTCCACTGCAGCAGAGGTAGATGGTCTCATCAAATTTCCCAAAGCAAACTGTGTGCATGATCTCCTTATATTTATAGTATATTATGAAGAAAGTGACTTCTCTGTTCTGTGGCTCACATTTTTCAGTTTTGCTATGTCTCTGGGCTAGTTCAAGTACTTAGGCTCAGATCCTACATACCGAGACAGCATGGGTCTTACTGCTAAATCTCATGTTTAGTGTCATTAACAGTCCTCTGACCAGTCTTATGGTTCCACTCAGTGCGCCTGATACAGACCCCCACCCATGGGCCGACATCCTGGCCCATTCCTATCCCCATCCCCGTGGAGGTGACTGATGACCGGGGCTGGGTCTGCCCCCAGGTGCCCCCTCATCTGCCCTGCTCCCTGGCTAGGGCAGTGGGATGAGTCCCGGCTGAGAGCCCTGCTCTGCTACCCCCAGGAAGCCCCCACTGTTCCTGGCACCCATCTGCCCCCAACCCCCATCTGCCCCCAACCCCCAGGGTGTCCTAGCAGCATGTTTCTCATCATGAAAGAATTGAAATGCAACTCTTCCTCTTCAATTCTTCATGTCAAGTACTGTCAGCTACTTTAATGAACTGTTTACATGGATGAAGTAGTCAAAATTATTTCTAATCCTTGGGCTAGTGCCATATAAAATTTGGAACCTCCTTACAATCTACTCTATGTGGAGTATTTGCATGTGCACACAACTACTGCTTAAAAAGGGCACGTGTATCCCATACTGCAGCAATTGGGCTCAGATTTCCTTCAGAACACAGATGATGCTTCTCAGGCACAAGCTGAAAGTAAAGAAGTGGTTCTTTGGCCACTTGACAACACAGAACACATTGCAAAACACATTTCTGGAAACCTAAGGACATGCCATGAATCTAGGAGGCTAGAAATCAGGTGCTTTAGATCTTTTAGATGAGTTTATTTAGATGTAGAATGAAAGATCATCAGAACAGAAACCTGACCTGTGTATCACAGACCATTACATTTCATGCAAATACTTTACTGCTGAGTCAAGTGCATAACTAACTACATGGCAAACTAACCTGATCACCAACTTTGTGGTTATGTTTTGTTGCTATAATAAGATCCATAATTAAATGTTTCTGAAGTAGTTCTTGCATTAAGTATTCTCCCACTTCAGTCTAGGAGTTCCCACCTTAATAAAATAAACGTAAAGGTGGCACCTGACTGTCTACAGAATTAGCCTGTGGCTACCCACATAAGGAACTGTGAACAACCCTTCAAAACATTTCTTACTGCAATTAGGTTTCCCAAGCTGCAGGCAAATATTTCAGCACATCTCTTCACTCCCTCCTTGCAACCTTTGGAACAGGGGCATATCACATAAGTAGTGAAGGTCCATTCCAAATTATACACTGAGAGAAGGAGGAGTGCTCTTCCTTCCTGAAGGATGATCATCCTTATTTATCCTTTTTTTGCTCAGCAAGGAAACAGAGCAATGGATGATCCAGGTCCTGTTTGTGTTTGTTTGGTTTTTTTTATTAATTTTGCAGTACAGTTACTATTGTCGGTATGCTTATATTCTTACATTGTTTGATCATAGCATCTTGCTATTTACTTTCACAATTCTTTAACGGTACCTCATTTCAGGAATCTCAGACCATATCACTTTAATGCAGAAACACTGTCTTCCCTATATCTTTACTTGTGATTGTATTGATTCATTTATTTCCACTTCCACAACACTATTTTGTTGTAACATGGTTATTTATCAATAGCTACACTCGTCTCAAAACCCATATATTTCAAATTATCTTGTTTGGCTTGAAGCTTCACCTAATCAGCACAGTAACTAAGTTGTAATTATTGAGAAAAATAACTTAAGAAAATGACTCAAAAGTGGTCTTCAGTTTTGTGCTTTATGAATATTATACTTCTGTAGTTCAAACGCATGGGCACAGCACAATGAGCATCAGAACCATATTCCTGTGTGTTTTAAGTTTTTAAGGTCCAAACAAAATGTCAGGGATCAGACAGTCACTTAAAAGTGGCTTACCGTGGTAAAACAGCTACCCTGCCCCTGCCACTGGCGCTGTAGCTGCTATCATGAGGAGCAGGCACAGTGCAATGTCCCTGAGCTTGCGTAGTGCTCCCTCCTCACTCACTGTTCACATTTGCAAAGGTTAGTCCATGCTCTGCACTAGGAACGCAGTGATCTTCCACACTAAGGTTTAGTCTATTAGGAGAGGTCAACACCAAAAATTGAGGGTGGTTTTCAGTGGTGCTTATCTGAAATTTAGCTTGCATAACAGCTTTTCCGAAAATCTTGCAGTAAGTGGCACAAGCCTGATCTCTTAACGTGCAGTATGCACAAATCATATCTGGACCGCACCTATCTGAGATAACCCCCTCTCCGAAATATGTTTTCAGGGTTTAGCGGATCCCTTGTGATTGTAAGTTAATTCTTATTTCCGTAAAGCAATTAAACAATGTATTTTAGAAGCGTATATCTTCCTTCATCTTGTACGCTGGCTGAAAAGATGCTCCATTATAGTCCTGTTCATGCAAAAACCAAACAGTATTTTTTCTTTTTTTATATGAGCTGTTCTAGAGTCAGAAGAAAGGAAAAAAAACCTGACTTATGTCAGAGGGGAAGCTACATTACTGAAAAATATAACCTTTTCTGAAGATATATAGGAAAAAGATATGAGCCTGGGAAAGGTAGAAGACTTATTTCTTCACCTGACTGCCTGAGTGAGAGCCTTTGACAAATCATCTGCTTTTAATAAATTATTTGCCGATGACAAGTAATTCCTTTTTTGGGTGTTTGAAATCAATTATCATTTTTGGGAAAAATGCTTTTCTAATGAAAAATATTTCAACACAATAAGTAACTCCAATTATAAACTGAACACATTTATTTGAAAATGTACTTTCTTGTTTCCTCAAAGAAATTACAGAAATAACTGTTAACATTTTTTTCATAAATGTTTAGCTAAAATTAAATTGTTGATTTTTGTTAAATGCACAATTATTGAAAAATGAAGAATGCATAATTTAAAATTCAATGTCAGGAAAGTTTCAGGACTACATATATTAAACACAAATGATATATTTTTAACTTACCAATGCTATTAGCAGAGATATACACAGAAAAGGAAAGTGTTTTGCACATAGATAATATTACTCAAATTTTTTTGAAATTTAAGCAGTTGCAGAGAAAAGATCAGTAACTAAGCCATCACTGTCTACTCTGGCTTTTATTTCTGGGAGACTGTTCCAACTGTTATAAAAGCAAAAATCAGCTTGCAAGAGATTTGGAAAACAAATGGAATCTATGGATCGAATATCTTAATTGGGGAATCATGTTAAAAGTTAAAGGGCAGGGATCACATTAACTTAACACGGCCAGGAGCTTCCACGTGTGGCTGCAGTCCCAGCTTCAAGAGGTTAAATGCATTTCTTGCTTTCTTTCTCAGAGCAAACTCATTGCTGCATTCCAGATCCAGGAGGCATCAACTATCTCTTTCAGGAGTCAGGACAGGCATGAAATCCAGATGTTTGCTAATTTGCCATGCCTTCTTATATTTTCTGAATTTGAACAAGAATATGGATTGCAGTGTGCAACAGAAGGCAGTGTGGTGTCTTAATGAGCAAGAATGCACAGACAAAAAAACCAATGAAATCCCTGTCTCACTGAAGTAAACCATAAAATTCCTACAGATTTTACTAGGAAAAGGATTTTATCTAAAGAATCCAAATTATTCTTGAGGAACATTTGAAACCGCTTGTCATAAAGGAAAAGAAGTCAATCTTGCCTGTCTTTAAAATCCCACTTACAAAGAACCACAGTTTGTATGACTCACTCAATTGTTCATTACATGTGAACTTAGGGCTTTCTCCCTTTCAATCCTTTCAAGCTGTCTTTTTATAAATACAAATATTGAGACACTGCTGATTAGACAGATGATGAGCCAGAGAATAACTAAATAAATTACTAAGTCAACACTAACACAACTGATGGAAACCTAATAAAGGCCAAATTTTCACAGATTTTCATTGAGGTCTACTCAGAATGAGCTTACGTGGGTCTCTTCATTGGTAAGAGGTCACATGAGTTAGCTGAAAATACACACATCCAACCTTTGCATGATGCCAATTGCAAGATTTTTTTTTTTAAATTTTTTTTAATTTTTATTTTTACATGGACATCAGCATCTATCCTTTCAAACATTCTCAAGGTTTCACTAATGTGATTTTTACCTGTATGAAAAGAGTCCGAATAAGCTGTATAAAACAGACCAGTTGCTTAGGGCAGAAATAGGACTTAATTTTGGAAAGGCCTGTGTTGATTGCCTACACAGAAATGAAATTCAGGTACTGTTAGATAGACTCTTTCCTTCATACTATGTATTAGAACTGTCAAGCAAGTTCTAGTGTTCTTCCTGCTTTATCACAAATCTCCTACCTGTAGGTAGGTCCCTTAAAACACTGAAAAAAGAGTATATATCCTCCTTATATGGAGGAAAGTTTGGAAAAGGAACACTTAACGGCATAAAATGAGTGGAAAAAGAGAAAAGGAGAACTGCTGTGTTTTCCATTTCTTATCCTCCTCCATGGTTTTAAGCCAACCTGCCAATTTATGATTTCTTATTGTTTGGATTTGGCACTATTGCATCAGGAACTCTGTTATGAATGACTGCGTGTTCTTTCTTTCGGACTGTAAACTTCTTTGGACAGGAACTATTGTTTACTATACTTTTGTACCGCATCTTGCCCAATCTTTGGATCAGAGGTCTGTGGGCGACTTCACTCATCGAGTAATAAGCGAAGGGCAATGACTTATCATGCTCTCCCTGGCAAACCCAGTCCTAACAGGTTGCCCATAAACTGTGGTTTGGGAATCATTGGTCTAAGATCACTTGTTTATTTAACATATTCCACACTTGTAGCCTAAGAATTATCTTCTCTTGACTATGCTAAGCATGATTGTCACGGCACAGTGGAAAAAAAAATTATGTAGCCTTTTAATTTTTTATTTTTTATTTTTTGTATTAGTTTGCTCATTTATATATATAATTTCAAAAGACACTAATGCAACTAGGTGCCTTTGAAATCCTTGCTTATTTTTGGTAATGCTTGTAGGCTTATTTGGGCAGATTGCTTTTTTTAGTAAATCACTCTTTTTTGAGAAGATACAATCCAGATTGCCTCTACCCTGAGAGCTTATGAATTAAAGCCCCCCTACTATTACATATAGTCCCATGTGGCTTGAAATACTAGTAGAATATATAATACATTCACCCACAGTCAATACATGACCAAGAAAAGAAAAAGGAGCAGGAAAGCACTAGCAAATTATGATATTGGCTGGCAGATCCAGGACCTCAGCCCTTAGAAGTTAAGGCGGCAACTGTTAGCTGGTGGTTAATTTCCAGAAGGAAATGACAAGCTGCTGATTTATAGGCAAATATGGGATTCAGTTATTAAATAGACATGGGATGAATTTTTCAAAATGCACTAGTGATCTTTTCAGTTTCTAATGATTTTCAAGAACATGTTTGAAGGTAGTTTGAGGATGCTTGATTTAAAAAACAAGCCCCTCTGAAAGCAGTTATAGAGTCCCAAGTACTTTTGAATAACTTGCTCCTTTAGTTGAATATTAATGTTAAGATGGAGGCAGTGCAAAAATCAAATAGTGAAATAAACAAATTACAGGAAATGAATAAACAATTAAAGCAAGTATATTTTTTATTATACCCATCCTGGATTTAAAACTTGATTGACTTTTTCCTTCAATTTTTTTTATTTATAGTGGTTTAAAACATAAAGAAATTCTGTTGATTTAGATGGGCTTATTCCATTCAAAAGAAAACAATTATAAAATACAAAATGTCATAATCTGAAAATGATATAAAAATGAAAAAAAAAACTCAATCTAAAAATATAACTCAGTTTTAAAATCAAAAGTTTAAAGTACAGATGCAAAGAAAGACACCCCCCAATACTGTTGTATTTTGATTCTAAAACTATTGAAATATTTTTAAAGTTTTAATCTTTTATCAGGCTTTCAACATAAATATTGAGCCACTGAATAAAACTTGAGTTCAGACAATTTACAGTACTAAAACTTCATAGACATTATTTATTTCTGGTCAAGTTACTGTTAAGAGGTTTCGTTAAAGACTGCGATCCCTAAAAATTAAAAGAGCTTCACATAGTTTATTATGTAGACAGGTAACATAACTTAGTCTTCATATTAGTTATAGGGTAAGCTAGGATGGTTTTAGACCGTACTGATTTGGGCCCAAAAAGTTTTTGTTCTCTCTTTCACTCAAAAGCCTCTGGTTTGAGAGAATAGTGCCAAAGACATTGCTGTATTTATAATTTAGCAACTATACTAAATGTGAAGTTCATTCCAATTTTGTTGGCAGTTGCTACTGTCACATGATAGAAACTATTCAATCAGTGTTTGGCTAAGAACAAATTTACTTTAACAAACCTGAGATAACCTTGGTTTAACTTAAAAATACCACTGATGGTATTTAGTTGTGCAGGGTAATAAAGAAATAGTCAGCTTTTTCAAGTTCTATTTATGTCTTGGGTTGACTCCCAAGGTAAATTGTGGATGATTTCAGGGCTTTTACTTGAAATAATCCAAACCAACAAAATAATATACTTCTCAAAACAGAGGCTTAACTAATCTTTTTCCATTTCTGATATTGCAGTTATAATACAATTTGTTATAACGTAATTTGTTTAAGTAGTGCAGAAACTGAGGCCTGGTGTTAGCAATCAAAAGTAGTTTCATTTTATAATGGCAGAAATGAAACTCTTTAGACTCTTCTTCTTGGAGTATGTTATTTTGAATATATGCTATTTTTGGACACTGCAGAAAAATGCAAATTCATAATGTTCTAATTTGGCCAGAAATATGAACCTCAACAGATTAAACCACATGATCACGCTACCAGCTTCTAAGATGCCAAATAGAAAAAAACAAAGAGGTCTCTGTTTCTTGTGAAGAATGATGAACAAAGAGAACTTTTGATGTTTATTCTTCTGCACCCTAAAGAAAGAGGACTGTCCAAAATAGTGCCATTGTGGAGTGATGCAACTAAGACAGAGGATTCAACCTTATAGTGACCTCTTCATTTTCCTTCAGCCCTGTATCAAATTCGTCCTACTGCTCTGCATTTAAGAGATTTAGAAAACACTTCTTTAATGGTGTTTAAAGCTCTTATTGCCAGCTAAAGAACAAAGACTATTCATATGATTAAATATTTATGATGCATTCCTAGCAATGCCCCTCATATGCATGCCCCTCAAATCAATTGCCTACTCCAAAGTTACATTGCTTGAGAGCTTAATGCATAACACTGAGCCCAGGAAATACAAATTCTTAATTTGTGAGTAAATAATCAAGCTATTCCTCTTCCTACACTTATATATGCTTTTAATATATTTCCAAGAAAAGCAATGTCTTTAGAAAGAATATAAATTTTCAACTGGCATGTTGATATACAGATTTTATTAAGCACAAGGATTATTAAGCCAAACGCATCTGTAGAGGAACTTTTATTTTAGTATGCGTGGCTTTTAAAAGAAATCATTGCTGCCTTTACTAATTGCTTTCCATCGTCTTTTTAAAGGACCAGGGAAATCAGTAACGAGACAATCATATTTCTTAATAAGCCAGTAGAGGGAGCCCCTTAATAGGGCAATCAATTTCCTATCCCAGTCCCTCCGTTGCCATTCCTGAAGTTTCTACTATACATGAGGTTAAAGTGAGATGAAAAGCGAACGTAGCCAGAATGAATCTTTCTTTAGTTGTGTTTCGCAGGCTAACAAAAGATAATTAACAAAATTGTAATTTTGTATCATGCTTTCTTTTTTTGAGAACAAAGGAGACTAATAGCTAAGTTCCGGTGGTCTGCCTTCCCTACTCCTAAATTAATACAAAATGACCCCTCAAAGCTTCAGCATGTGTTTAAAGTGCCTTTCTGATACAATCTGTGCAGTTTCAATTTTACTACAAATGCATCACACAAACATCTGTGACTCATCTATGCATGAAGATAAAAGGGGGGTGGTCTAATGAAGGCTGAGAAGAGCCAAGAAAAAAAAGATCACTATATCCAGAATTTCTTTATAAGTAATTTTATGAGACAATCTCAGAATCGGCATAGATATCAGCCTTGGTTTATAGAGCACAAAATGGATCTTCCAACTATTTTTCTATACAGTTCTTTCTGAGAGCAGTTAACCCAGTAAAATTGGATGTGCTCCATGTTGTACCACTCAGCTTATTTTCTTCGAACATATGTGTTTACTTCTCAAACTGAAACAGTAATCTTGCCATTGTCTTTTGTAATCTGTATTTGTAATAATGCAACATTGCTGACATTGCTAACAAACCACTGAGTTTACTGAGCAAAGGGGACTACTCTGACAACATTGCTTTGATAACACAGACCTTAGTAAGTCCAGTTCTCATTAGTTCTATGGGAGGAGGACTAAAGGGGCTAATCGTTTTCTCTGCATGGGTATTTTGAAAATCCTTTCCCTGTTGTGTACCAAAGCACTTAAGTAAATACATAAAACTAAGCTTAAGTTAATTACTGATTATTTAAGTAAATGCTAACAGATTTTGCTGACTAGCAATGCTCTTAAAGCAGGGGCTTGAAATCCAGTCTGTGCTCAGTAGATTGAAGTCTAATGAAAGACGCAATATCGAAATCTTTACTCAAGCTTAAATTTGTAAAACGAAACCCCAATTCCACTAAAGTCAATAGAAAAACTCCCTGTGACTTAAAAAGGATCAGGGTTTCTGACAATGGCCTCAGTAGGAGTTTTGCCTGAACACGGCTATGCAATGGACCCAAAAGTTTTTATGGAAAGGCTAATGTGACGGAAAACAGACATTTGTATCTGTGGACTTTGTTGAGGTGCAAGATTTTCGACATTGCTGAAAACAAGCCTCTTCCTACTAGTAAGAAAAGCACAAATATTAACTCCCCATCCCCAGCTGGGGGAAATAAACCGATGCCGATCACTTTCTCATATCCCACCTCCAGTATGGAGCTATTTTAGGACTCAGCCTTTGAAGGAAGTCCTTTGTTCACTTAGAAAAATAAATATAAATTCTTTTCTCTTTACCTGCACTGGTGCCTGCACCGGTTGTGAGGTCCCCACCCATCAGGCCACCTAGGGGGTTGAAATGAAATACTACAAATGAGCACGATAAATTATAACAGGCAAACATTCAAAACATTTTCTCTAACTTCAAACGGCCTGCTCCAGTACCCACCGCTGTTTTCGTCTTCAACTTTTGCCTGACTTCAACAGGCATCGGATCAGACTCATAGTCATAAAATTGTAATGTTTAATGTTAACTGTATGAGATATTTGCCTTTCAAGGACAAATAAAACATGTAGTATACAACATTTCATTATTTTATTTTCAGACTTCCACAGTGTTATGTGTAGTAGTCCTTAATTTGAAAACTATCTTTAGTTCAGTATTAGTCAGAAAAGCGAAGGCTTCCACATAGAATTGGGAGTAAGAGACTGAAAGTTCCTGCATGAGAATGTAACTCAGAAGCTATAACATATATTTACATAGCTTTTCATTTTAATTTCCTCAGCCTTTCATAGACATTCAGTCTAAGGACTTTTAAAGCTTCTCCTTGCACTTGAGGACCTCAAATGGTTCTTTGAACCCGGTATACTTAAGGATCTTGATGTTGCTTCAGACAGACAGATTGAATGAACTTAATCCCCATTTATCCTATTCAGAGGTGAGCCCTCATCATCACCAGAGCAAAGCACAGCCTCTTGCTATACAAGGCACTCAAGTACAGAGGTCAACTAACATTTACCCATCAAGGAACCCATGAATGCATAAATAATAATAAATTTTACGTTTAGCCTTTAGACTGATGACTTAAGTAATGAGTGTCCTATTTTACTTGCTTCAACTTGTTTGTGTTGGCTACATTTTCTCTCCTGCCCCCTTAAGCTTTATGGAATCGTGAGTTCTTGCATGAATTAAGTAGACAAGCTGCCTTTTTATGAAACAGCAAATTGTCTGCCCTTTTATCCTTTATTGATTTCCTTTAATCTTAGTCAATATTCAGCTTTTTCTAGAACTTTTATTTTCTAAATTGGGAATAGAAACCCCTTTGGCTCTTCTTTTGATTTTTCAACACAGCAATTTTGGACAAACTGTTATGACCAGTAAAAACAGAGTTCTTGTTTCTCAGAGTACAGTTTAAAGTGACCTAAGGCACACAAGCAGCTGATAAAAGAGCATTTAAAGGGATGGCATTGAACAGAGCCTACCTGTGTTACCTGCACTTGGAGGCCGATGTGTCACGCCAGGAGACATGCTATTTCTTTGCAAAGAAGGATGAGCCAGCGGCAAAAGGTTGGGGTTTCCCAGTGAGCTGACTGGGTTACTGTATACCAAACTGTTGTGGTTGGACACTGGGATAGAAACTGGCATCTCAAAGTTTGGTGGTGGAACAGCCTGTACAAGCAAAAAAGGGAAACAAAGACGAGAATAGTACAGAAGCACAACAGCCTTCAAGTACAGTTACTCTATATTTAGTTCAAATATTTTGTAGTTCGTGGTTAAAATATTTACGCTCATCCCCCTCCCCCAAGAGTCAAGAGAAGAGTTTCCAAAGAGTTACCAAGGCTTTTAAATATGATTTTTTCAAATCATGATTCCATCTTCCTTTAATGCAGCTTGCACATTTACTTTGTAAGAACGGGAAAGGTTTTTTCACTTTTTTTTTTTTGTTTAAAACAAAACCCTGCTTTATGAGGCTTAATTTTCTTTTTCTTTCATTCTGTGAAGTCATAATTGTTCACTTGTGATATCTTAATCTAGTGTCACAGATGACTGCAAGATCAAAGGCACATGATTATGGTGACTTCATTGCATGGAGAAAAATTAGAAGGTGTGGAATGCAACAGGGAAAGCTTTAATTTCAGCTTATGTTGCTTTAGCAACCAGAATGATCCCAAATCACCTTAAAGGCACCAACACAGTAAATTACCTTTTTTTAAGTTTCTATCTTAGCTTGGAGGGGTTTAAAAGAAACAAAGTTCTACTCAGGGACAGGTAGCAAATACAAGAACTTCAGAGGCACACTAGTCTTTGGGTTCTTTGTGTTTTTGGTTTTTTTTGGGGGAAGGTGTTTGTTTTTGGTTTTGGCTTTTTTTTTTTGTTGCAGGGGGGTGATGGTGTTTGGTGATGCCTTTTCACTATACTGTTTTCATACTTTAAGGCAGGATCCTCTCCTGAGCCACTTTCCTTTGCAAGAATCCCTTTCAAAAAAGAACCAAATTATGGACCACTGTGACAGAGGGTGCGACGAGCTGCAGCATCTGACTCTGATTATGCTCTTAGAAAGTCCAACTCAGGTTTTCTTGGTTGGTTGGTGGGTTTATTGGCTGGGGTTTTCTTGGGTGGCAGTTGCCTGAATTTCTCTAAAATTTATGACTCTGGTGGCATTCAAATACATTGGAATTCCATATTTAATTTACCTAGTTTAAAAATATTTTTTTGTCTTTGTGAATGGAAAGAAAACTTTTTCAGAATTACCTGAAAGCATTTTAAATACACAAACACCTGAATGGAAATGAAGTACTCCTTAATTTAGCATTTAAAAAATCTTACAAGTTTCAAGTGTCTAAATGCATAAAAATATTCTTTAAACCAGCCTTGTAACACCTTCAGAGGGAAGAAATCACAGAGTTTAATTTTGTTCTTGGCAGCTGATAGTACTGGTAAGTCTTCAAGGACCTAGAGGGACTATGTTGAGAGCTGGACACATAATCTGCTGTGTCAGTCAGCAGAGGCACCCTGACCTTGTGCCACCCACATGTCTCTTCTCTGGCTGGCCAAAGCTGTTGGCTGTGCCCTGTGTATTACAGCGCTGGCCATCAAATTACAGTTATCCCTTAAGATTTTTTTTGTCCTCTTCCCTTCCTGGAGGCAGACATAATTTTGCTCTAAATATAGAGGAATCATTTTGCTTAACCACTGAAACACACAGAAAGATTTTAGTTCAGGGTATGATGTGAAAGATACATTACACAAATGCCTCAGAACTTATTTCAAGGTGTTAATTTAGCTCTGAAACCCTCTACGTAGCCTGTGGCCTAGGTTTGTGAAAGATGGCCATAGCATAACAGTTGAGATCAGGTAGGGCACTTGAGCAGACAGACCTGCTGGCATTGCTCCCCATCCAGGGCTGCACGCTGGGACTTGCTTGCCTTTGCTGAGAAGCTGAGTTGCACCCCAAGGGCAGTATTTTCCATAGAGTTGATTGGTTTAAGTAGAGGTGGGAAGGGGAGGAGAGTTGTCTTGGCAATCTATGTGTTCAGTGGGTAAGGAGCAAAACTACACATGCTGCTAGGTCTGGGTAGGGATCCTGAAACACACTAGTGTTTGTGTCTCACAAATAGAAAAAAGAAAACACATGATTACATGATGAAAAATGTAATTGCTGAAGTATGTTCTTTATTTATTTCAGAAGAAACCTTTCTTTTGCCTGCAGATGTTTTTACAGTTAAAGTCCAACTCACTAGATGCATGTGTGTCTTGTCTTTTAAAAGAAAATTTACAAAGTACATAGCACAAGGAGTACCAGCATATATCCCAACTGAGGTCTAGGCTCCTTGGAAACAGGTTCACATAGCATAACCTGAAACATTTTATCAGCCTGAAGATATGCTTTGAAGCCAGACATTCTCTTCACTGGCCACAGAAGGATTCAAGAGGTTTCCAAATCCCATGTAAGTCAGAAGTGCATGGCTGCTCCTGGAGCTCAAAGCCAGATGCTGCTGCTGGTTTCTGCCTTTTTGAAAGGTTTTAGCCAGTGAATTCACATGAGGATAGATGTCTCATCTCCACCTCCAGCCTGATGTGAGACATGAATAAACCAACATGGAGTCTCTTGTTATTGCAATGTTCAGGGCTGTGGTGGAGATCTCTCTGCCTCGTAGCTTTGAGCACATGATCCTGCTTGCTTGAGTGCCAGCCCATGTCAGATGAAGTGTCACCCACTGGGGAGCACTTTGCACAGTGTCTTCTTTACCTCTGTCATGAGATCTGTGAAATCTGCCCTCTGAGCCTGGGTAGACAGCTGATGACACCAATATTGTCTCTATTTTCTCAATTTATTTTCCTAATCTCAACCTCTGTTGAGCTATCTAAACATGGGTACATGGGTACAAATGCAAATCTGAAGGTCTTGCCAATCCTCAACAGGCTCATCTACTTTCATCATTATGCTGTGTATTTCTTCCATGTACAAAGCAAACCCTTCAAGGGCTGCAGTCTTCTTTTCCTACATTAGTACAGCACAAAGGAGCTTCAGTCTTGGTTGCTCTTGTGGCTGCCAGTCTCACTAGTCATCACTGAAACATATAGACATTGCTAAAACAGATACTTAGCATTCCTAATTTAATAAAATATCTTAGTTTTAAATTATATTTTAGTTTAATTATAAATATGTATTTTAATTGAATTACAAAAATATTTTTTTAAACTAGTTAAACAAATTATTTCCTTAATTTCTGTAGTAATTGTTTAATTTTCACCAATCTACTGTCTGGATAGACTTACATCTATTTACAGAGTACTTCATAGGCAATTTTATAAGGGCAAAGTCCATTTACTCTCTGCTTTGCAGCACAATATACACTATATCTGGAACATAGTAGTTTTTATTTCTTCTCCTCAGTAGTCAAAGGTTAGAGAGAGAAGTTCACCTGGATAAGTACCAGTATTAAACAGTGATTCTCTACCTACAGTTTTGCTCCGGTTGCCCAAATTTTGTTACAGGCTTATATGTCCTTCACTAAGAACTGCAACCTACTGCAGATTCCCTAGTCATTCTTGGTGGTAAGTCACGGGGCATATCTATTCCAGCTAGGCCTGATGGACATTAAAGCTTATGATGCACTTGTGTAATATCTATATTAGTAAATAAAACTTGCCTAGGAACTGAGGTCATCTGAGGCTACAGAGCAGTCCATGTCCATACTATTAAGCTTTTTCAACCTCAAAACCATCATGACTACATATAAATTGACAGTTGGGAATTGTTCCTGGCCTGGGCTAACTACCAAACAGAGCTAAGAAATTGTCTGGGAGAGTGTTATTTGGCACATGCCAAAAGCATGCCAGGGACTGTTCAAACAATTCAGGGCAGACATAAGCACCTCCTGCTGCCTTGGTACGTTCTTTGCCATTTGCTAATTTACTAACATAGATGTAGCCTTACTCTAACGTTTATGCAGATTGCCACATTTTGCCTTTTTTTTTTTTTTTTCCCTCTGTCTTTTCTCCTTTGGACACAATTGCCAAAGAGGGCAGATGGCTCACCTGAGAGGAAACCACCAGCATACAGCACACACTGTGTTAGATGTGCACTCCACAAACTGTGGTATATTGTGCAAAGCAAAGTGTTGGGGACTCAAAACCCTTGGAAATTAATGGACCAAACATTCTGTGTTAAATATTGGTTTTCTCCTTCCCATGTTCAACCAGGCCTTCATTTATTTTGAGACAGAGATACTTATATCTCCCTTCTAGTGGACTATTTCTGTCTCCTCTGTTTTCATCACTCTTATGAAAACTGCAAATAAATGTCTAATTATTATCAGATGTTTTAGAACAATATAAATACTTATACCCAGAAAATTATCTGAGGAAACATTATTGGCCTTAGCTGTTAGGAGCAAAAGCCAATTTTGTTTTCATTTGGCAGAGGCTTTATTCTGTTACAAGACAAGGCACAGGCATTGCATTGTTTTATATATTTTGTAAGTAGTGATTTAATGACTTGACTTGGTGACTATTTGTTCAATTTTGCTTTCTTCCCCCCAACATTCTTGGCTACCTTTGATGAGCACAAGTAAATGAGTATAACTTCTCTGACTTCTTTGAAGTTATACTGAATTGTACAGTTAGGGATATTATTGTATATAATATAATATATTATATGTGTATTAAAAATACATTATATTTACAAATTTCCATTATGTACTAGCTTTGGGCTCCATCTTGCCCATTACATCTCAGCTTATGATAAGAGAAGGAGCTCCTGTTGCATTGGGGGAGAACACCTACTGATTCTTCTTTTGTGGTAAGCAGCTTGACGGAGCACACAGCCCTTGAGCTCTGCACGTGAAGTATTCAAAGAAGGGATATCCTGTCTTACATGAAAAGAAAAGCTAACATTTTGCAGTTCTGTATCTCTGAAGCATCTCTGAAGTAATTTCACAAAAAAGATAATACATTGTACCTTGTAACATCCCTGCAAGGTAGGAAGTTACATTATACCCAAAATACAGCTCAGGAAACCAAGTTAATCACCAAGTTAATAGTTGAAGTAGGACTATAATTGACATCAAAAGTTTAAATTTAATGAAAGCAACCAGAGGGAAAGTCCATTAATTTTTGGGAGGACAAAAGTGATGTACCATGTTTAGATTAACTGTGTTGTTTCTAATTCCTAGAGCTTTCCAAGTTTTATAGAAAAGATGATTTTCCCAAATCTTGTGGAGGTAAAGAAAGTGATAGAACTTACTATCACAGGAATGATTTTTTTTCCAAGGTTTTTTTCATGCCTTAAGATTTCCAATAGTTATAACATGTGCTGCTTTGTTGGAACAAAAACAGGTAGCATGACAGAAACAGAGGATCTGAAGGACCATCCCAAACACAATTTTGAAGGTGGAAAAGTAGCTTGGTTAAATACTATCTGATTGAACATTCCGTCACTTTGATTTGAACAAGCTAAAGATCATACTTGAAAGAGGAGAGGAATGGCAATTGGTAAGACTTTGACATGAAAAAGGGTTAAGCATTCCAGCTTATAACAGTCACCCTAAATGTTGCAGTCATTTTTTGTCAAACTGAGTTCCATCTTGAGAAACCAAATTCATAGTGACAGCTTTAGAGCATTTTTTTTATTAGAAGCAAATAAAAAGGGAGGTAAAGAAAGATGGAACATATATGTATTCCTCCCTGATATTTTATATACATATTGGACATCCTTAACCAGCCATTCCAAATACTAATTTATCAAATTTGGTGCCATTCTGGTCTCTGGGAAAACCTTTATTATTTAAATTTTTTTTGCAAAAATACGTTTGCCATGATGTGAGAACTTCTTCAAATTTTAATTAACTTCAGTGAAAATCTTTCTGCTGAGAATTAATGGAAAGAACACTTACATTGCATGAGACAGAATCTGAGCATCCTTGAAAGGTATCCTCAGCTTAGGTATCAGATTTTGTACACATAATTGACTAGCACTACAGAAGAGACTTAGCTCATTCTGGGTATACAGACATCCTTTATGGCAGCTAACAATATGACCTACATGTGGGAATGACGAATGAACACATCCAAATGATCTCTTTTAGAAGCAAGCAGTTACCTATGCAAATTCAGATGTTTCTTTGGACCTGGGCAAATCTTTGGTTTGCTACTTTCTCTTCCACAAACATTTGGAAGAAGGGCCAAATATAACCTCCAAACCTCCACATTCTTTTTGTCGGCTTTATAAATGTAGTATTAAACACAATGACAAAGTATTCTCCCCTTGTATGTCTTGTGCAAACAAAATAGCACATGCAGAGTTATTTCTCTTAGATATCTGGCAAGGCATATGACTGATGGTTAGAAATTTTGACTTGGTTAAAACAAATTTTAGCTCATGTTAAAGCATTAAAGAAATGCTGATGAGGTCAAAGCAAATTCTCTGATAAAGCTGTAAAATCACCCCAACACACAAACATGTCTGAATCCTACCATTAGGCTCTCATGCAGCCTGTTTCTCTGCAGTGAGCAAGTAGCTGTAACCCTTCAGTGCTGCAACTGAGTTTAGCAGAGACACTTGAGAACTGAAGTGACACGCACAGAATGCACTAATTAGTATATATAAAGGAATTTCAGTTCTACATTGTTTTTTCTATATCACCACAGAAAGTATTTTGTGGGTTTGTTAGCCTGTTCACAAAGAAAGATTTCCATCGTTATTTTTTAGATAGAATTTGGGTGAGTGGTGTGGTAAAACAGTTCTGTAAATCAAGTGAATATAATGTATATATGTGTATTTCACTTCCTTCTGTAGGTTTCACCTATAGTAGGCTTTGTCTGTGTGTCAGAGGTAGAAACTCGGAAGAAAAATATGTTGTGTGAAATTTTCTGACCACAGTGTTTAATTTTATATTGGGCTATTAAAGCCTGTTTCCAGCTGAAATGCTTTCCTTAAGAAGCCAGAACTGAAAGGGTTATGGTTTGTTACTGCAGCAGTTATCAGCAGACAGCCATCTAACCTTTGGTACTTACAGGTATTTTATGGCTCTTGATCATATTATCAAATTCTTCATTAATTTTTTTGTATTTTTCTTCAGTGCGTGGGGTGAGAGCGTAAGAGGAGTCAGGATCGGGGCTTTCACAACCTTTGTTTTCTTTCTTGTTCAATGCCTGCCAGGTTCAGAGAAATATCAAAAAGTAAAAAAAATGAAAGGGAGCTCAGAGTACTTACACATAATCTTTGCCTGCTGATCATTAGATCAATATCTTCATTAATTTTTCTGTACTTGTCCTCAGACTCAGGGCTGTGACCTACTGAATCGTCTGCATCGGGGTCTGGACTGTCACAGCCATTAAGTCCTTTCTTTCTCAACGTCTGAAATACATAATTTGGAAAGTTCAATCCTTGACACAGGCTGCAAGAAAGACTCAGCAGTATTACAGTAACACAAACTGCCCAGCAGTGGAAGGTTTTACATTATGCTTTAAGGAAAGAAAGTGACTAGAGATCCACCACACTGATGCTGTAGGTCTCCAATTACAAGTGGCAAGAGGACCATACAGACCTCTTTCTTCTGAAACTGGAATCAATCAATAAAGAATGAAGCTGAAGAAAGTGCCTGTACTAGTACCCCCCTCCCACCATATCTGACAGCATTAAGGGGTTAAGATTCCCATGCAGAATGCAATTTATTTTAACACATTTATCCATTTGAAATGAATGAATATTAAAAGCAAAGGATGCATACTGTTTACAGTGGAATACCCTGGTGTTTTCCTTTTCTCTAAAGAGAGATACAGGTAGAAGAAATGAAAAAAAAAAAAAAAAAAGGTGCAACAAATTTAGGAATTCATGTTCTTCACAGAAGAAGAAGGAGGAGTACCTAAATTGAATTCTTTCTTTGAATTGGATGTAAGGTATGACAATAGCAATGCCCTGCCATTCCTAAGTGTATGCTTTTGATAGGACAAGGTGGAGGACAGAGTTGCTAATATGGCTGTGAAATACCACTTAAGAGCTTCTAGACATGGTGTTTACTCTTTATTGACTCCAGTTACAGTGCTACAAATGCACAGTGCTGAAGTTTAACGTACAGGAAAAAGCACTGCTAAAACAGATGCTTAGTGAAAAGTCAAAAAAAGTGAATTTCAGGTTCAGCAGCTCCAAACAACCCTCACAACCATGATCATCATTACCAAGATAAATAACAGAGATGAAAAAGCTTAAAAACAGAATGAGATCAGTAGCTAACGATTCAGAATGATTGCCTGGCCTCAGATAGGTTTTAACTGATCTACCTCAACAGATCACCAAAGAACAGTCATTGGCTTTATTAAGGTAAAAGAATATGAGAAGTAAGTCTTTGTGGACCCCCCAACTACAAGCGATAGTACACAAAGTCAAAATTTGTAAGATTTCTCAAATTTAGCTTTAAGAATTTCTCAGTCAAAAACTCTTGGAAGAGTCCATTTGGCTATTACTACTTTATTAGACAGCTTGCAGTTAATTCTGAGTTGAAACCTGGTTAAGCAATCTCAGTTACAACATATAGATTACACAGCACTCGTGTCAATAAGTGGCTATGCTTGTGCTGTGTATTAGTGTGGGATGCTCTAACTGGTTTCTTTCTGCCTTCTCAGAATGGCTGCCTCTCATCTGAGCTTTTTGTTCCTTTTGGAAAAGTACATATCCTAATTATTTTCTTTATGGCAATGCCCAGTTTACCACCATTAACACCCCCCTCAAGTATTATAATATGATACCTTGTTTCTGTACTATTGTATTTATTTATTAAAAATTAGACTTCATTTTCTGCATTTTACCTGAGACTTAAGAACAGAGCCCTCTTATTCCTGCAAAAGCTATGAAACTGTTCTCCTTGTGCAGACACACTCCCTGAACCTCGCATTTTCATCAAGTCAGCAAAGTGATGGCGATCTACCCTGAGACCTGAGCCTTCCAAACTCATGTTGTGGACTTCTGAAACAGATTTAGGCAACTGTGGAAGCCTGGCCCAATGTAGATCTTTCTTTTCAAACTTTGTATCTATACAGAATTCACGTCTAATCCCATGAGCTACTACTGACACACAGACAAAATTATAAATCCATTGGAATCAAACCTTAAGAAGCTAAAACAAGCTGAATGATTCTCTACACTTATTCTCCACTCCCTCTTATCTCTCTTTTATCTTTTAAATTTCAACTAGCAGAACAGACATAGTCATGTATGATTTCTACTGCTACTGGCTTGAAACAAGGCAATTATAAAGAGGGCTTTTGCAATCAGCTGTTGTTCAATAGATTTAATAGATACAATATGATATATTAAAAGTGAAATTTCCCTTTTACATCTGAATAACTAAACTCAGCTAACATTCTTCTCTTCTTGTAAGTACAAAACTGTTGTCCTCTGAATACATAAAATATTCTGTTTTCAAAATCTGGTGGATCAAGCTGTCCAGACATGAAACCCGGATCAGCACTCCTGGGACCTTTTCTTGAGCTCATCTGAGTCACTGATGGAGTCCTGCTGATTCACATGGAATCTCTGAGGAATCATGCTGATGTGAGGTGGATTGGATGGCATCCTCAACTCCAAGCTTTGAGATGACAGTCCAGCTCCTCTGTTTGCAAATGGCAATGACCTCTTTTTTTCTCAGAGGTCAACACAGCTGCAACTGAATGGGCGCAGGTAAGGGAAGGGAGCTGCACAATCGTTATCCTACCAGACAACCCAGATGAAGAGCAAGATGAAAAGACAAGAGGGGGGAATGTTTTGCAGCCTCTTTGAATCTTTTCCTTTCCTACCATTCCCAAATCCTTGTCTGCTGCACTCAGAACACCATGTCTGGGTGAAAGAAGATGCACCTTGTCCTCGGCACACTCACAATGCTCTAAAGCTCTGCAACTGTTTATTTAGCACTCATGTGAAACAGTCACTTCTATGGTTTGTGGAGCTTTAGGAATGCACTGTCATCTTTCAGATGTTCAGAGGAGGAAAGGCAGTGTACTGCAATGAATGTCTTGCAGCAGTCTCCAAAAAGAGACCAGATTCCCTCCCAAAATTGCAATGTTTTTATTCTCACTCATATTTATTTTTATTTTCATATCCTTAGAAAGCATGTTGCTGCCAGACCAGGTGGAGAAGAAGCAATCTCTGTTTTCACCAGAAAAGGCAAAGACCAAATTTAGTAAAATCATGTTGGTATTCTACCCAAAATTAAGTTTAGCCCTGAAGAGTAGAGGCAAACCTTTCCCTTGCAAAACCCATCAATCCAGTGTGTTTGGCTGGTACCTTGGCTGACATGGCTAATCAAGCTCACTGATGCAGTGCACTTCCTCCACACCCCCATCCTCCCTGCCTTCCCCACAAAAAAAAAGAAGAAAAAAAAAGAACATGCTTCAATGAGTTGGTGTAAGGCTAGGCAACAGAAATTTCCACAAGTGTGCTGCAGACAGAGGCACAGCTTCTAGCTTTGTGAGTGCTGGAACTAATGCCTGGTTCCCTGTGAATTGCATTTTGGGGTAAAGTGCAATATCCAGAGAAGCTTTCCTGTGGCTGGGTTTTTTGGGGCTTCTCTTGTGCCCTACCCATCCTTCTCCTGGTTCTTTGTTGCTTCTGTGTGTAAGGACTCATGTTGCAATGCTGCCTTCAGCTGGGAGTCTTTCTGGTAGTAATTTCTGGTTCTCTTTTTCTGCACAAGAACATATAATTGTCATGAAACTTGGTGGAATTTCATTGTCTGTGAGACCCCTTTCTTTGCGCCAGATTTCCTTGGCACTGAATAAAAAATGAAGAAGTTACAAGGGAAAAGACAGAACAGACTGATAGACTGCACAGGCACATGAACACACACACTCACGTACACAGTCCTGCTCTGGAGAGGCAAGCAGGCTGAAAGTCACATACTTCTCCTCTGCACTAAGGCACTGAGTGGTATTCAGTACAAATACAATGATCCTGAACATCTTAGCATTATCTCTGGCTTCTGAACATGCAGACTACAGTTTTGCCTGTTCTATTTCCTTGTTTGTTACTTTACTCTCCTCCACATCATTACCTACCACATTGCACCTCTCATAAACATCCTTTATTGTTGTGCTTCAACACAACACAACACAACACAAATTGGTACAGCACAACTAAAAGTGGCACTGACTAATATCTAACTAACTGATCCATCCTTATTCACAAGCTCTCTGGACTCTATGTCAGTTTTCCCTTTTCTCCTCTGCTCTGTGTCACCTCTTGAAAGCAGACACTTCAGCGAAGCGTGGAGAAGACTGGAGTCATTAAGCAGACCTACTGGGTTTCAGCAGGCTAGAATCTTTGACCCAGTCTTGCAGTGATTTAGAAACCATTTTTCTTACCATGTTAAGCTGTCACAGCCTCTTGCAAAGCCTGGAAAATAGCCAGACCTATCACATCCTCCTGGAGATTAGCTAGTTTCCAAAGATTTAATGACTATTCAGGGAATTTTTAAGAGGATAAAATTACACAATTGTATAGTGCATTGCATTCTAGAGAACCCCAAGCCAGATTTCAGTTATTTTTAAAGAAAATAAGCCATTTTTGAACTACGGAAGCTCTACTTCTTCCAAGCAATTAAGCAAGTAATTATATTGGACTCCAATAACCGAAAATCATCCAAGGCATTTGAAAAACAAAATGGTTAAAGGAAAACAACCTTTGGCTGAAATCTCATATGCCAGCAATTTAGCCTAAATCCTGCTCTATAAATCTCGGAGGAGAAGTGCTGACTTAGTGACATACTGGCTGCTGTAAAATGAAGTATAAACAACTATTTACTTTCATTTCATGCAAAATTTATCATCACTACAAAAGCACAAAAGAAAATATGGCACTACCAGCCAGGTCTGATTTTATCACGGCAATGGAAATCATCGCAATTTGAAGGCTTTTGAGGAAGAAAAGCCTTTCATTTTCCTAATCCAGTCTCTGTTTCTGCAGTATTATCCTCTTGTTTTAGCATTTCTTTAACAGGAAGAATGTAGAAGGTTAGAATTTCATTTTTTTTTCATCCTATCCTTTAGTTTGCTCATCTTTGTAGAGGGGTATCTCCTTTCTTCTTAGTAGGTTCATCTGCTGTGGAACTGCTCCCCGCAGCACTCCAAGGCATGAGAAACCACAGATATTTGGGCTTGGAAAATGCTCACAGTGGGGCTTCTAAATTAAAAAGACCAGGTTGGTTGATAAGGTCCCCAGAAGGTTCAGACCAGCTCACTCTGTCTGTTCCATTTTGATATCTTCTGCAACACAGACCTGACTATTGCAAGGTTAATCACTATCTTCATTCATGTAATGAAAAGTGAGATCTCACTGTCTCTTCATCTGTAATTGAAATTTACAGTATGGAAAAATTCAGAATTACAGGTCTACTACAAATTTCCATATCTGTTATGTTGTCTAGAAGCCACCACAATGATCTCTAACTGATAACCCCACTCGCGACCATGACAATCCACAGAGTTGTAATTTGGTAAATTATATTCCACTGTCAGAAGACAAAAACCACAAGTGCCCTCCATTTTCCATTATCACTTTCTTTCCTGTATCTGGATGGAATAAATCTTTTAGCCACAAATGAAAAATGGTTTGGTCTCTGTTTTGCTCACTGGAGCCACATATCTATGTGGCAAGGCAGACAATAGCCAATTACAAAGGAATGATATGCTATTGTGTTCAACTGCTTTATTATTTATAGCCGTTCCAAAGGACCGGGCCAAATTTATGGAGGTACCCCAAAAAAGCTGAAAATATTTAAATCATGGGCCTGATTCATTTAAGCATCAGTTTGTTCTCTGTGCAAGAGAAACATTAAAGTTAGAAAGTGTTGAGTGAAGACAAGCTTCACTCTCTTCTCTTGCACAGTTATATAATGATGAAATTTTATGATGAAATTGCATAATACAATGTATGGTGCAATCAAGTAATGAAAGGTTCTAGTGAAATGAAAAACACAAAGAGGAAGAGATGGGTTGCTATGGGAACTGTCCATCTGAATTCCCTGACTTCTGTGTAACTAAAATCTCAAATTTTATGTTCCATTAATGTAGAGTTCTTAGATTTTTACATTTAATAATGAACATAAACTAGTATGCTGGTACTAATGTACTTTAATTGCATGTTTAGGAGAATCAGATAAAACATTATTATACTCACTGTTATCTAACAAGCTCCAGACAAAAAAAAAATGTATACCAGTAACACAGAAAAATGGAACATTTCTTACCTCTTTTGTATAAATCATAAAATGCTTTTGTGGTTTATAGTCTTTTTGAAATAAGCTACAGGGCTTATATAATAGCTGAACTTCTATAACCACGTTAACCTCTTTGTTACTATTTTATTTTCACCGAAGTTTCAAAGAAAAAAAAAATTTCCATTATCTAGTCCTGTAAGTGTGTCTTCTTCAAATGAATACACATAAGTGTGCTTTTCACAACAATACACAAAACCCTCTGCTTGAATTTGCCTCCCATTTTTGCATGCCAAGTGATTATTCTCTCCTCCGTCAAGTACCTTCTCTAATCACACCTCTTGTGAAACCAAACAATGCCGACACCCTTTGCCAGTAACATCTGCTTCTCTTTGCTTACGAATGATCGACCAGCGTGTTATGAATGTTTATACGTGTATGCTGCAAGCTCATCAGGACATGAGGTTTCTACCTGCTTACGGTGTTCAGTCTATTCCCTTCCACTTATGCTCTTGACACGTGGCAAGGCATATCTACAATATTTTGTGATACCTCTGTAAAACCAAATTAATCTGTGGTTTTTTGAAAGGGCACTGGGACAGGGCGGGGTTTGCTTCTTTGTTCCCCATAGCTGTGCTATGTAACTTGGGCATGGGGGAGCTTTGTGAGGCAGTGCACCTGGTGCAGCCCCTGAGCCAGAGCGATGCACAGCCCTCCGGAGGTGCAGTCTGTTCGCTCTGACCTTGCAGTCTGTAGCAGACTGGTCAGCCTCACCACATCTCCTGCTGCTTCTCTGCAGTATGCCTCCTGCATCCATATGAGAGAGCACACCTTGCCGTCTGGCTGCTGTGCCTGGGTTACCCCTCTGGAGAGATGGTGAGACTGGAGATGGGGAGACGGCAGAGGTTTACTCTCTAAAAGAAACCAAGCACGATGCCTTTCTTTAATGTTCAGTCTTACCCACTTGCCAGTGCCTTTCTATTTAGGATTGACTTAAATTACACAGGGCAACTTTGGCTCTTTAAGTATAAATAGAAGATGGATATGTCAGATTCAGAGATCTCATAGCAGGTAATCTAAACCACCTATCTTTGTGGATTTTCTCAGAAAGAAACAAAAGCAAAGCACATGAAGACTCCAGCATTAAAGCTTTGTATCAAAATTTCTGTTAATGCACGTAACTAAGCTTATGCCCTCTTATGTCCACAGTTATTTCCTGGGACACACAAAAGACTTCTGTCCGTCACGGCAGTTGTAAACTGTTTTCTTAAAAAGAATTTAGACCTGAATAATTCCCAAGGTTCTAAGTAAAGATATATCCTCATCCGTCAGGCTTTTCCCATCCGTCGTCGCAGTGCGAAAGGTCTGAAAACCCCACAAATCCCCCTGGGCAGCTGACGTAGGATTCCTACGCCAGCCCTCAATGGAAGAGATCGCATTTCCCCGGCCTTGACAGAGGAGATGGGCGGCAGCACCCGCCGAGCCCAGCCAGCCGGGAATCCATGGGGGGAGCGGAGCATCAAGTGACCGGTGGCGCTGACTGGCGCGATGCAGCTGCATCCCAGCGGGGAGTGGGTCCCCATCCCGGCCGCAGCAATGCCACACATCCCTGCCATCCGCACCTGTCAGCGTCGGCACCTGCTGCCCCATGGCCATAGATGGCTGTCCCTGGGGCCGCAGCGCTGATTGGGGACTCTGCTCCTGGCCCCGACAGCCAATCGGTTTGGGTTTAGGTTTTTTTTGTTTTTTCTTCACCCGTGCTGCTGTCACACTTCTCAGCTCTCATGTGGTTGCAGCCTACAGGAACACAGCATTTGCACTTTACAGATCTATATACATAAATACATGTGTATATATATCTATACATATATTTATATATGTGCATACACACCTTCTGCTAGCCCACTTCTCAGCACCTTTTTGTTCAAGTCTAGAGGGATTTTTTAGAAGTCTTCAAGTATAAGCATGACCAGCCTCTGCTTGCTATGATGCAGTATAAAACCAGCTTAATATTGCTGGTGTGTTGGATTAGCAGAGATAAAAAAAGGGATGTGCTTTTCCAGACAAGATTGGCATTTTCTAAATAATGAATTCATGAGTGAGATTAATTGGAGGTGTTAAGATTAGTGACATAAATGCAATGCTGACCTAGTTCTGATTACAGCTTCTGATAAAATCACCTCTACACATATGTGAGATTTAAAAAGAAAAAAAAATCAGCCTTGGACAAACAAAATTCCTTTTAAATGTTAGTCAAAATTTACTCTACTGTCAAATGCACCCTTTACACCCAAAGGCTGTGTTAAAATGAAACTTCTGTGCAGCTGTTTTTTAAACCTGTACTTTGAAAAGACAGTCAAATTCTGCTCTGTTGTGTTAAAAAAAAAACTGACAGCTTTCCAGAGACTGGCTGTCAGTTCTTCATGCACAAAATTAGCAGATTATTTACTTAGATCAGAGGTATTTTCAGGATATTTGTGGATGGAATAGTTATCACTGCTCTTTGAGCACCCCAATGATTATAACCCCTTGCTGAGGGTTGAAAGGCCTGTCACAGGCACTGTTTTTGAGTAATGGGAACACAGGAGATGTCAGTGAGGGCAGAAAACTTCAGCTTGCTTTCCTGTTCTTCCTACCACCCTTTATGCATGCTGCCCTGCCTTCTCCTGCAGAATGAAGGCTAGCACCATAGCCTAGTGGCAAATACCTCATTTTCCATCCTCTGTCTTGGAAGGTGGATTTACAGAAAATAGACTTCCACTATTTCTCAAGGCTCAGTATTTGTGGAACAACTCCATGAAGACAAAACTTCTATATTGTGGCTGCTTCCACTAGTTCACTGGCAGGAGCACCACCACTCTGCAAGCAGACTCGGCCTGCCAAGGAGTGCAAAGATGGCCTAAAGCCAGAACAGATGCATCTCTGACTTGCCTCTTGCCCGTTGGCCACAGCACAGTATCAGTCCATTATATCCTTTACTGATTTTTCAAAACCGTTAAAAGTGTATGAAGTATTTAAACGGCCAGGTTTTCTCTAAGCTTTATTGAGTGTATTTAAAATGGAAGAAGATATTGGTGAGACATAGTGTATTTGATTTGTACTAGGTTTTGCTGCCAGACACAGAAAGTATATGAATGGAAAAATAAACTCTACAGTAGTTCAGCAGAATCATCTGAGCTTCTTTAGGGAATATGAGGCCACTTAAAAATAAACACTGTAATCATCAACAGGTTGTTATTTCCCTCCTTCTTTTTATGTTCATCTATCTATAATCCTTCTCCACCAACTCCAGCCCTTCCAGATGGAGCACTGCCCTCAACATTTTCATTTGTGTCTAATTTAGTCAGACACATACACAAATACAAGACTGAAGTCAGATCTCATTTACACTAGTGTAAATCTGTAGCTGGATTTGGAACAGCTGTAAAGACACCAGTTGAGTTATTCTAGATGTACAGTGGTGTTACCAAGTCTGTTACATCAGTGTTACTATCTCTTGAAACATACAGTATTTGAAATATGCAGGGCTTAATATAAATGACTGCAGAAACAATTAACTATTTCAAAGGCAGCTGGTGTTTTTCCATGATATAAATGGGAACCTTTAATACTAAATGCCATATTCAAAATACCTGAGAAATGTAACATACAGAGTAACACATATATTTTACAGAACCTTTTGTCACAAAAACTTATCACAGAAAGAATGGCAACTGATAGGAATTATACTTTGCATATATTTTGAGCATTATCTATGTTCTAAAATATCCCAAAGAGATTCTGAAATTATATGTTTAAAGACTGCTTCACACATCATTAAAATGCAGCCATTCTGGTGTGAATGTATTGTCAACTTGTGTAGCTATGCTAGCCAATGAAGTTTTCAGGAGCTGAAATGATATGTACCTCAGACAAATAAAATTGTAACATACAATGTAAGTTACTTGGGATGGAATTTTTCCTAGACCATGGGGCAAGCACCTTCATCCTTAACCATGGGGCCAAGGAGCCTTTGATGACCACAACATTTTGCTTTTCTGTTTCATCTGAAATGGAGCACCTCCAGCAGCACTGAACTGGTGCAGTACTGACTCAGCAGTGAAAATGCCACCCACTGAGACAAGAACACCACTTCCTTCAGCACCTGGGTTTTCTTTGGAGGTCTCCCATAAAAATCTTGAATGTATCAATGTTCTGAACAGATTTTTTTTTTTTTTTTCAGAATTTGAACATTTATTTTACAGCAGATCAAATTACAAGGTATTACAAAAAATGGTACCAATTTGACAATGAGCAAATGTTGCTGAATAGCAATTCCTTTTAAAGGAAAAAGAACATTCCCTTTTACTTATATAGTACCATAATTGTTTTATCCATTGGTAAAAATGCCCAAATCAATATATTTTTCAAAAATGGTGAATTATAGTAGAGGTTAGATCTCTGAAACTCTAGCCTCCTGTTTCATTGCAGGATGGAGGCCTTAAATAGCAGAAAGCAATAACCATTAACTCACTGTTCTGCTGATAGAGTCGAGTTTTCACCAAGGAGAAAGAGAAGGAAGTCTCTCCACTAAGTTTAGAGTGAGCAAGCACTATTTGAGAAGAAAAATTGGCCCATGATTATAACTATGAAAACAGATGACTCAAACGATGTAGACTTTCATACTTGATTTAAGATGGCTTTGTTTTTTTCTGTTAGACCAACAATTTATATAAGTTCTGTTATTTACCAGAAACATTTGTGCAAATTGTATCTATCTTTAAACAGCTGCTAAAATCTCTAGACTATGATATGCATTTGTCTGCTTACCAAAGTGTCATCTGCTAGAAACTGGGTTTTGTTTTCCCATGGAAAATCCTACAGGAGTGGTAAGACTCAGACAGGAACTTTGCAAGTTGAAACTTGCAGATAACTCAACTAAATGCTAGCCAAAAAAGGAGTGAGAGAGTACAGTCAGGAGTTGCATGGAGGAGCTGGATGAAACTCCAGAACTGCACAATTATCCTAGAAAGCCGTTCCTTCATGCAACTCTGTCTTCCTGGAGCATAACTTCTTCAAAAGTCATACTGCTCCTGTGACTCTGCTTTTTCCTTGAGAGGAGTAAGCACTCTTCTCAAAATGAAAGAATCATACATGACAGAATTAGCAAAAAGTGGTTAGATTTTGAAAAGATTTTGGAGAATTTAGGAAGCTTTCCAGGCAAGGGAATTCTAAATTTCCATTACTGCAAATCATACCGTCATGGAGGCAAAAGATTAGTCCCTTCACATAAGATTATCTAAGGGTTAAGTTGCTACTGCATACCCCAAGAACCTGCAGTTTAGCTCCCACTTCTGTTACTAACTTCCTGCATGGGCTTTGTTAATTCACTTTTCCCTCTATAAAAAGTTGAATGATAGTAATTACCAGTGTAACTGGGGTGCTATGAGAAGGAAAAAACAAAGCAAACTGTAATGTACTCAGTAAGGAGTCTAAATTTAATATAGACAGACAGACCCTCACATACACCTGCAAAAAACTGGCTTACATGCTGCCCTTTGTACCTAAGTTAAATTAACAACATAATGGTCAGTTTCAGTGCTCTGTTTGGGAAGGAAGAAAACTTGAGAAACAGAGCAGCTTCTAGTTCTTATCACTGCTTGAAAAAGCAGAAGTGGCAGCGGCAGACTCAAGATCTAGTCAGAAAAGTTTGACCAGAACTTGAGGACAGAGTTTACAGAGATACTAGAAAATTTGCGGCTGAGAAGGTAAAACAGAAAAGAAAAGAATAAAAAAATCTTAATTCAGAAACTAAGAGTCTTTTTGTGAAAATTTCAGCTTCTTCCAGAAGCAGCTAAAACATACTTTAAATGTTAGGGTTTTTCATTGTAAAACTGGATTTCTTTTTTGGGACAAAATTATAGTTTTGTAAAGAAGAATTGATATATTGGCCTGCCAAAGCCCTACTGTCTGAAATCTTCAAACCTTTAATCATATGGTATTCCCACACAGAGAATTCTGTGGGCTACAAAAGATGTTTCTGCTTGGGTCCCCTAAATCTGCAGGAGAGGTGGACAAATGGAGCAAAATTTCAGCCTATTTCATTTCTTCCAAGACTTGGTAGAGGTGGGAATGAAGGACGCTGTGAACATGAGCATGACCAGTACTGTCTCACTTGGTGAAGACTTTGCTGTGGGCTCTGACCAGCTTTGGTGGCTCTCGCCACTGCAGTATAAATCACAGTGCAGAGCTGCCTGCTCTGCCCTGCCATCTGAGATTACTCACACCATACCAGAGCTGCGGAGGTGGAGCAGCCAAGGGGTGGGCATGCATTCCCTTCCTCTGACTCTGCTGCGAAGGTGGTAGCCTCCAACGGAGGAAAGGCAATAAATAGCTTTGGGGTACTCACATCTCCAGATACCACAGCTGTTTCCTCAGCCAGCCTCAGTCAGAGTCTTACAGAGCCATCTTACATATAAGAAAGGGAACTTTTCTAATTGGGAATCCCAAACCCAGAACAGGCTGAAGGACTATATTTGCTTTAAAGAACTGACATCCTTCGTGATTTATCACGTCACAGAGTTTTGTAACATGGACACAGGTAGTGTTTTGGGGACTGTGTTCCTGAGAAAAAGGTAAATCTTCTGGCTATCTGAGAAAAATGCTCAGAAGTCAGTCACATTCTGACTTTTTTTCTAACACGCTCAGCTTGCATACAAGGAAGAACCATAGTGGATCCCTACCTAACAAGGAGCTGAAATCCACAGGTGCACAAGCACTACTCCCAGTCCCAAAATGTAGCCGTGCTGGAGCTACTTGGACCAACTACAGACTGAATCTGACACCATTATGCTGAGAGACGGAACAGTAGTATTTCCTATTGACATTATTATGGCAAGAAAACCGAGTTCATTTACTTATTCCATTATCTTGGCTATCTTCTAAGCTGTTTGCAGCCATCAGCCTGCTGCCACAGTAGCAAGAGCTCTTTCCTAAGCTCTGCATAGCATTTACAATGCAATAAGACAACCTAGACGAAAGGTGAAGAGTATTACATGGAATGATAAGGGAATACTTGAGGTTCTCTAACATTTATTTTATGTTTGAATATGAAAATTCAATTTTAAAATCAATCAGAAGCTGACTGTGCCAAAGAAATCAGAGACTGGGATAAGACTGAAGATGAGATGATTACATCAAAATACATGTGGCTTTGCGTCTTACTATTGATATATTAAAATCAAAGATCTGGCAAAGAGATCCTGACTAATTTCAATGGGCCCAGGATTTCATACAGCACTTACAGTAGCAAAAGATATTAGCAATGTCATATAACTCCAAAATTTCAATGAAAATCAGTAATGCTTCAAGATCCTTTCCATGAAGAGGCCAATGGGCATATAAGCAATGAGCATATAAGAGTTTCTCCCATTCAGCAGTGCACAATTTTGTTCCTAGTATCTGCAGAGAGGTTCACAGTCCTGAGGTTTGCCTGGAGTTTCTTAACAACATGAAACTTTCCAATAAACTGCAGCAAAGCTCACTTACATTGATTCCAAAGTTTGGCAGGATTCCTGTTTCTGCCTGGGGTATGTTAGATAAAATAGCAGTAGCAGGAATGGATGAGTACTTCTTTTATTCCTGCCACTGAATTGGTCATGGAGATCAGTAGTTTAGTCAGCTCTTTTGCTCTATCACTCTCCATGAAGGAGGAGGTGGAATTAAGAACATTTCTCCCATGAAAAAGACTGTACAGAAGGAGTAGGAGGATTTTTCAGACTCCTTAATGGTAAGGGAATGAAAAATTTAGTCTGTGGGAGAGACAAGAGAGGTTTCTATAACCCTTGGGGATCCAGTGTTTCACCTCAAGTCCAAGCCCAGAAGCATCTTACTTCTGTTCAGGCTACAGTTGTGAATCCCTCATGGGCATCACTATCAGGTGAATTTAGTCCTACTAAACAAACTCCTTGATGCAGGTCAAGTCAGAATTGTCAAATATAGTTATTCTAACAGTTCAAGGGTTCTGCTAATGAAACCAATTAGGCAGAACCCCCTATACCTGCCAGAGTCTGAAAGCTATAAATGAAGACATCTCTAGGACAGAGAAATGAGAGCACACCTTTCTAAGCATCCTTTGGAATAGAAGCATTATTTAAAGTGACAGAGTAGGAAAATGGTCAACGAGGAGTGTTCCCTCTTAGTCACATTGCTTTGGGCTTACACTGAAACCATAAAGAGCAGTCCACACCCTGCTGCCATTCCCTTGCTGCAAGGAAGGGCCTTGTGACAGGAAAGGGCTATAGAATAGGTCCCGTAAAGCATTTAGGGACATAGAAAACTTGATTTGGTAATACTTACCGTTTAGGCACCTGACCTCCAGAGTGGAATTCACACTGTGTTAGGATCTGAGGCTTCCTATGCAGAGCACCAGAAGAGTTTGGTGCTACAGAACAGGATCCAAACCTAGCAGTCTGTGATGAAGTTGTGAGTGACCCAGACCAAGCAAACGCGCTTTCGGAAATCCTATCCCTCATCAGAAGTTAGACTGCTTACCCAGGGCTGCAGAGACGCCTTCACCCACAAAGCCCTACTGGGCAATCAGGCATTAACTCTGGCATACTGACCCCTCCTACAGCTAATCTTTGAAAGAGTTGAGGAAGAGTCAGTCTTCCCTTTTAAGAAAAGGGTGGTGTTGCAGATTTTCTGTATAACAACTAGTGGTTAGAAACCTGCTACAAAACTGGAAACACAGGTTCTGTTTCTTCTTTGACATGAATGGGCTCAAATCTGTTGTCTCCCTATAAGGGAAAGGATTTACCCAGCTTTCCATGCTTTACACAGTTCTAGACAGATTAAACCTCTGCACTTCCCTGTAATATTTTGCTTTTGTGCATTAACAAATGCAACATTTGTTGGGTCAGAGAAACAGAACTCAATAAGGGACAGAGCTCTGTGGCTCCTTACAGCATTTTTGTTTGAGTCTGTTGAAATCTGATTTCTGCTGCAGAGCTGCTGTTTGCATTTTACATTGAATAGACTCCCAATAAAATGCAGAAAGAATCCTTTAAGAAAGGAATTAAACTGAGGTCTCTGTTCTTGTGATAGCACACAAACACCAGCAATATTTTCTGATTCTGTTTTGTGAAAAGCTTGATCCTATGCTTGTGCATTGCATTAGGAATTGTTTGCCAGGGATAATTTGTTCATGGAGTACTGAGAGTTCCTAGATCTTTGGGGCTTAAACTGGGAAAAGACTCTCCGTTTTGGCCCAGATTGGGTTAATACTTAGAAAGCACAGTGCAGGCCCCTAGGAATCTTCAAGATCAAATAATAAGATCTCTCACAAAGTTCATGTGCCTCCAGATTAGGCTTTTGGATAAATGACCTTAGTTGCCATATTTTAAGTCACTTCTTTGAAACACCTTCAGATCTAGGATGGAAAGTACTGAGCATAATTATGAATTTTTATTCATGAGTTAAACAATATATGTGGGTTGTATGAAAATTTACATCTGAGAAGGTAAGCTTCTTTTCACATAGGTTACAAAAATACAGATTAAATGCTAAGGCACATACTGGTAACTGCTGGAGACTAAAGTGTAAAGCTTCCATTTTACGGACATATGTTTGAACATGCTAGAAGTGTGTAATAACCAAGCCTTGGATTATAACAATGAAAGGAAAAATTACGTGTTTTTATGTTTTTCATGTTATAGCCATGATTCTATTGTAGTAAGCTAAATATACTTTAAACACCATACACTCCATTAGGAACTGCTTCTTTGTCAAGATTTTGATCTCTTTTGAATCAATCTATAGCAGCTGTGTGTTGTTTAAAGTACTCTTATTGACTCTTCTATAATTTGCTTTCTTTGAACAGCCTGTGTGCTGTAACATTTGATCAAAGAAATAAACGTATACTTTAACAACCCAAAGTAAAGTGCATGCACATTTTTATAACTCTGCACTATAAAATGTAATTATAGTTGTCTATAGATCACACAGGATGATATAAATAAATGGGTTTGAGATTTTTTTTAGTGCAAGCCTATCCAATATTTCACAGATTTTTCCCTTTAACACCACTGTCTATCATGCAAAAGCATTAATGAACTGTTTAGAACACAGACGATGCAACTTCTTTTAATAGAAGTTTTGACTCCTCCATTAACTGGTAACCATATATAAAACCACTCACAGCAAAATTAAGTAAGGAAAACACAACAACCTAAAATTGTGGATTTATAAATTACCACATAAAGAAAATGTTGATTGACACTCTATTTTAAAGGCTCTTTTTTAATTCAAAGAGCAACGGCTATTTAAGATTCAACTACCTTCAACAGTTCTGGAATATGGACATTAATTCACAGCTGACCGCGAGACTTGTGATTATTAAAAATATGGAAGAATAAAGCATATGTGTTTGAGGTTTTATAGCCCTGCAAATTTGGTAACTTACATTAATTTCAATTGTCTTTTATATAAACAAACATATAGAGGCCTCCCTGAATTCAGAGCAAATGGAATATAATCAATATGAGCTACATAATACATAAAGGATGGACACAAATTTTATAGTACACAAATAAATAATTAATTTATACCTTCTTACTGTAACAAGGAAGAAAAGTCAGCATATTTTGAAGTTTAACAGAACTTTTGCCAGAACTATGAAAACTGTGGAAAGTATCTTAAGAACAGATAGTGTTATCCGTGTGCAGTCTATGGGAGGAGAGGTATGGAGACATTTTCCTTAGTGCAAAACAGCAGGGTAAGGTGCTCTGGCCTGAGCAGAGCGTTTAAAATGCCAGCTCCCTAGCAGATGGAGTGAAATAGGCAAAAAGCCAGGATTAGATTGACTTTTTGTGTACCCATCCTCTCTGGTAATGAAGCTCCTCTTGCACCGTGCCTTTGTTACTCAGGGAAGGGGGTTCACTTATTGCCAACTCTCTGTGGCATGGAAGGGAAGTGGATGTTTTTACTTCTCAGTATAGATAGATACATAAATCCTACTCATGGTATGAACTGCTTAGGTCCCAATTCTGCCACCCTTACTGACACTGGAACTGCTTCAGAAATGAAGCCATGATTCTGCAGATATTTGCAAGAGCATTCAACTTCTTATGAATAGTTTCACTGTCTGAAACAGGACTTCTATGAATCTTTGTAAAAATAAGACCTGTTCTAGTATTGCTTACTACAGAAGGTGACAGAATCCGTAGAAATTGGTGTCTGTGCTAGGAACTGTAACCAGAGAGTTTTGAAGTTAGTCAGAAGACTCCCATTGACCACTCTAGGCTTTAAATCAGGGGTCTAATTAAAGCTGAATGGTGGACTTATCAGAGGTTTTTGACTTTTGATAGCATAGGGCTCTTTTTACCTAATACAACTATGGGCAGTGGCTAAGGGTCCACATCTGGAAACATACACTAAAAAAAACTTTGCTCATGTGTAAGGATATGAAGAACAGTGCATCACTTGCTGATTTTGCTAGAAACTCAGTGCTGCATAACCTTCAACCGTGGTTTGACAAAGAACAGTCGACAGCTTATGGGAGCCCATTAAAACAAAAAGTCTTTGCAGGAAAAGAGGGCAAGGTCAGTAGTTTGCATTAAAGCTAGTTGTGAGGTAAGAGAAGATGTGGTATTTCTATGCTTGTGATTATTACTACTGTGTAAGAACCCAGGTAAATAACCACATTTTGTATTTACCTTACAAAGCAGGGATGTCTCAATTATGAAAGTGAAAAATGGGTTTGCTCACAAAAGCCTTTGTGTCTGGAACATAGCTATAAGTAGCTCACTATCTAGGTTGAAAATGGTAATGCACGGTAGTGTGTCCTATTTTTCCATGCTTGCAGTGAAGATACAATACGGGAATTCAGCCTTGGTAATTACTAATACACCACACAGACACAATTACACCCTGTGTGCTGCATAAAGGAATCACTTGTGGTCTGCTTCCATTACAAAGAGCAGTAGGGGGCCAACATGCAAGAAGACAAAATGCTTTACAAGGAAGAAGGAGACCAGAAGAGTCGATGTACCCAAATACAAGGACCTTGATTCTTTTTGGAGTGATTTAAGTCCCTTTCCATCAATTATCGTCCTTTGTCTCCAGAGTCTTATCACAAGCAGCATTACAGGAACTGAACAAAACAATACTCAGGCTCAAATAACCCTGTGAACTGTGCTGACATTTCCACACCCTGTTGCTGTGTTTGACCAGGTTACTCAAATTTAAAAAAAAAACAAAAACCCAAAAAAACTCCATACAGAACAACCACAAACATTCCTGTTTTAAATAACATGCTCAACCCTTCCTGGTGTCTTTTCTGCTGTCTAGTACTACTGATACCTCGCACTGCAATACCACAA
Organism: Platalea leucorodia; assembly: GCF_965183815.1. Classification (NCBI taxonomy): domain Eukaryota; kingdom Metazoa; phylum Chordata; class Aves; order Pelecaniformes; family Threskiornithidae; genus Platalea; species Platalea leucorodia. Next base: position 83,884,708 of record NC_138858.1, read on the forward strand.
TGGTGATGTGATATAAAAACCTCTGTAGCACAAACCAAGATTGACTTTCTCTAATGTGACAGCTTTTCAAATGAAAAGCTCCTGCTTTGTGGGATTCTCAACAAGTTTTTTTTTTTTTAGGTTAATTAGGTCTTGCCCCTTGCCATTCTCATCTCCTCCACCCTCTTGGTAAAATTTGAGTTTCAGATAAATGAAGAATTACAAATAAAAAACTTCACTTAAATATATGCAGAAGTGCTCTGCAGCTAAAGTTTTGATTTCTCAGTGAAATAAATCAGCTGTCTACTCATTCACTTTTACTGCTCAGAATCAGAGTAATAAATTTTCTTTCTTATTGATATGTGAAGTTTTGAGGGTACAATTTTAAGTATGAAATCAATGAAAAACATCTATTTTTTTCATTCATTCACATTAGATATGTGACATTTCATGGTAATTCTTGACAGAACATTGCAGTCACTGCTCATCTGAAAATACATTAAAAAACATGTGGAAAGTCAAAAGAAAGGACCTTAGGAAAGTCAGCTATTTTTGACAGTAAGTTAACTTCTGTGAAACAAAGCCTTGTCTTTCAGAAAGTGTTTACGATCTATGAGAAAAAAAAAAATATATCCTTGGGCTAAAATGTTTATTGGCACCTAGAAGTCTGAAGAGAGCAAGTCAGGCCTGTGGTTTTTTGAGGGCACTTTATCATCGCCTGCATTCTCAAAGGGATCTGTGAATGAATAGAGCTGGATTACTCAGCCTTCTATTCCACGCCTATTCCTCTCCATTTTCCTTGGCAAGACTGAGAGCCAAGCTATTTTTAGTTAGGCAGTTTTCTATTTTTAGACAAATATCAGTTAAGAGACATTTGTTAGGAAAAATTTAAAAAAAGAAAAACACAAAAGGGGGAGGGGATGAGGCTTCCCATCTCATATTGTGAAGCCAGCCCTTCAACCTGTAACTCCAGGCGTTTCAGCTGCTTCCAATCTTGGAAAAATAAAGAAAATTCAGAGTTCAGAGATTTAAAAATAAACCTACCCTCTGGCAAACAGACCAAAATACAACAAGCTGTTACTATGTGAAACAGTGACTACAAAAACAAAGAACATTCTCCAATGACTAGATTGGGATAAAACTTTGGAGCTATTAAGTTATAAGAATGTTACACAGACATGTAAGATTTTTCCAGCTTCTCAGCCAGATATATCATGTTTTGGAGAAAGAAACAGTGATCTGTGAAATAGACCTTGCTCTAAGAAATACAGATTTAGGTTCCCAGTTTGACAACGAAAGGAACTATGAAACACATTTATATTCTGCACATATTTTTCACCTTTGTCATCATAACATTTTTACAACAATCCATCCAAAACATTTCCTAAGTCATTAAAATATTTTTAAAATGATTACTAAGAACAAAAGAATAGAAAAAAATAATGTGGGGACATGACCAATAATAAGAACTGATCCTCAATAAGTAAAAATCAGGAGGTCCAGGGCTTCCTCAAAATATGCTTAAAAGTAGCTTTTCCTCTACCATGTCCTTCAGAGTAACTAACTTTGCATTCATTTTAGTTTTCTCTGTCCCTGTTCTCTTCTTCCAGGTATGGAAAAACAAGCTATCAGGTAAGCTACTTCACTTTCATTTGAGATACATTAGGATTACAAACTAAGTTTCATGTCAGCCAAACCTTTGTTTCAAATAAATCATATTGGAAAGCTTTTTTTTTTTTTTGAGAGAAAGTAAACCAAAACAACTCATTATGCAACTTTCCCTTAGCTGCATTTTTCACATACTGGATTAATTTGAAATATATTAAAAAAAATAGTGTCAACATTTGACCCTCTACCTTTCTTCTTCTAGGCTGTGAAGCATCAAAAGTCTAATTAGATGCACAGCAACAGGATGCTGCAGAGTTATCAAGGAGACCTTAAACAATAGCCTGTGGATGCAAAGATAAAGAGTCAAAAATCTCATGTGTGTAAGTGGGAGGAAGGGAATAAATTGCTATCTATTGGATGTAGTAGAGGGACTAATTTGGACAGTCTCACTGACTGGAACAACAGTCCCACTGAGGGACTACTTTGGACAGAATAGGATTGCCTTCCACAGTTTTCCAGCTTTGAAGTTTTTCTTGTTGTCTTGTAATAGCTAATATTTACATAAAGCCCAAACTGATGGAATAATAAGATTAGGTAAGCATATCAGCTTTTGTTCAAAAAAGATGTTTTTCTAAATTAACTGCTTGAAGAAATGAAATTAAGATTGATAAAGTGGAGAGTTTTTTAGTATTTTTTAAAATGGGATATTTTCCCCTCCAAGTTTTTTTTGTACTAAACATGGTTAGGAAAAACACAGAAAAAACTCACACGAGGATATTAGGTTACAAACACATTTTCCAAAGGCTCAAAACTCAGAAGGCAAACAAAGAAAGACCAAAGGAATATTACAAAAATGCTGAAGATCTTGAAACCAATCCCATGATTTTGTCATACATGAGGTTAGCAATAATGGTTTGGCTCATATTTACTTAAAACGAAACGAGAAGTAAGCATTTAAAAAGCCTAAATCATCATCCAAAGGAAATTCTTTGGCCAGTTGACCCCGTCCAATCATCTCCTGGCCTGTGGAAACTGGTAACAGTAGCTGTTTTTTTAACAAGCTGGTGTTCAACCAATTTACAAAGGAAATCAATAATTCTATCCCCATTTTACAGATAGGGAAACTGAAGCATTAGGAGGAAATGTGACTTGTCCAAGGTCACACAACAGTATTTGGCAAAGCTATTAATAAAACCCAAGTCTCATGAGTCCTAGTCCAGGGCAGTATCCAATAGACTGTACTGTCTTTAGATCACCCTGAATAACCTTTCTTACATACAGGCTTACTTTCTATACTGTCCCAGATCTTCAGCCCATGGTAGCTGAAATAATTCCCCTGATTTCAACAGCTGAAGAGCTGACTTGATGTGTATTTCACTGCTTGTTTATATGCTGTATTATGTTATGATAACAAGAGAAGAAAATATACTTATTACATTAAACAAGCTACAACAGTTGCCTTACTTTACCTAAAAGGAGCACATTTAGAGAGTTATATGGGCTTATTTAGCACAAATATACAGATAAGAATCTTAATTGATATGAAGAGGCTTTCAGAATCTAATTAACCTCCCAGCTAGTCATTAGCTCTGTGACCTTTAGAAATAATTGACAGGAGGAATTTTTTTTCCTCTTCATCTCATTCAGAACCTCCACACCAAGTGACTAATCCTACATGTGCTATACGACCCACAGCACACCTGTAAGAACTGATGGGATAATGTGCAGTAAGTCCATCAACAAAACAGGACTGCGGGATTCCTGTCAGGCACAATATACTGCCCATGTAGCATGTCACACGCATGCACTTTTTGCGGCCTGAGTGCCATCCTCATCAACTCCAACCTTCCAATGTGCTAAAGCTGTAAAAAGTTTTAAGTCTCAAGTCCCACATGACTCTAGGAGATTCAGTAGTATTTCATGCCTATTAACACTCTGTTGCTGTTCATACGAAAAGTGATTGGATTTTCAGTTCAAGCTAGTTCTTCTACAAACCTTGGAAGTATTCATTGTTATCTGTCATTAGTCGCATGTTTTCATTATACACATTTTTTTAGAACAAAATGCTTTTTCAACAAGCAATAACACATACACAAAAGCAAAATTCTGAATTCTACCACCCTATAGGGCTTGGTGTTTCTTTGTTCCCTGCCATCTTAACATTAAGGTCTGTAAAGATGTCTCTATGTGTTGTAAAACACAAAGGATGTGAAATGTGCAGGGAGAATTTCACATGTCCACAAGCTCACTTATTCCCCTTGGGGGAAAATGCTGCTGCAAATGGCACTCATCTCTCTTGCTATGTTCAGTTCATTCTCCCTCATCAAATACAGGAGTCCACCGGGGAAGGGAAAATACTCTGCAAAATGTCAATTCATCAGCAGTTACTAGAGCAATGAAGATGTATGAACATATGCAAAACAAGTTAAAAAGACAATGCCAGGTGCTGGTTGTCTATGAAAAAAGAATCTATAATTTGCAAATTATTTAAAAATCTGACATATTATTGCAAATTAGAACTACTTTTTTTCCCCATGGCCAACCAGCAACCCCATCACAACAGCCCTAAGATAATTAAAATCTCCTAGAGTAGCTCAGGCTAATTCTTGATGAAGTTTTCAGTATCACTAAAAGCAAGAGTTCAGCCAATGCGAGTTTCTCCAAACTTACCCAATTTCAGTGAGAAGGGAGAGGGAAAAGAGGATGGAGGGGCATCAAGAGTAATGGAAAAGTGATCCCTAACAGGCAGACTGCAGGAGCAGCTGGTGAGACAAGAGACAAAGGAGAGCACAACTTAATGACACTCTCAGGGACAGGAAGACAGAAAAAGAAGCATGTACTGTGGAGTGCAATTGGCAAGAGATTAAGAAGGATGAAACTGAGGATCAGTTGAAGATGAGGAGACCCTCAGAAATGGTCAAAAGATGGTCCAAAAGACAGTACAAGAGGGTATAAACATGGTTTGATGGAAACAGGATTGATGTGTCTTACATGGAGAACCATGTTACTGTATCACCATCACCTTATTTTGCCATCTGTTCTTACTGTTCCATGTCTGAAATAGGGCTGTAAATACTTTGAGGTAGGACTTGTTAGTGTGCATTAGAATACAGCAAAACTGCAAGAGTGAGTGGAGAGGTGAGTGAAAGGGCACAGTACGCTTGATAAATATTCAGGTGAAAAAAAACCCACAGAGTAAGACAATGTATAGGTAAGAAGCCAAACAAGGATAAGGTTTCATTGAAGCAGAAGGATATGACAGTGTATTGCAGAAGCTGACATCTTCCTGTATGTAAAAGTCTATGTTGAGGACCCTGAGCTCCTTCGAAGTGTAGCAAAAAAAGAAAAAAGAGAAAAAAAGGAGTAGTTGAAGCCAGATGCCAGTAAAAGATAGAGCCAAAGGCAGATAGCAAGAAAGATATTTCAGAAAAGGAAAAGACACTGAGATCATGGAAAAGTTTCTTGTAAGATAAAAGACAGCTGCAAAGATCAGACAGATGTGTGTGCATGAATGAAAAGTAGCAGTTCTAAGTAGTGAACTTTACAAAATTCAGAGAAGATTTGGTGGGTGATCAGCATTGATAACATAGAACCTCAGATACCAAAGAGAAAAATGGAGGAAGTTTGTGTTGTTCCTCTTTTTTCTCTACCAGTGATTAGCGGTATGGCAGAGGGGAACTGAGGAGGTGGATGTATGTTGGTCAGAAAACGGAAGATATGTTTAACGGGATGAATTTGAAAGGGCTGCCCTAGTAGGAGAACTTGAGTTAAAGGTAGTGACCACTGAATCAGCAGAGGAATAGAAGCCAGTTGGAGAAAGAGGGACAATAACAGTAGCAAGGTCAAAGAAATTGATGGATTGGGGGCTTAAAAAGAGCTGAAAGATGAAGTGGTTAGTGATTTGTGGAGGAATGATTTATGTGCACACAGAGCAAGGATCAGCGTATTAGACTCAGTATCTAACAAACAGAATCAAAACCAGGACTTTGTAAAAACTCACTGGAGGTCTGCTAAAGCTGAGACAGTAGCTGATGCTCTGCCACAAAAGAAGTGGCAAGGAAGGAGGGACAGTGAGAGAGAAAACAGGCAGGAGGTTTCACCTTAAATCAGCAAAGGCCTGATGGGTTAGCTGAAGAACCACAGCAGATTTCTGTGATATGGTTAGGGTTGTAACTACATTTGCAGCCAAGATGCAAAACATTTTCCTGTATTCCTACTCTGAAATATTCCCCCTACAATCTAAGGCTGATGTCTTTTCTGAGCTCCTAAGCAGTGGGCTTGCAGTGCTTTGGCACTGGATTCTCATAACTCACAGTACTGCGGCAGTGAAATATCACTGAAATAAGCTGTGTTACATCCGCTTCTCTTTTACAGAAACAAGCAGAGGATCTGGCCTCATTTTTAAATAAATGCAAAAAATGCATAATGCACATACTTGTCCGTTGTAAAACTCTGACATTTACTCTTCTCCATTTCCTCATTGCCATAAGAAAATTATTGCCTAGTCCTATATAACTGTGCTGATAATGTTAAATAACAAACTGATAAGGTAAGTTTTTTCTGATAGAGCAGATATGTATTAACAAACTTCTAAGGACAGATTGGAACTCTAGTTGTAAAAACACTACTTCTGTACCAAAGACTGTGCACCAAATGCCACAGGATTTTGTAATGAGAGAAAATGTAACCCCATTTTAAAGTAAAGAGTTACAAATCTACTAGTAATTATATCACAGGATTTTAAATGACAGCTGCTCAATATATTGTTGTTGATATTTACATGCAGCAGTTGGAAGTTAGCATAAAGATGAAATTAATCTTTTTTTCCTCAGTGTCGAAGGAACCTTGCACAGGTTCTGCTGTTCTTTAAAATAAGTTACTATATCCAGCAACCAACATGCACTTTTTAACCGAAGTAAAATTGAATGAACGACTGTGGTGTGAGTGGTTTGGTGGGTGAGGACATAAAGGCTTCAGTTTTAAGAATCCAGTTAACTCTAAACAGAAGTCTCAGAATGAACATTTTTTTTGCAGAACTAATACATATCATAAAACCTCCACACAGATTTTGGTAAGACTCACAATAATTGTCACTGTTGCTTAAAATGGATAAACTTGAGTGTTGAAGGCAAATGTTTTCTCCTTCATGAGTACACATTGACTTTCAGTTACCCGTCGATGTTGTAAGTATATTTACTGGGTAATAACTGAAACGCATTCAGCTGGTAGATAATTTTTGTGATCTAAAGAACTCAGATATACCAAATTGCATGTTAATCAACTCCATTTTGAATGAGGCAACCGGAAAAGACCATCTCAGTTATATTTATTACATGTAAATAAAATTACTACATGTGTAAAGAAAGTATAAGCTATTTGTTTAAATCATTAAACCAAAAGAGCTCAAAGAATAACAGTAACTGAACTTTACAATTCTCTTAATATTAGCCACTCCCTTCTACATCATGACAGATATCATCAGATCATATAACTGTAAGCTGGGTAGGACCAAATTGCTTTGATTTGCAGTAATACAAGTATTAAAATGAATGTCAAATATTTTTTCCCTTGAAAAACAGTGTAATGTTTGTTAGATGTATGACACTTGGTGTCTTCTGATACTTCAAATAACAAATTATGGCCTGAGGACTCATTCCTTCAGAAATGCTAAATATAATTAATCCCAGTAATTAAACTGAAAACATTTGCTAAATAAAATTAATAGCTTTAGCTAGACCTACATGAAAATTCATGTAATTTTTCCATTTGAATAGCAGTGGTTTAACTTAAAAGTAATTAACTACATATTAGAGACCTACTGTTTTGATTTTCTTTGAATATACATTGTTCAAAGAAGTTATAGCACATTGCAATGACTGATAACACAGTTCTACCACTACCAAAAAGTAACTAAATAGTTAATATTATGCTGAATGTGAACGGAAATTGGATTCTAAATGAAAGACCTTTATACAGTTGACAGTTATATTTCAAATTTTCATAAGTCTACCTAAAAAAGTTTTCTTTCTCTAATGCTGTGCAGAGATCTGTGAGCACAGCTATGCCCTTTTCTTCCACTGAAATATAGTTATTGAACAGTAATTTAGTTGAAAATGATCAGATTTAATAATACTGTCTGATTCTCAGCTGCTGTTGATTGCTCTGGAAGAACAAGATTAAAAACTTGTAAGTGTGAAATCTAGCTGTCTGAAAGCAAAAAAAAATGGACTCCTTACAAGGAAAATATGTGTAATGTAGTCAGTTTAACTGATCAATTTGAATATTTAAATGTGTGGCAGATTTATATCCTGTACCTAAAAATATATCCAAACTACACTAAGAGTCAAGCCATTTCTCATATCGCATACTTTCTTGGGCTCTGTTCCGCTACTGTACTTGTAACTGTGATGTTAATTATCGAGTAAAGGCATGATAATACGAAACCCTTGTTCAAAACCTACACCCTGCACAAGTACTCCTTTGATCCTGAAACAGTACTGGCATTAGTGTGGCTTAAGTATTTTGCATTACAGGCAGAACATTGAAAAACGTTAACAGCAAAATGACCAAATGACTGAATTCAGAGCTGGCAGAACATATGGAAAAAACTATAAACATGCACTTCATTTGGCCTTTTCTGCCTATTGTTAGATTAATCAGTTTAAATAATGTTTATTTCAATTACCTACTTTTACTTGGCTCCTTTTAGAAGAGTGAAAAGGGATGCCCACCAAATTTTGGGTATAGCCAGAAAATTACATGTCTGCATGCAAAATTGTCTAGCAGCCTATCCAAACTGGCTCACTATTTTTGCAGGAAAGGGACTTTGCTGGTGCAGAGACTGCTCTTTCTGAAAATCTCAAAGTTACAACAAAATAGACATTATTTTAAATTTTACATTTTCACTCATGTTTCTTGAAAAACCATAGTCCTCATGATCAAAAGTATTCATTCTTTGTGAAGCAAGTAATAAATTTCTAACTACTGGCTTACTCACCTGTTCCCACAAGAAAGCCTGCAGGAAGAAGTCAAGATATCACAGGAAAGAATATTCTGGCTTTTTGCCACTAAAAGAGGACAGGGCATTATTTTGGGGACAGAATTTGAGTTCTGCTGGACAGGACATGGGCTTACCAGAGCTAGGTGACAGTAAAGGCTTCATGTCTCTATAGGTGATTTGAAGTAAGAGAGGAAAAGAGATGATGGAGAAGAGGAAGAAATTATGTACTTTCCTCTTAGTCTTAACTCACATAAATTTTTGTTCTGCTGTCAGAACCTCATCCTCTCATAACAGGGGAGAAAATCTGCTGGGAGATCATGAAGGAAGCAAAACAGTATCATGCTATATGTTGACATAAGGATAGACAGAAGTGATATATATTCCTGGGTTGCAGTCTTTGCCAACCTATGGTGGTGTGACTGTGACATGTTGTAACAAGTGTAACGATGTCTATTATACAGTATTTTTTCTCCATCAAAAACATTTTATATGTAATTCACACACTTACTTTCTTCCATTGCTAGTCTCAAATACATGACTAACACAGGTGAAGATTCCAAAAGCAGCAGTGTCTCATTTTAGACAACATCCATATTATTTAAAAATCTGAAACACCTTTAAAAAGATCTGAAGTAATCTAAGTATATAGGCCAAGGTATTCCGTAACATTTATGAATACATTTTCACTGATCTTTAAGACAGGACCTCATCCTTCCAATACTTTTCTAGGTGATATGGTTAGATGCCTAATCACTTAGGTGCTTTGAAAACAGGAGTTGCATAAGTCACATAACCAATTTTTTAGATGTCACTCTGAGTGTTTTGCTATTACAACAAAATCATTGGAGGTTTCATTTATTTTGCATGATTTGAATCCTAATGTGATTATAAAGTAAACTGACTTTTCTGCAAATATTAGAAGCTTAAAATTGAAAATCTTAAATTTTAATTAGTAAATTTCAGTAATTGTAAATACAACTTGCCCTATATAAGTTTTTAAAAAATAATTACAAGGTGTCTCTAGCATTCTGACAGTATTGTTTTGATACTGTTACCATTATATTACAGTAACAGCATTCTGTGCGAGGTAGCTGAAACATTTGCTATCGTGCAGCTTGTAAGTAAACTTTTCTTACATTTTATTAAACCTCCTTCCTCTGTAAATGATCAAAAAGCTAACTAAGTCAGTCAGCTGAATGCCTTAAAGCAGTGATTCTAAATCTTTTTCTTCCGCATCTTTTACAATGTATTTTTTAGTTCCTCCTGGATGGAGGACACCGTAACTTTTGGAGTGAGGAGACAAGGCACACAATGTTTTCTGGAAAGCGTGTCACCGGGAGTGACTAGGAGACAAGGGGGAGATTCAGCTGGGAGGTAGTGGTCAAGGCGTGGAGAGGACTTAACAGGACAAAGGGACAAAGCAGTACAGAAAGCTGGACGACAGGGAACCAGAGATCCCATTGCAGGAGTTTCTGCTGAGCATGTGAGACTCAGCAGGATAAAACTTACAGCTCACAAAAGACATGGATTCCCTCCAGTCTCTGCTGCACCATCCCCAACTCCCAAACCAATACTCTGTTGTCCCTGTTCTGCTCTCCTGCTGCTATGTCACCTCCAGGGTACGTTCTACCACCCTCGAGAAAGATGATCAGGCCTCTTGCTTTGAGTACCTCTGTCTCAGAGCAAAGTAAAAGAATCCTTACAGAACACAAAATCTTACCTCAACAATATCTGAATTCGTTCGACTCTCATGCGGCTCATTATACTCGGTATATTTCAGCAACACTTTGTCCATATCAGTGCTGGCATACTGGAACAGTTTGTTGGTGCTGTTGAAGATGATCAGAGCGATCTCACAGTCACACAGAACACTCAGCTCATAAGCCTTCTTCATTAACCCAAATTTCCTCTTTGTAAATGTCACCTGGAAAAAAAGAAAAAAAGGTCCGTCAAAAATCCCCAAGCTGGTCTTCGTAGTCCTTCTTCTTTTTTTGGAAATATAATGTGTAACTGCTGTAGTCTTTGAATTGAACACTTTCAAAAGGCAAATGCATAAATATAAATATAGTTCCAAAATAGAATATAAGTAGGTGTGTGTGTTATGTAAGAGAGGAAATATGCCTAGTTCTCACTGCACAAAACTCGAGGTACAGGTAAAGAGCATGGGACATTTTCATTTAGGTAGTGCTATGAAATGTCGATACTGATTCTTTCTCTGTAACTTTTAAATTCATATACTCTTTATACTGCATACATCTTTCCTATCAATATTTTAAAACTGTACCTCAGATTTGCAGCTGTAAATAGTTTGAACACATGGAGCCAATTCTTATTTTTGATAGTGATTGACTTTGATTCCATGCCCCCCAAGTCCTGCTAGATTTTTAGTGGAAGAAATTATTTCATACAGAATTTAAGTTTTGTGAAATGGATACATATCCTGTATAAACACACTCACAATAGTTTGGAAGAAATATCTAGTGTTAAAAATTCAAACACTCATGTGAGATATGAGAAATATAACGCATGAATGAAAAACAAACAATAGTTGGCCAGCACCAAGCACCACCTTTGAAACAAGGTCTTTTCTAAACACAGATGTAGCATACTTTATTTCATTTCAAATTAGATGCTTAGAAATATGAACTGGCATTTTTTAGTACAAAGGACTTTGGGTCATATTATATAGGAAAAAATAGGGATGTGCTTATAAGCTCTCAGTAGGCCAGCTAATGCCCTGACATCATGCAAAACCTAGGCAGTATGAAAAATATTGTTACTCTGTACCAAACCATAATTTCCACAGGGATTGTTTTGACAATGAAAGACCCGCACATCAAAGAATTTTTTTTTCCTCTTCTTTTCTGCACTAGCTTACAAGTTCCAGTAAGATACGTGACTCAGAATAAGAAACTACCATGAGCTGTTTAAGCTAATTGTATGGTTGAATTTTTCTCCCTCTTCTGTTTCTTCCTATATGCAATGTTCATTAAGTGTATACGACTGAGGTTTTTTTTACATCTATTTTTTTTCTCTAATAATTTTCATAGAATCATAGAATCATAGAATACCAGGTTGGAAGGGACCTCGAGGATCATCTGGTCCGACCTTTCTAGCACAATCTAGACGAGATGGCCCAGCACCATGTCCAGCCGAGTCTTAAACATGCTCAGTGTAGCAGAGCCAACCACTTCCCCGGGGAGATTATTTCAATGATTGACTGTTCTCATTGTGAAAAATTTACCTCTCATGTCCAATTGGAATCTCCCTGGGAGTAACTTGTACCAATTTCAGTGACAAGAATTTTTAAAATGAAGATACAGTTTTGCTAGGCCTATTATTAATCAAATTTAACATGTAGTCAAGGTATTTGATATGTCAAGGACAGGCATGCAACCAAGTTTATAGGTCTGCCTAATCCTGCACTTGTTGCTACCATTCCTTAATACCCATAAGTGGTAGCACCTCTGCACTTTAATGCTGAGGCAAGAAGATTCATCTGTACATGGTTCATATGGCTGCAGTTTTATCTTGTCACACTCCTAATGCAACTTAACGCTAACTGCGACCCCAGACTACCTTAAAATCCCAGCATGTCAGGCCATGGAAAACGTGAGTTTTAAGTATTTCTAATCCCTCTTTGCTAGTCCATCTCAGAAAGATGGGGCTCTGTGCCAATATTATGAACATTTATTCTCAAAAATGTATACTGAATGTTATTCCTCTTATTGCCATTTCAATCTCTTTAGCCTCTATCAACATACTGTTAAGAAAAGATGGATTGCCATTAAATACAATTATTCAAGCATTTTAAAAACACACTTTCCACAGAACTAGTCTCAAGTATGCATAATGGATAGTAAGTTCTTTCTAAATTTTTCTGTCTCAATGGCTTTTGATATTTGGAATGAATAATGAGATACGTAACAAAACTTCGTTCAACTTCTGAAGAAACCCCTAGTCTTTCACACACTCCTTTAATGTGTTCTCTGATTACAGGAAATTGCAATGCATTTGTTGAAACATACATATATAAAAGCATGTTTTAGAAAAAGCTAAACATACAGAAAATAAAATGTACTAACTCAACATATTTTTCTGCATCTAAAATGCCTTTCAATCAACTTTTGACCACAGTGCTGTAGGTGGAGTGTCTCTGTACAGTATGGTTTCTGTTGCACAGAAACCTCAGAATTTAGCATGTTACAGCTTCTTACCATCAAAGTACACTCCAGTACAGAAATATCTTTAAAGCCACTGTTTGTGTTTACTGTTAGGTGCTCCTGAACATTTAGAATAACCACACAGCTGTGCTGCATAGCACATACTTATTTCATAATACTTATCACCAGAATGATACTGGTTAGAGTTCCTTTTTGTGGAAAGTGAAAAGAAGAACAAATCATCTAGATCCTTTTTTTCTTTCTTTAAAATATAATCTTAATTGCTCTGAATTTGATTTGTTTTTAACTCCTTGATCTTTCTAACATTTTCTAAATCTATCAGATAATGCTTTCTGCCACTGTTGATAAATGCATTAAAAAAAATTGTATCTACTACTGTTTCTATGGTGATCTGGAATATTACTTTTCTTTTTAAATATGCCATTCATTGTGGCTTATCTTTACATATACATATTACATATATACACACGTAAATTTATCATGCTTTTACAACAGTTTATAGTAGGGGTGAACTTGTATTTTCAAATGTATAGTGAAAGGTCAGTAACTTCAGGAAAGATTAAGAATACTCTTCAAGCCATTTAAAAACAATTATCTTTTTTCATACCTTCTTCTATGTGGCTACATAAGGAAGATGAATATGCTCTTCCATATGCTAAAATATTTTTGTGAGCAATATAAGTGGACAGCATCTTTATTACTTAACTTTTTTTGGGTCTCAATTTGTTAAGCATTTGTTATGTTAGCCATACTCACCCAAACTAAAAGTATCTAATAAATATTGACTAAAGTAACAGATAATATTCTAGTATTGCAGAAATTTTGCTGAGTGGTAAAAATTAGCATAAATTATTTAAAACATTTTGTCTCTTTTGTCTAGATGAAGGCAGTGTGCGAGGGCAGTGTGCAACCTACACTTAAGAAGCTTTGACTACACTTGAACTGACTCAGTGCTGAGAATGAACAAGACATACAATCCGCATAAACACAAGCTTTTGACCAGCTGTAGCTACAGTACCAAAAAATCCAGGTGGTCACATAGTCTTATTGTCATATATTGCATTCAAAGTTCTCAGTTATGATAGCATCACATAGCAACGGACAATGTCATTTTGTCATTTGACATAAAAAACACTAGCAACACCGAAAGAAAACACGCATACACTTAGACAATTCATCAACGTATTTAAAAAAGGACATCCAAAGAAATGCATGCATTTCAATATCTGTTTAATATTTAACTTTTTTTCAGCAGCAAGAATGAAATGACTACATTTTCTTTCCTGACAATATTAGTCAAGACATGATTCATTATCCCTGCTGTCTAAACCACTGCTAATTTGTAGGTGGTTTTCAGTTCACAGATTTTCTCCTTTTTAGGAGAATTATAGGCAATTTAGGAAGTCCTTCTCTTTTGGGGATATAATATTTTATAATGACACTGTGAGAATTGGGGAGAATGAAAGTGGAGTAAAGGGAGGAAGTGGAATAGATAAGGGGCCAGCATTCAACTGTCTTTAAAACCTTTTTAAGCATGTTTATATAAAACACAAGGTTTGAAACACCGATACAGTTTCTAAATCCTGTTATGAGGTGCTTTTATGCATAGTTTTATATGTATTGCAAAAAGAGCAGTGTGCAGAGAGTACCACATTTACCTTTGAAACATACCAAAAAATAACCTAATTCCATCCTTTCATATTAAGTGAAAACCCACTAGTCTATTACTATTTGTCTTAGCACTATGGTTATTTTACTTATTTAAAGGTTATTTTTAAAAATTTAAGAGCCAAACTGCCCTCATAACAGGAATAGCATTAGCAAGAAGGTAGGTTATAAAGCCTGCAGCATTTTTCTATATGAAGAAGCATAAATGCTGATAACTTTACAGGCTGTGAGCAAATCAGATACTGCTTTCAAGTATTGGGAAAACACAAAAAAAACCCCAACACTGAAGTAGCCAGCTTCCAACTACCTTGATATAAATCAAGGTGAGCTTTTTATGCATTTTGGATGAAATTCTGACTAAAGGTGAAACTCACTGTATGTGCTAAAGGAAAGGTATTGACAAAAGAGGATTGTTAAAAAGATGTTTTTCCACTTCAACTCTGGCTCATCTTCAATACCATGGAAACACCTCTCAACCAGCTCTTCATGCATAAAGCTGCAAGAATCTTCTGAGACATGGTTCATGGTCTAGTCATTGCAATGTCTGTAAGCAGGGCTGTAGACAGCCTGAATTCAAGTGTGCATATCACACACTGTGATATGCTCCATTTGGAGGGTAATTTGGCTCAGAGCAGACTTTCTTGTTTAGTTGCTAGTAGGTAAAACTTACTTAAACTAAATAAACTAGAAGGTAATGTTGCTTGGTTGCAAGTATAAATTCTTTCATGTGCTGAAATTTAAATTTAAATGTGTGTGTGTGTAAATGATAATAGAGGCCCCTGGTTACTGATAGTCTTTATTTAGCTAAATTTCTAACAACTATTATATGCTTCTTACAGATGTTAATACATCAGTGGAGGAACAGAAGCAGCCATAAATACTCCCAGTTAATGAATACAGCCTTCAGGATACATTATTTATCTTTGTTGCAATGTAGTCTTTGTTTCTTTCTGTATTTTTTTGGTGGGAGTTGGTTTGGGATTATTTTGTTTCATTTTATCTTTGTTTTTAATGCAGGTCCTTCTAGTACTTTTTCTGAAATCTCACACACTCTGAGAGGCGGAGCTGTAACAGCACTCCGTATTTGTCACTAACAGTCACAGCATATGTGCTAACATTTTATATTTTGAAAGTGGCAGTCCTGTGATCTTTTAAGCAATTCAGTCCAGCCAGTGGCAAAATATCAGTGTTCCTCTTACTTCTTCCTATCCTGATTACAAAGATATATAGCTGCTGATATAGGAAAATGAGAGAAACAGGGAATTTGCACATAATCCTTCCCATATTACATTTCCTGCCATTAAACATGTATGAGTGACTAGTGGAAAGCAGGGACCACTGATGCACAGAAGTATCTGATACAGACACTGTCTGGTCAAGAAAAATATTGTTCTGTTTGCTCTTATTTCATCTGGAATGTCTACATTTCTGACACAGGGACTAGAGCAAGCACGGTAGATATGATGTATGTGACAAATAGGTGGTACTACATGAGCAATCTACCTAACTTCAAACATAAAAAACGTCAAGTTGGCCATGTGTAAACCAAGGGGCTCTTGAGTAAAATGTTACTGCCAGGCACCTAATCCTATCATATGCTGAAACCCCAAATAACTACTCGAGAGGCAACAGCTCTTGTCATATTCTCTCTTCCCCTTCCTCCTATTTGATTTTTGTTTAGATCTGTTCATCATATGAAGAGGGCTGGCTGCAAGGATCTTTACAGTAACCCTCAGTGGGACTGGGAAGCAGCACCAGTGCAGGATTTGCTCTTGACAAACCTTCCTTTATGCAATAGCTGGGCATACCATATTAAATGAAAGACCCTTTAAAGAGCAGTGAAGGACCTTGAGCAGCCTGCTTCCATGTTCTTATAACCCTCCAGCATAACTTACAGGGATGAGACAGCAGTGATTTATGCTGGTAAAAGAGCTATTGTCCCAGAAAGCCTCAAGCATATTGAGCTAGTACTTGCTGAATAGTCCAGATAAAGAGGAGTTCTAATCAGAATGCCCTAAAATTACAGCTATAACAAATAAAATGTTCATGATTAATCCATATAAAAAGGAAGGTTTTGTACTTGTGTGTTATGCCCCATTTTTAGTATATTATTACATAAATAACAGATTGAATACTTAAAACAGTGATATTATTCAGTCTGCCCAAATCTGCCACATGACAGTGGATCTCTCATACGAATTTTTTCTTTGTAAGTAAAGAGAAGAGGGATAATTGGAAGATGTGTTAATTAACAGATGATATAGCAACTCAGAAATTAGTAGGTTAGGCAGTATCAATATGCTTCCCACTTTAACTTACAAATTAAGATCTAAAACCAGGCAGGGATGCAAGAATAATAATGGTTAATCTCTGATACTTCATTTCCTTTTGTTAATCAGAGAGATAAGATTAAGTCCACTATATATAGATGTACAGATACATACATATTTGAGGCAAAAAGCATTATCTCTATCAAAAACAAAGTAGCTAATACAATATACAAGAAAGCCGACTTATTTTTTTTGGTATGCTATCACCAGTTCTGGCAGGTACAAATAGATGTTTAGGGTAAAAAACATGTTTACTATTTCTGTGCTGCTAAAATGTTCATAAGGTAAAGGTCAAAGAATATTTCATTCCCTGCTGAGCAAATGGTCAGGAAGCACATTTGTCTGCATTTCCTGTCATAACAGGAAGAGTGTAACTTCTTCCTCTCCACAATGGCTTCAGTTCTGCTTCCCACCTCCAGCTCTTTCTCCCCCAGGGCTTTCCAAACCATTCCTTGCAAGACAGCAAGGCAGTGCCTGTGTCTGCGGTGTTTTTCGGCTCTGTGTTGGCAGATGCCTCATTCTCTACTGCACTCTCTTTACTTAGGCTTCTTGCTCACACTTCAAATTAAAAGTAATTTGACCTAAATATTTACCTTATGCTAATTCACTCTAAATTATGCTCAGAACATACATCTGTAATACAAGCACACTTAACCTTAAATATAATATATTCTAGAAATTCACGGTTCAGTTCAGCAGCTCTCTTAAAACTTTACTTCTCAGGTAGTCTGACATAACTTGAAAAGTGCTGCCAGAGTTGTACAGATCACTACAATTCAGGAGTCATGAAAACTTGGGGTGTATTCTTTGCTTACAGAAACCTAACTTCACCTCTGAAAAAAACAGGACCAAGGCCTAACTGTAATGCTACATTCCAAGTATATGTCTTATTGTGTGCAATTTAATGTAAGCAAGAGAAAGGATTCAAATATGTAAAAGATAAAAAGCATGTGAAGTTTAAGACAAAGGTTCATTGAACAGAATGATGCTTAGTTGCATAGTTAAGCAGTTAGCTTATCATATGAAAACATTTCCCTGGGGGAAAAAAATCATAAAATCTCAGATCTTGGATAAAATGAAGATGACCCATGAGGGAAGACTGAAAACATCAGGAAATTGGTGGAAAAAAGTTTTCTATCTAACTTGTGCTCATGGTAGCACTAATATGCAAGGCTCTTCTCTCTTTCTACATGGGAGTTTCCGATTCAGCTGATAGTCTCTTACTCTTTCCTTTTAAATAGAGCTGAAACACAGCTAAAAATAGATACACGAGGCTGAAATTAGTTTTGAAACTAGCAGCATTAGGTATAGAAGTCAGTAGAACAAATCTAGGTCTTCCTGCAAACGGTCATTTCCCTCCAGGATATTCTTCCCCTGCCCCATAACCTCGCTTTACTTATCTGCTTAAATTTGTTCTCCATTGAGCTGATAACTGCAGTAAGTCTTGGTTTATAGCTTTACAGATTTGCTGGAATCAAAGAATGATAAAAAGTCTATGCATGAAAAAGTTAAACAGCAAGTGTTTTTTACTGTTGTACCCCCTAGAATTACACAGACATGATACTCTAAAAAGGGTGTCTTACAATTTAAGCACCTTAATATTGAAGTGCACACTTCCTATGGTATTTAATAACACTTAAGCTCCCAGCAGCTCATTACAAATTGAAAGAGATGTTTTAAATGGTATGCAGAATCATTAGCTAAGCTCAACTCAGTTTTAACTGTGAATCTGACAACAGCATGCTCCACAAGCAGGAAAAAAAATGCAGAACTAATGAGCAAGACGATCAGAGGGATAAAAAAATGGTGGGTCGCCATACAAGACCTGATATTTCTTAATACTAACTAGAAACACCAGTGGATTAAAAGCAAGAGGGTGTTCCAGACCTGATACAAGAATGTCATTGGGTCAATATGCCCTCTTTCCTGGGTCAATGTACCTCTGGATTTAGCTCACAGACCATGGATTTAATGAGATATTTTGTAAGTGACCTTGTATAACAGTAATACAATATCATTTACGTCATTATACCTATTTAATTTGGGCCTGGGCAGCCCTGCCTGGACTGTTGCAAAGACAGTTTCAGATGATCCCAGTCTACAGCAGCCTACAAAAGGCCCTCATTAAAACTAACAAAATATTTCAAACTGATGAAGAACAAATAGAAAAAATACAAGTACTTTTCTGAGGCAGATGAATGCAATTTTTCCTTCATGTGCTGACCATAACAGAGCTAGTTGAATTATTTCTTTCGATTAAGAAAACACATGAAAGTAAAGTTCACCCATGCTTTTGCAAATGTCCTTCCTCTTTTCCTTTCTTTTTTTTTTTAAACAACTCAGAATTCTTCACAGCAGCCTTCTCCAACCAGCCCAACTGAAATTTCTGCCCAAAGAACTTGTAGCGGTCAGGAGCTTCCAACACCAGATGTCAGTCCTAATATTTTTGGCTATCGGTTCTATTGGTGGTGCAACAAATATCATGTATGCAGTCTACTCATGGGCTACTACTACTACAATGGGCTGTTGACAAGGCTACCACAATCTCATGAGACTGAGCATCACTACCAGAGATTCATTCCACATTTATGGAGACTATATTATCCAGTGTCACAATAAAAAAAAGAAAGTCTTTGGTCACACTGGCTGCTTATAACAGGATTCTCTTGAAAGTTTTCATTTCCATTTAATATCACGATGGTAACTAAGCTACACAAATAAATACAATTTTATTCTAGCCCTAGCAGTTATTCAGACTCCTTCTCCCTGTGGCTAAAAGCACAGTGAAAGGGAATTTTTCAGATGGGCTTTCCTGAAACTTTCACAGCCAAAGAGAATTTGTGATCACTCACAGAAGACTCAAATATCCTTGCCACCTTTGTCACCACATGGTAACTATGAGAGCCAGAAAAACACAGTCAACCAGCAGCCCACATGAAACAACATTAAATTAATGCCTCCTCCTAGTTAAAAGCCTGAATTCTGCACTCACTGAAGTCAATGACAGAGCTCTTATGCAGTCCAGGGTAAAAGGACTGGGCCTCTAATGTCTAGGTTGCAGTAGTTTTCCTTTGACTTATCCCCAAATGCCAAAGTTTCAAATAGTTTTTTGGAAAAGTGCAGTTCATATTCCCATATTGCACATTTCTATGACATTTGGAGCCAGACATCTGACTCTGGACAGTTTCAACTTACATTTATTACCGGTATGGTCACTCAAGTACCCAAATCCAACCAACTAGATTTGCTCAGAAGAAATCCTTTTGAAGGGAGGTCAGCACTATTTTTGTCTTTCCCAATGCACTCATACAAGCACTTTGAACAGCAGAGGAGTCTCCTACCACAGCAGACAGTAGTGTGGAAGAAAACACCTGTTATACTGGTAGAACAAGTACTCCGTTCAATGGGTATCGTAAATAGCTAATCAGGACACTGGGCAAATGAGTTGAAAAGCGAGGACAGAAATCACCTTACACAGGCCTTGTAACAACTTAAATTCTTTTGCAAAAACTTTGTTATTCAGATTCACTCTTGCACTGGGAGAGGGCAGAAGACTTAGACTATTGCTGTATACCCTCGTTTGATACGTGTTCCACCTATTTTTCCCTGCATGTGCTGTCCTGCAGGGAATCTATGTGCTTGAAAACAGCTGAGGATGCACTACCCATGTATATCATATTCCCAACTAACATGCCTTGTATCGTGAAACCACACTCAGTTTGAATATAAGCAACAACAAGGCAGTTTCAAGTCAACAGATTTGCTGCTGTTCTTGCAAACATCTTTCAGTGAGGTAGTAAGAAAGAAAAGAAAACAGTGTCCATCCATATCATGGTAAATGGAGCTACAAATAAGCTTTGTGGAACTGTGCTTCAGCTGGTATCTCAATTTTATTAATCAAAAACTTTTAACTTTTTTTTTTTTTCCGCTGCAGCCTTTTAATATTTTCTGTGCACTCAAATATACTTATGTAATCAAATAAAAAAATAATATAGGAATATAAACCAGTTACTATTTTAAGATTACTGGAAATGTGTAAGTTAGAAAACAAATAAACTGATGCAGCTTCACGGAAGCAGCAATAGCTCATGGAATACATTACATTTTAAGAATCAGTAAGGCTTGTGAAAGAGTACATCTCATACAAATGGTTAAAAGAGCAATACAGTTGCATTTAATCACATCTATACCGCTACAACTAAAAAGCTTGATCCCACAGTCCAAATGAAACTATGGAAATCTTTTCATTGGTTTAACTGAGCTTTAAATCAAGGCACTAAATGCAAAGAGGATAAAACCAGTAGAAACACTTTCTAAATTATGTTTCAATATATTAGAGGAAATGAGAAGCAGAATCAAGCCAATTATACCATGTGGAGGACAAAGTAATGTAAATCTATACCTTCAGCCTCACAGTGACTAATCAATTTGATAGATATTATCAAATGCTAGCAAGATAAACACTTTCTGCACTAACACTACAGTTGTTAGTATGCTAGTGTTATCATTTTATTCATAATTATTAGTTCTGAAAGCTGGTGCTAGAAGTCTTGAAACTCTACGGTGAATGACTTGAAAGACTAGCTGTCTTCATTTTTTAAAGTAAATTTAGCCTCCTGAAAGATATCTCTTTGACAAGATTGGGAATTAAGTTCTCTGTAATTCCTGTATTTGAGTAAGGAAGTTGACACTTGAAGCTGTTGTATAAACTAATGTTACTAATGGCAAAGTTTTGTAGTATCATATACAAAATAATTCAGGTTCACCTCAAAAAGAAACCATGGTAGTATGGGAAAGTTCCAAACAACTAGTGTCTTAAAGTTTAGTGACAAATTCAGTTCAATATTTCAAATCAAATTTCAATTCCAAGCTATAAAGCAATTAAAATAAATATGGTGGTGGTTTTATATGGATAGAGTTACTGATTTTTGGCTTGGCCCACAGCAATAGGCAACCTTTAGGGAAAACCATCATAAATATTTTGCTTTTAAATGTGATTTTCTGCCATGGAGAACACAAGTGACTACTAACACTACAGAATTTAAAAATTCTGGGAAACCGTATTTAAAGATTATAATTTGTTGTTATGCCTAGGTTGAGTTCTTTATGGCTTTATAAAATCCTTGAAGACTAACAACATGATCACTCCTTAAAAAACAACCTGAATATATGAAGAAATTTATAGATCAAATGAATAGAACTAATATATTAATAGTAACTCAGTATCAAGTTCTTAAAAAACAGCAACTGAAGATTAGTCGTATATTGCAGCCACATGTATGAAGAACACTAATCCTAGTGTTAAATAATTTTATGGAGTTTTTCACACTTGTGAATCTCCAGTTTCAACAAAACATCCATCCGTTTACATCAAATGTAAACAGCAGCAGCTTTTCACCGATTTTATTTTAAGATCCCAATTGTTGAATTTTATTTTTCTGAAAACAGGAAAGCCGTTTCTCTAATTTATGACCATATTTTAACTAGCAGAGATAGTGTTGATAATATGTGACAGCTACTCAGCTATTTTATCTAAAGCAGTGGTAATAATTAATTAACAAGTCCTGCTGGACCTATTTAGCCATAGCATCAGTAATGGAGACTTTGTTTCATAGCTACAACATGCCAATATTATTGTATGTGGGTTTTAGAATGTGTTAGGCTGCTCAAATTCTTTTTAAAATTCATGTTCTGACAGGAAAAGATGAGATTTTTTATGAACTAGTGTCATTTTTATATGAAGAAGGTAAAAATAAAACCACTGCAAATGTGTAGAAACTTAAATGATTTGGTTCCATGAATTTAAATGCAAGTTCTCCTGCAAATAAACTCGTATTATAATAGTTCACAAAATGCAGTACTAAAAGCCTGTGTCCTGTAACAACTTGCAGATGTGCTTACCTGTGTACATTATACACTGAAGTCAAAGCGAGTCCAGAGGGGGCCCAAAATAGAGCATACACATCAGTGTTTGTACAATCAAGGCCTCAAGTAATAAATTCCTAACTACGCGTGTTACTAAACTTGAAAAAACTGTGTGTGAGGTTTCTGATTGCTTCCAAAAGTACTTTTTCTTTGATAGTCTTCCATACATTGTGTATATGTATACATATACGTAGGTATATGTATATGTACACAAAGTTATCAGCTTTTTAATCACTTATGAGAATAAGTCACCTTAGAAATATAATATGATGTTCAAATACAGTATATTTGCTACTCACCTGTCTGTTACGTTCATCCATAATCCTTGTAATCTGAATCTTTTTTCTCCCCATAGTCCCCGTTTTTTTTTCTCTCCTTCTTCCTTAAAATTATGTATTTTTCCCTTCTCTTTTCTTCCTCTTTCCCGTTTCCTCAAAACAAACCTCCTTCTTCAGCACTTGCACTACTCAGTTCACAGTCCCCTGCATCCGTTCCTGCTAGACACAAAAAGGAAATCAAATGTTATTACAAAATTGATAACTAGATGAAAGTTACTATATGGACCTGACCAAGCACCCTAATTATATTCAGTGTACAAGTAAATTGTAATAAAAATTTACTGCATCTATAAAATAAGTAATGCATAGAGAAATAATAGTTTAATTCAAAGGCTTCTTTTTATGAACAAACACTCCAGTATATCAAGAAATGAAGAAAAGGACTGAAATACACATTGCCAAAACTTTAACGGAATTAGGTGTCTCTAGTTTTAAATATCAGTCACTGCTCTAATATGAAAAATTACCTAAATCAGAGAGTTAATGAACCTTTCTGTACCTATGTATGCTAAGTAGGCCAGCTAATTCATTTCTGAAGGGAAAACAATCTTGTGTTTTGACAGCAGAGGTGATAATGCCCCTCATTATGCAAATAAGATGGACCTTTATTGAAGTGTTACTTGATATATGAGAGATGTCAGCTACTTTAAATCCAAAATTTTTAACCTTATTCTTTAAGAATATAGATTAGTGCAAGTATCACTCAAGATCTTTGAAGAAAACAGTAGTGCATTTTCCCTCATTTCATTTCAATGTAAATTCTAAAACGTTCTGACGAATGATTTATAATTTGCAAACACATACATCTTTCCTTATAAAAATTCTTGCACCAAAAGACAAGCTATATAGCACAGAATAACAGGGACAGATGATAATTTAAGAACATTTTAAAAAATATTTTCAGTTTTAGTAATGCACTGATACTAGCTCCCTGAACTTTACAATACTGGTTCTATTGCAAAACTAAGGACAGTTATATGCAATATATAAAAATACATAATGCAGTACACATTCCATATTTCACAAAATGTCGTAAATCACAAAATTAATTTCTATCATATGCAAAGTATTTTTAGCAATAAAAGACTTGATAGGAGTATAAGAAAATACAGAAATGATGTTCAGTCTAGTAGTAAAGTAAAAGATGCAATTTTTTTTCTCTTCTTAACCTTCATTTACCATTTTCACGTTTACATATTTTGACCAGAACAGTTCTTTTAAATACAGAAGAGAAAAAAAAATCTGAATGAGATTCATTTAAAATGATTTTTTAAAGTTTTTATGTTAGATCCAGAGTGTATTAAAAATATTGCCTTGGAAACAAAAATTTAGTAATTTTAAAACAGACGGTGGTGTTTCCTTATTTATTTTAAGCTCGTAGTCTTGCAGCCAACCTGATAAATTCTCACAATATGTTACGTAACACTAAGCCGATGTCCTGGCCATTTAATCCATTATTTGGCTCTGATTCAAAGCTACTGAGGTAGAAAAGCTAGACCTCACTCATTCTGATCTTCAATTCTCTCTTGATTTTCTTTGCATACATTAAACTTTAAGCTGCTGAAGTGTTTTATCGCTCTAAGAAAAAAATAAGTTAACAAATAAGCAGTCAGTCTGAGTTTTCTAACTAGCCACTATGATATAATTAATCTGATGGGCAAAACAAATTTTAAAGAATACTACTTATTACTTTTCTGTACATGAATGCTTTTTTATATTATTTCCTAGGCATATATAAATATGCCTAAATCATTACCGTAATGCACAACATGGAACATGGAACAATTCATGTTGCCAATATAATAAAGTGTAAAGGCTGCAAAATTTTTTTACTGCTTTTTACTTATTTGAAAACAGTTCAACTTTTCATTGCTTAAAAAGACACAAAGGCGCTTGATCATATTTACAAAAAAAAAGTCAAAAACTTTGAAATAAATTCAATTGATTAAATGTATTTATAAAACTATTTTTCCAAACAAAGCTAGGAGACAGTCTTATCTGATATTCAGTGTTGACAAACAAACCCAGTCTATTTTTAGAAACAGTTTTACATTTCCTCGGACTGGGTTTCTTTCCTGTTTTTCCTATAGTCTTACCTCCGATACAAAGAGCAAGTTAGAATGGTGTTTCCCATGCACATGCAGGACCCAAAGGAGTCTAACAGGCTTTCTCTGTAACAGTAAGCCAATACACTAATCCACAGCAAATGCATATGGAACAATTTCCTTTCCTTTCATTCAGCTGAAGCCAGTGGCACTATCGGCTTACAGCACTACGCCTGCCTAAGCTCTTATGCACTTCAGGGTGGAAGGTCAGGGTGGACAGATTAGAGCAGTGGTGACAGGTTAGCAAGGATGAGAGCTGCTCTGCAGATCAAGATGCTGATGCTGAGTGAGTTCAGAAAATCACCGAATACTGAGAAATTCTACCAGGAAGGACAAAAATCTTAGTGGAGGAGCAATATGTTGAGTCCCTCCCACACACGTATCAGTTCCACATTTAAGACCAGTCTTCAAACAACAAAAGCTTTTATAGACAGTTTAAAGTCAGAACAGTTAAAATTCCTATGATCTACACAAAATTTTCTTAAAGTAATTCATGCAACACTTGATGAGCAGAATTTTGTTCTTCATTACCTGTAGTAATGTAGTAACCACTAACTACACTAGTTTTATTTTAAGTGGAAAAATAGATGTGCAGGAAAATAAAGTTGAAGGAGAGCAAGGATGATTTGATTATTACATATTATCATACAATCTGAGAGAACCTGAAGGAGAAGACAGAATGTCATATGTAGCCAACATACAATTTGCAAAGAAACATAATTTTGCTTCAACAGGCAGCGGGTTAAGTTTTCTTGCATTGATGAAAAAAACCTCTCTCCCTCAAAGCTTTTTGCTTACTGGTCTAATTTCAGATAAAAGCTTTTCAGTTTTTCTAGCAAATTTATATCCTTTTTAAAAAAGAATTTCTGCTATTTTTGCTTCCACTAGACACAAATGGGGAAAGCTGTGGTATTCTCTGTATCTGTCTTACTCTTTTGCACATATATACATATCAACACATACTGCTTCACATGCTGTTCTTACTATGTGTTTGCCTATAATTTTATTCATTTCATTAGTATATACATTTGCACATGTAAATATATAAAGCAGACAGCTGGACTGATTCCAAATCAATTAGATTCAGATGAGTAAATCAAGACATGTGATTCATGGGCTATAACCTTCAAAGGCTGGTGACTTCCGAGTCAAACAGAATGTATAGAACTCTAGAGACTAACAAATCCCCATGGCTGCTTTAGGACTTCACCAGTGTTCTCAATACTTTTTGAAAGTTCTTGCATGATTAAGGGTTATATATTAAGTATTTAAAGTTCCTGTTAACTGATCAAGTGTATTTCCCTAGCACTAATAAAGCACACTAGCTAGAAAAGTTGAAGGTACTACAAAACTCAAATAGCACTGCAGGCTTTCATTATCCAAGAGAATCTAAAAAGGAACTTAAAATAATTCGAGAAGCTTTGCTGAAGTAACTCTCCACATAAAAGAAACCTTCCAACTTAATGACATGGTTACAGGCAAACAAATTGCACTTAAAGAAACATGCTATGCTGTTACAGTCTTCAGCATTTTTTTCTTTTTGCAAACCCAAACATAAAAAAAAAAAAATAATCAGACTGCTTACAAAAAGAGGAACTTCATTTTTGGCGGGCTTCTGTTCACTATATGATTTGGCAGAGGCAGTGGTAGCTGACAGAAGATTGATCTGAGCCTTGAGAAGGGAAAAGAGCTAATGGACAAATGCAGCAGATCACTTGACCGCTCCTGTCTCTCTTTCGTACACTCACGCACAGACATATACACGCGCGCACACATACACACACACACATGCACACCCACTATCCCTCCTCTGCAACACAGAATCTTGATAGAATGGCAGGAAACACGCACAGAGTGGTCAGGGAAGGATATGATGTCAGCAACCACGAACAATAAAAGGTGTAAAGGTGCTTCCTTCCCTAAACTGTTCCAGAAGTGCAAAATGGGAACCAAAACTCTCCACTTCCTTCTCCGAGCAGAACTGTCTGAATCTGCTCTGCTGCAACACCCCAGACACAGAGTTCTTTGAACAAGTCACACCAGGGGCAATAAGGAGAATCAAAACAGGAGAGTCAAAATATTTAATTTATAAACAAGAAGGCAGCCGGAGAAAAAACTAAGTTAAAATGTGCTAGGGTTTAACATTTTCATGGTTGCTTTACAAAAGAAACAAACTTGCCATAAAGATGTCTCTGTTCCTTAAGCAGCTTGCATTCTGAGTGGATTAATTAGGTTAAAAGTAAAGAACCAAACCAAATTCATTTTATTATCCTGATGTAAGGAAGCAAACAGAAAAATGCTGTCCCCATTCTCTTACCATTCTTATCTTGATAAATAAATGCAACTTCAAAGATATATGAAATCTTTTTATGCAAGCCTTTCTGTGTACTCAAGAGAATACATCAGCTACTTTTCTGATGAAAAATTAGCTGCAAAGCTGCAAAATAACCATGAAAATCCACAGTGGGGAACATACATTCAAATAAAATGGTCACTGAAATGTTTTCTGTAAAAGCCCTAGCTGACTATGTTCCATATATAGACAAAGTCACACAATGAAGAAACAGTTGGGCATACTGTATCAAATAAAGACACCGATCATTTTGGGTCTGTCACCTTGAGCTGGATAAAGCTGAAAGAAATACAGAAAAGGATGAAAGTAACAATCATCTCTCATGTTACCCAACTGAGATCAGCTGACATTAAAGATAGAAGTGGTCCTTCACATTCAATGTGGTTTGGCTGCATGGTCATTAGAGAAGACACAGTTTGGGCCATTAACAGAAAGGTTATGATAAAATGATATATGTCATCACCATGGCAATACATCAGTAAAGCAGAAATGGCATGATCTACATTACGGTTACCCAGGCAGAAAGCCATGCAACAACTGACTGAGTCATCTTAAGGTTTCAAACATCTGTCTACAACACTCTGATTTAGAAATTAAACATAACCTACATTTATGTGTTTTGATCTTATGGCCAGGCTGCCACATGAAAAGATTAGAAGGGAGTTCATTTTAATCTACTAAATTTAACTCTCAAGAGATCATGCATTTTGCTACAGGAAGTATAAAACAAACATTTAAGCCATAGTGGATATAATGTAACAGATTAAATACTACAGACTACTAGAGAGAGCCCACGTCAAACTGAAAAAGTCTGTACATAAAGAAAATATTTGTGATCTTTAACTACCAAAGCTTATTCATCTTTTCATTTATCTAACTTGATTCCTGATTTATGGCATGAGTTTAATTTATAATGGAGAACAATTCATGGGCAAGGAAGTTCTGCATCGAGGCATGAGTAAAATGTTCATGAACTTGCAAACTGCAAAATCGTTCCCTATATTTAAGTTGTTAATTAAAAGTTTTAGAGAAAACTTGAATCATTTGATCTGAATTCATATTTCACTAATTTTACTCCTGATTTTGAAAGCATCTGCTGAATTTGTAAGATTGTCTATTCCAACTTATACTCCATTTATTTATTTATTTATTTATTTGTAAAGGATAGCAGAATGTGTTTATTTTTAAGTCTGAGCTTCAGGAGATATACCTTATTTGTTTTTCACATTTATATTTGAACATATTCCTATTACGCTGACGATGTAGCAAGGAACTGCAAAAAATTCCTCTCTTCCAGCCAAGTTACGGTCTTGTAATCAATACCATTATTTGTATGCCTAGGAGGAAGAGGCATGAGAATATCCAGCATTGTGAATTTTTTGGAATTTGGAGTGAAACAGTTCTGAAAACTAGTTGTAAGAATACTTCAACTCCCTTGAATCAGGCAACTGTGGTTACTGTATCTTACAACTCAAATACAGTACCAAGTTATCTCACAGAGCAAGAACTTAGGCAATGTGGGTGGAAAAGTTTCATTTGCTATTGTTTTGCAAAGTTCCCCTGCAAAGTTTTTTTGGGCAAACTAAGCATCATTGCCAAAATAATGGAGAAGATGGTACTTCCTACTAGTAGTCCTACTTCATTATGCCACAGACCCTGCTTTTTCAAAAGACTGAGTTATCCAGATGCAGAATGCCTAGTCTATAGCCACCTATCAATTTAAGCTGATCCATGCCTTTATGAAAAGGAAAGGAGTGACGTCAGCTTACCTTCCAGAGGATGTGCTGAGAGTCATCCACCAGGCACAGTGAAGGAGGGTTTTCTGAACAGTACATACCTGTTATACCAAACCTGGACATGCTGATAAAGATCCATGATAGCAGGCCAAAGGCCTTCCAAGTGATTGTGGAATTTGCCAGAGATGGTGAGTCATTCCTTGCAGCGGTGCACCAAAAGAGGAACCAACCACTGGCAATCTAGATGATAAAAACTGATTGCCTGCAGCCCAGTAAGAAGAGATATGTGCCTGCTATGCTTGGTGAAGAAAGGAAGACTTGGCTAATTTACAACATTTTTGAAGAATAGATGAAGAAGAATATTTGATTTCTAAAGCAAAGAATGCAGAGAGTAACATATATTTTAAGGGAAGCAATTAAGTGAAATGCTAGTATACTAAAAAACATACCTGTGAAAAGTGGATTTTAAATCTACGATGACTAGTGGGTGATATTTCAGTGTCTACCCATCACCCATTTGAAAAAAATGGGAAGTAAATAGTTTGAAGAAAAAGTTTGCACATTTATGATTAGGTTCATGATGTACCTTTGGCAGCTAGACAGGCATAATGGGACTCTGACCAATAAATATGGAATAAGATCCTTGAAGTGCTTGGGAGACTGGCTCAAGCATAACAGTTTATTGAATCAGACAAGCTAATAATATGAGGGAAAAAATAAAGGACTGAAAACTGAATCAACTAATTGGTCTGAAATGGAGTCAGTGACTAGGAATGGGAACCTGTCTGAAAATGGAGTAGGGAAATTGGACGGCTGCAATTTCAGCTAGGAGTCTTAATAGTTTTGAGCTAATAATTTGATTGGATTGCATTATAGTTAATAGGTGTGCAATAAATATCAGGAAAGGTATTTTACAAGTTCAGTCTGTCATTTAATGAGCTGGAGAAGAGGAAGCATTTCAGTGGTCAAGAGAGTATGATTTAGCACCTTGTATGTTGAAAAGGTGTCTTGGAACTACTCTGATCTTGGTCTAGCTACATTTAAAGACATCTTTCATATTGGGTAAGATACTAGTGCTTAGAGTTTTGGAGCAGTCTTATACACAAAGACAAAGGACTTTGGAGAGTGTTGGCTTATTACAGGAAAAGCCTAAGATGTCTAGAGTTGAGTCATTGCATCAGCAGTCCCTGGCTGTGGTTAGATCTAGATTTACAGATTTGTTACTAGTGCTCGTATGTGAGGAAGTCTGTGGTGAGGAACATAAATCCCCACAACGGCTTTTAAGAATCAAGGGGCAATTCCAGGTATTATTGGAAAAAGCTATGTACTGCAATATCAAATCACAGTCTGAACCTGGGCACAAGTGCTTGGCAATGCCAATACCAGTGGCAGACAATTTTAGATTGTCTTCTATTGAAGAAAGTAAGGATTGATTCTCAAAAAGATTCTTTGTTACCAGAAAAGTTTTTGGATTACTTTCTGCTTATAATTTGCTGAATTGCAGAAATGCAAGCAAGCTTGGTACGTGCACTTAGACAAGAGAGCTGGAGACAGCAGTGTCTGAACTATGGACAATGATCAGTCTTGAAGCAACAGACAGAGTAGATGGAGAAGAGAACTAAATTTTGGGTAAAACAGGTGGACTTGTTCAGATCTACACAGACCTGATCTCCTCCATCTTCATCGAACAAGCTCGAGAGCAATTTTATACAGTCTGACCCAGGATCCTGCCTTTTTTCACTCAAAAGGGCACTGTAATCACGCCTATCTATGTTTAACAACACAAGCTGAGTTCTGCTGTTCTAGGTTTGTGCTGCACCACTGCTTCATCTGTGTGCGGACGAACAAAGATTTGGATTGTAGAAACCTAATAATCACATTTTGAAAAGGGATATCTTACACATTTGCAAATGAAACTTTTCAGGAAATGTTTAGAGAAAAGAGAAAGCTTTTAGAAACAGGAATTTTGTGACATCTATAAACAGGACTAAACGTAAGAACCCAAAGTCTCTTTAAAGTACTGAGCAAATAAATGAGTGAGCACTGTATTTGGTTCAAAGACTAAGCTGAAAATTAGGAAGGATCATCTAAATAGGTAGAACAGGGACAAAACTGAGGATGAAAGTACCTTAAAACTGGGAACATAAGTGTAGAAATTAAGAGAAGAAAAACTGAGATGTGAATAAGTTCCTCATTAAAAGAAAATGTATGCCTCTGCTAGACAACAGATTCTATAGAAATATCATGAAGGGCTTAATAAAAGGAACGCTTTGCAAGATGACCAAAGTGAGTGACAAAAATTGTCAAGGTAAAGCCTGAATGAAAGTATAACTGTTTTGGGTTAGTGATGGGAAATATCTTGACAGGAAAATTGTATAAATATGTTAAGGTGGTATAACATTTTTTCTGGCTGGGAAGTGTTGCTTATGGTGTTGTCATTTTAAGAGTAATTTGAATAATGGCTGGAAGACGAAAGAAGGTAGAAGGGGTAGGATTACTACAGGTGAGCATAACTTCTGTGATCATACAGACCTGGATACTTGAATAAAAGACAGCAAAGAACCTTGTTAGGTAATAGTTTACTATGTTATTTATTTATTTATTAATTTTTTTAATTTTACTATTTTATTTATTTATTTATTTATTTATTTATTCTGTGATTTGAAAATTGAGAGACATTGGGAGAGAGCTCAGTTATAGAAAATACAGGGAGTACAGCCCTGAAGTAAAACTGACACAGAGAAATGGCTTTGGAGCTATTGCTGATGGGAAAGGAAACTCAAACATTAATACTTGATAATGGACATTAATTCTCAAGTCTTGCTACATTTAGAGATATAAGAAATCTTTGTAAACAAACAGTATGAAGGAAATATTTGAATCACTTGTCAGTTTCCCTGCCCTAATGGAAACAACCTGTACTACCCTGAATTTGGCTAGCTACTCAAGCCAAAAGGGGGCAACATCACTTAAGCATGTCCCCTAACAAGGTTCAGCTTCCTACAAGAGAACTGGAGCAATCAAACATGGAAGACTTCAGGCCACAGCAGTTCCTCAAAATCTCACCAAATCTTGGGAGATCCATGGAAGCTGTATATGCCAGCCTCTCAAGTTGCTGTTATCCTATTCAGGCTTGAAAAAATTGTTTCTGTATGGATTGACTCTTACTAATGCCTTAGACATTTATCTATTTATTTATTTATTTATCATTAATATATCTTATATGATGCAACCAGTCACGTAAAGCAAAAACTGACTTGTCAAAGATGGACTGAATCTCAGGCTGATATAATTTTAAACCCAGAGAATGTCACTGATTTCTATGGAGCTACTCCTTTGTACTAAGGCAAACATGAGAACAGATCCATCACTAGAACTGAAAAAGGAGTTAGACAAGCTTTGTAAGCAGAGGTAATATCTAATATAGACTAACTGAGTTGGAAAAAATAAATCACCTTTATGGTGTACAAGCCCTTCTTTGGATCCTCAGTGTACCCAAAAGCTCATCTTTTTTTTCCAGCTATAGAAGCTGGTCTAATGAAATATATTACCTCTGCCCAGAAACCTCTTGTTTATGGTGTTAGACCATCTCAGCAACAACTATGCTACCACAGAAACAGAAAGTTGGTTTTCCTACAACATAGACCTAAACCCATAACTTTCATATTTAAGCACCTTTATTAGTTTTCTAAAGCAACCTCAGATCAGTACATGCTTTATCTAGCAATTCATTTCTTAGAGAGGAATGAATAGATATAGAGATGTTCTGCTTCTCTCTTTTGTATATCCAGTTCTAGAAACACACCCTTTTCCCTTTAATTCCTGACCTTCCCAGAAATGTCAAGAATTAAATATAGTTCTTCTGAAATGCAAAGTAGACGGCACAACATGGTGGAGAGCTGCTGAGCTGCTAACTGTTCATTCATTCTGTGTAAATGTTAATATGATAAATACGAGTATAAAAACTATGACACTCCCTGAACTCAACTGCTTGCCCAGAGACAGCTGCAGGCTTAAATGGAGGAGGAAGAAGGGAAGAAGAAGAAAGAAAAGAAAAAAAAAAAAAAAAAAAAAAAGGGCAAGAAAAATATATCAATCTTCCCATGACCAAGACAGCTGAAAAGTCTACATTAATGCTTCCAATCCCACTCAGGCAATTTTTTCCCAAGGACAAAAGGAGATGAAATGTATGTCAGGTACATAATAAGGCTAATAAAAAAAATGAAAACACCTGCATTTCGCTGAATAGGGGTGAAGAACTGCCTCTGTCTTTGAAATACATGTCTTTTTCTAATGGCAAAGCTCATAAATTGGGACAGGTTGCAGTTTTTAAATATACAAAATACAAACAATTTAAGTAGAAAAACATTAAGTCAAAATACATCTGTTCAAAAAAAGGAAAAAGAGAAAAGTACAGTGGCAGTATTACAAAGAAGCACTTATATCGTAATTACCAAGATCCGATACCTCTTACGAGCCACATGATAGGAAATAAACCTTGCACATATATTGTCTGGTGCCTCATGTCTGGAATTTTGCATGTTCAGGATGAGGCATATGTTAGAAAAATGGAAGGCTCTGACTACGAAGAAATAAAGTACATGGCCATATGCGCTAGTGCTAGCACACCATCACTCATTTGCTGAAGCTACTTGCTTTCTACCTCCTGGCTGTATCTTGACAAGAGGCATCTCTCTACGCTGGAAGATCCAAACTGGATTACCACTGGTTTGGAACTAGAAAAAAATGCATAAACAGACAAGGCTATAAGGAAGGAAAGATAACATGGAATTTGCTATGAGGGAGGAAATAGAAAAAGATGCCTTGTGGGAGAAGAAATGGGCAAGGTGCCTGAAACAACTGACTTATGTTGTCTGTTGAGGACGGAATTTTCTGTTGTTCTGGCTTAGTGGGATATTCTACAGATTTTTTTTTTTTTTTGTCCTTGGTGGTGGAGAAATGGGCAAGCAATAGATATATTTCTGTTAGCAATATTCACATGAAAAGAGAGAGAGACTGGAGAAATGTAAGATATACAGCACACCGAGGAGTTATGCTTTGATATGATAAACAGCTAAAAGAGCTGCACTTTAGATACTAAAGATCCTTCTTGAATCAGTTACAAAGACATAAATAGCCTCATCTAATCTAGCGTGCTGTTCAACCACATCATAGTTCACATTTAGTTTTTGAAATTGTATTAGGTAACTAATTCATAGTTTCCATGTGAGGATTTGTTCTTCTAATTTTTCACAGAATTGGTCTAACAGCTCTCACCTCAAGGCCTGTAAAGGCAAATTTTCTACTGAAATGGAAGGTGTTTACCACAGAGGTAGATCTACCACTGTCTACAACTATAAAAGCCACAAGTGAGCATCACACCCTGCATACTGAACCTCAGCTGTAACCACTCCATTAGCACATGCAGCTGGATTTATTTATTTTATTTCTTACACATACAAAACACATTGCATCTGGCAGTAGCCAATGCAAAAAGTCAACATCCTTGACAAATATCAGAAGAAAACAGACATATAAAATGTGCTTAATTTGCAGAGGGAAATACAGTGCAATTTGCTTGATAGTCTCCGTTCTATCTTGAATGAGCATTTTTTTTTTCTAAACAGATCATTGCCAGCATTGCTAATTTTATTATTGTCCTAGAAGCATGCTGAAAAAACAAAACATGATCAATACAAAGATACATTAGCTAAATCTTTTTGTGGCCTTGAATGTACATTATGTTTTCTCAGAAATGGCACTTTTCGAGCTCTATTGATATGCAAGGTGATTTCTGACAAAAAATATTCTTAGAAACAGACGGCTGCGGCAAAAGTAGCAGGCAGCATAGTATAAAGAATTGAATCTAAGGTTGGGATGCAAACGTGGATGAGATCTGCTTCTTTTCTGCCAAAAATATTTCATGCCACCTTCATTTTTCACTCAGTTTGTCTGTTGGAAACCTGGGAATAAGAAACTTGGGGATTTGTTCATGCAAATGTTCTGAGAAGTAAGTGCAGTGAATATTTATTACACAATAGAGAAATTCTAAGAGCTTTCAGTAAATACACTATAATTCTCATCTGGCATATTCAGTGAGTACGTAAACAAATAGAGAAGATCATTTAGCAGTTTTAAAAATGTATGAAAGTAATGTTAAGGGCAAGATTATGATCATAAAAATACTAATATCTGTGCTTAAAATCACTGATTTCAGAAAGCTATAATTATCTTGTATATCTAAAGCATTTATAGATATATGTTGTTTTCGCACTATAGCCCTTTATGCTAATGTATATCTTCTTGAAATAAAGATATTTGACAGTACTGTCATATAAGGTCCAACATGGTACACAGCAGATTCATCAATTTCCTGTTTCTTACCCTTTCTCTCTTACAGCATCCTAATCAACCTAATTAAAGCTTCGTTCATTTGAAACCTCAGATGACAATTTGTTTAACTCTATCCCACTGTGGTCTTTTTATAAAGAGAATTAAATTTGATCTTCTGACAGCAATTATTAAATGATCCCAACTGGCCCCAATTAAGACACATGGCTCACAGGCCTCAAAATCCAATAAAGTGCCAAGCCCTCTCTTTCGCTTGTACATCTTCCTTTACTTTGCTTTATTTTCTTCAGGCCAATTAAGCTCATCTTATCAAGTGGAACTGAATGCCATTGTGTAGACTAATTCAAGATACAATGCATCAATTTACTTTTACAGACATACTGAAGTAGGGACAACATGCTCAAAATCATTCTTTTGAAACTCCTCCCTGTTTCAATTCACCTAGCTTTAATGCCTTTCACTGTGCTGCACATGACCTACATATGCTTACTTTTAAAACAGTGCCTACAATGAGCAGTAATTAGAGAAATATATTAAATATCCATGGTACGAGTTTTCCACGGCTTACAATTCTCCTTATAGTAATACATCACTTCTTTAAGCATTTACACTTGGCTATTGTCTCTTCATTTCAGAAATTCAAAGAAATGTGACACTCGTGTAACTTCTGAGGTTAACCTTTTTTTACCTTTAATTTCTGCTCTAATTTTTCCACACATGTTCAGTGGTATGCTGTGAAGAAATGTTCCCATGATTTCACGTAAAGGCAGGTAGCCCCAGGATTTGGAACTCATTGATTGTGTGGCACTCCAGGGAAATAGCTGAATTAAAACCAGCCTCATGAGACCGAAGTAGCTTCCATACACATCTGGCTCTTCTTATTCTAAACTCTAACACCTGCCTGGAAATTTAACCCCCATCTTTTCTCTGAAGAACAAATGGGACAGATTTATCTACTACCATTTGGTTTAGGTCAAAGCTGAGCTGTGTGGTGTTCTGCTAAATTAATTGCAATGTAATTGATATTGTTTGACACAGTTTTTGAAAAGATGATGCTCCATCCATTTTATGACCAGACTGCTCTCTCTGTATTAAAATATACAAGATTTTGTATTTCTGCACATTCACCCTAAGTACAGCTTTGAGTAATAACATATAACAGCACACATTTTCTATCTCAATATTTCTAATGAATTGCTGTACAAAATAAGATTATGTGCACAATTATCATCAAGAGAGTAAGTAACAAGTAAAAAATGCTCAAAGCAATACTGCTTCTATTGTGGTAAATTTTTTTTATATTTCTTTAGTTTACATGCTGAACAAATGTATGCACGATAATCCTTAAACACAAAAAAGATAGAAAGACACTAAATTTCGGTGCAACATTTTCTTTACTAGCAGGAAGATGTGCAAGTTTATGTAAAACATAACTAGACACATTTCCTGTCCAGCTGGGAAACATACTTTTCTTTGAAAAATTTAAAAAATTAAAGTGATGCCAGTCACTTCTCAAAAAGTAAAATAAATTTATTTTTAAAGAATTTGCAAATGTTAGATTTAGGAATTTAAAAAATATTGACTTCAAAAGGCAGGCAACAGTTTTACTCCCAGAAATGCTATATGACTCCAGTAAATTTGAACTGTAACCTGCAATAACAGTTGATAGAGAATTTCTAATAGGGCATTGAAACTTCTGAAGATTAAAAAAGATTTCAATATACTGTGCTGCAAATTATTTGTCATTGTATTCTAATAATCCCATACGTTAATTTTGGATCATTCTTTTGCTAAAAACAGCAAACCCTGTAACAGATTTAGTGCAAAGAGCTGAAAATATCCTGTGGAAAAAAAATCTGTACAGACATCAGATCAACCCAAATC
Organism: Platalea leucorodia; assembly: GCF_965183815.1. Lineage (NCBI taxonomy): Eukaryota > Metazoa > Chordata > Aves > Pelecaniformes > Threskiornithidae > Platalea > Platalea leucorodia. The sequence continues at coordinate 83,922,169 of NC_138858.1, forward strand.
CTGCCATTACTCAGCACTGCAGTGACGTGCAGATGTTTGTAGTGGTTTAAGGAGCCAGCGGGGGCTGGAAACTCTACATACTCAACTCCAACATGATTGCAATTGAACCTCATCAAAGTAAGAGCTCATAATTTGTCACAGAAAACAGCCAATTAACATATGTTAGAAAAAGGCTCCCATAAAGATAATATATGATTAAAGATCCAATGCAGCTGTCACAAATCAAAATTCTGCATTTTAAAAAGAAATATCAGTCTGGGTTTCTGAATGTTTACATCGATAATGCATACTATATTTTAAAAAACTACAGAAAAAAGCGCCCCTAATTATAGTTTTTCCTCCAGGTTTGGAGTTACAGCTTAGGGAGATCTGGGTACTAAAGCACTATTTACTGTTCTGGTTGTTGTGCTGTAAATAGTTAAGACTCTTGCCAAAACACAACTGTTATTTTGTTTTAGTGCTATTTTAAAAGACAGACCTTCATTGTGAGTGAGGTGGCCTTCATTGATGCACTTTGTTGTTAAGACGTTCCTCTGAAAACACAGCATGTCCTTACTGCTACAAAAAATACAGTACTGTAGAACTGTGTACTAGAGCCCCAGGGCCAGCGCTGTGATCGTAGCGATTCAAATGAACGGCCGTGAGTAAAACTGCACTGCAGCCAGTTCCATTATTTCACATTTACATTGGTGAAAATGAGATCTGAATGTAGTCTGCAACCACCCTTTGAATAAATACATTGATTAAAAATAGTTTTCACGTATATATGCATGGAAATGCAGCCTGTTGCTTTATTAACACAGAACCCTGACTGTGATGCCTACTCTGAACAATAATCTTTATTCCTTACATTTTGCACAGCAATATTTTAATTACTGAAACACTGCAAAATTAAACTGCTATTTTTTACAAGCATTATGCATTTTTTTTCCTGCTATCATTTAAGAACCTACGTGTCAGTCAGTAAACTCTGAGGTGATTTGTATAGTACCTTGTTTGTATGTGTGTGCATATGCAAGCGTGTGTGTCCTTGTCTTGACATTGTGTTGTAAAAGGAAGTGCTTCCTCTTTTCTGTTTGAAAGAGACCCAAGAAAAACAAAGTTTTGAAACTCAGTAGTCTGACTGGACATTAGTCAATGTATTTTTAAAAATCCTTTAACTCTCATTCAGTCAAATATAATTTTATGTTGATGGATAAAAGCAGGGACAAATTTTAATCAGTGCTAACAGTGAATAATATAATGGAGATAGTATTCTCCCAAAGTGGAATGTGATGGTTTTTAAGGGCCTTTTCTCCCCTTTAAAGTCTTTCAATAATTCAGAAATGCTGTTTCCATTAACACTAGAGGCTGTAGTATGTGTCATTAGCACAAAGTTAATTCCCTTAAAACAACACTTATATTGGTACTGAAATATCTGTCGACTTTAAAGCTATGGTTTCAAAAGCCCTGAATAGGCACAGACTTTTGAATACGCTAAAACTTAATATGCCGAGAGGTCAAAAGGAAAACTCTTAAGTGTTTAAAGCTACTCATGTGTGTAAGGCTGTCTCAAAAAGATCAAAAGCACTGAACATTTCTGACCCATACTCATGGAGCAAAATTCGTAATGTTCTTTAATGTTCTTCACTACATTATATTAAGATAAAAATATAATCATTATGAATCATTGTCTCTTTTAACAAAACACTGTGAATAATGTTAAGGTTATGCTGCCTTTTTTTTCCTCAGGAGTGTGTTCATTGATTCCCAAGCAATCAGTAACATTTTTGATTAAGATCTCAGAAATAGCTGAAAATCCCAAGGCTTCTCTACTATTGAAACTTCACATGTCTTTGACTGTCCCCAACTAATGATGGTAAACTATGCAGCCTCAAGCTAAAGAGATTAATTTCCATTTTGCAATGAATGGACAAAAAGACTGGACAAAATCCATTCCATATCAACTACATTGTTATGTCTATTACAGAAAATACACTTTTGGCCCTAGAGACAGTTTGAGATGGGATTAATAAAATTCAAGGTGCAAAACAAGTAGTACTTAATGAATGATAGAATAAACAAGAGCCAGATGAGAACTGTATCTTTTTTCTCATACTTTTTTTTTTAGAATAAAACTACATGTTTTGGATAAACCAGCTTCAAATTTAGTATTTATTCCTGATAATAAATCTGCTTTAAAAAACTGCTGCTAACAGTAACAGCAGAATAATTAAAAGCTAGTTTTTCACCTTAAGGAAATACTGTGTCAGAGTGATTCCTATTCTGTAAACCTAACTTCCTTTCTTCATAGGTAAACCCAGATAATTTTACAATTAGATCATGCATAAATGACAAGTGAGTATCAGTCCACTGCTATTAAGCAACACATTTTCCAAGCATAATTATCAAATTGATCTGCTGTTTACTTATCACAATATCTCTAAGAAATCTCCAGCATTTTTTTAGTTCAGATTTAACAAATTATGCATGACGAAATACTTTTAAAAAGTTCATCCTCCTATCTACCCATGTAGTGCTGCAGAAGTGAAAATCATCTGAGTCAGTAATGGCTTCTACTAAATGGAAATGTTGACAGCATATCATAACTTAATTCAAGATGTTATAGGTTTTTTTACAATTATTTTAAAAATCTGATGTAGAGCTTAAAAACAGAATTCCTGAAAACAGTATCCCACTTTCTGATTGCTTCTCTGCATATGGAAGTTAGTGGCAATTTTTCTATTTACTTTAACAAAGCACTGAGACTTTGGAAAAAAAGTTGAGGATATTGAATTTAATGTCCAAGACCACTCTAGTATCAAGGCTGCAGACTCTATATGGCCTTACCTACACATCTCTATGGCATTATCCTGTTTAAATAAAGAAAAAATATGCTGATGCTTCTCAGTCTCTCTGATGAGTCCACTGGGTTGTTCTGGAGAGGAGAAATGAGTTACCACGATGTGGAAGGCTCTAAATCCTCATAGGCTACAGCAATGCTATACAGTAACAAAGCATCATAAAAATGAGGCATAAAACTTCCAAAGTAGATAATCATCATCATCATCATCATCATCATCATCATCATGATCTCTATACCAGCCATGTTAATACAAAGAAGCTAGTCCTCTGTATTACCTAGAGATGACCACTGAGGAATCAAAGGCTTCATTTTGCAATTTTGCGTGAAACAACTACAGAATACGTTGAATAAGTTCAAGTATAAATTAAGCACTTTAACTACAGCTATAGCTTTCGCTGTTAAAATTTCTAAGTTACTGAAAACTTAAAGGGATACTTTCAAGTCATTTTAATCATCCAACATTTTCCCATACCAGCTCATGGATTTACCTTTCAACACCAGCAGCCTGAGACAAAAACAAATGATTTATAGCCTATGCTAGGGGAGCTTGCTGCTCAGTTGTCATTTTTTTCTTGGCTCCAGTAGATGGAAGCAACTCTCTTGCTGGGTTCTAAGTTTAGTGTGGTTTTGGGGCTGTTTTTTAGGCCAAAATCCTTATTTTTATATTTATTTTGTTGTCTGTTGATCCTTTGATGTTAGATTCCCAGATAATTTGTTCCAGTTCCCAGAGCAGTTTCTTCAGATGAGAGCCATGCGTTAGTAAGTCTGTAGCTCCTGCTGAAACCTCTTGCAGGGATAGACAGAGCCGGTAGCAAATCTACATGAACTTGTTTCTGGAAACCCCACTGCTGCATGGTTCTGTAGAAATAACCACTGACAAGACACATGCAAAAAATTGTCTGTGGTCTGGATTCAGGTGTGTACAGACTGGTAGTTGTCAGTCTTACAGTACAATACCTTGTCTGATAAAAAAACATGGAAACATGACACCCAGCATTCTTTTGCCATTTCGGTTAAGCTAGTGCATCACTTGTTTACCTTCACCACTCAAAAAGTATGCTGACTGTGACATTCAGCGTCATGCCCGTGTTAGGCAGGTATTAGAAGGATTTCAAGTATAGCGTTTTAGGACCACAGGCCACCCTGCTCAACCTGGCTTGTCTGACAAAAAGCAGAAGAGCAGCAAGAGTAGAGAGTCTGACACTACCTGGAGCAGACTCTAAGGGTTCCTTCAAAATTAAGCAGGCTTTGCAACTGCCACAGACAAAGCATATTGCATCTCAAGATAGGTATGCATACAGGAGAGAAGTAATATTTGCCCATTTCCTCTACCCATGAGTCAGTGCCATGCTTTTCTGCCATATAAGAGGGTGAGATTAGATGTTCATCTTTTTAAAGGCTTGTCACCCTCAATTAAAGTGTCGACTACTCTTAACCTGTATGGCATATGGTCACCCTGGTTGACGAAAGAGACACTTCCCTGGTCGCTGCAGTCAAACCAGCGTGTGCTGTGATCCCGTTGATTCTCACAAGCTAATCAGGGTCAAGCTGGGTCAGATTTAGGTACTGCAAATTCTTTAGGACAGGGACAGTCTCTTCCTATAAGCTTCTATGGTACAAAAAATAACAGGTAGAATAACGGGCCTTCAGTCATAACTGGAACATCAGGATATTACTGAACTCTTTTACATATTTAACTGTAGTTAACAAAAGACCTCCAAACATGCAGGTAATACATGAAGTCAGAGAGATTTCAACCAATGGTGTTTTGAAGGCACTATGCAAAACCATGATCCTGATCACTGAGAACATTAAAGATTTTATGACAATCTTTACAGAACAAATTATGTCTAATGTCCTGGCCAAATTCCATCTTGGATCATTATTCTGCTCATATAAATTCTAATGCAGTTGAAGAAAACACTCTTTGCTTTGTGGTTTAGACAGATTTGGTGATGTTTTCTCTTGTTAGAACTGTTAGCATTTCACCGTGGCTCTGCTTTCAGAGTCAGGTGCACTAATCAAGTTCCTTGCTTATATTTTGCCTTCCATGAGTTGTATAGAGGCCTATTTCACACTATACAATTAGAAAGCATTTTTATTAATAAGAATTTCATCATGTCTGAAGTGAGCAAAGTCTTTCTTTCTTACCAGCTTTTCCAGAAAAGTAACACAGAAAAAGAGAAATACTTACAAGAACCTCCTTTCAAATTAATGAAGATTAATGAAGACATGAACATTTTGCATCCAAAACCCCCCGATGAAATTAATATCTATGTTTCCTCTTCTCGGATATAATTGATTGCAACATGGAGTTTTTGGAGATACCATCTCATGGATGACTATAACAATGACATGAAAGAAAACCACGGACTAAGCCTAAAGGAATGATAATACTTAATTTTTGAGTGCTGTCTGAATAAAACTAATCTAGCTGATAATATTTTCTTATGTTTATGTGGACACAACTAAGAGATCAGAGAAAGAACAGCTTCATATCACTCAGGGCAGCTCTTCTCATCACAGCATCAGAAACACACATTCCTGTAAAAGTTGTAATAGCATATATTTTCCCTTGCATTAGTTTGTAAACAGAGTGATAGACAGAGTGATGTCAAAGTGGTGGACATAACTCAATCTCAAACAAGCCAAGGGGTAAATCATGACGTAGTCCCTGGCATGTGGAGATACTTCTTCATATAATTTTTTTAAAAATTATTAATATTAATTAATTTTTTAAAATTATTATTATTTTTAAATAAGGTCAACTTTTTTTTGAAATTGCTTTTAGTACTCACTGTTTTCAATAACCCATTTCTAACTGTTTTAAAGTTGTCACAGAAGACATCTTAAGAACAACTGTTTTAGTGGTGGTATTTTCAACCAGATCTGTGGGAAATTCGATAGACTTTTTGTGCAGTAGTCTGTTTTTTTATCTAATTTTTAGTAGGGTTATGGCAGTGATTACATTTCATGGCAAACATACCTCTTCTTTCTTAACAAGTTGATGGCCCAATTTCATATTAACCTGGAGATGTTAAATCTTAGTATTTGGTGGAAAATGGCTAGAATGACCAACTTTCAGTGGCAGAAAGGCAGGGGCTTCCTTGTGTGCCTAGTAAATTGGATCACCAAAATTTACCAAGAAACACAATTTTTGACCAGATGGCCAGATCGTCTGCTCAGACACAGACAGTGACAGTCCCCATGAAAACAGATTCTTAGTAATATAAGAATGAATTCACAAGAAGCACACACAGAGGACGTGAAAGTCCACTCTACACTGCTGACTTGGCATCATGCAAAAGACAGAACGGAAAGTTCTCCACAGAAAAAATACTATGTAGGAAGAGAGGAACAAGACTCTTTCTCCTCAAATATGTTTACAGTTTAACCCAGTGAAAGATGGAGTTTTATGTATTGTATATAATTTTTTTTTACTACCCAGTTATTAAGTTTTATAGGTGAAATCCAAATTCTCTATACTCTTTTGAGATGGAGAGACCAAAAATGTCTACTAAGTAAGAAACTATCTCTATTATCAATTCTTCCTACAAGAACTTCTTAGAACAGAAGTTTTCACATTGTGATAAATCAGAAATCAATGATCCACAGAAATGTTGCTAACTACCAGGAGATAGGCATATTATAGTGTGCTATATATTATATATACAATATACTATAACATGATAGAGTTGGAGGCGCTTTTATTATTGATACTAATAGACAGTGTTTCCTAACACTATTCTGTCACATACAGTATAGCTATTCTTGGTATAGAGATTTTATTCTCTTGCCAGTGGTGGGGGATGAGGTGATTTAGGTACTGTCCATTTGATTAAATAGGTTGGGAAATTCCTATTTCTGAAAATTTAATTGCCTACAAACTCTATCATTTGAAAATGATAAAAGGAATTTTCTTCTACACATGCATAGCTTCTTACTGAAGTTAGGCAAACTTCTGTGGGTATTAAATTTGCTTGCCTGCTCTCCTGGAATAATGAATGGAATACTGGCTTTTACCCTTGTTAATTTGAATACTAACATAAAAAAACCCCAAACAAACCACAAAAGAATTATTGGTTCCTTCTTACTATGATTTACTTACTTACTTACATTAAGGCAACCTACACGAGAGAACACATTGATACAGAAATGGACAGAAAACATCAGAAGCTAAGTCTAGATAAGGGAGAATGATAGCCATCAGTAACTGTGAACACTTCCTTAAATTCTGGACAGGCAATGCTTTAGCCTAAAGTTAGGCTTTAGAATCATAGAATCATAGAATCGTCAAGGTTGGAAAAGACCCTTAAGATCATCGAGTCCAACCGTTAACCTATCATTGCCAAGTCCATCTATACCATGTCTTCGAGCACCGTATCTATCCGTTCTTTAAATACCTCCAGGGATGGGGACTCAACCACTTCCCTGGGCAGCCTGTTCCAATGCTTGACCACCCTTTCAGTGAAGAAGTTTTTCCTAATATCTAACCTAAACCTCCCCTGGCGCAGCTTGAGGCCGTTTCCTCAAGGCAGTATCTGCAATATATTAAACAATTCTGAACAAATCTGACAAGATGTCAGACACTTACTTTGTGTTTGAATGTCTGCCACAAAAACAGATGACACCATCAGCTTTGGATGTGGTCAAATTCTGCCTGGAATTGGACTAAAAGGGTAGAAGGACCTCAAAAATGCCATAAGTTAGAATTGTAACTTGGCAGTTCTGCGACAGACACATCAGTCAGAAGTATTAGCTTTCAATGGGTACAGACATTGAGATCAGTTTAGACTAATCTGAGGAAAAATTATAGCATATGCACCAATCTCGTTTCTATTGAACCATATTAAAAAAAGAAAAACCTTCAAATTCTAAAGCAGACTGTATTTTAGTGCATTACTTTTCCCTGGCTGATTGAATTCAACTGTCTTTCAAATGCATTTAAAAAAACAAAAGTAGTTAAACAAGATAAAGGTGGTGCTGCAGCACAAGCTTGAATTTCTTAGCATTCTGTTTACAACAGTTCCAAGGGCAAATCTTCTTTCCAGGGCTGAGTCTCAGTCCACTTTTCCAAATGCCAGCACGGACTTGAGTAGATAATTTTATGTTTGCTACCAGCAATAAGATACTTTTTAAGCCTGAAATTATAGGCTATAATTAAACAAATTAATCTTACATTTTCTAAGGTATAGACCACAAGATTCAGTTAAATAAAATAATTTATCATTACATTTAGGAAGGACATTTTAGATTCCAGTTTGCTGTTAAAACTGCATGGAAACATATAATGATATATTTACTTATATTTTTATGGGCTTTTCCCCTCAAATTTTGGCCATATTTCAACTGAAATGCATGGAGTTTTCCACTCAACAGGGTAAAAATCATTGTGGAATATAGTAAGACCTAAAATTAGGTGAAAACGGAGTATAATATGGGCCTAGTCTCATTGAAAGAAAAGCACCTTGTGAAAAATATGATACAATATACTCAATACATTAAGATCATTAGCAAGTAATACATATATTTTAATCAATATCTCTTCTGAGATCTTTTTTTTTATAAGCATTATAAACTTGACTGTTTCGTGAACTACAGAATGAATATTAACATAAACTGTCACATTGTTTTTGACTAACTGCATGACTTTTTACATTTTACTGCAGAAAATGGGCTCACTGTCATGGCTGTGAGGTTTGTATCTGCATAGTAGGATTACATGTCATGCACATTATGAAACCAAGAAGTGTGAAGGGTAAATATGTGCATTGCGTAGAAATGGTGGCTCATCTCAGCAATGCAGTGCACCTGTTGCGGTGTGCTGTGGCTCCTCTTAATTCTTCCCTGTTCATGGAATAATGATCAGTAACAATAAGTAATTTAGTTCTACATTCTTCTTCTCTTCTGCCAGCAAGATAATAATGAAAAAAAATCCTAGTTTGCATTTTAAGAATGGCTGTGTATTCCCTATAACTGAAAATCTGGTAATGCTGTAGTATAACATTTTGCTCTTGCTGTCTTCAGTAAATCGAAAATTATTTTTAAAGATTTGCTGTAGCACAGCCCTTCAGAAAATACATTCTACAACTTCAGTTCATTTTTAATCTCTTGCTGCTTATCAATGATTCGATCTGAGATTACGAAGCAGGTTCCCTTGATTGTATTATAGCCTGAAGTCTCTGTTCTGACTTTTTGCATCCGTGCACATGTATCTCATTTCCCTTTTGCTGTCCATAAAAGATATATGCATTAGTTATGTAAAATGGAAGAGAAAAGGAAAACACTGGAAAATGTGTAATTATGGTCCAACTTTTGCATATATTTTTAAGGAAAACTGCAGTGTAAATGAACGTTATATGCAATATTCTGAAGAGATGAAGCTCCCATTAGAACCAAACACACAGAAATTTAAGTAACAGAAGAGCTCTGATTTATTCAGTCATCTGACTTATCTAGTGTCCTCCATCTTAGTATCTGAACTCATGGTAACACCCATGGCATCACTCCTTTTACCTCTACCTCGTCTGTTTGCAGTAGTGTATCTCCTTTGATGATGGAGAAAAGTTCATCCTTTTAGTTCTTCTTATGCCAATAGACTAAAAATATGTCCCCGCTGCCACCTTGTTCATTGTCATGTAATGTTTCAGCTTTAGGTCACTAAACAACATCATCTGAACTTGTCAAAATTAATGACAGAAAAAGACTCCAGAACTAACCTTCACTTATGCACTCCATCAAGTCCCAGGGTACTACAAAAAAGGACTGAGATCAAATGAGAAATAGACAATTGAAGGTTCTGGGCAGCAGCTTGTTTAAATACATTTGTTCAAGATAAGAAGGAAAAAGAAAATATGTATTCCTTTGTTAAAGGGAAAGCTTTTTTTGTGTCTAATGTATTAGAGAAATTGTTCAAGAACAGTTCATCAAAGATTACTTGTGCAACGCTGCCAAGGTCAGGGTCAGCCCAGGTTATCAGCTGTGGACTGGTAAGTGCCAGACGAGTAAGCTAAGCTGCCTTGATTCTCCTTTCTGCACTGCATAACAGCCAGTTTCTAATTGCATGCTGAGAAACAGGTAAGTGAATAATCTCCCTTAATTTAGGGATAAATGTTGCATTCTGACACACTTCTTTTTTAGTTGTATAAATTCAGACATATGTAGGGCATAAATCCCTGAAGAACACTGTCCTAAGTATCCAATCAAGAGGGAAAAATCATATAAAATGTTGTCATTCTTTAAGGATAATTGTGAATCATCTCACTGTGAGTATTTTTCTAGCATGTAGTTGCAACCAGCACTGAAGCACATTATCTATTATTTAAGGTAGCAATTTTATGTGTTTGGTTTACAACAGTGTTTTGGGAAAACAGTCTGAAACAGAAGAATGTATTATTTAGCAACGATCTGTAAAATGTGCTGCATATCTGTACCTGTAATTGATCAATATTCTTACTGTGAACATCAGGTATAGCATGACTAAGAACGAGTAGTATGTTCGTATTGGTTATTCAATCCCTGAACTGTAACAGAGCTATTTCTGTACTTTGAATAAAAATAGATTAACACATCTCTTTTACAGTTTTGTATCTAGGGAGAATAAATCATAAAGCAAAAGAATGCATGGTATTCCACGATGCCACAATAAAATTTGCTCATAGGAACCAGTGCTATTAAAAACACCACATTCTGCTGGGATTGTGGTTCAAGGCCTAATGATTAAGAGTAAGTTACCCTGAAGACTACCCAGTAATGAGGATTTGTAAATTCCCATCTTAATAATGTGCAATACTTTTGGATTGTTTCAAGAATTATTTGGGCTAAAAAGTTCCTTGGTATTCTCACTGACTGTAATCCATCAGAAGACTACTATAAATAACAAGACAAAAAAACATGTTAAAAAATCATCTATTTAGCTGACCTAGCAGAACCAGGAGTTTGCACTGAAGTTAAATTTAGAAAGATATAAATATAATGAAGTTAGCTTCAGGTACGCATGTCAACTTTCTCCATTTCCTTCTTTTTTCCAGAAACAACTAATTTGTAAAATTTGATTTAAGAAAAAAAAAAAAAAAACAACTTTTTTTTTTTTCCTTATGACTAGCTTTCACTTTGTAGTAATACATACAGTCTAGAAAACGTTCTGAATTCTGATCATTTCAGTCAGACTATTTAAGTAACTTGCATCCATGGAATACTTTAAGATTCCAAGGATTTAAAAATATTTAAAAGCACACCATCACACCAACCAGTCAAGTGAAGGCTTAATGGAGGGGACATTTTACCTGATAAAAATAATTGTGACATTGGTACAACATGCCTACACTATGCCTTGTAGCCCCAAACCCACAAGCATAAATGTATACACCTAATTTGAAACACTTGACTAGTTCGCTGAAGGCTGCAGAACTGTTCATGTACCTAAAATTAAGTACATATGTAATGGTTAATATGAATGAAATCACAGACGTTGTTACTGAATCCCAATGAGTGAAGCAAGCCAATGAAAATCTGAAATAAATGAGTACATTAGAGATGCAAAAGCAAATCCTTGATGCTGTTCATAAACCTTTGGTGGATACAAGTTGCATGCATCTAAATACAGGCATGGTATTCAGGTGAAAGGTGGTACTATCAGTGTGTGGAAGAGTATTTAGAGCAATTTGGTAAAACATGTCCCTACTGATTCCACAATTGAATTCATGTGTGAAAAATGCAATTAATTATTAGACTGAAAATGCAGACATGGCACTGAAGCAAAAGCCTTACATCTTGCACAAAGTACTTTATGAACGCCCACAAGTGTAGGATCCATCTGACCTCACTGAAGCCATCAACTTTTGGCATCTAGTCTAAGCTTCATCAAACATACACTTACTTTATCAACAATGGAGAAAATTAGGCAGCATATAAACATAGCTGTAGACATCTCACCATAATTATAGGGACTATAATAGAAGTAGCAAGACAAACAGACAGCAAAACAAGCAAGCAAAGATGAGGATTCCTTTCCATCTAAAGCTTTATACAGCTGAAGCCTAGTGACTTAGATTGCACAACGGGAACAAGAAACTAATAATTCCTTGTAAGGAAGAGGAATAAAGATTCAAACACAATTTTTAAAAAATATATTAAATGTAAAAATTGCCCATGTGTCCTATTTAGTAAGCAATTATATATCATTATATATATATTATTATATTGACATACTGTGTATGTTAACATGGAAAAGCTTGTACTCTTGTCATGCAACATGAAAACTCATCATTAGGAAGTCACTAACTACACCACTAACATTCTTAGGTTACTCTACAAATAAGGAAACACAAAAATTTGAAATAACAACTCCAACAAGAATTATTGAGAGCAACCATAATAAATATGGTCTTAATAGGAATTATGCTGAAAAATAGTAGTGGAGAAAAAATAAGTAGCCAAAAATTTAAATTTAATGTTTTCTCATAAGGATATATGGATCAAGACAGATTTCCTGGGGGAGTTCCTTAACTGAAGGCCTATCACAGCAAAGGACATAACTTGCCAACCTAAGATGTGATGCTGAGATTCCCAAAATGTGCTATGGGGGTGGTGATATCTGTCAAGATGATATTTGTGGAGGAGTTCTTGAAAATAGCCAGGATCTATTAAGGATTTCAAAACTAAGAGAGCAAACTTTAAAATCAAACAGCTACTTCATAGCAGACAAAGTAAATCAGTTAAGATACAAGAGGGATGATCGTATTTGCTCAAGACAGGACGGGAGCGTGTCAGTGCATTCCGAACAGGCTGCAAGTGACACAAGCTGCTGGAAGCCTTTCTAGGAGGGAATTACAATAATCCTCTCCATCAAGAGGGCATGTGCTGCTGCTATGAGGTCATCACAGGATAAATAAGGGCACTGTCTGTATCAAGCACACCACTAAAAAGACATTTTTCAATCTCATTCACTGCAGAAATCTCCACAGAGGAGAGGGGAATGAACTGGACATCAGAATTTTTACTACAATTTCCTACTGCACTCAATTGCCCCAAAACAGTCTATAGTGACATGTAAAAAGAGAGAGCAATCTCCTAAAGATAACAAATACGCACTGGTAAGATTTGTGCTTTCACTGTGGCTGAAGCAGCCGTAGCTGGCAATCCTGCCTGTGTGAAAACAGAGCTACACTTGTGGAATCCCTGGGGTGAGAGGCACACAGCTCCTTATTGCTCAAACTGGGACGAAGTCTTTGATATTTAGCATTCCTACAATACCCATCCCAAGCATGCACTTCATGACATGATTCTGGTGTCTGCCAAACTAACCTTGAACTTCAGCACTGCTTTGAAGAACCATAAAATATTTTTATCATTAATCTGATTGATAGTCTGCACAACAAAATAGTTGGCCAATGCAGGCATTTGGAATATAAAGTACTTGATTTCCCCATGCTTGTGAAAACTAAGATTTCCCTGCATTTGTGCATGTTGAATTGGCCTACAAACTGAAAAAGGTATTGTAAGCAATAGAACACAAAACTTCCTTGTCTTCTTAAATCATGAAAATATTAAATATGTATTTGGTTCATCAAATTGAATTAAGGTAATAAAGCATCATTACGTACATTTTCTAATACATTTATATAACAGTTACATCTTGAAAGCGTATCAAATTATTCATATTATCTGTGAATTAAAGTATTCACAATTGAGCACTTATTGGCCCCCAATGAACAATAAATAACTTTCTTAAAAGAGAAAGCTTATGTGATGTATACAGCATAGGAAACTTCTAGTAGCATGATTATTAAAAGTAACAGCTTGTACCCCTACAGCCTGACCGAGTTTGAAAGAAAGTTCAGAATGGAGTGGGGGAATTAGCTGATGAACTTCTGTCAACTATAGCAGTAGCCTTCATGAATAATTCAATATATGCCCCCTCCCCTCTATGTCTCAACAGACTAACAGCTGCAGCTCTCAAATGACAAGTGTTATTTTTTCAGAAGCTTCTGAAAATAGTATACTGATTATAAAATAACATATATAATAAAATGAGTTTTCCCTCCCCGCTTTTCACTTCTGACTTACAGTAACTAGTAAAGTTTTACAGCAAAAGGAGGAATTTTCAAATGGACTTTTATGAGTTATGCAGCAGGCCTACAGAAGCAGTTGGGAAAAGAATACAGGTTCTCTACTAAAGATTTGGTCCTTTACCTTAACACAACCACACAATTCACCTAGATTACTGTGTCCCTAAAACCTCATTAAGAGTACCTTGTACATAAAAGCTACACTTTCATAATATGGATCTTTATCTTAGCTTCATACAAACAGGAAGAAACTTTCTGGTCTGAGGCTTTTGTATTGAACATTTTCTGTAATGTTCTCTACCTCGTAGTGAAAATATGGCACTTCAGGATGTTGGGAAATTGATTGAACATGTTTGGTGAATATTCTGATGTGGAACAGAGTTTCTCTTGAGCTAACAAGACTTCAGTAAAAGGGGAGAGAAGCTTAAGGAGATAGTAGCATAAGATTCCTTGATGACAGTGCAACTGCCTGTAGCATCAGTCCAGTTTAGGAGGAGAAATGGCTTTCACAGAATGTCTTCTCACACTCCAACAGTTCAGAATAGAAACTATATAAATCTGCTTACTTATTTTTTAATAAAGCAAGGTAGGTAAAAAAGCCCAAACTAGGCAAACTTTAATCACTCAGAAAAAGACTGTCACTTGGCCTTACTGCTTAAAGGAAGGGATCTCTCAGATAAGTTTTTTTAAAGAATTTGAGTATTTTTCAGTTTTGTGAAAAGATTTTTCAGTGGCATTATGTAACAGGGAAGGAAAACATTAGCTTAATGTAATGCTGAAATAGCTACACACGTAGCTGTTTCCTGATTTACTGAGAAGTTACTGTGTGCAGCACATCTGACTGAAAGCAGTAGTGGACAAAATCTTTTTGATACGGACTGAACGATCAGCTTGCTGCTTTGCATTTCTTAAAAAAATATAAATATATAATCTTTCTGTCCATGAGCCAGCTTCTGTTTATAGGAAGTGTGCTCTATGCACAAGAGAAGAAAAATTCTTTGCCTTGCATGCCCTATATGGATATACGCCATAAAAATTAAGCAAATATTGAAGATTTGAAGGTGATCTTGTTGGCAAGAGATAAGCTGAAAGGTTTCTTAAACATTTGCTTTACCTTCTTGTTACAAACTGTTTCTCTTCTCAGCTCCAGAAATGCCCTGGCTCTTCTTCTTCAAGACAACGGCAAGATCCTTCAGTGCTTGAGTTGCCCAATGGGTCTGGTCTATGCATGACTTTAATTGGGATCCAAATTATTTAACTGACTATTTGAGTAAGAGCTTTCTTGTGCTTAAATTTTTTCAGAATTGGAGTTCTATCTCCTACCAATGCCTTGTCATAGAAACATAAAGAAAGTAGATTTATATGATGGATTGCAATTTATATTGTTAATTCTAATACAAAATACCGAAGAAAGAGGTTTCATTTTATCCCATCAAAGGGACATTTTCTGTACAGTAGGAATCTGCATGACCAGAGAGCTATAATGTACATTATATTTTCAGCTGCTTACATTTCATATTTTAACAGTTAAGTTTTCAAACAAACTAAAAGAGAATTATAAGACTTTGGAAACAACAAAGCTATCTGTCTGTTCTTTCACATTTTTTTAGCTAACAGAAATAAAAAATTGGAACGGTTATTGAGATAGTGTATTTGAAAGCTTAATAACACTGCCAATTTAAAGAAAAATGTTAATATGGTATTAGATAGCTTTGTCAGTTGAGCTGTTTTCAAGATAACTTAGAAGTGCTGCTACCAAAGGGCTGCTTCATCCGCACCCATCTTATAACACAATTAACATGGTTAGTTTTTCTGAATACTATGAAAAGTACATTCAAAAATACAATATTTTTCTTCAAAATAATAAATTCATAATTAAAGCACTGTCTGTGTTCTTGCCAAGGGCAAACTGTAACAGAAATGGAAAACCATAATAGAATTGATCAGAAAATTGATTACCGACATTTTTCTTTGATGAATATAGTGATTGGATTCAAAATGAATTATTTGTAAGGTATCTCATGCACCATATAAATACATGCAACTTCTACTTATGAGATTTATGTAGGTGGAGCATGACTGCATACCACAGCGAAATCTGTGTGCCATTTAAGAGTCAGCGGTCAGCTCTGACTCCAACCAGACAGTCCCCTTCTCTCTTAGATTGTGGATAAGTATAATTTCTTCTTTAGTAATGTGCTGGTCCTGCATCCTGGTGCAAACAGATAAAAAAGGATAAGTGTATTTTTAAAAAGAAAAAATTCCCCCAACAAACAGTGCTTTCACTAGGGGCAGTAGTAGCCCAAGAAATCCAAGCTATCATTACTGGTGAAGAGCCCTGCTCCATGAATAACACATTTTTGGGGCCAGCTCATGTCACAAAAATAGGTTGTCTCTGCTCATGAAAGGTCCACGTCTAGGCTGATACAGGGAAAAAATCTGCTTCATACCACCACACAGGGTGGTTCCCCCATCGGAAACAGGCTCCTGGCAAAGCACTGGAAAGTATTTTCAACTGAAAAAACCTGTACTGTTCCACCTTGTGAACAGCAAGGAAAGGTAATTTTTTAGTATTGATTTTACCTTAATTTTCCAGTATATAATCATACATCAAACTAATCCCTTTCATAATATTTTCCAGTTCTTTACATTACTGTTAACAGTGTTAGAAAGCATAAAATGCAAACGTATACAGGACTTACTGACCTGTTCCATATATTTATCTGAAGATACACAGATATCTTCACACTATCACTTAAGTATCAATATTTATTCCCAAAACATTACTGGGAGACTGAAAATAGTAGTCCCTATTCAATAGAGATGAAAGTAAGTGGAATACAAGGCTAAGTGCCCTAGTTCATGTAAACTACAACCAGCACCGTCTATGGAAAAGCAGCTCCCAGCCTATTGTTTTTCTGCTGATCACTTGATCAGCTTTTCTCATGGTTTTTTTTTTTTCAGATGAAAGTTGTCAGCTATGTACGAAACGAGAAAAAAACCAATCTTGACTTTACATCTTCTCACTTGTGATACATCTACAGCTAAGATCAGCACTGATGTCTGAAACAGACTCTGAAACTGATAAACTTACGGAATAGAGTTCTATATAATAAGTTTTCAGCTTTGGAATTTATCATCTGATTTGTCCAATCTGGATGTGTATAAATTTCATCATTTTTACCATATCAGGTTCCAAGTAGGATCGTGAAGTACCAGGCAAACAGATTTGAGATTCTTGTGCTTAGCATTTGGATCTAAGAGGAATATATTGCTATGCTGAACTGCAGTTCGGTTTATTTTTTTTTTTTTTTATGAAGAAAGTATAATTAATATGCTTAAGTTTAAAAGAAAGTGCATTAAAAAAAAAAAAAAAAGATAAATACAGGTTGACATAACAAGAGGGTGTTACATTCCATAGTCTTTCATTTGGTCTTTGGCCGCTTCCCTGACACTTTGTAGAAGTACCAATGCTTGTGACATATGTCAGGATATAAAATCTACCCTTTTAGAAATGTATTAAATTATCCTATTCACTTCTCGTTGCCTGACTTACTAATAGGTGTGCTGGTTCTGTTGTAATCTTGGTCTTAAAAGTGTAATAGGTAAGCGGTAACAGTATTTCTGGAGTTGAACTGAGTCTAGCAATCAAGGCAGAGAGGTAGAAAAAGAAATCATTTGAGGACCCTATTTCCTCTTAGCCTTCTTTTTACATTACGTGTGATAACTGATACAATGAAAATATTTGTGTCCTAGAGATACACATATTAATGATTCCCATCCAAAAGTAATTTTAGGACAAATTGAAAAAGTCAGTATTATTTGCAGAAACCTTAGAAAGATCTAGCTTGTAACAAAAAATAATATTAAAAATATAGTAATGGAAACTACGGGTTACAGTCATCTTCTAATCCAATCTGTCTATAAAACCAAGAAAAAGTTATGTTTGGGATGCTTATATACATCATTCCCATATCTGCATACACAAACAAATACAAAAGTACATACAAAAAACCACTAAAAATACTATATTTCTAACCCATAATATAGAAGGACTGTAAGTCTAGAACAACAGAAGAAAGACTTTCATTTTATATAGTAAGTGTGTATATGTGAATAAAGAGCACCACGTGTTTATGGACTGATTATTTTTATGAGGTCTAACTGTGAAGAGACATTTTGACAGTTTTATTTACAGTGTAAGGCATACCCAGAGGCATGCAAGCATAGTTTGAAAACCATATATATTTGTATATAAAGCACACAGATATATAGATATATGTACATATGTATAAATATATGTACTTGATCATAGGAAGTTATTTTACAGACAAACCACAAGACTAGCTAACATGGCAGTCTACCACTGTAGCGTATTTCCAGATAGCCTTTTTAACATATATACCCTATCAATAACATAAAATTTGCAATTATGTGAGGTACAAAAATATGAATTCAGAGTTTTAAGTATATGAAGGCACTCCCCAAAATGAAATAGTGTTTAAAAATATGCCCTAAAATTACTGATCAAATTTCTTTAAATGTATTTAATTTATGTTAATGTATATATGCAGCTATTTCAAATACACTAAACTCATTAAATTAGTTTTTGATTTGGGGAATTAATGGAGATTTCCACTGTTGAAGATTTTTTTTTTTTTCTGTAGATAAAAAAGAACCCAGATACATCAATGCCTCTGAAGAAAATATAATTCAAAGATAGAAGTTAGATCATTAAGGATGAAAATAATAGGGTTACAGGCAACATCAACTTGTAGAACAAATTCTATTCTTTAATAAACATCTAGTGTGCCCATGCATATTTAATGTTAACAGTTTTTTAACAGCTTAGGCTGTAATCTTAGTAGCCCAGTGTGGAATTTGCTATTGTCATCCCCGCCCTCATCGGGATAGAGGTAGAAAGCGGCAAAGCAGTAACTCAAAGTTATATTTACCAAATTTGAACTGTTGATTAATTTTCCTCCGACAAAGACAAAATGGGAACACCCCATCACCTCATAAACAGTATTATGCTGGTTAGACACCTTCCACAAAGTTTAATTAACACACCAACTCTTCCTACTGAACACTGAGAAGAACTGCAAGACACTCTTAATAGTAAAACTATCTGCATTTCTTTTCCTTCTTTGTTTACCCTGTTTGTTCATATTGTTAATGCCTTGAGGTAGAGGCTGTTCACTAATGTGTATTTGCACAGCATCATGCACTATAGGCCCTAATCTCTGTTATGACCCGTAGCTGTTACCACAACACAACAAGTGGTAACTTTAATAGTGTTTAAAGGTTTTTTTCTGTAGGCAACAAAGTCCCAAATAGTCAAATTTAATTTTGCTATTTCTATCTCCTCAGCCTCTTACTGGACAAGTACTTTGTACTAGAAGGAATACATACCTCCTTATACAGTATCCTTCATATGCATGTGGGATACTTAAGACTCCACATTTATGGATGATCAGCAATATTTATAAATTGGAATATAAAATTTAAAAGAAATACCATAATGTTTTCTAAATAAGAGTTGTGAATATTATAGTTCTTCCAGAATGGCCAGGATAATGGCCACCACTTGAAACTGAGGTCTGTCGATGTTTTGTGATGATTTCCTATACACATTATTGGCAAATCTATATTTTACAAACTAGGAATTAAAAAGAAAGCTAAGGTGTTAAGCAAATACCCTGTTTAACCTGGTGCAGAGTAGCCTGGATAAAGCCCTATGACTGAACAATATATATAAAAAAAAAAAAATAAAAAGAACTAATTTATTCTCAGTTACTTTTTAGAAAAGAGAATCCTGTATAAGTGACTACAGCAGCATGTTCTGTCACATTCTTTCCATAAACTGAGCCCTGTCAGTGACAGCAAAACAGATTGTGTGCATCTGCTGGGAAGGAGCCAGATGACAGTGGAAGAAACACACATGGATACCTTGGCACAACAACTAAAGAAGCAGAAGAAAAATGGACAGAAAGAAGCAGAAAGTTCTAAACTTTAATTAAAATGGCTCTCTAACAAAAGTGGAGTTATCTAAGAGTCTGTTGCAGACTGTATGCTTTGCTTCAGACTGTAACTTTCCAAAAGCAACTACATATTTATACCCTACATTGTCTTGTTTACTCCCTATGGTACTCATATGGCTATCATTCCCACAGTGTCTGGGTCCCACAGAATTTGCCTCAGGGAAATACCATCCTCATTCTACAGACAGGGAATTGATGCACCAAGAGTGAAATCCTCAGAGTCATCTAAAACAGGTTCTGCAAGAAAGAGTTAAATTCACACTGTCCAAATCCAGGCTGCCATCCTAAATGCTAGAATATCCTTCCTGTGCTTAGCTCTGCTGTCAAACAAAAATACTGTTATACTTGACATTAAATAAATAACCTGCTAATACTCTAGCATTATAGGACCAGTGAGCCTGACAAGTTAAATTAGCACAAATGGTGACTGAATCAGCTTTGCTATTGCTGCTTGTATCCTCTCAAGTTTTACTGTTGAATATATGGATTGAGAGCCCAAGACGGCTCTAAAAAGGGTCAATAAGTTACAGTCTTCAGTACAGAACTGCTACCACTATTTGTGGTAGCTGTGTATTCTCATATAAAAAGAGAACCTGATCTTCACTGATAGTTAAAAAGCACTCCCAGATATTGACTCTTCATGGCAGCAGAACTGCATGCTTACGCTCAGGAATGAATTCAGGAATTCTGCTGAGTCTCTAAAATAAATCTTTTATTTCAGGTGTAACTTAACTTACATTGTTTCCCTTTCAGTTAATCACTTGAAGATAGACCAAATAGACATGGAAGCACATTGGTGCTTTTTGTTGTCGTTGTTTTTTTTGTTTGTTTGTTTGTTTTTTAAAGAAAACAGTATTCCAATTACAAGGACATACAAACTCTTCTGAATTTTGCACTGATGTTGTACACACTATTTTGCCTTATATATCAGCAATAAGATGTGACTGCCAGCTGAGTAAAGATTAGTATAGGTCCTAATGGCCCGAACAGCTCAAGTAATCTATGTAGAGCATCTGGAAGCCTCATGAGGCCAGCGGTCTCAGGCTGTTATGTATTCCATATGCAGTGACTATCTAATATTCTGATGGTACCTCAGAATCACATTAGTAAAATGGAATGATTTGGTATTTATAAAACTTATATATGTCATTATAAAGTACAATTAACATTCAGCAGTCAGAAGCTGACATACACTCTCCTAGTCTGAGAAGAACTCTAGAACAACATATAATGCACCTTCGTGTTCCATCTCATTTCAGGATATGAATGGCAGCCGCACATGTACAGACTTCAACCCCCAAGTGGGACTTTGAAAATGGTTTAAGTCTGCTTATAATGCTCTTGATCAAAGAAGTGGTAGATCTCTACATATTCTTCCCAGTGTGGTCCAGAAGAGAAGATAAGGAGATCTTCTTTTGAAATGTTCTATTCAAATGGTACCTTTGTTTCTAATGAGTCTGGAAAAAGAGTCACGAGTGGAACTGAGAAAAAGAGGTGGATGTTAATTAACAACATGAATGATAATTCTGTATATAAAGCAGTTTTTAGTAGGTCATCAAGTCAGTGGAGTTATGCTGGAATACACGAGCAAAGGACATAGTTTCATATATTCAGTTACATCTGAAATACAGTTAGATAAACAAATTAATATCTATGGATCTAAGTTCTCTTTGCATTTGTGAAATTGAAATTTCGCAATTATAGTCGAAAGAAAAGAAAAAAGCAGCACATTTTTACAACTTATAAGCTGTTTCAAGGTCTTGGATAAATACTAGTCAAGACTGAATATCGGCACAACTTTTTAACCAGCGTTGTTATTCTTCTTCATTAATTCAAGCATAATAATGTGGTCAGGAAGTCAGGTTTGGATTCACACCCACATATTCAACAGGCACATTAACTGCCCAAGAAACTGGCTGAAGAGGCATGCGCGCTAGGCCACAAGGTCTTTCCTAAAGGACCACCCAAGTGCTGCTGAAGATGACTGAGAACATGCACATAATGGCTATTTTTAAATTATTTGTTCTCATAAAGGTTTATTAAACACTCTTAGGCAGCCTGAGCAATTTATCGCACCCCGAAGCTGTACTTCCTGTCTCAGCCAACCTATAATCAATCCATTAGTCATTTACAGCACGCTCGTTGTCCTTGTATTCAAACACCTCTTCGTGTTTCTAACTCCTATCCTAGATTTCAGAGCTTTGCTAGGCATGGTATGTCTCAGTTCAAGAAACAAACTCCAATGAAAGAATGAGGGCACTAAAAATTACGAAAAGCTGACAGAGAGGTATTTGTAAAAGATCTAGTTTCACATATTTAGATGAATACACTTGTAAAAACGTAAAGATAAAACAAAAGGCACTTTCTTCTTATACACTGTATTTTATAAAATAAAATCAAACTTTTCAGACAATGCAATTGGAAAGATGGCATGGAACTGGCTGTTTAAACTAGTTTTAAGCTATATTACAGAGCAGAAACACAGAAAGGCTTGTATTTTTTGAGTTAGAGAGATAAAAGAGCACAAGAGACCAACTCAATAGCTAAGGAACTACGGCATTCCAGTGAAACATGACTCAATTACAGCCCTTCATTTGATGAATATTTAATTATCTATACAAAAATGGGATGGCCTCACATTTGGAAACTGAGAGTAGCTTTCTCCCAGAATATTCTATAGCCAACTGATTAAGGACCTTTTCAGAAAGAGATTATTGTCTTTTCTGTGAACTGTTCTAAATTAAGGGTAGGAAGTATTTCAAATCAGGTTTCTCAAATCCTGAATTTCTGCTATAAAAGTTAAACCAGTGCTTATAAAGAATTTATAGACTTAATCTGGGGATGTGGATTCCAGTAGACAACAGGAAACAGCAAAGTAAAACCTAAATTTCCCTTTTTCATGTTGCCCTAAGACCTTTCTAATTATATGGATACATCCTGGCATGCTGAATAGATTTTAGCTTTTACAGCATCTGAGTAAAGTTGCCAATTTTAATCCGTTTTGCCCTTGGAAAACTGAGACACTGCACAACAGACTTGCACAAAGAAAGTTTGCAGCTCCATTTAAAATTACATTTAAGCGTTCTGAGTCCCTTTCTTATATGCATTGGACTGTTGTGCAGCTTCTGCACTTCATTTGCAGACTTTTACCTTGCATCTGTTGCCTCAAATAAAATTCACGTATATTTTTAGGGATGATGATTAGTTAACTGTATGTTGAAGATACACAATATATTTTAAAAATTGCCCTTTTGTTTTTAAGTTTTGGAATTCATATTGAAGGATTACGCTCCCTGGTCTTCTTGGAAATCATCACTGATGGGTTGCATGTGGCGCTGGAGACCATTATATTCAACAAACTTGTTTAAAATTTGGACCTCACTTTGGAAATGAATGCGCTGTACGCTAACTTTTTCAACAGAAACCCTGTATTTTAATCTTAGATATCTAGTTTAGCCCAAGATATATTCAAAACGTGCTCTGTGAACAGACATGATAGTGGATATTTATTTAACTGTTCTGCATCTAAGATTAGCATTTAGACCAACATATGAAAACAGAATGCTGATGATCCATTTTTTTGCAAGTATCAGCAGGGGAATCTCACAAAAATATGCCTATAGATTTTTTGTGATTCTAAAAAGGCCTTGTATTTTGAACTTAGATGTACCAAACATGGAAGCTCTATTTTTAGGATGATGTTTAAATCACAGAGCAATCTTCTGATCCATTAGTGGAACAGCTTCCTCTTTCCGATCACATCTGGAAAACAGTAGAGCGAAAGGAGAGAACAAATGCTTTCTTCCTGACCATCCTCAAAATTACTTTTTATCAGAAATCTGTACAAGTGCTATTCCATGTCCTGTTTGGGGTAGTCAAAGTAGTGATGGTCTCACGACAGGTTTGCCTTTAATCTTATACAGAGAAATGTGGTAGAACATAGTGCTACTGCTTTACAGACAACATTTAGCGACTTGTAACAGAAGGCAGCACCAGAAAATCACCACTTGTCCAGATACATGACAAGTACTGCTCTTCAAAACAGATCAGAATATCTTTCTTTCGTGTCATGCCTCTTTGCTGCATCAGATATTGCTTCATATTGTTATTGTGACAAAAAAAAAGAAAAAAAAAGTTAAATAAAGAACACACTCTGCCTCCATTGAGAAATCCTGGTGCTCTCAATTAAGTATTTTTCTACAGGATTAGAAGTAGGGGAAAAAAAATCCCAATAGCATTAAAATACCATGCAAAAATACCACTTCTGTTGCTTTCTTTGTATCTGTTGTAAGGATTTGCATTATGCCTATCACCACCATATCTTGTCCCTGATACATCTTTTTAAAAACATGAAGTTCCAGAAAAGATAGCACTCAGTAATGATGCCTTCAAGATGACTATTCTGCTGATCACCACAGAATGTAATAGTGAGCTTGTGACAATATCTACTGGAAGCGTAACTGAACTAAATGTAATGTTCTGGATGGGGATTTAAGTACCGAAACTTGTACTGAAGATAGATTCTCATTTTACTTTGTCAATATCAAGTTTTGGAAAAACCATAAAAATGTTAGTCCAATTTTCAACTTGTATGACAAGAATATTATAGGCAATGTAGAAGAATATTCTTCTGTCTCTGTCCTATGCATAATCTTTTTTATTGTAGCATCAACAATAAAACAGAAAGGCAAGATCCTCTTGTTATTGCAGTGAAGACATGCAGATTTCTACCTACCAAGGATATAGGTAGGCATTCTCCATTTCTGTACATGTAATTACGGGCAGTTCTGCTTTAATTAGGTAGCTTGTCAATCATTCCATCATGTTTCTTTTAAAGAAAAAACTGGAATGTTATTTTCCAATTAATACACATTTTAAAATGTAATTTTAAATTATTTCCAATTGCTATCAACACGTCACATAAATAAGAGCACTAGTAATCCAACAAGCCTGGGTTATATTTTTTTCAATGTATGCTGCCAAGCACATTAATGAAATTTTGCTTCATCCTATTTAGTTTTAAATGAGCCTACCAGTCCATAGGCTCCTACTAACATTTATGGTCATATTTCTGATCTCTAAAATTTATGTATGTGTGTTTTGGATGAAGTTGTACATTTTGTATGCCACTGCAAGGACGCATTCCCTGGCTCAGTATTCTGACATAAAAAATATGTCATCTAGAAGTTTGCTAAGTGCAGCTTCACACTTATTTCATATATTGCACTAGGGCAATAAGCCGGATTTTTCCTCATTCTGCTGCTATATCAGTTCCTTGTCTGCATCTTAAACATGTAAGCAAGATAAAGGAAAAACTGACCACTTCTCCAGAATTCTGCGGGCAAAACAGGTTCTCATCTAATACTGCTTCAAAGATCAGTTCCTTATAGGTATAGAACACATTTAAACAATTGTTGTCATTATTTTGTTAAGACTGTTGCCCTACATCTGCAGCAATTAAGGATTATTCACAGCAAGCCAAATTCTATATGCTTCAATAGGAAATTTGTTTGAAAAAACTCTACAGGATTAAGGTTTTGACTACCATGTATTGTCCACTCTCCTCCATTTGCCTACCATCTTACCAAATAGTCCGTAGCCACATTCTTCTTAACCTTCCTAAAAGCCTTCCTCCTTTTTTGCCATTTCTCCCATTTCTCCCACTCCTCATATTCAGTATAGGCAGAAGCAACATTCAGGACACAGATGGACAGAGATAAAGCAGGCCTGAGGATAAGTGTAGAGAACATACTGTCTCCTGCTGGTTTCACAGAACATCCTCAAACTGTACTAACTTTCTCTACACACTGCTCAGGCATTCCCAAGGGTTAGGGCAACCAAAGGAGAGTTCATGGCAAAGGAGAGCACATGTCTGAAGCTAAAATGCCAGGCTGAAGGGGACGCATGGGCCAGCGCTACAGGATGGTCACAGAACCTCAGTGTCCCGTTGTTCCTCTACAAAAACCCCCCATCTTTAGGGACAGCTTTTCCACCCAACTGCAATGAAATGATTTAAAACAATCTCCACTGAGAAACCCATGTGGAATTTTTAAATTAAAAGTGCCGTAGTCTAGCTTCTTACGCTGGTGGATATGTTCTGGAACATTTTAATTTCTGTAATGATCTGACAATAACTAAATTATTTGGATTAAAATAATGCACCATTATTTTGATTATAAGGTCATATCATAATATATTTGTCAGTAGGGGGAAGAATTTATCAGAAATCAACTAAATAGCATGTGCTACTACGTTACTTGTTATTTATATTACTACAAGTAATGTTTCACGTGGACAGTGTTCTGCATTATGTTTACTTTTGCAGATGTGTTTTATAAACAATTTCACAATCTTCCCCCCTTGTCCTTTGTACATACTTTGCTAACGGCTATTGATTGACTACTTAAAAGTAAATACTGAAATTTAACTGAGCATGGGTTCCACAAATGGCATGCATCCTGTATCTATAAAAGCAAACATAAATAATGTTATTTCTAATTCAGTTTACTTAACTGTGCATCTTGTGATTACAGTATGAGAGATAAAAGACGGTAATGTCTAAGGTGAACTCCTGCGCTGGCATTTGGTTAATAACAATTTTCATGATAAACTTCACTTAATCAATTATACAGTTGAAGAAATAAGAGTCAGAGAAGACCTGTTAGGTCAGATTCTTAGTTTCATATCAGCAGTGCTTTATAACCTGGGAAATGGAAGCAGAGGAGCTTTATGCCATCTGTTCAATTCCGTCCCTAATCTGTGGGCTGCCTTAAGGTTAACTTAAATGAAGGCAGCAGATACTGACATTCCAGGACCTGCTGAACTGGCCAGGATCTCTGAAGCTCTCTCCGCTCGAACTCCTGCAGCCCTCCAATGTCAGGGAAGGTGGCAGAAGGCAGAGATAAGTACATCTACCCTGCTGAAGCAGGTGACTGCTAAGTCACCTGTTGAGGGAATTACAAAAGGAGCCCAGGCTACAGACCTTACTAGTGTGATTACTGAATCCATCTTGCACAGGAGTTTATTCCATACAATTTTAAAATAAATAATTTGCAAATAATTTATCCAGACTGGTTTCTAAATAAGTCAGATAATGTACTTTAGAATTTCCCAGGACACATTTCTGCAATCTAAATGTATTTAGTTGTTAAGGGGGGGGGGAGAAAAAAAAAGAAAAAAAAAGAAAAAAAAGAAAAAATGCTTAGTGGAGTTCTGTTTAGCTGTATTTCAGACTAATAGTCCTACACATGAACTGCCTTATAGGTTTTTTTTTTTTCTCTGTGCTTCCTTCTATTTCTCTTGCAAATTTACTTTCTCTTTGCAAGGGAAGAAGCAATGTAACTATGAGAAAATTCTATCACTTTTGCATGTTAGCTTTCCGGGCTGAATAACGGTTGCCATTTGCATACTTTGAAATACTTTCAAGATGCAAGGAAGCTGAAAGGCTAGGATACCATCCGATCTTTAGTGGCTTAAATAAATGGCAGATCTCGGAAAGGTCTCTTTGCAGTTTAAAACTTATGGGAGAAAAATGTGATACTAACAGGGCTGATGGCAAAACACAATCCTAAAAACTGTATTTTGTATATATTCTAAAATCAAAGACTAATTTTCATGACTGAGATCTGTATGTATAGATTTACCTCTTTGTATTCAGCAGGAAACAATTATTTTATCTGTAAGCAGGCACCTAAATTTACCATATGTGCATTGATTAGAAGACACAAATTTTTATTACCCATATTAACTGGTAAACTTATAATTTTTTAATTGCAAAATCATTTTATTTCTCTTTAAAACTTCCTTAGTAGAACAAGTATCTAGGAATTCCACTGCTTTTCTTGAAAGTCTTAGAATAACAGGCTATATTTCCAATGTCATCATTAAATTGATCTCATACTTTACATAAAACTGTGTGACATTAAAATGTGCAAAAGTGCACTCAGCCTTGGCTGCTTCTTTATCATTATGAGACCGTACCTGACAGTTCAAATATACAGCTGGGGCCCATAAGTTGTATTTTGTCACACCGATGCAAGGTAACTTTTTGAAAATTACACCCTCCCGTCAGAAAAATAAAATATTCTACTGGTGTATGATATAAATCTAATATAACTGAATGTTTTTTTCAGGTATTCTTGAGTTATATGGCCAGACTGAACTTCTAAGAAAATGACACTATATTTCAGTCTTTAACACTCCAAGCTCTGTTTCAATATTTTACGCACATTAATTCCTTTTCAAAAGTACTGATCATCCACATCTACAATCAAAAGTGTAAGGTGCACATTTTGCGCATTTGAAGACTGTCCTAATACAGTTTTCTTGCTTATATAGCAGCAAAATAACCAGGAACAATCAGAAAATTTGATAATTTAACCATTCTTTAAGGATTGTGATGAGTGAGCATGTCTCAGACTAGTCTTTTTCATCTTATTTGGCCGAGAGGTACTTCAGGATATTTCAAATATTGCTATAACTGCATTTATTGCCTATTTCCAAGGGCTTACTTTTCGAAACATTACCAAAATTTTTTAAATTCCCATTTGAGCCTCACAATACATTGTTGAGCAGCTAGTGCAATGCACATAGGAAACAAAAGGAGAAAAAGAAAATGTACTTTACATGTAACATGAACTTTTCAAAATACAGCTAGGGAAAGCTAGAATGAGAGAAAATCAAAATGTGCTTTCAGTGTCCATTGAGACGAAACATCTGAATTTACAGGAGTTTCCTGTCTGATTATAATAATACACACAAAATTAAATACATAAATATTAATTTTATGTATCACATAAGATGAAGACAATGAAAAAAACAATGTTTACATTTATGGTTGACTCATTAGTGTTTTATTATGTGAAACACTAGGAGGCATCAGTTGGGTAAAAAAAAAAAAAAAAGAGTTCTTCTTTTGAAAAATGGTAAGAAATTAGCATAGAAGTTATGAGCTTGGAAGTTTCATCCTTCCAAATGTTAAAGGCTGTACGTTATAACTAAATTATGCAAATAGCCGAAACTCTCTATTCTCACTGATAAATGACATATTTAATAATATAGGGACAACATTTAATTTCGTAACTATTTTCAAACCAGACTACTATGTTCACATATGCAACACAAAGTATAGTTTTACATCATATTACATTTTAAAAAGTAACAGAATAGAGGTAAACTAAGATGACTTACTTGTTCCTCAATATTATACTTTTTGAGAAATCTGCAAAGCCCTGACATATTTTATGCACTCTCCTCTGCACATAAGCTCTTACAGGGTAAGTGCAGTGAATTTAGTATAGTCCTAGGCACTTTTAAGAACTTTTAATTGCTACTACAGGGTATCATCTAGGCCAAAACATTTTTAAAAAATGCCAGGACAATCACCTTCTACATTTTAAATATATTTCCCAAAAGTGGTGAATTAAACAGCGTTTTAAAAATTTGTATAACAATGCTACAAGTGGCTCTACCTTTTACTATAAAGTCATACGAAACCAGTAATGTCAAAACTGAGTTCTCTTGCCTTCAAACTGCATTTAACAATGACTAAGCAAGAGAGTTATAGTTGTCCTATAAAATAATCAATTGAAATTGAAGTGTGCCTTGCCATGCTGCAGCAATCAGCTTTTATCTCTGCCCAATCAAAATGACATGTGAACTGCCTAATCCTTCTTTTGTAAGGCACCGAAGACTTTGTTGTCACTGTTGGTTTTGTGAATCGCCTCTATAAGCTGGTCTGATTTCCTAAAGATGACAGATCCTAGTGAATAGATGAGCTCTACTGCACTGCAGTCAATGAGACAGTGAGATTAAAGTGGAGGACTGAAGACACTAGCTTTTAATCACCTGTCCACATGCAACATTGACCATCAGTTCTGAGAAAATTACCTTAAAGCTGGTCAGAGGACCCAAATAATTTCTTTTAAAAATAGAAAATTAAAAAATTAAATTTTTCAGTTTTTCACTTTCACCATCAGTTGTGTTTGCTGACCAGAGTTCGTCTAAGCCCATTTTGTTTCTGAAATAAGATGCAAAACTGTATTTTCATCCTTTTCAAATACCAGAATACTAACCCTACTCTTAACCTTGAAGTTCTCTAGCTGTTCAGAATTACATATATAATTTTTTTGTATTTTATACCTAAGCCGCTATAGAGCCTAAATAAGGACATAGCAAAATCTCTCTGCTGATATCATACAGCAAAATTTAGAAATCTTAAAATACATTACAAATATAACTGCTTTGGTTATTCTTCAAAATGCTGAAGCAGAGACTATAAACTCCTTGAAATTGTATAGCACCTTATTTATGTTCATCTTCATAATCAGTGTTTTCAAAACAATACCACCATACCTTACTTGATTTTTGGGTAAATTATCATGTAATTTAGAATAATGATGTCCAACAGGTAGAAATGGATTCTCGGTATCAAAAACCAAATGCTTATTCTTTCAAGCACCTAATAGCAGTTAATGACTTCTTGCTCAATGAGATGTAGAAATATCCTTAGCTGTCTCTGAAGATGAACTGAATTATTCTGGTAAACAATAAATTAACCCGTTACAGCGAAAAGTAAAATTAAAAGCAATGAAGTTGGCAAAAGTATTCTATTCACAACTCCTGCTCAGTTCCTAAGTTTCTATGTAGTTATCTTTATCTACTAAATAGTGAGCTATCAAAATCTCTCAGAGGTAAACTTTCGGAACAAGCTTCAGAAAGCTTCATTTCTCTTTGTAATATTTTAGATGTTTTAAAAACCAGAACCATTTAAGAGAGGCACCTCTCTGTTTTTGAATATACATGTTGCAGGTACACAAATTAAGAGTGTTTATGAAAAAAAATAAGAGAAATTTTCTGATCCTATATTGAAACAAAGTATTTGTATGAATTTTCTTATGACACTCCAAAACTAGCAGCACAGGAACATAACTCTAAAAGACTTAATCTCACACACAAATCATCAATTAGTACCAATTTCTATAAGGCTCTTAAGCCTGAGTTTCCTTTTTTCTTGGTCAAGTAATCTTAAGAGGATACAGACATATCTGATTCCTGCATTCATTTATAGGACATCAAAAGTGACATTCTTTACATCTCTGTCCTAAGAGAGCTATGGGACAGCCAAGAGGTTTAGGTCTCCTAGGGACCTGATCCTGTAAATTGTTATTCCTGTGTCTTGTTCATTTTCACACAAGTAGTCTCAGCGTTGTCAGTGGGACTAGTTGTGTAAGTACTGTTTGCATGAAAGAAGGTTTTCATGTTCAGGTCCCAGAACCATCTTCTCACGCTAGCTATGTAGGGCATATTAGTAAAAGCATATATAAACAGCAAGTTTTTAAAATAAAAGGATGTGTAGTACAAGGCACATAGACACCCTGAATTAAGGGCCATTCTCTCAGGTTCTTCTTCAAAGAATTTTTCCATTACTTCCAAAGGGACTTAAGTGTGAGCAGAGACTTCAGTATTAGACATGATATGAATTATGTATTCATTAATATAGAAAGAATAATGTAACAGGTATTTTAATAAAACTGATAAAGGAAGAAAGTCTTGTGTTTTTTTTTTTTTACTTCGTGTTAGGTACCTAAAATCATGTAACAAAAATAGTTCACAAAATAACAAATCCCCAAAGTGGCCATTTGCCTGAGTGTTTGAACTGGAAATCAGTATCTATGTAATACAGACGTTAGAACTGGTTCACAGGTGGTTATATTTCCATGCCCTGCCAAGCCTCTAGGGATTAGAGTTATTATACTCCATATAAACATCTTTACTCTTCAACCACAATACCCAGGAAAGTGCCAATAAAAGAAGTCTAGTCACATTTGTATCTAATGTAATTGGTTTATCACCCATCTCGTAGTTCTTTTAAAGTAAAGATGTGGAACTAGGACATTTGCCATTAAGCTGATTGTCAGATAAATGCTAGGAAAATGCATTTTGTGTCAAGACAATTCTTTTCTGATCACCAGTGAGTACTGGCAAAGTGCCCTTCTCTGCTTAATTCTCTTAAATCTTTAGTCTTAAGTTGTGTATTACAGTATTTAATTTCAGGATACAGGTATTTGCTAACAATAATTATTGTATACAATAAAGAAAATAGAACTCTTCTATAAAAGACAATGCTTAGGTTCCCACAATGATTCATTAAGTTTTGTTTTGCATTGTGCTGCTTTTTTTTTTTTTTTGACAAAAGGAATTATTAGCTTGTCTTTATATTTGTTTTGTTTTTCAGGCTTACAGAAGGTCACACTAAGTTTTATGTGAAATGCTAAGTATTACAGTTACATAATGCACCAATAGTCTTGTAAGTCTCTTATTTACATTAAACTTTATCTTAGCCTGTAAGTAACTGGACTGCAACTAAACCAGACAGTTTTGTAAGGTTGATTAGATCTACTCCCTTGTGTTGAAAAATGTAAAGATTACTCAAAGTATTACATACAGAGCAAAGCATACTGTTCCAAAAGAGGTTTGCAGCCCACTTAAATTCCCACATCCATGCAAGGGGTCTTTCCATCTCAAATAGAAGTATTCAAACGAAAGATGCACAAAGTTAAACACTTGCAAGCATGCATTACCTAAACTCCAGAACTGAAGAGCCTATGATTCAATGAAGTTTAAGAGCATTTCACTCAGACTGGATTGTTTCCTTAGTCTGATAAATCAGGGTGCAAGCACTACAAGGTCATAGCATTTGGTGAACTATTCAAATCAAATAAGCTTCGAACACTTCACAATATCAAGCACACAAACGATGTAAACTAACTTCATCAAAGTTTAAACACTGAAGACACGGATAGAGACAAATCAACAGTAATTTACTAGACAGTGATTTAACTGTGTTACTTGTCTAAAAAGTTACTTTTAAGCAATTGACAGTGCAATCACACACTTAAAAAGTCTGCAAGCAACCTCAATGCCAGTCCACATACAATGACTGATACATTCTCCAAACGCAATAGGAAATGTACATAGGGCTTTTTTACCTTGCCCACTATATTTTATTCCAATGCTGAATTTCATATGTACTTACATTACAAACATTTAGCTGTTTGGATGATCAGACTAGTCCTTGAGATATTTTCCTTTCATAGGAAAAAGAAAAAATCCCTTTACTTCTTCCAGCCTTAAATATTCACCACCTGGTTCAACATGCAGCCTCCTTGAATCACACACACAACCTTCAAAGTCAATCCAATAAGCAGCCAGAAGATGTCTGGGGTGTGCGTGTGTGCGTGTGTGTGTGTGTGTGTGTGCGCGCGCGCCTGTGCGTGTGTGCAGGGTGGAGGAGGAGAAAGTGGCTGAGCTGCTGGTCGGATTAAAAGTAACCGGACTCGTCCTGAGAGCGTCCAGGAAGGAAGTGACAGCAGGCGAATGGGAAAAGGCGAGCAGCTCACAGCCTTTGTAACATCGCGGAGGGGAAGGGGGAGGCGAGGAAGGGATTGGAACTACACGCCTGATGAGGTGTCCTTCCCTGCTTCGCTCCCTCTTCCTCCCTTTTCTTCTCCTTCTCCGTGTCTCTATTTCTCTCTCTCTCCCACAATCCCAAACGAATGACTCTCTCCTCCCGAGCTGGAGAAATAATCAGTTTCACTCTTGCAAAAAGG
The DNA here is from genome assembly GCF_965183815.1 of Platalea leucorodia. NCBI lineage: Eukaryota > Metazoa > Chordata > Aves > Pelecaniformes > Threskiornithidae > Platalea > Platalea leucorodia. The sequence goes on from NC_138858.1 coordinate 83,955,734, forward strand.
GGGCGGGATCAGATCCCGAAAGCGTTTTAATAAAACAAACATAGAGCAGCAGCAGCGGCAGCAGCTCCCTTCCTTGCCCCTCTAGTCTAAACTAGATTGATAAATTACTCCACTACACTACTTTAATTATGTATATGGTATGCAGAATAAATCACTGAACATCAGCACCTCAATCAAGCACTTTTTAAATGATAATTGCATCTTGGGTGAATCAATCTTTCCATTCCTGACATTTTGCTAATTTTAGTTTTACGGTGGGGGTAACGGCATATGCCACACGCAACCCTAATGACAATCCTTTACGATACGGAGCGCAGACACGGCGGCGGGCCGGTGCCCACCTCCCGCCTCCCGGCGAGGTACAGTAGCCTGCGGAGGGCGGGATGGCTGCCGGGGCTGGGAGGAACGCACCGCCCGCCCCAGCCGCACGCCGCACCGCGGCCGCGGGGCTCGGTCAGGGCCGCCCGGCTGCCCGCAGCCTGCGGGGAGCTGCGGGGCCGAGGGGCTCCTAGACCTCCCTGCGGGTCGCGACCCTGAACTGCCCGCCCCGCTCTGCTCCGGCACCCCCCCGGGCCGCTTTCGGGGCGATCGCTCTCGGGAGGGCGCTGAGGTTTCCCGCCCCAGCTCCCTGCACCTTTGCCGGGCTCCTTTTCCGCCCGCCAAGCGGCCCAACTTCCCAAACTCATCAGGCTTCGCATCCCACGGAGGGTGGCTTCCCCCCACGCCCGGCTCAGGAGCGATCCCGATGGCAAAGTTTGGGGCAGCACCACCTTCCCAAAAGAGGAATTCTGGCCAGATTAAAATCCTGCTAGCCTTCCCTCACCGGTCCCAGCCAGGGCCGGCCGCCGCAGACGGTCTCTTGTCAGACTTACCCACAGAAATGCAGCATTACCGGCAGGCTGTGTGAAAGGACAGGGCTTTTTTTCTTTTTTTATTAATAGGTTCATTTGCTTTTAAAATCGGACCAAAGGGATTGTACTGTATGGGAATTGGAATCCAAATTAAGCACGTGCAATAATTTGTGAGTAAAACTGGACTTTGCAGATACTTGGTTTAATTTCTATGTAGATAGCCAACTTTTACGATCCTTCAAGAGCAGCAGGGGAGTTTATAAAGGCACAGACCATTATTTTTATGATAGATTAAGGTACTGGAAATAGGAACAGCACGTGTGATAAAAGCAAACGACTGCATTCAAACAACAGTGACAAATATATATTTGGTTTATTTTAATACAAGTCCTTGGTCTCTCAGTCTCTTCCCTTATAAACATCTCATTGGGCCACTGACCTACTTCTGAAGTTCCGTATTTGACAGTGAATAAATGCCTTTACAATTCAACTGTACTTCTTAAAACATGGATGCTCAAAGCACGGTCAGAGCAAAACAAAGCTAAGGCAGCTCTAACAAGCACCCTGCCACTGCTCTCAACACCGATCCCTGGGGAATGCCCTTTAGTGACTTCGGGTCTTGCCATGCCCGACTCTGTCTTGGCGAGATTTAGATGTGGAGTGGACCACTCTCAATGGACAGACAGTTACGTGCTATAAATGCACCCACAACAACAACCGTATCAGTAATACTCATGTGCCCGGAGCCACTGGGCAGCCAGACACGAGCCAAGCACATTGTATGCAGCGGTGAGAGGCTCATACGCTCGGCAGTGTCAGCAGCGGAGCCCAAGCAATGTCGGGGAAGAAATACGTTCTCAGCCTCAGGTTTGGCATGAAGCGCAGCAGGAAAGAAACACGGAACAGTAACATGGGTTGTAGCCTTGCTATGCCTCCTCTGCAGACAATTTTGGTCTCCCAGCACAGCACTCAACTACCCAGTAATGTTCGTATTTTCTTAGTGGCAAAAATAGAAAACTGTGTTACGACTTCACATTTTTGTGCTCTAATTGAAAATGACTGTTATCTGCCTTATTTTGTGCAGGATATAAGTTTTCAGGTTTCTGGTTAGTTGGTAACTGGCAAGACAGAACACGAGCACTGTCATAGCTTAAAAGCGATTATTCGAGTAGGCAAGTATTTCAGAAAATAAAAGTATACAGCAGTCTAGCACATCTACTACACCTCCGTGTGGGCACTTGTGGCCTAATCTTTAAATAGTTGTGACCTTCACATACTGGAGTACCTTAAAGCCATGCCAAGTTTTTGTCACGAGTACAATTCATCAAATCTGTGTAAAGGACACCTCAATTTTTAAAACAGGGTTCAGATGCTAGATGGACAAACAGATATAAGGGGAGGGATCAGGCTTTCTCACTCATCTCAGGGTTAGATAAGGCATGAATTTATGCAGTATCTTTTGAACTGTTTAGGATTTTTTTTCTCTCTTTTGCTGCATTTAATTTTAAAATCTGGAATAATTTCAAACAGTGAAAAACCTTTGTTCTGGTGTCTGTACTTGTACTGATGCTCCACAAATGTACCCTTTTCAAACTGCTGGCACGAGACTCAAATCTGCTCTTTTTCGCTGTCCACAGGTCATGTGTAGGTCTGCTGACAAATTTTTTTTTCCTTAATCTACCACCTGATGCATGCAATGTTTTAAACAATGAGACATCAGTCAAAATGTAATAATTATAAAATCAGATCTCCAAAGTTTTATCAACGAGTGAAGTGTGTATCCAAGTATCTCCTTCCCTTACAAGTGTGATTATCTCAAGGTAACGTTTCCTTTGAAGATGATTATCAAAGTCCGTTTTTGTTCTTTTGTGGATGCAGAACATATCTTTCCCTTAGGAGAAATGAGATTGCCAGCTTACATCTTTTAATGGCGTTTAAACTGAAAAGCAGTAAGGCTACTATGAAACGATCCACCTCCTTTGCATCTTAACCCTGGGGTGGCTTGGTTTCTATTTTCTGTTTAAAGTTCTGCTCAACCCCACTCCACTCCACGCCTCGCTCTCTTCCACCACCTCCCTATCTTGTAAGAGCAACACAGTATAACACTTCTTCCCATGTCTGGCTGCTTTTAAACTTGGCCCACGCTGGGTGCAAGCGCTTGAAGTGAGCTTTACAAAATTATTTTAAAGTGAGCTGGGGCGGTTGCCACAGCAACCCACCCTGAGAGAAATCGAAGCTATAGATTAATCTGCCCCACAAGATTATTCAACAGTACTGTATTTGTTCTTCATTCATTCAGAATATTCCCTCAATCCATATGCTTTTATAATGAACAAAAGATGTAAACTCAGATAATTTCAAAGATAATAGGATATATATTCCAGGAACACAATTTAAATGCCGAAATGTACGTGATTCTTTGCGAAATAATTTAATTGCAAAAAAAAAAAAATTTGCAAGGCAGGCACAGTTGACATATGAACTTTAAATAAAATGGCATGCCATTACTAAAATGGTGTTATACACATCAAGCAATGATTACAGAAAGCCTTTGTCACAGGTGTACCTGTAAGTACATAACACAGCAGAGCTTGCTCTCCAGGCTTTGCTTTTAACATTAAATCTGAAAACAATAAATAGTACTTTGTAATATTAAATGCAATAAATATTAAACACTCACCACATACACCCTCTTTATTGTCAAAATCATCCGCCTCCAATGCTTTACTTAATCTTTCCCATAGTAGTTACTTCACAGTTTACAATTCTTGTTCGGCACCTTAGATGTTTAAAAGCACAAAAGCAGTGTATTATTAAAATGCAAATCTATAGTACTTAAATATATTTAAAGAGATTTATGAAACAATTTCTATAAAAAGAATACGAGCCTTTACTGATGTGCACTTAGGCCTAAAAGGAATATCACTTGTAAGTAACCTGACGTTTTCAGACGCTGTAATAAACTCCATCTGAATCCTACCTTAGGGATGCTGCGCTATCAATAAAATTACAAAACTATTGATCTTGGACTGTACTCATCCTCCAATCGGTACTTAGAAAATTACTTATGCTTTTATGTGCATTTTGGAAAACGCAGCTGTTGCATTGTTTAATAAATGCCAATTTAAAAGTCCGGGCCAAGTGCTAAAATGTTAACGCTTGGCATATTAATTTCTTCCTTCTTTAAAGGACAGCTGTATGCTGTGCCACCAGCCAGGGATGATCTCCTCGGGCCTGCCTTGAGGAAGGCAACACAGGCTAACCCTGGAAGAACCTTTTTTAACCCAAACGCCCGTTCTTCCGTGCACCCGTGGCTGTGGCGAGGGAGTCCCACTTGGTCTGGAGGGGCGACCGCTCCGGTTTCTGCCCCGACCCCTCGCACCCTGCACACACGTTGCCGGGGGCTTCTATTCATTTATTTACTTCTAGGGGCCGGGGCGTCCGGCTCCGTGCGGCTGGCGGGGCAGGCAGCAGGTAGGCCAACGGCCGCCATCTCCTCAGGCAACGGCCGCTCCGCCCCTCAGCGGGCACCGCCTGAGACCCCGGCGGCGGCAGCGGCGGCGGGGCCCGGCCCGACCCGGCTCGGCTCGGCTCGGCTGCCTCGGCCCCGGTCCCCGCCCCGGCCCCGGGGAGGTAAGCTGCCACACGTGTGCCGGGGCGGCCGGTGCGCGGCCCCCGGGGGCGCTGCGGCGGTGCCGGGGTGCTGCTCCTGCCGCAGCCGCCGCCGCCGCCTCCTCCTCCTCCTCCTGCCGTTTCCGCGGGAAGGCGCTGAGGCGGGCGGGTGTCAGTTCGGCCGGGCGCCGGCTAAGGCGAGAGCGGGTGGTCCCGGGGAGGGAGGGCGGGAAGTGGTAGGGATCCCGCTGGGGGTGGAAGAGGAGCAGCGAAAACCCCGTGAGGCGGCGGCTGTTTAAAACGGGACGGGAATAGCAAAGGGGTAGGCAGTCCTGGCCAAAGGTTGGCTCTGGGAAAGGGTGGAAGCGAGCGGCGGCCTGATTTCCCCGCAGTGTTGTCCCTATCGAGCCCCTCCGAAGTCGTTCACAGCCTTTGCAGTGTCCCAGCTCTGCAACCTTTGGAATAAATGTTGGGAGGCTGAAGTACAGCCTCGGTGCCAGCAGCCCTCGGGGTGCACATCATGGCGCCAGGCTGGGTGCGGTGCGCTGCTGCCCGCCAGCGCAGGGGCGGGCGGTGGGGGGCCGGGGGTGCAGGCAGGGCTGCCCTGCCCAGACACCGAGTGCCCAGCAGGGCCGAGGCTGGGAAAGATGAAGCAGCACATGGGTGATGGTGGGTAGGGGACTGGCAGGAGGCTGTCTGGCGTCCAGCGTGAGCATGCGGCTGTGGCGGGAGAAGGTGTAGCAACGTCTGGAAAGATAGCATAAATTGTGTTTCTGGTCTCGATGGGGAGCTTGGAGGTAGACTAATCAAGGGCATTATCTGTTACTTTCCAGGCTTTCGGAAAGTTGTTTTTTCAATGCCCCTCCTTTTGAAAAAAGTGAGATTTTTTCGTGCTCCCTTGCCGATATTTTCAAGGGCCTTTGCAGGGAAGAGACTGATTGTAGAGGGGAAAAGGCTGCCAAATGCACTAAGTCAACAGTGAAAAGGGGATTTGTTTGTTTTGCTAAATCGATCCAATTCTAGTAATCTGAAGTGTTTCATTGTTACAAAAGGCAGTTTCTGAAACTGTAGTTTGCAAGTTGATATTGTCCTTTAAATATCTCATAAACAGTTGTCCAAAGATTATTTTTATCTAAGAATTCTTTTGCTGTAATATTTGTTTTGTTTCTTTTTTTAACAGTGTTTTAAAACTAGAGATAGGAGGTAACTTCTTTGTAGACAAGTATGTTTTCTTTCAAAGATTAGATATTACTAAAATTGTCCTAAAAATGTAAAAATAGTATTTATTACTTTGTGAATGACAACACAGACTAATATTAGAATCAGATCTGTAGCTAGTCATAACCACCCTTTTTGTTTGCCACACATGCTTTTTAGAAATAAACTAATACTTAAGGTCTATCATTTGTTTGAAAATGAGCCTGAATTTGCATCTGAAGGAGTTAACAGCTATAGAAATGTTAAATCTTGTCCTTGGCGTGGAATAGGGATGCTGTGGAGCTCATGCACTGCATCCAAAGTCCCCTGAAGTCTGTTGAAATCCAGTGCACTCTGATAGTTTTCAAATGAGACCCTAAAATGGAAGCTCGGCCCTACGTCAGTGGCCACCCAGATCCTATTCCTGCCTCAGAATTAATCTTTGAATATGCTGTAACTCCAGTTCCTGTACCAGCCACTGTCTCTCTGTAAGATACTCAAATGTCCTCATCGTCCTATGACAGCGTTCCACCAAATGCATGTAGTTTATATATACACATATATTTTAGGGAGACAATACTTGTAGCCAGTGATCTTACTTATGTGTAACTAAAGGAAGAATTTAACCTACTAACCTTTCCCCCGTTGAGATTTAGGAACTCCAAAAATGTGAGTCTAGACTTGAATGGAAGAAATGTATCAAGGGTTTTGAAGTTCTTCAGTGCTAGTCAGAAATCGGCAAGCAAAACTTCAGTCTCAGACAAACTCAAAAGCTCAGGAACTAGTTTCAATCCCCCCCCACCCCCCAGTCTCTTCTGACATAAAGTTAATTAGGTGAAATTTCAAGCTAAATGGGCTTTTTTCCTATGCAAAAATATAAAAATAGATCAAATATGAGCTTAGAGTGGAAATTTGGAATCAATTCCCCATCTTAATAGGGTTTAAGTACAGAAATGTATTTGAAGAATAATTTTGGAAACGTTGTCATTTTCATGAACTGCTGTTCATCAGTCTGATTATTCTGCATCTTCGTATGGCTCAGAAACATTAGATTTTTTTTTTAAAAGCAAGGCATTTGGTGGAAGTGTAATTTATCGTATGGTTTAATACAACTGTGATTAAATTCTACCTAGATTATGAAACAGCCTTCGCCCAAGAAATACAATATCTTTTCTGTTCAGCTCGGTCGCTAATATAGAAGAGCACGCTGGAGGGAGACGTGCTGTGCTTTGGTGACTTTATTCTGAAAGGCCTATGTCCAAACAGAGACTGAATCAGAGCAGCTGTGGGGCTGCTTGAATTTACAGAAGGGATCAGGTAGGTTCCTGCCAACTGCAAAGTACGGCGCTGGGAGTCCCCGTCTTTAAAATCTTTATCTGTTTTCCAGTATCTCACGCAACTTCTAGAGTTGATGCAGGGGAAGATAACTTTTTATGCAGCTTTAGAAGGTTTAAACCTCTTCACCATTAGCTGGTCATTACAAAAGGAAGTTTCTACTAGGACAGTTCCCCCTACTTCCCTCCAAGAAGAAAGGCTCCCAGAAATTAAGTTTCAGAACTGGCATTTTAAATAAGGACCACCTTTCTCATTCCTGCTACCACATCTGCTTGTCCATGTGATTCCCCCCAATTGAATAAAGAGAATCTCCCTGTGATCCCCTTTCATTTTGGGAAAGGCGGGGGGGAGCGGGAGGGGGGAAGGATTTTTTTAGGCTGTGCATTCCTTCTCTCTTCCTGAAATGGAATTGCCTGACTAAGGTATTGTGATATTTTCAGATATTTTGCCAAAAAATGCACAACCCGAAACAAAAAATATGATTGCACCCCCTTGCTAATTGTGTGGCACTCAAGCGTTTGTCTGTCTTGCACTGCACGATGATGCGATACAGAAGCAGACAGCCATAGATGGCCAGAAAAGGCTTAATTAAGTATTCTGCAGCTGCTACAAATTAGATCAGCATCTGCATCTGTGTAGACAATGAAATTCATGGTAATTTTGAGGGCCAAGCAAAGTAGAGATTTGTTTTGGATAGACCCCTAGCCACAATTCAAACAAAATTCAAATCAAACCTGTTCTAAGGGTAGAAAAACGTTGGTCAGCTTCATCTCCTGTTGCTGAAGGCCACCATGGTTCCCCGTCCTGGCTACAGATACAGATTCCAGTGTACCGCATGAAAGGCTGTTGTTACGGTATTCCCAACTAGAAGAGGAAATGCCTTTTTTAAATTTTTTTTTTTTTTTTGAGCAGCTCAATTGTCAGGAGTTTTCCAGACTAGACTTTGAGATCTATTTTAGATAAGCACCTAGCTTTTTGACTCTTTCTCTGACAATTTGCCTCTATTTCAAATTGCATACCGCTTTCTGGAACCAAAGGTGGAGTAAATGATATGCAAATTATAAAGGTCAATCATCCTGCCTGTTGGAACAGCGTATGCTGTATGATATTTGCAGCACAAATTGAGTATAGAATACAACAGCAATAGATTAGTACATGGAATGAGGGAATAAAGGTATTGTTGGTAAACTGTTCTATACAGATATGCTTGCCTGCAGATATCAAGAAGTAATAGGTTGTTCCCTGAACATTTTGAGAAGATGCACTGCTTTTGAGTGTTTGTAAACTCTTCAGTACTAAATTCATGGTTTTGTTTTGCATTTGAACAGCTCCAAACATAAGCGTTGATCCATGTGTGTGTCTTCTAAGTGCTGCTGTAATACTAATATTTCTATTATCAAAACAATAATTAATATAAAACTTGTGTTAGACGTTTTAGAGAGGTCTTTTGAAGGTTGGCAGCTCTTGTTGATAAGTGAAGAAGTTGTAACCTCTGTGGCCGTAAAAAGTAATTGCACAATAGTTGGGTCAGCTTTTAGATGTGCTTGTGCCACTTATGTTCATCTATATTAAAACTTCCATGAGCCTCCAGCTGTGATGTCATTGGTTATAACTCTTACCATGGAAGCACTTTAAAAAGTTGGTATTACCAAGGTTTAAAGGAAACTCAGCATCAGAGGTCATGTTTGGGTATGTACTTTGGTTTAGATGTTTTTCATCTGAAGTTATTGTTGCTGTTGTATGATCTAGTTTGAGCATCTTTGCACCGCTCCTGTATGGTGTGGACAGATTTAAGTCCCCATTTCTGGTCTGTTACATTCTGCAAGCCTGCACCAATCAGACCAGCAAGATCTGATTTCAGCAATGACTTTACAGATAGCTATGCTGATATGGTTAAAGGAGAAGAAACCTGGTTGCTAAATCGAAGAAGTTTCTGAAATTGAGGGTTGTTATTTTTGTCAGGCAAATAAGGACCATACAGAGACAACTTCAGTTCTGTTTTTGTTAACCAGTTAATCTCCAATCAAATCTGTATTGAAACCTCTTGAACTGACCTATCAACTATGTCGTTACCCTCTCCATTTTTAAACTCTCAGTAACACTTAATAAGTTATGGTGGCACTAGCATTTGTCTTTACCTTTCAGATCTACAGCAGTCTGAGGGTTTGTGCTGTAAAGCCACTTTCTGCTAGTACCTCCAGACATGAATTAGTTGTCCTCTTGGCTGTGACTCAAGGTAAAGGAGCAAGGGCTGGAGAACAGGTACATATTTGGAAGGGAGTTACGAGATTTTTCCAGCTCTTAAGTGAGACCGAAGGCTCTTTTGGGGTCTAGATATTCAGGTAGGGTGAAGATGGAGCAAAAGGCATATGGGCAGAAAGAATTTAAGAAGGACTGTCACTAATGGGGGTAGACAGGTTAAGAATTTCTGACTTAACGTGAGATTCAGTGAGGAGTTCCTGCATTCTTTTTACAGGTTAAACCCAGCAGTTTAGAAACTGTTTAAGGAATAGTTTCTTCCAGGAACCAACTACTTTGCTGTAAGTGGCATTCAGTTCCCACGTATTTCTGAGGAAGAACACAAACCAAAATCTCATTTCAGTGGGCTTGTATGTGCCTAGATCTAAAGTGCTATCAAAAGCATAGTAGTTGAGGATTCAATAGTTAATGAAGTCAGTCAGTGCAAGGACACGTAATTAAATGGTTAGCCATATCTTCCCAAGGGTAGGAACTATCTCCTGATATACAAGTAGATTATTTCACAACCTCTTCTATTTTTCTCAACATTAGTAGACTCTTCATTAATTTTTATAATTATTGCACATGATATTAATTTGTTATTACCAAGCATTCTTCTACAATAATTTCAAACTCAGGAGAAGGATTGATACTGGGGAAGGGACTATTTGTATATAGTTATTGGATAGAGAGTATCCTGCCACCACTTAAGAAAGCAAAGAAAAAATAATGAATGCTGCAGATATCTTTAGCAAAAACTATAGGAACCATTGATTTTGTATACTTCCGTATCATTATTGGTATAGCAATGAAAGAAAGTAGAGAGAGATGAAAATTACTGGGGGAGAGCTTTTTTTTTTCATTAAAAAAACTCAGACCAAAACCCAGTCAACCCAGGTAGATACAGAAAGGTTTGTTTTGCTCAATTAATTCTTAGCTGCTGGGTATCATACTATTCAGCTTTTAATTTTTTGCCCTGACAGATGCTGTCATGTTTCTGGGTACAGTGCATCGGCTACATTAACATTAGATTGAACTTCATGTGCTGCGAGCACAACTTTTAAGTATATATGTAGAACTAGCATTGCTATATGTATATTTATGAACGAAGCAGTAGTTGCTGTTTCATTCATTCTGTGCAGTTATTTTACATTCTTCCAGCAAACTAGTATACCTTAGCTTAAATCTATATGTTTATCCTTTGTAAGCTGTATTTATTGAACTTAATTTAGAATCCAGTGGCTTTAGAGTTGCACATTGAATGCACTGTTGCTTTGTCTTTATTGAAAATTTCTTAAGGGTTGCTTTCAGAACTTGCCTCATAATGCTAGTTGCTTTCAAAGGAACAAAACCCAATTTAACTATGCAGTAAATTGTTAGTGCTTTCACTGGGGAAGACAACTCGCTTAACAGTTCATGTATCTGTACGTTGTGACAAGGGATATGCTGCAAGTCCAGTCCGCATTACCTTGTTTAGGGTGAACTGTACAGTGCAACAGTATTTTTGAAATGGGATAGCAGGGAGGAGCTGCGAGCAGTCGTTGGGAGTGGTGTGGGAATACCAGGGGTGTCTTCACATGGGAATGGGCCACAGTGGGGTGCACGGGTGGGGAGCGGCCGCGGAGCAGTCTGTCTGCAGCTGCTGCAACAGCTCGGGGTGGTGAAGTCCCTGGGCGAGGCAGTGGCTCTGTACATTGCCAGCAGACTGGCAAGGAGTAGAATTCTCCACTGCTTCCTAACGTGTATGTGTGTTCCTTTGATTTTCAGGGAGACGGTCTCAGACCAATAACCAATGAATTTTTGAACAGCAAAAAAGAATTAATAAAAGTCCATGGAGAAAGTAATATATATTTAATAGAATAAGATTTTGCTTACTGTACTAAGGGAAAAATAAAGTGTGTGTATATACATACTTACATATATGTACACACACACACACTTTATATATGCAGGTGTATATATATACACACACACTTTAAATTTATAACAGAAATATAAAATGGAAAATTTGCATGTTTTAAATGCTCATATATGAAGCGGTAATTAAGGCAATCCAACCTACTTTTTCCCCCTAATTTTTATCATGCAGTTCATCTTATCTAACTTTTAAATGCAACTTCATTGCCTTCAGTGGAAAATGTCCGGTTTTCAGCAGCCTAAGTGAAAGGAGAAGGCGGCATGATGTGCTTTGAAAATACCATATAACACTGTATGAAAAGCCTTGAATTAACTTTTGAAGAACACAAGATAGTCACTAAATTGTGATTTTTTCCAAAGCTTTGTGGTTAAATCCCATTTTATATTTATATGCACTATGGAATAACTAATATAGATGTCTTCCTGACACTAAAGCTTGAGTTTATTGGAAAAGACAAACATGTGGTTGAAAGCTGAGCTAGACTGTAGCTTTTCAAAATAAAAGAGATAAAAAGATAGTTGTAGAATAAACTGCTCTAGCTTACAAAACAGACAACAGAGCTCTTAGTTAATGAGGAATAGTTGGTACAGAAATAAATGAGTGTACCAGGCGTTTTAGGGCTGATTCTGTTTCTGACTGAAATAGTAATAAAGTTTCAGTGAATTAAATAAGGTTTTTCTATTTCTTAATCTCTCAAGATTTCATTAATAATAGAAATACTTCAGAATTTTACTTAACGTGCTTAAGTCTGATGATGAGAAAAATAAGAAACAGCAGGACCAATAAAGAGCACTCATTTAAGTTCAATGGTATAGATTGTCTACTGTGTAATCTGCACCTTTTGCAACATTAAACAATCTTTTTCTAGAAAAGTAAAATATTCTGTACTGAAGTTTTATTTTACAGAATACTCTTTTCCTAATATGCAGTGAAATATAGACTAACTTAATAGGAATTTCATGAAATTATCCAGGAGTTTGTCACATTAATTAGTGTTTCTGAGCCTTTAAAATCAATACAGTAAAATGCTGACGAACTTACAGTATACACAATCAAAGGCTCTAAACCAAAGGCTGGATGTTTTTCTTGGTTAGTGTAGCATGTACAATGTCTAGTTAACACTAGGAATTGCTGTTACTATTTACTGTCTTCGAATTTAACAGTGCTTGGTTTTAATGACTGTTTAGGGGGTTTGGTTTCCATACATTACAAACATTATGCATGAAACAGCGATGTTTTCCAGGCATTGCTTAGTTCAAAGGCAGCTCTAGTTTTGGGGTTTTTGTTTTGTTTTATGTTTCATACTTCATCCGAGAAAGTATCTTTCATATTTAGAAGTTTACTTTATGCTTTGACTAGTAACGTTTTATTCTACTCATCTTTTATTCTTGCATACAGTAGGATATTCTTGCAGCAAAGAGAATTGTGATTATTTCCATGTAGCACATTCCAGAAACAAAAATAATGTCTGCTGCGCTTTTCCTGTCTCCCAAAACGAAGACAATGGATGAGGATTAAGGCCTGAGCTACCTCTGCTGAGGCCAGGTTCTCTGTCAACTGTACTGGTCCCACACCAAGCAGCCTAGCTGAAAAAAATCACAGATCAGGGGTGTTCAAAAGGGCCCCAGGTATTATTATTCAGCCTAATCTTAGACTATTCATCTGCTGATAAATCATTTATTTTGACATACAGGGAATATCCACTACAGAACTAATCTTAACTGTATATTGATGTATAATTCCTTTCTTTTGCCCATTAGTGTCTTCTATGGTGTGCATATGAATTGTGAATATGGAATCTGTTTACTCAGAAAGATTCATATGGTCAAGTTTTCTGTCTGTTTACTGGCTTAAATAAATGTTTTCAATTTAACACAACAATTTGTAATGAATACTGTGAAACAAAGTTAAATGAATGAGTTCTTGAAATAGAAATTATAATAAAAATGCTTTTCTGCCCTCCAAAATATTTATTTTAACATGTGGTCACATTTTCCTACATTTTCACATTAATCAAAATCTTATTGTTCTAGAAAAATAAATCTTCTTTTCCCTTCGTCTAGTTTCCCAGCTCTTACGCAAATTAAAGAACAGACACACAGGCGTAATTTGTGGTTTTAAAATAAGGAAAATTGTGTAAGTTCATGATATCTTTAAAAAGTATCATGCCAAGCAGTGCTCTCATGTAGCCTCTGTTTTGTAGTTTACCTGTTCACTTCAGCGAAAGGCAACAGTTTTGTGTGATAATCCTTTGATTACTGAGTCTTCTGAAATTTTTTAAACAAAGTAATCTTTATGTCGATGTTTGGAAGGAGTTTCTAAGGCTCTGGGATGTCCGCTGAAGCTCCAAATACAGGGAACAGTCCACAGAGAACACATCCTTTCTGTTTATTTGGAAGTTACCAGGAGAACTCATTTATTTTAAAGGAGGCAGATGGGGGGGCACAGAGTACACCCCCAGTGCTGTCTGGCTTCTGGTGTTCCTCTATGTAATCCTCTATGTTCTTTCCATTCAGATTCATAGAAACAGTTTGAAAGAAACTGACTATAAATATCCAGTCACTTTCAAGAAACTTTTCTTGGCAACAGAAGCTAAAATCAAGCACCGTATCAAATAAAATGCGAAGCATGCTACAAAGCTTATCTGCTTTCTCTTGAAGAAAGCTTTGCGAGTGTAGCCGCGAGCCCGGAGCTGAATCACCCAGTGCTGCGGCAAGCAGAACAACTCCAAAGACTTAAGAATCATTTTTTAAAATCGTTTTCTCTGTTAAAACTCACCAGTGCCCTTCTTCTGCTTCTCCAGGAAGTTGTACCCGTCAGCACCTGCTGAGGGCTTCGTTGATCAAACTGGCAGGTAAAAAAATTCCTGTAGAATAAAGCCAGACCAGCTGGCTTTGAAGAGAAACCCCCCAGTTTGGGTTGTGTTTGCCTCACTCACCCTCTCCTCCTCAGCCCCGGGCTTTTTCTCCTTCGGTTGTTGACCTGTGGGCTGCGTGATGCGGGCGCACAAGTGTCTGGCAGGCCAAGGTGCACCTGCTTCTGTCACTCCCAAGTAAATTTAGCTGTAAAAGGTATCACTGACAAACAGACCTTTGTCAGCGCTGGCAAACGAAGGCGGCATTGCCGTCCCCCTTCCAAGCGCGCTGCGAGTTCCAATGGAAAATATCAAATCGGTCGTCTTATCCAGGAATCGCCTCTTCGAGAAGAAGGAAGGCCAAATTGCTTGCACATGGCAAAAAACTTTCCTCCTTTACATAGATGTTAAAATTGCAGTATTCCAAGAATAATCTCTGAACAAGACGGGGTTTTGTTCTATTAATTGTGGCTGGAAGGAAACTTTTTTTAATGGAAATACAGCACACACATATTTCAGTTCAGGTTATTAAACTGTGTTAAGTATTAAAGTTGATTGCCTTTCTTTTCACTAACTCATTGTGCTTTTTTATCCAAAGAAATATTAGAAGACTAAAACCTCTCAAATAGGAGATATTAATCTCATTCCCAAAATTAGAAAGCGTGCAGTGTTGAGAGGCTGCACGTCAAAATTACATGTTCGTAGCACTTATGCAGTGGGAAGCTAGGAACCAACCACTTTTAAAATGGGAGCTAAAGTAAATGGAGACCCTTCTGAGACAAGCGATCAAAACCTGGTGTTCTTGTCCTTATTGGATTAAGGTAAGAGTATTTGTCATTTATATCTGCCCCTTGCTTTTTTTTTCCTTCCTGGAAGTGGCTTCTGGTGATTGAAATAGAAAGATGTAATTTGCATCAGTGTGTCTTATCACAGAGTTAAAAAAAAGAGTCACCAACGTAGGTTTGCCAGGATTGGTAGTAGCATACCTAGATACTCCATTTTCTGCTTGAAAACTATGTCATAAACTCAAAACAACTTTAAGGGAAAATGTCAAAAGTGTGTATTTTACTACAATATGCTGTTTAAAAGGAGCAAAATGTTCCCTCTAGAAAAGTGATGAGAAAAAGTGTGGGTCAGGAGCTCTTTGTAAAGTAAACAAGGTTCCTATTTACTTACTTGTATAAACAACCACTCACCAAGCTGTATGTCTCTGCAGGGGCACCCTTTCAGATAAAAACATGGACCTGATTGGCATCATCCTGTATCCATGGAAACGTTTTAAGTACCTCTCTCTCAATATGTACTTCTCGTATTCAGGGTTTAAAAGCTGAGTACCGAATAAGTAAGTGTTTTTATTTAATAATTATAGAGGAGGTACTTTGTGGAAGCTTGGTTCTTCGGGTTTGTATCTGTCATAATAAAGATCTTATGTTTTCATCATATTTGATAAAATCGTGTTTCATTTCAAGCCTGCTATCAGCTCTCATTCTTAGATTAAAAACAACGTTCAAAAAGTCCTAATGAATGAAAATTCTGAATTTTTTGACGATCCATTACTGTTTGAAAAACAATGATCATGGTTCATATTACCATCAGACTTAGGCACTGCTCTAATTGCATTAAGCTAGTCTGTTTTTCTCTCTTTCTGAAAAAGAAATAGGAAAACATACTAAGAAATCAGACTTTTCTTTTGGCAACAGCCATACCCACCTATGTCGCTGTATAGTGGGTCACAGAAGTGGAGAGCTTAACAATCGTCTTGAAACTGAACCAGAAGACTGAAAATAAAGGAGATGCTTTAGCACAGAAATAAATCAAATGCAAAATATTAATTTTCCTGTTAAGGTGTGTCTGCCCTACTACTTAGTTAAAATATCAAAGCAAAGAACTAGCAGAAATAAGGGATTTTCTGTCTCCATATTTCCATGCGGAGAAAGAAGCATAGGCACAAATTATATTTGTTTTCAAAACTATCATTCCAAAGAAGATCCTTTGCAGATCAAACGTAGTTATTTCAAAGTTGCCTTGGCTCAAATTCAGAACTCTTTCAGAATTCCACCTATTAACTGGTCAACTCATGCATGCTTTTAAAGTAGTTTGATTTACAAAGTATGAAGATGAGTGATTACTATCCATTAGTTAACATTGTGTATGTATTTTTCAAAAATCCTATCTTAATCTTGTTGATGGAAAACATTTTCTTCACCTGGGCCAGGCTGTAACACTAAAATGCCTTGCTAATTACAACTGCCATCAGAAAAACACATTTCTGTCTAGGAAGATGCAGTAGTTCTCACTGAAATCCAGCTGGTTTAGATTCTTGGTTTGCTAAGTTTGTATCTCTGCATATTATTTTCATTTACTGCTGTTACTGTTTTTATTTGCCACCTTGTCTCGACAGCCCAGTCCCTGCTGAGTGCAGATGGCACAAATGTTCTCTCCACTGATAAAGCTGGAACACCGTTTGTAGAAACTCTGTAAAACTTTGCCATCTAATGAAAGTTGTTACCTTTTCACATGCTAGATTTTCCATATCAGGCTTATACTTTTATTTATGTATATGCATTTACAAATGTGTAAAGGTTTTATTTGAGAAGTATGATTGTGGTGTGGGCCAGTTGAACCCGCTTGAAAGCTTCAGTGGGTAATCTGCCTGTGGGCTGGCCCATTCGTCCTGCAGATTGCCACGTGAGACCTAGGATTGTGATTGCTCTCAAGAACTTTTACTCTGAGCCAACTAAGCATATCAGAGAGGTGAAACTTTCAGCCTCCGGGGAAGGATGCAGCACACATGACAATTTTGTACATTTCCCTTCTATCATGTGCGTGTCCTTACTACAAGGTCAAGGTTGCTGGGGTACTAACTGAGGAAGTAGAAAGAGAGACTAGTCTCAGCTCAGCCCTCTGCGCATTCAGTCTGACACGGACAAGAAAGCTCTGACCTTGTTCACCATCCTGAACAAATAAAATTTCAGTTATGTACTTGAATGGCAGGATTGCTCAGGTGCACTGCAAAATACAGTGAAGGCTGGGCTTGACCCTGCTGCACTGAAATTGGTGGAACGGGATTTGCCCTGTTGCCCCTTTGTAGTGGGCAAAAATCTGATTCTTCCTAGCCACAGATCTCAGGGAAAGAAAAGGATGAGGAAAATTGATAGTGGTATCACTTGGGCACATAAATCTTCATCTAAGTAATATGTTCTCAGCTTTATGATTTTTAGCTTTTTAATCCAAGATGTCTTTTTTTCTAGCATTTGTTAAAGAATCACTTCCAAAATGCTAGAAAGTCAGCCTGAGCATATTGCAGATAAAATCTGTCTCCCTTCTCCATCACGTAAAATAGAGATACAACATTTGGCCTATATTCAGTTTTTCAGGTGCTAAAAAGCTATGACAAAACTGCACAGATCGTATGATAATGGGCATATTATACAACTCTAGATCATCATATGCCCAACTTATTATTACTATTTTAGTTTTCCACAGACCACTTTTATAGCACCGTCAACTTACATGTACTTCACAAACATAAAGGCTCATTGCATGTTTTTTGAATTTATAGATCAAATACAAATAAGCGGGGAAGAAACCAGGAAAACATTTGAGAATACGGCAAAGGTGTAGGGAGTATTGCTGTGAAAAGTGAGCTAGGTTGTTTGAAGGCTTTTAAAGATCATCAGCAAACTAAACTGTAGACGAGGAATTCTCCAGGAAGCGCCTCCTGTTATTTTGGAGCCATCAGAGTGAAAATGGGCCCTAAATTCTGACCCTTCCATGCTTGAAACATACCCAGCTGAAAAGGACTGAGAGAAAAACCTGACTGACTAAAAAGCAGCTGCATTTGAGGAACGTGTATGCAACAAAGGCGGCTCAAATTTGGGCTTGAAAAGGGGTGGGAAAGCTGAAAACACAGAATCTGCTTCCACCGGTAGGAGCAGATAGTTGCCAGGAGGGAGATACACAGTTACAATACCAATGCAATAGAGTATGAACCCCCCGCATTCATAAATGTACTCAAATACATGCATACAGCACTAAACATATGTATGTGAGGTTGCATGTGGTGATCACTATATGATTGTGCAGAATCCGAAAGCAGAAAGAACGTAAACATACATTTGGCAAGCGAGAGGGAGGACAATGTTATGTAGGTTTTCCTAATACAGAAGATGATCTGGGATTTTGTTCCTGAAGAGAAAGTAAATTGTGAGTTGTATCGACAGTAGAGGTGTGGTAGGAAAAATGTGAGTTTAGCCGCAGCATTCTGAACAGTTTTGAGGGAAGGGTGTAGGGCAGGGTTCAGGTAGATAAGGTGAGATGTCTGTCCGTTTAAGTGGCGGTTAGTGGTGGGGAGCCACATTTCGAAGTACAAGAACTTCATTTAGGAAACAAGTTGCACTACGGAATTTCAGAAATATGTAGGTCCATAAGTTAAGAAAGGGAATGGAGTGAATACAGAGTGAGATAGGAGGTAGGGAAGGAGTCAGAAGGAAGAGATGGTGTTTAAGTAGGAATAATTCTGTTTGTGGCAGTGGCTGTAGCCAGAGGGAGGTGCATGCCGTGTTACAGAAACAGTCAGATTTGGCATAAATGCAACTGAAGGCAGGGAAAAAGATAATCACAGAATTATAGAATCATAGAATACCGGATTGGAAGGGACCTCAAGGATCGCCTGGTCCAACCTTTCTCGGCAAAAGCACGTCTCTGAGAGTGGGGAAAAGAGAAAACTTTGGAATATGCTTCTCTACTTTTCCATTTTTTGTGTCCTAAAATGAAAGCAACTTTTCAAAAAGGAAAATTAAAACCACTGAAGGGGAAGGGTAGACGGGTGAATGAGCGTGAGAAGAATCTGACCAGTCACTGGTTCTGCTGAAATACTGTGTCTAAGAGAGCTGTATACACAGCTATGCAAGCACATCAAATGCCTCTACCTCTAGATTTTCTTTAAAAGATTTAAAAGAAACTATGGGGAGAAGTTGCTAATGTAGGCAGAGGAAGTAATTTCTGACACATGGAAGAATACTGTGTAGCCAGTGAGCTTCTGTAATATATGCAAAGCTATATGCAGGCAGGAAGGGATGAGATGACACGGTAGGGCCCAAACTTGGCGTTTCATGCAGAGCAGCCTCTGTGCAGCTCAGTGCAGCCTGTAGCACTGCCTCTGCCACTCCAGATTCACATATAAGTGTTAGGTGACAGCCGGAGTCCATAAGAAGGCCTGTTCCAGGAACTACAAACACCTAACTCACAACAAACCTCTGTCTTACTAGATTTTGTCAGAGTAAAAAAATAAAAAGCGGTTCTGGAATATACGTGAATAGATCTATACCATTGCAATGAAGGAGTGAAAGCAGCGTGAGCAGCTGCAGTCTGTGGGAACTCAGGTACGTATATGCCATTAATTTAAATGTGCTCCAGGATTCTGTCAACAGAGGAAAGAGAGGAGAGCTTCCCCAGGAATGTTTACTGCAGAACAGTTACACTGATTATAAGTTACTTCAAAGTAATAAATTAATAGTGACCTTCTCTGCCAAAGTATGATTTATTACAGACTGATCTGCTTTTTTGTATGACTGTTTTACATACTAATTGCCAGTATAGTTGCCCAAGAATTGAAATATAAATATGATACGGAGTGATTCATAGACAGTATCTGAAAGCAAAACTGAAAACCTCAAAATGTTACAAGCTTTTAGAACTAAAACATTTTAGTGCAAATCAGCAATATGGTGTATTGTCAAATTAATTATTTGAAAAGGAGTATTTATAATAAACATTGGAAAGGATCAGTGGAATAAAGGGTTTCACTAAACATTCCCCATTTCATGTAAAAATTATTCAACTCCTGTTTCTGCAAACCATTTTTCATATTTTGCTATTGTCTCCCAAACTCTTGCAAGCTCCAGTTTTATAAATATGTTCAATAGATAGGAGATTTATTTTGCATTTGTCCTGGTGTCCGCAAAACATACCTACTAATAAGTGAATGGGCCTCCTTGTTTTAAGCCTTTGATAACATGTGAATAGTTGATTTGAAAACTATTATTTTAGGGGGATCTGGTACCACAGCCATACACAAGATTGCCTAATGTTTCTCATTGAGATTTTTCATTGTTTGTGAGATGCCAAATTTCAACTTTCAAGATTTAAAGTTATCGTTTCTGGGTATATGCTTTATCCTGTTTTTTCTAGAATGATTCAGCAGTTACTTGAAATGAATAGGAGGAGAGGTATTCTAGATTACGTATATTAAAAAAACATGTAAAGTTGTTTAACTGGGAATCTCTAACACTTACAGGTTCTGGAATAATGGAAGAAGTTCAGGGACAGTCTTAGGAATGTACCTGGTGCCTGCCCAAATGGCGTATCTGCTAAAGAGAAATTCACCAGGAAAATACCAGGTTGTATGTGCTTGTCTGAGGCTTCAGTTGGGAATCTTCTGGCACCAAAGAGGGGGAGGAAGTGATTAAAAGCTGTTGGCATGCCTGTGTGCATAGAGCCAACTTAGAGCTGCATGGCAACTAATTCTGATATTTGCAATATTTTAAGCACTGGACATTATTTTATCACAGAATCTAAGAACTTACTAAGGTGCACACTAACCTGTGCATGTTTTGCATTGTGTACGGGCAGATGTGTCAGCTGCTGTCCACTCCTTATCTGCTCGGTCTCAATTTCTAGTGCAACAGGATGAATATATATGTTGTTCTTTACTCCTTTTTCCTGCTCCTTGGAATGACACAGGGAACTAACCTCACCTTGACTTCCTCTCTTTGTTCCATCCTCCCAGCTCTTGGTATGGCTGCAAGCATTGTCCAGCCTTCCAACTAGCAGACAGAAAAAATTCTAGTAGAATTCATACATTCCGAAGAACTGAGTTGCAGTAGCCATTTGTATGTACAAAAATGTAATTCTAATTCACTGTTGTTTTTTGGCATTAATGTACCATATTCATTGAGACTGAGACAAAACTGCTGCCTCTAAGAGCCACTGATTTGGACAATTATCCAAAATCACATTATAATAAATGGCAGTCTTAGGAATTTTGATTAACCTCTAAATAAATGTTACTTGGGAAAAACCCTGTCAAATGCATTAATGATAAGTTGTGAAGTAGTAGTAATTGCAGGCATGGCGTTATAGATAACATAGCTAATTGATATCACCCTCTCAAACATGTATAGCGCATCAGCTGCCATGAAGCTGGAGTGATTATAATAGTATTTACAACAGTTTAAATAAATCAGGTAAGATGAGTAAAATGGAAACTTAGGGTGCTTGCCACGAACAGCTCACTTGGTCATTTAATGGCTTTACTTTGGGCAAGTATTTCTTGGCCATTAACACTTCCAGCTTTCTGATGAGGTAAGTATACACTGAGCTGCTCTAATTAGATCTTAAGGAAATGTCATGTGGTCCAGGTTGAAGACTGTAATTAGTCCAATTAGTCTATACAGGCTGAAGTAATCAGTCAGGTCCAGGGATTGCCTGGAGAGCACAGTAAGGAGCAGCAGGACGTGGGCCAGGGCCAGGACTTGGAGGTGAGGCTACTGCATCGCTCCTTAGTCTATCCAGGGGACTGGGCCAAAGACAGGACTGGTGACAAAGGTACAACAAAGCAGGGGCTTGTCCAGGAGGCAGCTACCCACAGCAAAGGTCTAGTGTCCATCCAGAGACTACTACACTTATAACATAGCTCCAGCTAATTAAGGCCCTGGGCTGAGCTTGAGTGGAGCTCATGGGTCTGGGGGCATAGGTGTGGGGGAGGCCCCGGGTGAGGCTTATCAGGGCCATTACAGCCTGTTAGGGCAATCAGAGTCTTGACAGCTTCTTCCTTTCTCTTTCCCTTATCAATGCTTGCGGTCAGTGTTCACAAAATACATCTGCTTAGGTCACCTTTCCTCATGATGGTCCTAAGGATCAATGTGTTTTGGATGAGTTCAGGTTGAGATTACAAATGGAAGTGGAGAACATGTCCTTGTCTGGCAGATGTGTTCCTAGAAATGCAGTAGAGATTATACATGCAGACTCTAGGGAAGAGTGCCCTGGCTTCCCCCCAAAAGGAAGGAATGACACATATTTGATGAAGTTGCAGTGCTGTTGGGAAAATAAAGCTGAGACTAAAACCTCAGGCTACAGAATATGCTTTGTAAATGCTGGGTTTTGAGGAAGAATTTGCAGGTTAATGTAATTATTTTGCTGGGTTATTCTGTCAATTTAAATCAGCTTACTTATAGTATAAATCCATGAGATCAATTTATGACCCTCTAGTTAGGAATAGCTCTTGTCCATTTTCAAATGAAAACTACTAGTCTTGAAACTTCCACTATTCTGGTAAGGGTAAAATGCCACTATTTAGCCCCTAAGTATAGTCAAAACAGTGTGAAATGAGCCCAAGTCCTGTATTTTCTCTAGGTTGCCTTGAACGAGGCTTTGCTAACTATGTACAAAAGCAGTTCATGATTTCAAACAGGGTTTTTTTTTTGTTTGTTTGTTTGTTTTTAAAGTAACATGATGGATTTATTCAAGTAAAAGTTATCCTGCTTCTGAACTCCTTCCCCCAGCTCCTGCCCCAAATAACAGAAAAGCCAAAATCTCCATAAGGAAGCAGAGCTGTTCTGTGAACACTAATGTGTTCTTACCACTTTTGTCAATTATACGAATTTGTTTTGTGGTATTAAAGCTAGCATGAAGGACTACTTTACAGTGAATAAAGTATTCAGTCTTAAGTGCTAAGAACAATTTTTTAAGCTGAAGTTTTTCTTTTGAGGGTTGTCCAAGGTTTCATTCCATGACTTCTTCCTAAAGCTACGGCTACATAAATCAGGACAGAAGCATACCTGTTTACACAGCTGTGCCAGGGGAATGGTGCAGGAACTTCACCTTGCCAAGGGAAGGATTGCACCCTGGCAAGGATCAACTCCCTCTCTCATTCCTAACTTCTTTCTCAACGTTGATGGGTAATAATTTGTATCATAAGAGCAGGCAATGGTGCAATGCCCCTGACTGATCAACTGTGATTTTCCTAGCTGACTGAGAAGTAAACCTCAAGGAAAGGTGTTTTTTTTTTTCTTGTTTTTTGTGTTTGTGAGGACCAGGAGACAGCCTCTCATCTCCTTGGGAATGCTTGAACATAAGTTCACTAATGGGAAACATTATACACAGTTCCATCTATATTTTCCCAGTCATTTTCCATGCACCAGTCCTCAGCCAACACAACTGGCATCATTCCCACTGAACAGACACTAATTTGCACCAGCTGAGGTCCTGGATCTTATGTTACTTTTATATTCATATACTGTTGTCTGGGAAATGTCAATAAAGCACACAGGTTTTGAAATGGATAAGATACATGAGCACAACATAATTATTTTACATAAGGACTTGAATCATAACTGTTACTTATGGCTGGTATACTATGATATGCTTTCTTTATGACCCTATCTTAAGCTGCAGCTCACTTGACCTAAATTCTGCTGCAGTCTTCTGTTGCAAAATATTGAAAATTCGGGCCCTGCTGCAAGTAAATTTAAAAAAAAATGGAAGTCTTTACCAAAATGATACGATGAATTCAGCATTGTATGGCATTTAGTCTTATATTGCATCCTATCGATTTTATGCCAGACTTAATTTTTCATTTTTAAGCAAGCTGCAGGCTGCAATATTGGGACCAAGAGTTGTCAGTACAATAAACAGAAGATTTGGGGAGTAGATATGGGGAAGATGAAATTTATCAAATTTGGCAAGGATATGAAGATGGTCTGGGAAGCAGAGCTTAGGATAACAAGCAGCTGTGAATTACTTAGCATCATTGACCATTTAAATAATGGCTATCAAGTTTTCTGGTTTAATTAACAATTAAAATCAAGGGACAGTTCATGCCTATTAGAGCCATTGTGTCAGGCTGCCTGCAAACTTGGGCATGCATCTCTGCATAACTTTATTTTCGGTTAACATCTGGAAGATTTTCTTTGCCGCTAAAGGCAACCACCCCCCCTATTTTAGTTTTAAAAATGACAGTCTGCATCCTGCAGTGTGCGTCTGCAGCAGTGGGTGGATTCTCTGGCAAATTTAATTGCCACAGAATCACACAGGGCCCTGACTATTACCAAATGGTGTGTGATAAACAAACACAGAAACTTATTTTACTAAAGTATTCTCTTCATTTAGTACTTAAATGCACTGGAAGTGGCCTTTTGAAAAGCATAGGTCATGGAACAACAATTGCTATTGGAGTCTCTGGATTGCTTCATTGTTTATTTAACTTGACAGTAGGCTAGCTACAGTTTCACAATTTAGATCATTTATTTTTATGTTCAAAATGTTTGTACAGTAGCAAAACGGTTTAGCGTATCTCTGCAATGGGATAGTGCCTCATTCTGCAGCTGGTCTGGCTTTCTTTAGTTCTGGCTTCATGCAGAATGGGTGCTTCAGGAACCTGGCAAACTGTTAAATCAGCAGTGCTTTCCCTGTTGTGTCAGTATACTGTACTCACAACGAAGAAACCTTGGGAAGCTCATTTCAGTATGATTTTCTGGTGTTTCAGGTAGCCCTGAGGGGAGAAAGAGATGTACTCTGTGATTTCTTTTGAATAAAAGAGCACACAGATATGAAGGTTGAATTCAAAAGCCTCCTAAAGAGAAGAAAAGACAAAGCTATTAACGTGCTGGTGGCATTCTTCTTTGTGTTATACTGAAGTGCATCAGTGAACTTAAGTTAGCTAATAATATGAACATTTCACATTCATGGAGACTTGGAGCAGTCAGTAACAGACCTTATCTCAATCTTTGGTATCCTTCTTCACCCTAATGGTTATGAAAGGCTCAGATATTTTTCATGTGCACTCACAACATCTTTCTGAGACTAGTAAGTAATACGTAATAAATCAAAAGGAAAAATAAGGTCTCCCTCTGCTTCCTTTAGTGCATTTTCATTGACATGCTAGGAGAGTAAGGGAAGAGGAAAAGGAAGAAGGACGAAAGGAAGGTTATTTGAACATGCTTTATTGGAAGGCGTCTCATTTTCTCTCTATAGCACAAGATTCTGTGTCCCAGGGAGACACTCAAACTCTTCTCAAGAGCTTTTGGTAAGGAACCAAGAGTTTGAGCAACAGTGGACATGTTGAACAGAAGAGGACATATTTGTGGTGGCCCATCTCTCTGCTAGCTGCTCTGAATTGAGCACAGGTCTTTTGGTATCTCTGGGTATTATTTCTCTCTTCAGTGGCAAGAGGACAAATCAGCTACAGCAGCAGCAAATACTCACTTAGCTCACTAGGGCTGTCTACAGACACACTGTCCCAGTGGTGGAGAATGAGGCCTTGTGGAATTCACAAGAAGAAGGAAAGGTCTTGGTTCCATGGGTCCGGATACCAGATACCAGCTTGGCTATAGGTAAATTTTCCCGTTCTGTAAGTTCACTATTTGTTCAGGCCATGCATGCATGCAAAAAAGAAGGGTCTGATTTTTTTCAGCTAACACTGGATTTTTTTTTATCCTCTAAGAGCTCCATAAGATTGGCATTATCCTGTAGTAGTGTCACAGCCTGCAGTCGTTTAATGCCTCTTCTTGTGGGGCCAGGATTCCACGCCCAAGTGCATTTAGTAGGTCAGTACAGTAATTTTAAATGTCTTTCTTTCAGTCTTTTGCCATCTTCAATTATACCTTTCCACCCTACTATTTGTGTAATTTTCTTCTGTCTGAAGTCTCTTTACTGTTGTTCTCTATTGCACAGCATGACAAATTACCCATCAAGCCATATCTTTTCAGCCCAGAAATGCGCAGTAACACAGAGTCATGGCATTATCACATGTTGTGCACTTTATTTCCTCACAGTTCATTCAAGTGTGTCACTTTATTTTCCTGCTTCCTTTTGTCATCATGAAGATTAACTGTTTTATTCTTCCTAAACTTTAGGAACAATTAGAAATGCATTACATTGTAAGCTCAGAGCACCACCTATACAATTCTGTATAACTTAATGCTTCCCCTGCATGGCAAAACCCTGTCCATGATTCTGAGTCTTTGCAGAAGCCAGGGCTTTCACCCTTATTATACAGCTGAGTAACCTTGGCTGTGGGCAAGAGAATTATTTGTAGCCTCTGGCCACCAACCAAATTAACTGTGAGACACCATTCACTTTGACAGTGTGCACTAGATTCTCTTGGGAGTTATGAAACTCTCTGGACCTAATGTGTACTGTGCCCACAATTTCTCCTCTCCCTCCTCTCCTTTCTCCCGCCTATTTAATTCAAGATAAATACCAATAATTGTACAGCTTGTGCTGAGATATCTCCCAGGCATTACAAGTATGTGTTAGAAAAATCAATTGGAACAGCTCAGAGCATCAACAGGGCTACGGCTGATACATACATAAAATGCATCTTTAGAAATTGTGATTAAGATGATACAAAGTTTGTTGTTAGAGCAACCAGTCTCTCATTAACATTCCATGAGGACAGTGTGGGAGTTCAGGGGCCAGTAGCTCCCAAAGCATTAATGCACAGTCTGAGGAGAACTGCAGGAATAAATGCAAAGCTGTCCTCATAACGTATCTGAGATGTGAGACAGGATCTGTTCGGGCAAACATGCCCAGTTCTTCTTTACAAGCTATTTTATGGATCAATAGGAAGAATGGTTCTTGAAAGGGAGAAAAAACACTTCTGCAAGGCAAGCTAGAGGGATTAGGACTTCAGGTAATCAGAAATAGCACTAAGCCTGTGGGATGAAATTTGGTTGGAGATAACTTGATATACTTTCAGATTGTTACTAGCAAAATGCTGACTGTTTAATACTGTTAGATTTTATGATTTTTTAAAATACTTATATGTAGGAAAGTATGAGGGCAGAATATAACAAGCTGAAAGTGTCGTGGTGCCAAGGATGCCAAGAGCCATTTGCAGATTTGTGTTAGTGGTCCAGTAGCTCGAAGAGTGGCAGATGCTGAGAGACTGGTCTTGAGATATGCTGGAAGAGCTGAGCACTGCCAATAGCTGTTATAGGCACAGGTTAGGCACCAGTCCAGACTCTAAATTAATCTAATCCTAAATAAGGTTTCTGTCCCACCCTCTGCAGCATTTTACCATATACTGTGTAGTATTTACCTATTCTGTGCCTATTCCAAGCCTTTCATGTTGGCTTTTAAAAAATCCCAGGTATTAATTAGCACCACACATAATTTAATTATGATTCTTTTTTCAAGCATATCTTTACAGGCTCAATGGCAAGATTAGTATAGAAAGAAAAATGCATGAAGAATTTTAAAAAAGTGTGACTTTTAAATGAAAGAAAAAATCTTTTTACTTCAGTTTTTGCAACGTTTTGTAATAACTCTAAATTAAATTGGTTTAAATGGGACTGGAAGCTCTGGCTGTTGCAGTTCATTTATCTTGTAATGTTTTCTAATCCATTTGCTTTAGAGTGTCAGGTAGGAGCTGGTAATAGAAAATCCAGCTCCAGTAAGTTTCTCCATATATCCCCCTTACGGAAATTTGTTACTGCAGCTGATAAACATAATTATACAAGCTTTGTCACACAAATCACATTATAAAAGGTTCCAAAAAACTTGACAATGTTGACAGTTGTTTTCAGCAAATGGCTGCTTTACTGTAGCACTGTCAATGTTGATGTCCTTGTGCACATGTAAAAGAGCAATGTGATTAAGGCAAGCTTGTCCATGCTAGTTATGAGCCAAGTTTTCAATCTCCTCATGGCACTGAAAGATTGCTCAGCTGTTGCAGATAAGGCAAGAATAGCTAGCAGATTTCTGCCATTAAAAAAAAAAAAAAATATCCTTCTCTTTGGGCATGCGTCTATAGGAATTTGTAACATCTGCTACTGACCTTAAGTTCTAGATAAGAACAGCTCGTATTTGTAAGTCAAATTGATATTACTTGGTTTAGATGATGTACTTCCAAGGAGATTACTGAAGTATCTTTGTAAGAAGAGATTTGTCTAGACAGCAGTCTAAAGCACGATATACTTTTGTAAAGTGGTACAGAAGTGAATTATCACCATTCCTCTCATGCCACTTACAACTGCAATTTATGTCCATCTTATGTTGAATTTAATTTGGACAAATAATGTGTTCTGAGAATATTTCATCTTTATATATGAAAGTTGATGCATGTGCCCTACCTAGAACATCAGTCATCTTTTCCATATTTTTTTTCTCACTATCAAGTAGATGAAAAGAGTGGAAAACTCAGTTCTTTAGCCAAAACTTTGTCAAAGGAAACGAGCCTGAATTAACATGGTCATATCTTCCATCCTATTGACCCTGAATTCTTTATGTAAGATGTCAAAGCCATGGGACTCAGCAGATTTTTTGTCACGTCTGGGTGTGGAAATAGTGGGAATAAGCCAATTTCAACAACATAATCTTATAACAAACCCACGGGGATTTTCCCATATAAATTAGTGCAGACTTTGTTAGTCTAAACATACTCAGATTTCCACTTTGTAACTACTAAAAACTCTTTTGAAAAGCCTGGGTTTCTGACAAGAGCCTGAGGGGGAGGAGGGTGTGGATTTCGGATTGGCTCAGGGAGACCAGCTGTGAGTTTCCCCAAACATTCAGAGTGATGCTCTGCACATCTTGGAATATCATGTATGAGTCTATGCCTCTATGAGAGGATACGGGAAAACCTGTGAACTGAAGCTATCTATTAATGGCTTTTCTGACAAGCTTGTACAGAGACAGAGTGCAGTACTAAAAAGCAGCATTCGATAGTCTTACAAAATTACGAAACCATCCTTTCTCTTCTTGCAACCCAGTGACATGTTCCATGTTCTCCAATCAAATTCTGAAACAAATGTCTCAGACAAAAGCCTTCTTCACTAAACAAGCCCAATTCAAGCCCAGAAAATGGTCCATTCTCTGCACTGAGTGAGGCAGGAGTCTGATCGAAAAAGAGGTTTATGATAGGGTATTCAAACAGCATGACATAACACACAACTAAGGGGGGAAGGCAATAATTTAAAGATGCACTCCTGACCTTAATTCTGCTATTTCCCTGTATTTTAAAACTTGATGCTATAATGTAAACATCTTTATAAAAAAGAATCTTATTATGGGAGATCATGGAGAGCCTTAGCTCTGGGCAGCACCACCTGTGCCTCCTATAATTACCAGGTTTAAAATAAAATTTATAGCAAGTGTAACAAATAGGGCTTTGCTCTTAACAGAAACCAATCTTAGTTTTGCATTTTGCATCATTAGGGTAAAATTAAGTGCTGCAATAAAAGCTACATTGCAGGAAGATGTGCTCATTTTCATGTCACCTTGTGAAATTCAAGGTGACAATACATTTCTTTCCTCCCGCAGTCTCAGATAAAGATTCGTATCCCGATATTCTGGACTCGGAGAGTAGCAGCTTGACTCATATTTTGTTCTCAGGCTCTCTGGTTGAAAACCTAAATCTCATAAATGAAGGGCTGTAATTATCAGCTAGTAAATCTTTCTATCAGTGGTTATTCTTTAAGGTCAATTAGAGTGAAGAACATTTCAATCTGGAAGTATCACGGAGGAAAATCTTTCATGCAGAACTGATGAAACAGGAGCATTTCTCCCTGTACCCGTCTGCTCTCTGCTTTTGTGTGTTCCTCCACTACAGCTGCATGCATTAGCAGGCTGATTCTACTTTGAAAACCCTAAGCCGCATTCTTCAGAACAGTTGCTTGGTGTTGGTCGGATTTCTCTGCAGCCCTTTTTTCCATTTGGAGCCACCGAGGCTGACACATAGTTTCCAAGAACTTCAGCATGTCTTCCGTCTCCTGAATCATCTCCTGAATCCCAAATATTTCTCAAGTGGCTAGCAAAAGAATACCCAGATAATCTTCACCCTGGTGATACAAGCTTTGAGAAGAAAGCCAGATGGGTCTGAAAATGAATTATAAAGTAATTATTTCATTTTATGTTAACTTGGTGTCTTTAATAAGTGTGTACTTTCATTGTTACAGTTAGAGCACTCACAAGATCTAAAGAGACTATGAAATCACACTAATTCTAGCACTAATAACAGCTTTTGTTGGTCAGATGGTAAATGATATTGCATGATGATTCATTTGAAAAAGCAATAAAGCAGCTTGAAAAAATAAAAGATGAGCAATAAAGTAAAACAAAAGAGCTTGTTGCTTTTCCCATAACAACACTTCTTCATTCCTGACCTAGGTTTACTTTTTGCCCCTTCTTTAAGCATCCTTTACATTATATACTAAAAATAAATGCATTCAAGGTTCAAACCTTAAGTCCAAAATTACTGCCTTTCAGATCCTTTATTATCCTTTCAAGCATCTAAAAAAAATAGGTCAAAGCAACACTGCATAATTTGGAAAGTTAACAAAATGTTGTTTATGGAACAAAAATGTAAGTAGATGTAATTACAATAACCTTTGAACACATTGTGTCCCTTCAATTGTCAATGAAATATTTTAAAGAACTGAAGTTTTACACAATTTTTTTTTTGCCTTCTTCTCTCCACAAGATGAAGGGGAAAAAAATAGCTTCAAGTGACATGACATGAAGTCCACCTGGGTCACTGTCCTCTTTCCAGCAACACAAGTGAGCTTTGGCTCAGAACCTCGTTTTGTTCTCACTCAAAACATTGTGCCTAGATACCACTGGGAAGATGAGGACTGAAGATTGACACACAGCAGCTGTAGATACACACCTACATTACGATAAATAAGGCCCTGATCCTGTAAGCAGCCTTGTCCAGACACAGCGCCCCTCCAGATCTCTTCAATTTTTTCTCTTCAATTTCAGTATTATCATGGGCTTTAACTTTCTCCATACTCAAGGCCAAGCAGCTAGCAGACATAACATTGATAGCACTTGATAATGGAGAAACAGTGGGCAAAGAAAAGAAGGAAATATTTATTTTCTGGCCATACCTGAAAATAGTGAAAGACAAAACATTCAATAATTTCTATCCACAACTGATAACTTAAAGAGCCAAATTCTGCTTTGATTTTCTGCTTTCTATACTCTGGATAAACTAGGTTTCCCAAGCTTCAGATCAGTTCTCTCAACATATTTTGGATGAACCCATACCCTGCAATACAGAGTGAAGGAGAGAAGTCCCTAGAGATGTCTGGACAAGACTTGCTTATATGTTCCACCTCTACAGTTCATTTCCACTGGCAGAAGCCACAGGGACAGTGGAAAAGGAGCTGGGCCACTGCTGGCATTTTCAGCCCAATGGGTGGGATTCTTCTCATGAGATAACGTTTTAAGTCTAAGCTTGTCATTTAAGTTCCTGTTGTAGTCAGTGGCAAGAGATGGACATCTCATCACAATTCCTGTTTAGAACTGATGAACCCTACCCTACTGGTGTCCACGAGTCTTATGACTGTCCAGCAAGTCTAGATAGCTTACTTCATGTCTTGAAGTGTACAATGTACTACCAGGCAGGAAACAGACAAGAAGAATCCAAGCACCAGCCAGGATTATTTCTTGTTGCTGT
Organism: Platalea leucorodia; assembly: GCF_965183815.1. NCBI lineage: Eukaryota > Metazoa > Chordata > Aves > Pelecaniformes > Threskiornithidae > Platalea > Platalea leucorodia. The sequence continues at coordinate 83,987,203 of NC_138858.1, forward strand.
CAATTCATAGAATCATAGAATGGTTTGGGTTGGAAGGGACCTTTGAAGATCATCTAGTTCAAGCCCCCTGCCATGGACAGGGACATATTTCTCTAGATCAGGTTGCTCAAAGCCCCGTCCAACCTAACCTTAAACACTTCCAGGGAGGGGCCTTCCATTAAGTGAGCAGCTTCAGGCCATTCTCCCTCTTCAGCCTTCAGGAGCTGAGGAGCAATAGCTCCTGAAGCTTAGGAGTAATGTGACATTGCTGAGTGTTTCTACCTGGGTGTGCCATGCATATGCTCTCCACGCCCCCCCTTTCCTATGCTTGAGTGCTTTAGGGCTTCTGTAATTAAGCCTATCATACATTTCTACAGACAGTACACTTTTCCATCAGTGCTGCTCTTACTTTAAGGCTTAATCATAAGTATAGAAAATGCATGCATATTTTGAGCTACATTTTAGGATTTTCTTCACACAGACTGTGCAATGCATCCACAGTAAATAATTGAAATTAATCAACTAATTGTGTGCCCCTTCTTCCTACCCTGCACACAAACAAACGCAGACAGACACACAACTAGTGCAGGGTTAAAGACAACCTAAATTTCCGCAGCATGACTGTCTTACCAGTTACAAATGTATAGGATGACCTGATCTTTTATCAGATATGGACTGTCCATCAGATATACTACCTGATTTAATCAAGACATGTTTCTAAATCTATTTCCAGAAAATATTGTTTCCACTCAGTGGTATCCATGCAAGAAAAATGAGGCCAGAATAAGCACCTCCTGTGGACCCCGTATACATATAAATTTGAACAATATAGACTTAATAATGCTTATTTAAAAAATTATTGAGAAAGGAGGAATTTTTCAGACTTAGCAGCTACTAATTAGATTGTCCAATGTGGAAAAAAGGAGGATCTGAGGATGTTCTTTTGCACACTGAAGAAAAGTTTTGCACACTTGCAAGGAATATTTAAAACACTGATAATCTAGATTCGGCTTAAGTGTCAAAAATCAATGAATTATGTGACCACTAAATCAATGTCTTGCAGATGTGTCATATATTGATTTACTATTGTATGGATTGTGAGCGCCCTGGACTCCTCATCTTTCCCAAGGTGATCAGGGAAAATGCAGCAGGCTTTCAGGATGAAGACGCAGATTATTTGGTAGGGTATAAGAAAATGCTCTTTGCAGAACTATAGCATGAATTTGTGTTTATGTGCTGGTAGTGAAAATAACAAGGTAATTGCTAAAAATTCCTTTGTATTTTTAAGACGAAGCTGGATGTGAAGCTCATTTTCCCAAATTCTTTAGAATCTTGAAAGCATCAAATTTTTGGCAAAGTTTCGAGACTTCCTTTCTCTTGCTTGATTCATTTAAATCTTGGAAAAAACACAATTGCGATTGATATCTGAAAATTACTTACTATGGAAAGCAGTATCTCAGTCCTTGAAGAATATGTCTGCCATCCACCTGAAGAACTGCAGCTGTGATCAAGCAAAAATATCCAAATCAGAAACCAAATATTAAAAAATATAACTTTTGCAGAGAAAACATGAGTTTTTTTTTTTTTTTCTGTGTGTGTGTGTGTGTGTGTTTGGTATATTTGTTTTATCTGTCTTTATTCAGATCATTGCATAATTAATTGACTCTCTGGTGCCTCAGAAATCTAATTGTACTTGAAATGGGAGCTTATTCACAAGAATGTCTTCGGAAGCATTCTTCCTCAAGTATCTTCATTTACATGCTGCTCTCCAGATTTATAAAGCAATTCCAGACCTATTACATAGCCTAATACAATGGGTAGGCTTTGCTGGTGCCAGGTCCTCTAAATATCTTGACAGTACTCAGAAAAAGACGATACCCCTTGGCTGCAATTGGAGAGAGTGCTGGAGCTGAAGCTGGCTGTGCTTTAATCTACAACACATGTCCTGGGAGGCAGTAAAAACACATCTGTGCTTTGGACTGTGAAGGAAGGTCTGTGTGGGGCAAGAGGTGCTTCCAGCCCTGCAGGGATGCTTGGAGGAGGGTTTTGGGGGCAGAGCTGCAGAGTACAAGGTGTTGCCAAATTATGCCCCATGGTGCTGGTGTTCATCAGAGCCGTGGCAACTCCAGGCTCCATACTGGGACATCTAAGTCCATCTGTTTAATGTCAGGGGCTGTGACATATGACTTTTTTGGGAAAGAACTGTGCATGTACCCCAGTTTTGCTGGCTGATGTGAAGGGAGGAGAGGTAGCTGCTCTTCTCCTGACCGGCTGTCCCTCTTTGTTACAGCTGGTCCCTGAGCAGCAATGGCACGGATGCTGTAACTCCCCTCTGACCAGGGGCTGGTGGTGGCAAAAAGGCTGCTGTGTGCCTCACAAGCCCAGCCACCATCCCATCACCTCAGGCTGTTTTTCAGACGATCTATCAACTTATACCTGCTGTATCAGCTTTGTTAGGAAAAAATGCTTCAGCCCCAGGAATGGTACTAATAATGACGGTGTAGAGGATAATTTCAATGACACCATCTTGGCTCTGGTGCATGGTTTCAGGAAAATGCATCCAAGACAGAATTCAGGCCATTTTAGGACCAGAGACAAGTCATTTAGCTGACTTCCAGCTGATGGAAGATTAAGGAAAATGCAGTAGTGAGTCTCTTGACCTTTTCTGAATCTATTGGCTTGTCACTACATCTGATACTGGCCCCCTCTGCAGGCAACAGAGCTGGCAGGGGTCAATATCACCAAGCACGTTTTGGTTTTTGTGCAAAATTATTTGGTATTTTCCTGATCTGTGTAAATTGTTCTTTAGCAGCAAGAAGCAAGCAGCAAACAGCAAAATGCCCTACAGATGCCTGAAGTAACAGCAACAACACAGAGTATTTTTGAGTTAATAGATGAGTAGGTAATAAGTATTGGGAGGATTAGGGTGGAAGACTAAACTTTAATCATTTGCCTGCAACCTTGGAAAGAGGTATTATATATATATTTAATTCCCTTTTTTTTCCCCCAATTGTGGCAAGTTGGAACAGACATTTTCTGAGGCTTCAAGCCCTATCTACCCTTTTACACTGTTGTATCCATTTTGCAGCTGGGGATCAGAGTGTGCACTGATAATGTGCTTTGTCCTGAATGCTGCTGTTACGTTCCATCATTGCTACCCATACGAAGAGCTTGACGTGGAATGGTGGGTCCCAATGCACCCAGTTTTGGTAGGGAAACAGCATTATCTGCCTCCAAAGACTTGCCTTACAAAGAATGGAAATACTACTAATTGAAATGGAAATTATTTTTTATTTCAGTTGTCTGAAAGGTTTGATAATTACTTTTTTCTTTGTTAAAAATGGTAGGCTACAAATTTGTCTTTGTTGGCAATTCAGGACCTTGTGCCCACACTTAAGATATCAAATCTTCAGGCGACTTCGACAAAACTGTGGAGAATCAGACTTAACACTGCTGATTTGGGTGAATTACACTTCATGCTGAACCTACTTTCCTCTCACTAATTTTTTAGCATAGGTAAAAAACCTTTCAGAACATCTCCATTTATAATAAACCTGTTTTTTTCTTCCCCTGTGACTCTCCATTAAGAAGGTGTAATGCATGCACTGTCTTAGTGCCTGATGTAAAAGTCACTAAGGCCAATGGCAGTATATCCATGCATTTCACTAGACTGTGGTTTGAAAGAATCCTGTGCAAAGAACATATTTTATGGCTCTGCAACACAAATATCCTTTACTTTTAATGGAAGCTTTGCTGGCCCTAAATAAGGTGTTTTTATTAGTCTGTAGCCTAATGCAATTTGTTAATGAAGATGCAATTTAGCCTCTCTGTTAAATCTAAAAAATATATCTTGAACTGTAGTAGGTAGCATTTGACATGGAAAAAAGGATTCTGTAGCAACAGCAAAACCTGCATTTTTTGCATGGCAATGCTATTTATTTTCATTTAAGATAATCAGACGTTTGATAGAAAACTGGGGTGGCACCAACCATTTGAAAATACTTTGTTAAAGGCTTTTTTCTGAAAGGATCAGGCACAGTTTGGAAAGCCAAGAGCTAAACCCTAATGGCCAAGTTCTTCAAACAAACGTGTCAGCAAAAGTAGTTCCAGTGGATCAGGAGCACTGCTTCCTTCAATGACATTACTGAAGAAGATAGGCATGTTTGGTACTGGCCCTTGGCATTTAGTCTGTTCTTGCAATCCCAAGTATAAAAACCAATTTAATGTGTCTTTTTGATTTTATTATGGAAATGATATTGGACAGTCTTCATCTGGCACAAAAAGAGTGGCAAGATTCCTTGTTTCTCCTGATCTCTGCTCATGTAAGTATAGAAATTTGATATCAAGCCATGCACACTATTGCCGGTTGTTTTAAGGCCACCGCATTTACGCCTTTAAATGAAAACCTTTAAAAGAGTCATTATAATTATAGACAGCAGCCTTGTTATTTAATTACATCCCAGTGTAGCCTGTGCAACTCAAAAAGTTTACAGGCAGTCTAAGAACCGAGAAGTTAAATGTATTTTAAAATGTGTACACTGTGGTGCTTCTGAATAATTCTTTGCTACTAGTCAGTGCCAGCTCAGAATTTCACACCCTTGAACAGATTGACTAGTTTGGCTTGTGTAATAGGTACCCTGCTATCCTGGACTACTTGGTGGGTGGGTGGAGATGGGTGCTTTTGGAAATGCCAATTGATAGCTAACCATAACAAATCAGAGTTATGTGTGAGTTGAGAAGGTAGAAACAGTTATCTAAAGTAAAATGGATCTACTGAGATGCCTAGGAGGAACCACGAAACTAGAAAGGATGCTTTGCAAATCAGCCAAGACCTGGTTTTGAGGCCATTGACAAGGTTTTTGGTGGGGCTTTTGGGAAGCAGCCGTAGGGATGCATGAGCTGGTTGGCTAAATCTGCGGGTAAACTAGCCCTGCAGTGATGCCTTGTTGGCGGTCCACTTATCATAACAGAATTAGTCTCCATGACAGTATTGAATTGCCTGTCATCCTTTTGCTTTCTAAACAGGAAAGAAAGGTACATGGGAAGTCTAGAAAAGGGGAACTTTAATTCAAAGACTCCATATAATGCCCTCCTCAAAATATTCACTCCCATTGTGTAAGCTACCAAGAAAAGACTACTGTCTTTAAATCAGTTATGCGTACTATAACTCACTGAGTAAAACTTGGTGGATTTTTGTCTTTCCACACAGGCTGGTATCTTGTGTTATTTAAGGAAGAGCTTACTTGAGGTTTGGGGTTTTTTTTTGCTTTCTAAAAAAGACATCAAAAGAAAATGCATTAATTTTTAGTTAATTCTTACATTGGAAACACTGTTAATGGTGGTCTCTGTTGTGAGCAACATCTTTGTCTTGGAGTTACTACAATATTTGGCAGTTGAAAGACTTAAATACAAGCTTCACTGTTAGCTTAATGAGCTGACTTCTGTCAAAGTCACCTTAGCCCAACAGGTCTGGTCAGAAATATCTGCAATTCTCCCAGGTCTTGGGAAGACAGGCTGCTTGAGATCCTATAAGGCACTGCTGGCAGCACACAGCACATTCCTGGGTTTACGGGCCCTACATGATATTTCAGGCAGCTCTTGTTTCTGCGGCTATGACCTGTTGCTGAGAGTCAAGCCACTATGTAAACACGAAGGACTTCAAACTCACAGTGTGCTGCTTTCCAGAGCAAGTGGTCATTTGTTCCAGTTTCCCATGACCACATTACTGCTTGGGTTTGCTGTTCAGAAAAATACATCAATTTGCAGCATTAATGCTAGACAGGGAAGAGGGGTTGGAAATACGGGCTGCATTAGTACATATTATTAAATGTGCCAAGAGGATAATGTTACCTTACCCCCGGTTTCAGCACTTTAAAACACTCTCCTTATTAAAATAAAAAATGTTCAAACATTCAAACTTGTGTAGCCAAAATCCAACTTAGGAAATAGATTATTTAGCTATTAGCAAGATGATCTGACTTTTAAACTCCATCCGTGATACCAATTCCTCCACTGATGCCATTCAAAATCACTTATTTTTCATTGAATTTATAACTCTGTCCAGAAAGAGAAAGGAAATCAATATCAGGGAGTGATTTACGTTATGCTGGATTTTACTGCAGCTTGGCATTGTGAATGAATCTTTGGAATACTTGAAAAGTACATAAGGAAAAAGTCAAATTCTAATTTGCTGAAGAAAATATTCCAACATGGTGATAAGTGAGGTAAGCAAAAAATCGAGGCTTAAAAAACATTCTGAGCAATTGCTGTTTCAGCTGTCCCAATCCACAAGCTGGTATTAAAACAGACTGGTAGTAAAAAACATTCACAGCCTTTTTCTACCTGAGAATATTAACTCTCACTCAGTGGCTGTTACACAGAATTAATGTGGACGTTTCCAGTCATATACATTAGTGCAGCTTTTGTTTGCAGAATCAGAGATTTGCATTTAGTAGTGTGCAGCAATAAAATAGAGACTGATTTGACATCTTTAATTCACATGTAAATACAAGGCAACTACTCTGAAGTTAGTGAGGTTTCTTCAGATTTATATCACCGTTGCTAAAAATAGAATCTGACGGTCTATTTTTAGATAACCCAGAGCTGTTATACATTGAAACCCTGCAACCGTGTTACCTACTCTGGTGTCTTCATGAAAAAGCTCAAGCATGTTTGAAAATATACGATTAATTTTAATACAGTTTGGAAACCTTTTTTACATGCAAATATGCCACAACCTTCAGGAGCCTGTCTACTGCTGTATCTAATTGCTGATGGATGAAGGTCCTTTCTCTCTGCAGAACCTTTAAGATAAGCTTTGTTTATGCCACAGAAATTATTTTTTCAGACAACATTTGAAGAGTACCTAAATATTTAATATAGCTCATTTTTTAACTGATGGGAGATGTGTTGATTTTGCTGATTCTCTTTTGTCCCAGCTGCCTCAAAAGAAAGCAATATCATTCCTCACCTATAACTAGGAAAACCAGAAGTGTTAGCAACAAAGTTGATGGAAGTATTTTTCCCTTTCAATAATCTGCCTCGTACAGCAAGAAGAAAGAAGCAAGTGATGCTACAGGAAGGGAACGCCCCTATTCATGGGGGATCCCACCAGCGTGAATCTATCCGAGTGTACCCAGACAGAGCCAGTGGTCAGGGCAGCCAAGCTTCCCAGGCCTAGCAATTAAGTATAAAAAGCCTGTCTTTATCCAAACAGACCATCTATATTTTGGAAATTTCCACCACACTTCCTTCTGAAGTCCTACTTTTCTTAAAGTGCCCAGCAGCATGATCAGCCATAGTTATGCTGGGATAGCAGCAGCTGTAAAGTCATCCATGCTGAAGAACTAGGGCAAGCTATTCAGTCAACTTGAGTGATCCATGTCACTATCAATTTGTTTGCCCTTTTTAACAGTGGGTTGGGTTTTTTTAGTGTTTTTTTTTTTTTTAAACCCTCCAAATTTTCCATTGTCTGTTGGAGATCAGCTGTTGTCAGTGAGCGTTTGACATGTATGACAGTGGCCGTGGGTGGCACAGCCAGCATTTGGTGTTACCCTGGTGTTACTTGTAATCTGAGAAGTCTTGAGCTTTTAAGACATTGGTGCCTTTCGTTGGGGCTTTGGTCAGACATTCCAGGAATAGCGGGGAAGCTCCAGTGCTGGTCCTGGAAATGGGGCGGGCAGTGGGGGAGAGAAGGAAAAAAGGGGGAAAATAAAAGAAAAAAAAGTGAAGTTGACTGGAACCCAGTGAAATGCTATTAAATCTGCAGCACCGCAGTCCCCAGTTTCTCAGAAATCATGAACCAGATCCTCAAAAGTGAGGTTGGCTTCAGAATTAAAAAAAACAGCGACGACCAAACAAAAAAGAGAGAGAGAAACCCTATCATGTGCAAGCCAAAGCCAGAAATGTCAGTGTTTCATTCCATCCATCATTTTTTCATTTGTCTTCTGGTTTTTCACTTGTTAGGACTCATGATTTTTTTCAATAGTTATAAGGGACCGAGACTTAAAAATACTGGATCTAATTGCCTGAGAAAAAGAGTGAGGATTTTATAGAAACCACCAAATATCCTGTGACTGGTGATAAAATTGCAAGTGCTGGCAATACTGATTACGATAAGCTTATTATTATCTTAATTCAGTTAAAATAATTCAATATATTAAGTATTTTGTTTTCTTTGATTAGCGTTGTATATGATTGGAAGGAAAATTTTTTTATCCTCAATGTGGTTGTCAGCCAAAGTTGTGTTTAGCAGCTTCTTGTATCATTCAAGCATTGAAGAGAGGGAAATATCGAGTGCTAAAATGTATCCTACCTTCTACAGATGAAATGAAGCAGGCAGAAAAAAAATTGTATTACCTACAGCAGAATAAAATTAAACTACACAGTGTGTGTGGTAACTCTTATGGGGTATCTATTAAAATTTGTAATTTTGAAATGTTTTATGCAAATGCTCATCTTTATATCTTAAAGAAATTCCATCAAAACCACCTGAACTTTAGTATGTTGAGGGACATCTTCTAAACCTGAGAGGTTCAAGACTTCAAAGCTGGCCGTCAGGCATGTGAGGCAAGGGAGGACTGGAAAAACACGTAGGTAAAAGGTTCTTTAGAAGACATAAGCTTACAATGTGGGATTTTTAAACAATATTTTCAGACATATATTTTTGTACTTCCTACATCTTGAAAAGGGAAGTAAACTGGGAGGAAAGGAAGCAATGGTAAGTCAAATGTACGCTTTTTGGAAATTCATGTAAATAAAATGATATCCTAACTTTACACTCTTCAGGTAGTTGGTTTCCCTGCTGAAGTAGGTTTCCCTCCTTACAATGCACATCTAGCTAAGGCACCACCTGGCAAATATGTGGGAAAAACAAAAATTAAAAGAATTCCTGTGTTATTAACATGATAATATGAGCACTGTAATAGTCCATCATACTTGTGCATCTTAATCAGCAACACTGACAAATTAATTGATAGGTTATCCCCTCACACCAGGCAAGGGGAGGTGAGATGGGATCTGAGGGGCTTTGCTCGCAGTCCACCCTTTTGGGGTATAGTGTGTTTGTGGCCACATCACTGTGCAGAAAAAGCCAGAAAAACCTGGAAAAAGACAATTCTGCTGGGATTGCTCCCACCTGTTAATTCTTGGAAAACAAGTCAGCCTGCTGCCATGGCTCAGTTAATCCTTCGGGGCAATCCTTGTGTGCCCTACTGAACTGGACGTTACCAGCGGGCTAGGTCATCTACATCCACCTTCTCTATTCCTTCTCTATTCTATTCTCTATTTCCATTCCATTGCTGGACAGTCAGAGATACTCATTACCAGAAAATCAAACCTTCCCTGTATGGTTAAGAAAGAGGCAAAGCACAGGCACCGATCAAATACACACTCTGTACCCCATTATATTAGGGGGTACCAACATGATGGTCTCAATATTGTCTTAATACGGCTTCCAAGACGTCTGAAAAGGAGAAAAGTCAGTTACTTTTAGCTAATTTCTTCCTCCACATGGCAGTCATACTCCTGGCAGTCTGGGGGGGCTGTGCTTAGCACCCCAGCGGGTGGATCCCCACATGGTCTTGGTTTTGCCTTCGTGCTTGCACTGATGACCCTTGTTGGATTGAACCTGAATCTCCCAGCACAGGTTGTTTCTGGAGGAAACACTGGCAGAAGAAATAGCTATTAAGGAGACAGAGATGTGAAACAGCGAATAGAGAAAGTAGATGAAATAGTGAAGAGAGAAATTGATTTTTGTTTGCTTGGATAGAAATGTACCCCAAAACCAGCTTGCTAGGGAGATCACTTTCCTGGGTGATACCCTCCGCTCATGGGTGGGAAGATAGGAGAAGGAAGGGACAACGGTTGTGGCAGCTCTGAACCAAGGGCCAAACATCTCCTGGGACCAAATGCTCCTGATGTCTCCTGGAAGCCCAAGGTATGGGCTGCATCCCTCCACCTTGGTCCTGGCACTGCTGCCAAGGCAGGAATGGGGCTGGTTGGTTCAGACCCAGATCCTGGAACTGAAAAAAACTTGTTGGTCTGCCAGAGTGGCTAAAAACAGTGAGCACCAGATATATCAAAGGACGTGGAAGACAATTCAGGCTTCCGGTAGTTACTGTACTCATTTTAATAACTTTATGGTATGTTATTCACACAGCGTTGCCCTAAAGAAATGTAGCAGTTCTCGCTGTTTTTCACAGTCAGGTCTCCTAAGCCCTGCTAGCTTTCTAGACCCATATCACAACTGCAGCTAGCTACTGTGAAAAACAACACCTTCTTTTCCTCTTTTCCAGTGGTTTGAGATATGACAAAAAAACCCAAAAACCGAACAAAAACCATACTGCTAGTAACTGTGACCTACAACTGGAGCTGGTGCCAGAAGCTGAAACCATGATTTCTTTAAGTTATAAAATGCTTCACATAGCCTAATACCACAGCAGTGATCCTACTGGGTCTTTTCTGAACAAGTTTAAAAAAAAAAAAATAAGAGGGGGAAAAGAAGGGAAGAAAACCCATGCTTTAAGCATCAAATTACTAAATAATAGAAATGGTATTTTCTGACTTAGACATTTAAGCAAGGTTCATGAAAGAGATGAATATTAAGCCAAACATTTGTTTGGCTTTGCTGCAGCCGGCTGTAGGAATGTAAACTTTTTTTTCAATGACTTCAGCTCCTAATTTAAAAGCTAGGATTTTTAGCAGTGAGCAAGAGACTATATTTGGCCAAAAAATTCTGCTGGCTTTACTTAGTTACCCGGCACATTCAAAACAATACTTCTTTATCAAAAAACAATAGTCTGTTTTATTCACAGCACATGTAGAAGTTGGACCATCCACCAAATTCCACTTTCTTCTCTTGCAATATGTCTGTTGCTGGCTAATGAGCTGCGACAGTGCCTGTGCTTCATTTTCAGCAAATTAAATTTATGCCTCGCAGGAATTGTGGTCTGGTCGTGGCACTGCTCCTAGGTATGGGTGGGGTTTGTTTCTTCAACCAGCTCTTGGTTAGCCACATGGGTACGTGCTGTCGCACCACACAACAAAATCTTCTCTATAATAACTGGTTTAAGTAGCCATCCACCCCACAAAAGTGGATCCCATTTAATTTACTTTGTGTTTACAGCGTGCTCTTTCAAACTGTATTGTTGGCACAGATGAGTATTTATACAACTTTATTTTAAACTATTTATTTAGAGTTGGGACTTCAGTAACACTCGTTGTCAGATTTATAGTGCATGTTTAAAACCAAGGTTCTAAAAATGTAGTATTTCAAAGAGGAGGAAGCAGACAATGAACTTATACACTCGGGAGTCTATTCGGTCTCTGGATGTGATGGGACTTGTGCATGCCGCTGATGAAGGAGTCAGCCCCATGAAGCAGAGTGCATGCATCTGTGTTTATAGGATGTGCTTTATCAAAACCCATCAAGATCATGTGCAGTCTTCAGACGTGATGTAAAACCAGCAGGCTGCTGAGGGAAGGTACATTTTGAATCTTGGATCAGTGTGCTCTCATGACAGAGGCAGATCTGATGGGATACTCCATTGCCCATGGGTAGGCTCAGATCTGGTGCTGGCCTGAGAGGGAAATGAAGTGAACAAAATGAGATGTGCAAAAAAAAGAGAAAATAGTTCTTGCTCAGCCACTGAAAACAAGGTTAATCAGAAAATGGCTTTCAAAAAATCTTCTTTCTTCAAAACCAGCAGGAGAAAACCATTTTCCACTTTCCAGTAAGAGCTTTCAGGCTTGTGGTAGGGCAGGGGGAGGCATTATTTGGTCAATAAATAAGAAAAATCTTCATAAAAATGGATATTATGAGCTGAGCATTTCCTCTCAGTGCCCCAGTTCTCCATGGGCAGCAGAAGAATGAATGGCAATGTGTACGGGGCACACAGAATACTTTATGTCTACAGCAAAAAAAGTTACATCTAATGAAGGCAAAACTTGGTCTAAAAAATTTGGTTCATCTTTTTTATAAACTGATGTAAATTCTCTTGTCTTGCCCGCTGCAAAAGCATGATCCCAAAGCTTTAGTTTAGAAAGCCACTGGTGTATATAGGTCAGCACTCCCTGCAATAATTAATCAATGTGGAAAAATAATGAAGGAAGATCCTTGTTAAGGATTTGGTTTTTCAGGCTTCTTGCAAGTTACAACAACAACCATAAGAATCACTTGGCAAACTTGTACCCCTCCTTTTCTCCTGAGATTCCAAAATTAAAACTTCAATTTTTACAACATCCCTGTGAAATAACAGGGAAACAGGTGAAATGACATAACCACTCTTTAGTCAGGAATTCAGTGAGGAAGTCAACAGTAGAATTCAGCACTCTTGACTCTCCATCCCATGCTGCGACTTCTAGAGCCTTTAAAAAGCTTACACTCTTAACGATATTTACTACAAGCAGTTCTGCATAAGTTGGGATTATTTGTAGTGTGAGAAAAGTTAAAAACTTGAGCAAAATTTGGAAGGAGCTGTGTCAACCTCTTCTCTCTCTTCTGTTGTACTACATACAAAGAAATATTTAAATAAAATAATAAAAAAGTTATAAAAAATAAATATGTACATGCCAACATATATATGCATGTGTGTATATATATATATATATATATATGTATAAAAGAGTGTTAGCCTTGAAATCTTATGGTAATCCCCACTTTATAACTCCACTATATTCTCCACATTCAAATAACTGTCCTTGATGTCTTCGCTTTATGTAAAGCAATAGAAACTGGACAAAAAAAAAATATAGCTAGTCAAAGATGTCCTTTCAAAGGGCCCAATATTTTAGGCTAGTGAATAGAAATGGGGAATGAGCTTGGAAAATTCAGTATGATCTATATAGCATAGGCTGTAGAGTGAGGTGGTCACACAGAAAGTGTCAGTGTTTCTGAACTGTGAAAAATGCTCTGTAACACAAGAATACTGTTTTATCCAGACTGAGAGCATGCAGAGGGCTGAAGCAGGGGCCCCAGTGATCTGCTCGGCTCTGCAGCAGGCGGCGTGCATGCGTGTGGATGCAGTCATGACTTACTGCCTTGACAGACCCCAACAACTGCGTCTCTTTCTGGGTAGGCAGTGGGGAGAAGAAGTGGATTTTACTCACACAGAATATAATTACATAATTACAAATGGCAGTACAGTTCTCTTATTGAAAAATTAGTGAAGGGCAAACATCATGAAATAATTCATAATAAGATTATAATACTAATGGTGGTAATATAATCAATTGATAATTGATCTATATAGGACTTTTCATTACTTCTTTTCTAGGTCTCTGCAGAGGAGGAAAGTAATATTATCCTAACCACTCTAATCAGATGCCTTTCAGGAGTTATTTACAGGATGTTCCTGTCTCAGAGCTAGTGCCTACCTCACTTGGGTATTACAAACTCATGCAGTTAATTTTTGTTTCCACATAACTTTGAGAATACAAAGCCTTTGCAGCAGTGCAAAACCTTATTGCTATTAGTTCATCATCATTTACAATGAGCCCTCCTCTTTCTGTGAAACTAGAGAAGGTAAAATTATTGCCAGACATATTGCAAAGATGAAAAGGTGCAAGAATGCAAAGATGCAAAGATGTAACGAGTGTAATTTGGGTGGTAGCATTTTTTTTTCCAGATTACCTTTATCCATCTATTTATTAAAAGTAGCTACATTCCTATTTGTTTCCTTGTGCTGCATCGAGGCCATGCCTGTGATACTGTGCAAGCCATTTATGAAGCACCAGTAGGGTGGAATCCAATTGCCAGAGCTGCGAGTGGGGTTTCAAGTGGTTGCAGACAAGTGCAGGTGGTCAACACAGAAAAAGTGTTATTGTCAAGCATTTTACCTCATTTGTAAGTGGTACAAGAAAGCCATTACAGCAACGAATCCCTCAGCCCTTATGGCCATGAAGTGGGGAGGGCACCGCCGAGCAGGTTTGCAGGAAATCAATTGTGGGCTGGCAGGCAATTCATTATAAGCAGTGTGGAAAGGGGTGGTTTTTTCCTTTTTTTTTTTTTTTTTTTAATAGGAATGATTCAAATGAAGGTGTTAGTGTAAACTGATTTGTAATAACAGTACAGAGTTTTCTGCAAATGTGTATGCGTGATTTGGTGTTATTTTGCACTCACTCTTCTTCAGGTGGTATAAACTGTGTATGTGAAATACAGTTGTGCCTGTAATAATCCCATATTCCTCATAATGATTTCAGTGGTGACTATAGAGGGCTTTAAGCTGGGCTGTCCTACAGAAATGGGCCAGTGTTGGCTCGCGCTCAAAAATAATAGGAAGCTGAATTTGCCATTTTTGCCGTTTTTGCTTGCATTGCCCTGTGTGATATAGTACACAATTTAGGATGCTGGCATCTAAAAATAGACCTGGACTTTTTCCAAGAGAGTCAGAAAGCAGTACCCCTGTTAAAATGCCTTTCTAGAGTATAAAGTAAAGGTAAACATTCAAGTAGAGCTCTTTGTACATAAATATTTTCTAGTAGAGTCTAAGGGATTTAGTTCTCAGAACGACAAAAAAAACCACCAAAAACAAAGCAAAACAAAACCCAGAGAAATGAACAGTATAACTCTTGCTTCCAATTTTATTTTTGGAGAATTTTGTAAGCAAGCTTTTTACTAAATTCAGGGTTTATTTAAAAGCCAACAAAAACACGTTTTAAAAGATAATATGCTGCAATAAAAAATAAACAATTTCCATGTAGACTTTCAATTGTTAAATTATTTTATGTCAAAAGCTACGAAATGAAATACTTCTAAATATAGTGCATTGGAATTTTCTTATCAGTTAATTTTTTAGAAGCTCTACACTTAAGAGCACCATAGTAACAGCTCTGCAAGCTGATTCTTCATTACAGTTATCCACCGAGAGCTTCACTGAAGACATTTCCTCTGGGATCAGAGAGACTAAAAATCAATTCTGATAATATTAGAACAAATTTAAAGAGCAAAAAGCCCTAGAAAGTATGTGATGAATAAATAAGGAGGTCTTTATTCCCTATGTAATCTTTTTTCCCTCTTTTCTTCTTTGCTGTGCTGCAAACAAATATTTTTGGGTTGGAAGTGCTAACACCTTTTCATTGCTTCAAAAGCTTTTGTAAAACTGGGGCTGAAATAGTTCACTCTGGATTATGCAAGTATTTAAGGTACACAAGTATTTAAGTTACTGAGCTACTAGTATTTACAAAATAGACTGTAAGAAGGTCAAAGTAATGAAGGTATTGATGACATTTTTGCCAATCATTTATGGCTCAAACACTGTCTGGTGTACATTTTCCTTGTAGCCTCAAATCTGTGTTAAGGGGTGAATCAGAATATCATTTACCTCCTCCCACAAAAAGCCTGAAGGTTATGATGATGAAAGCAGCATGCTGAGCAAAAGTCCAGCTGTAGCTCCAGCCCCATGGTCTACTGAGGAGGGACTCCGTTTTGCATGGCTGATGCGACCTCACTCTGCAGCCTCCTGCTCCAACACCAACAAAGTCTACCCAAGTGTTTTGGTTTAACTTACTGCGTTCATTAAATGAGGCTTAGGTTGTCCTAATTATATGCTATGAACAATTAAGAAACGTATCCTGTGCCACAGACTGGCTCAGTGTTCCTGGAGGGGGGCCAGCAGAGGTGTCACGCTCCATACTACCTCGTTGTCAGCTGCAGCTCTCCTTTTGCAGTACAAGCAGCAGCTGTGCTAGACAAAATAATCTGAATTCTCACATGCACTTTTCCTTTAGGAAACAGCTCACACTGAATAGCATTTCTGGTACCTGGCACCACTACACCTGAGTGTGATCGTGCTGGAAAAAAAACCTTATTTATAAAAATAAAACATTGAATCAATGTCTTTTGTGACTTCAATATGGGGTCTTCCATCCTGTCATGTACAGTTAGTCCAGAATGACGGCCAGAAAAAGCCTGCCAACCCTGAAGTTGTCTAGGGGGATGTTCAGTAAAGTGTCTCAGCCTGTGTGCACATCCCATATCCAGGACACTACATCAGTGGTGGTGTCAGCACTTCTGATGGCAGATCTGCAGAAACAGGGAAAGGGATGGTTGTCACTTATCTCACTTTCTCCAAATTTTAATTTGCCTTGCTTTTTAACACTGTTTTGGCTGAAGCAAGAATAAGATGTGGTCTCCCTGATGAACTCTGTTTAATGAAGAGCTTGAAGCTGCAGTGACTGGAGCTGGGAGAATCCCTGCTGAGATGGGGCACTGCTGGCTTGGGATGCACGGTGGGTGCGACTTCCCAGCTACAGGCAGCCAGATCGCTGAAATCCTGGTGCAGTTGTTTCTGGAAGTACAATTGGCTTCAGAGAGAGAACAACTGAGTGCTTTGTATCCCTGCGTGTGAAATCCATGTGCCCGCTCTGGCCCCAGGCCACAGCTTGCTGGGATAGCTGGGGAGCTGCGAGGACTGGCTCTGAGGCATCACGGAGCACAAACCCACTCACATTTGTCCAAAAATTGTTTGCAGGTTAACTTTGCAAGCCTAAGTATCACCTGCCAAAGCACTCTACATTTCTGCCAAAGCAGATATTATCTTTCCTGAAGCTTACCTAAATCTGGCATAAAGAAATAAGATTTCCAGTGTACAGCATGGCTTAAAAAACAGGCATCAGCACAACTCCAGGGAGGTGAGGCACAAGGTATGGTGGTTTGGGACATGAGTCTCTGAGGCTGGCTTTGTTGCTAGAGAAAACGGCACTGTGCCTAACTATGCCCTCTGCCACACCTGCTTGTACAAAATACTCCACTAATTCACATAAGCTGTGTGGCATAGTTGTTTCTGCAAGTGAAATAATGATGTCAAAGACAATCTGGTATCCAGTGTTATGGTGAAGCCCTATGTACCTGATGGTTGCAGACTGAGGGAAGTTTGGGTCATCTGTTGCAGACTGGGTTGCAGATGGGTTAGCTGTTTTTAGCAGTGTGGTGCCTAAACCCAAGGGTGCTGTATGTGTTTCAGGATGCTTGTGCCTGGGAGGTGCTCAGCCCTCTGCAAAGTCAACAGTCCTTGCTCTACTGAATCTGCGTTCAAGTGAAAGACTGATAAAACAAAGAAGTAGAAGATGATTATAAAGTCAGTTTGAAGTGCATTTTGTCTAATTCACTGTTTTATGAATTAAAGAATAATGTTGAGATTATGATCCTCTTAAGGACTGAAGGAAATGTTGGCTTTTGTGAAGGAATTTAAGTAAAGGTGAGTGTGTGTGGGCTGTATGCACAAGGAGGATGGGAGAGGCAGGAAGGAGCAGCAGAAAGGTACTTTTGAAAGGCAAGAAGGAAGAAAAAGTGAAGGGAGTTAGAAAAAGCAGGTTAGTCTGTCGCCTTCAGGGGGTGGAGAGATATTCTGAAAGATGAGAAAACCTTTAAAATGACTGCAAGGGTTTTAAAATGGATGTATACAAAATTTAGAATCTAGGAAAAGACCTTAAAGGGAATTTATAGATGCCACACACAATATTTTAGCATTATTTTATATTGGTCGGAGCAGTGAAGAGTAAGATCTGAATTTTAACCTTGTTGTAACTTAGTCTCCGTATAACCTCCTATAAAGAAAGGGCTATTAATATTTGACACTTCTGTACTGCACTTGAAGATATAAGCTATATCCGGTGAGATACTGCCATAATTAACCAAAAATCCCAGTGCATAACAACAGTTATACCAACAGTTCAAGACCAGAATGGCCCCTAAATGATGCAACAGTGATACTTTCCAATTATTAAATATGATTTTTCAGGATATCATTTGCAGTCCCTCTCATCTGGAGATCTCAAAACATTTAAGTTGTTTTAATAAAGGAATGAATGAGGATTCAGGACTTTACCATGATATAGTGCAGTAAACACTGTGAAACAAATATATAGAAATGAGAAAAAAGAATTAATAGCAAGATGTGGAATTGCCCAAAGTCACGGTTCTTTGCTCTTAATTCCATTTTTAGCCGTTGACACAAATAAAGGTGTTGTAATACCTCATGTGAGCTCAGAGAGATGGTTAAGTAATGTTATTTTGAGACACATCTTCAGTTCATACAACTAAGTACCCTGTGCAATTTTCGTACACAGGGAATTAGTAATTTCTGGGCAGCAAAAACTTACCAGGGACAGGACAATGTCAGCACTTTCACCACAAAATCATCATTGTTCAGCAGACAGAGAAAATGTTTGAGTCATTTGAGTCCGAGGGAGTGGCAACCATACAAGATGGAAAAAAAGGAAAATTTCCAGCCATTTTCTTGGTTAGAAACATTAGTGCCAAAGAAAAGGGAAATTTGCCACTTTGACAACTCATCCCACACTTTGAAAAGCCTTGGGGGAAAAAAAAAAAAAAGCCAGCAATGGCTATCTTCATATTCCAAGCCTACAGAATAGAAAACTGGGTGCAGTTCCATCATTACGTGAAAATGAGGCAATAGTGGGTTATGGCCCATTACAAAAAGCTTTTGGAGCAGGCGACCCTGTGCAGAAGTACAAGCAAGACAGGATCGAGTGAGGGCAGTGCATTTCATTTGGGGCCAAAGCACCTCTAACCAGGGGCTGGCTTTTATTATCTAAGTTTAGAATTCTTCTTCTGAAGCTGGACACTGCTCGCTGGAGCAGTTCAAAACCATGCAATTGTTTTGGGGCTCTTTGCACCATTGTGGATTGGTTATGTTCTCATCTGCAGGCAGGTGTTCGGGTGGGATGTCTGTCTGAAGCCATTTGTGAGCTAGATCTCACCTCCCTGAGCAGTGGAAAACATGTCATTTGCTGCTTCTTGGTGATTGTTGTGGGCTTGGCAGAAGGCGAATCACTAGTCACACAGAAGTACACACCAACATGTATGTTTGTGTAATGTCAACTATGTCCTTTTGGAAGAAGCAGGAGACTTCAGTGTCATGTGGTGAGCCAGTATGACCGAGCAGCACATGCTTCCTCACAGAACAAGGCTGGTATAAAAAGCTAGAGGATAAAATCTACTAAATCCCTTCTAAATAAAGGTGTTGAGCTGTAGCAATACTAAACATCCCATGCAAAAAGAAATCTCCGTAAATATATATGTCCAGAAGACAAACGTGAAGCCTGCCATGGGCTGCAAATGAAGCTTCAGACGCTGTATTTCTATTTTTTTTTTGTTGGATTCCCCCATGAACTGAGTTATACAGTGTCACAACGATTAGCTTACTGTCCCCATTTAGCTCTCCAAGGAGGTGTGAATACTTTAGCACTGATGCACAGTCTGTTTTCACTGGTGTTTCATCTGCATTTCATCATGCTGGGAGAAATGAGTCTTTGGGCATTTCTGAGGACCTCTGTGAAGAGGATAGGCATGTTTCCTCATTGTTTTGTCATGAGGTGTGATGGGCTTCCTCTTTCATGCAGTGCCAGCCCGATTTGGGGGGAGTCTTGGAGTAAGTGTGAAGAAGTATGCTATGTTCTTGTTTGTTAGGGCTTGCTTTGTGACTCTGGCACTGGCAGGGATACAAGAGCCTGAGTGGAGGCTATGTAGTGGGTACACAGAAGCAGTCAACTAATTTAGGGAAGAAATACCTTCTTACAATTTTCCTTTTCACACATTTTGAAAGAGAAGGAGCCAGGTTTCTCTTTTACACTACTTTTACATTGTTAACAAGGTGACTGATATCAGTACAGTGAACCCCAGAGAGGAATACCAGAGGTAACTGTCATTAGCAGATATCATCAGCTTGACAAGACAAACACAACCCACAGACCTTTCTATGGTTAAAAACCACTGCTGTCCCTGAATGTGTGGCATTAGGTGTCTTGGGGAAGAAGTTTACAAACCTCCCGCATTGTGATCAGGCTTGGGATGTAATAACCTGACTTGGCTAAGCATTCCTTCTGTACCACATGAGCTGCCCTTTTGCCTTTAGTCCTTTGAGAAAGAGTCACTGGTGCTATTACATGACAGCCAGTCTCTGTAAAGCAAGTATTTTATGCTTAGTTTTATCTTAAAATTGACTATAGCTTAACTTAGAGGAAAAATAAGAGTCAGCTTGCATTCTTTAAATAAGCTGATGTGCTCCTGCAGTGCTGCCTTTTCTGGTCTTTCAGAGCATCTCCTAGTCTCTGCTCGTCTCTCAGGGAAGCTCCCTGTTCATTAAGCGCTATCCTTTCTAAGACTACTGCAGCTCAATGACATCTTAACGCAAAAGCTTGCTTTCATCTCAGACTGTACACATACAAATGGGCTCAACTACCACAGGTGATATTACCTGGTTCTGAAAAGTTGTGCTGGAATAACCTGATCCCTAAAGCAGTTTAGCTGTACCCTAAGCAGGGTTGGAAGAGTCAGGGCTTCGTTTATCATATCCGCAAGTGCCGTATCTTCCAATACGCTGCTGGTTGCTGCATGCGGCTGCCTCAGTGCTCCTGCAGATTTGGGATTTGAGCCTCCCTCCTCTGCTCAGAGGTTGATAGCCCAAGCTTGTTCCTGGAAGGCTGAGCAGAACAAGGATGAGAATAGTCCTTTGTTTGGCAGTTAGACCTGCTCAGCCTTCATGGCTTTCTGTCACAGGCTATGTGCTGAAACCTACTGCCTTCTTCCTCCAGAGACCCGGTCCCTCCCCAGCATGCGAGCTCCCAAAACTGCCTTTGGCAGGTGAGGCATTTGCTCACTGATGAGAGTATTGCAAGCCCTTAGTATATTGCAAGTGCCCATAATAAGTCTACTGTAACAGACCAGTACATATCACTATGTACCTCTTCACTGATTACCATTGCTTTTTAAATGAATAAAGATGCATGGACTGCAAACATGCATTAAGCAAAATTCTTGCAGTCCTTAGTTAATACAGTTAGAGTGACTTGGGTGCTGCATGTGTCTGCTGGCCCCCAGCAGACGTCCCAGCAGGTGATGTGGCTCTGTTTTCCCATAAGAATTCCACAGAAACACGTGCTGTGTAACGTAATACTGTGCTGTTCCCTTTCTGAGCCTGTAATTTGCTGTTATGAGGAAAAAAACCTAGTTGCTGTTATATAGTTTAATACTACTTAATTTATTAGTTAGTAGTTAATATATTTAATTTATTAACTGGGTTAAAAGGGGAGATGTACTCTGCCAATGGAAATCAGTCCCACTCTGATAAACAAAGGCACTCGTCCATTCCCACCTTGCATGGATACCCTCATATACATCTCCCTTAAAATTACAGTGATTTCAGGAGTACTAGGTGTATCTAAAGCCACTGACACAATGAAGGCTGGCCTTAGGGTGAGACTTGAATCCAGCAGGAATGGAAATCTTTAACCATTGCTTAGGTCATGGAAAAAGATTGAGCTCGCAGCTCTCAGATATCTGTCCCTGTGCACATAACAACTGCATACCTCCTAAGCCTCCGTCCCCTCCCCCTGCCCCAAAGCGGCCGCAGTGCAGGCAGTTCCCAGCCCTTGATTCCTGATATGCCAACATATGTTGGCAGAGCTTCACTTTGCACAAATTTAAATTTCTCTTGGGAGCAGGTTTCATTGGTCTGAGAAAGTAACAGACTGTTCTCTACTTCCCTCTTCTACATCCGAGTACATACCCCTTCTGTATCCTGTACATTGGCTCTGACATACATATCATATCTATGGCCATGAGATGCAGCCAAATTTCAGGGCTGCCCTTTGTCCAAATGCCCATACAATTATAGTGTCATGTTTAAGTTTTGGAGTAGGAATGATAAAAAACTAAAAGTAGCAAAGGTTTTAATGTGGGTATTTGTCTATGAGACTTTGGGAAATCCAGCAGGGTGTTAGGGTTTTGCATTTCTAGGTCTACAAAATTGTACTCCTCTCTATGTGCACTTACAAGAAGCACTAGGCAACACATATGTATAATAACTACATGCACAGTTTGAGATATGGTGCCTTGTACTGCTCCTGGTCAGACTTCACTTCCAGCTGATCCTGTCCTTACCCTAAGACCAGCTCTTCCACTATACAAGGAAGAGTATGCAAAGGTTAAGTGCCAGCTTTTATTCAGGAATGCCCTCAGCTGTCAGTGTTCTGTAATGGTCAATCTCCTTTGGCCTTCCATCTCTTTAAAGTACATTAAGGAAATATTTCATTAAAATGGTGCCATTTCTTTGTGGCAGTGTGCTTGCAAAAGCAATGTGAGAATAGTCGGATTTGCTTTTACTTTTTCTGGAGACTCTGCCTAAAGGCGGTACATCCCTTACCTGTGTTTCCAGGTACTTTGGCATCACTTTATTCAAGATCAGTCAGTAACACAATAATGATATAGTTTAACAGGTAGCTGGACAAGGATATCTGGATTAGAGCACAGTTCTACGTAGAAAATACCCCTGTGCACTGTGACAGTGTTGGATGGCATGATGCAAAACTAAAATTCACATCTGTTTTGAGTAGTAACTGGAAAAGAGAGTAGGTTACAGAAGAGAGGGCTACGATGAGGAAAAAGTGCAGTATCACTTGCTCTTGGAAGATGTACAGGTACCTCAAATGAAGGGTTTACTTTTGTCAATGGAGTTAGTTTCTGATAAATGTAGATTAAGTGGGTTCACAAATTTGGGTAGTCAAAAGAAGGCATAAGCAAAAATCTCGTGCCAGTTTCAAAGGTCTTGTGGCCAGTCAAAGATCAGTCGACACTTAAAACGCGAATGAGGAGGGCAGAAAGGGAAGAGAAAGAGACTGCTTTGAAAACTTCAGCAGAGCTCCAAGCCCTGATGAGCAGCTCCTGTGTCCTGCCAGTGTTTTGCTTACACTGTATGAGATCTGTTTGGTGCAAAGCCTCCTGTTTCCTCTTGCACTTTGAGGACATGAAGGAAGGTGTGGGCAAGAGAAAACATTGTCAGATAAAATCTCACAGAAGGGTTGAAGCTGAGAGAGGAGCTGTACTCTGTGTGCTGTTTGGCCTAAATTCTGCACAGTCGTCAGCTGAACTTGCCAACCTCTGTGTGCACTCAAAGCTCAGATCTCATGCAGCCGGTGTTCATACAGGAGCAGCATGCAGATCATGGGGGGTAGGTTTTCTTTTCTTTTCTTTTTTTTCTTTTTAGTTATAGAGGTAAATGAATTTCTCCAGTATTTTATTAAAGCTAGCAGATCTGCAAACAGATGCTCACTTAGATCCTGCAAAGCAACCAGCAACCAAATGTTTTCTTCCCCAAAATGGGATATCCATTTTCCTTCCCTTACCTTTTTGTGAGGATCTGTAAAAGGTATACATTTGCAAAGTTAACTTAAGACTGTTATTAAAAAGCAAGAGCTATATTATCAATGTCACAGCCCTTCTTGGGGCCAGACCCTGATTTCCTGATTCAAATTGATTATTGGGAATAATTTCATTTATTTCAGTAGAACTGAGTCTGACATAGGCTATTCAGGCTTCACAAGCATATCTGAATCTGGCCCATGATGATTCCACTCTTTCGCTGTAGATCAGCCTTGTAGAGAGGCCTTGTACACTTTTAGCTTTACGAAACACTTCCAGCATCCCTGGATATACTGTGAAAAACTGTTCAGGCATTTTTGTTACAGCATCCTTTTTTCCCCCAGAGAAATTGGCTGTATTGCAATACATTTTTTTCCCCCTAAGTAAATAGATATAGTTTATATCTTCTGGCAGGAATAAGAAAGCAAAAATAAACAAGCCCTCACAGTTCTTGGCGAGATGAGTCTTTCAGGGTTTGATCCCTTGGCAGAGCTCTGTGGTTTGGCTTTCTCTCTTCTCTTAGTATTGTGTGTGTATGCCTCATTTTCTTTGATTTCATAGCACTATTTATGTTTATCTGCTAGCTTTTGTCTCAGCTGCCAGTTCTTTTTCCTTTTCAAGATACTTCATCTACTTCACTATTAAATACCCTCTTTTCTGTACAGTTTGGCTACCTCATTTCCTCAGTGTCCATTCCTCAGAACAAGACTCTGTATAACCCACCTCTGCTGCTTTCTCCCTGTTTTCTCTCTGTCTCTTTCCCAATTTCTCTTTTGCCCCTGTAACTCTGTCACTTCTTGCTTCTAGCTCTACTTTTTGGAAATCTGTCCTTCTTCAAGTGAAGCTCTCTCTTCTTTTAATTTTGTTTTTTCTTTTCTCCTAGCTTTTTTACCTTTTGCTGTTATTAATAATCCTGTTCTTGATACAATTATTGCTTTTGCATTTCTATAACAAATTCCACCATTTGATTTCATTAGGCATTTTGGAATCCATGTTGAAATCAAAGTTGGCTTCTCATCTTGCTACTGGTTTAGAGGACACTTCCTGAATTTTTAGTGAAACTGGAAGCGGCAACAATATCTCTCAGTCTATTTTCTTCAGCAAAATGAAACATGTATTTTCAGTTAAAAGTTTTTGTGACTGAAAAAGGAATTTTGGACCAAAACAGAGAAATTGCTGTTTTGACAGTAGAGAAGTTATGATGCAACTTCTAAGTGTTACATTGAAGACCTCTGTGGAAATAGTCCTTCTGGGCTCTCTACTGTTTCCTCTGAATTCGGCTATTCATCTTTCATTGATTGAAAGGAAGCAGTATTGGGTCCATGGTGTAGGACCTGGAAGACAGTTTTGAATACAAGGACTTATAAGCCTTTTATAAACTGAAAGACTTCATAGCTGCAACAACCTGTGCTGCTGGCCTGAGAATTGAAGCTGCTTTGTGAAATTCAGAGCTGCTTGATTCCCAGCCCAGCTGATCGTGGAGTGGGGATGGGACAGATAGTCAGGGATGCTAATCTTATCTGCCTTCACAGTTTAAGTTGTTCCTGCTCAGCGTTACTTAGCTCCTAGGGAAAAAAAGATAAATCTCATTTAGCAACAACAGTGTCTATCCATGGAAGTACAAGTAATTTAGCGGTAAGCTGCTTTTGCAGAATCGAACCTGGATTTTTAGGACTAATTAATTTTATTCATTCCAAAGTGCATTAGAAATGTTATTCTGTTTGGTAGACATTGTTCTAAATGATATTTTGTCAAATATACTGGATTTAATAGAGTCTAATGGAAATGGTTAAACATATATTTATTTTAATTACTGAAAATCAAAAGGAACATCTTAACTTAAAGTCTAATTTGGTGTTCTGCCAATTCAAGCAAAGATGAATGAGGCATATTAAAAACGAACACGGTTCTTATTTTTATTGGTTATATGGCCACCTTTCTCACTACATACATCAGTTAGCAAAGTCTGCTTTCAGCAGTGGAAATTTCATTATCACTTCTAATTCTGGTTTTGTAGCACATTAAATTTTCCAGCAGTTAATGACTCTGGTTTCTTTCTGTGCAGGTTTACCTTTCATGAAAGAACATGGAAGAGGAAAGAAATGACAGTAAGACTGAATTATGAACTCTCAGAAGTTGAGAACAAGAACTGATTGTATTGTGGAAGCTGAATTCACTGCTCTTGATTAATGCCAGGCAATGGTGATCACATGCATGAGATTGCTGAAGCAGATGTAGCTCTTGTGTTACTCATGCAGGTTGGAAGAGACAAAAAGAAAACATTTATTCCAGTTTTCAACTAGATATTTTAAGAGTATCAGAAACACCACTTTAGAAGTCTGTCAGTTGCTTGAAAACTAATGCCAGGAGTTCCTCTCCTTAACTGAAGCTCATTTCCACCCTTGGACAGAGATCATCGTCCTCCAGACTTCTTTACCAATATTGAACTTTCTTCTCAGCTCTGACTTGTACACTCATGGCCCAGAGACAGGGTCTCAGGCGCTTTCCGTCAGCAGTGCTGTCACCATGCCCCTACACTGTCCATGCCATTGTCACCCTTACATCTGGTGGTTACCGAAACTGGAACAACGTGGTTGCTTCTCAGGTATTCACCTGAGCAACTTAGCATCTCTCTGAGAGTCACCCAATTGTGGGATGACTGCAATCATATCTCACAGAGGTGTCACAGCTCTTAATTACATGTTCTGCAAAGTGCTTGGACGTTCCCTGACAAAAGTGATTTCAGCATGCAAAATACTGCAACAAAATAAACTAATCTAGATAGCAGAGGTCAGTCCTGTCTGTCTAAGTTAACCTAACAGTCTGTGCTTTTCCTCTTCCCTTCACCATTTGCCAAAACAGATACAGTTTGTTTTTCCTTTGATCCCATAAAGTCGACAGTGACAGATTACTTTCAGCTTGTCATCCTGAACCTTCCCACTTTCCTGGTAATGTGACCTATGACATGAGGGAGATCTGTAATCGCGGGCAGCTGCCTCTCTGAGCAATGTCCAGATACCGCGGGAGAGGTGGGATGGGACCACACAGAAGTCACTGTCTTCCCAGCGCAGCCGCTGGGTCCTGGAGGTGGGTGGTGAGAAATAACTGTGTGAGGACCAAGGGTTTTGCAAAAGCTGTGTGAGTGTTAAGATTTTCACAAGGCAGCTCACTGCTCTAAAGAAGGGTCTCATTTTCTCAACAGAGTAAGGGTTTCGGGCCATTTTGAATGTAGAAATAAGAGGCTGTCTCCAATGGTGGGGACCCTGTGTAACACAAACTCTATTTTTGTGATATTTTCACATCAGTCTGTGCTACTGGGAATAGTAGTATTTTTGTGTTCAGTCTTCAAAAACTGGAAAACTGCTGAAAACGGGTTTTGTCAGTGAAGAGTAGGCCTCATTCAGGATCCAGTGATGTGCTATATGTACATCAGAGGTATCAAGCACGTAACCAGGATTAAGGGTAACAACAGGCTCAACAACTGTCAAGATCAGTCAGCCCTGTTATTCTCCACATCCTTTAGTGTACTTTGCAGTAGAATAAAACCAAATTATATCTCATAAATCCATATGAAATGCCACATCAAAACAAATTATCAGCCGAAGATTTGTCAGAATTTTCTGGGAGTTTTAAAATACTGAGCATACAGCCACAGTGTAATTCATGCTGGAAGGGACCTCAGGAGGTCTCCTGTCCCACCTCCTCCTCAATGCAGGGCCAGCTCGGAGATCAGAATGGGGTCTTCAGGGCTTTTTCCAGCCCCGTCTTGAAAACCTCTGAGGCTGAATACCAGACAGCCTCCCTGGGCTGCCTACCCCACTGCTCGGTGTCCTCATGGGGATAAAGTCTCCCATATCCAGCCCAAACCTCTCCTATTATCTCTTGTCCTCCCACAATGTATTATTGTGAAGGACCTGTCTCCATCTCCTTGATGGGCCCCTGGGCCCAATGGTCATCCCCATTAGGTGTCATCTGCAAACTTGGTGGGAGAGCACTCCAGCAACTCCTCCAGGACACTGATAAAGATGATAAACAGGACAGATCCCACAAATATTTGGACAAGCAGTCAGCATTGATATTAGTCTGTGACGTCAGTACACCATGTCATTTGCTTTAAAGAGCAAAAGCAGACTCTAAGACCTAGGAGAGACTGGCAGACTGGAGATCTCATGGACAAAAACATAGTGATACATGTGAGATGTGAAGCAATTCTGTACTGGAGACGGCTCATCCACTGAGATTCATTATCTAACTCAATGGCTCCTTAACTTTTGCAGCTCTTGAAATCTGTTGATTTCAATAAGATCTTGATCACAGCCTAACATATCTGATTGAAAGAAAAGGAACTGAATTTTGTCTTTTTCAGCAGTTTCATGTAAGAAATAATAACTAATTAATGGTATCATATTTCTTAAAGAGTTCTCCAAACTCTTTTAGCAAATGTGTAACTAGAGAGATTTGAGTTTTTAGAAGCTAATCATCAAACCTGTTGTAAAGGCTCTTTTGACAATGTTTTTGACATGCTAAGGACAATTGTCAGCAGGCGTATTCTGCGGGACAGACTTCTCCAGGAACACCGTCAGCCATGAATAGTACAAAGCTCCTTCATTGGAGTTAATTGATGCATATGTTTGAAGGCCTTCTGGGCAAGACACAAGGAAGAGTATTTAACTATGGTTTGATTGTGTTTTCACTTGTTTTGCTTTGGTAAAGTCAGCTCCCATAACCAAGCTGTTTACATAGCCTTGACAGCCACAGTGGTCAGTTTATGTAGTATGTTAGTTGTCTGAGCAAGGGTAATTTTTTGTTGTTCTTGGTTGAACTTTATAAATCAGCTAAAGGCTGGAGGTGCTATATAAAACACAAGATGGTGTCAGCAAGTTCTACATTAATGCTTTACTTTATGCAAAACAACATATTCTGTTGTCCAATACTTTTACATGTACAGTAAGTACAAAAATCTTGCAATGTACAGGAAATTGTTTAGATGTAGGAACTGTCTGACTGTTCTGCAATGGAAAACCTGCTAATATGCAACAAGAACTTGTCCTTCTCCTCAAGAAATATCCTCTCATTATGCAATACACAAAGTAACTTATATTTTGACCAGAGTGTAATAAGCATACATGCATAACAATATCTGTTCAAAGTTTTGTACATTGTTCACTTATTTTGGAAGAACATTTTGGAAAATTTCCTGTGAAACTCTTAAAAGGTCACTCCTAAAACAAGCTACTCATACATGCCCACAGGAATAGCATCGTCTGTGTCATCCTATAGCTGTGTAGCACCAATTTAATTCTATCATGTCTCTGTGCAGGTGTAGTAAATCCACTCCTGGGAGGATTGTATTCACTCCATAAGTACAGCATAAGCTGTGTGCCTCTGCACTTCAGCCATTTGCTTACAATTTCTGCATGTCGACGTCCAGTAATTCTGCTGGAGCTATTGCTACAGCTCTGCTCCAACTGGGCTGTCAGACATCCAGAAATCCCAGCATCCAGAAATTCTTGAAAAACATACAGATTTCTCAGCTTTTGGGATAGTGAATGAAATTAGAGGCAAGGAAACTTGGATGGCATAATACAGCAACCATAGACTGATTCTTACTGCTGTTGGCAGACATCAAACCTACACATCCACCTTTTAAATATGTTGAGACACATCTGAGGTAACTCAGTAACTTCTAACAGCTGGAGTTAAGTTCCTTAGTTCTTTTCAAAAATACAGCCTTCAGATTTGGTCCTTGGGCTTTTTCAGTATTGGTAGAAAATAAGACAATACATGGACTTGCAAGAGGAATAATAACAAAACCATAAATATGTGCCTAAATATTTCCATCAAATAGCAACTGCTTCCTACCCTCTATCAATATTATGGAGATGTAATTAACTGTATCTATATTATTAAAATTATATATGAAATAAGTGACTGATTTTACTTAAAGAATACAGCTTTGAGATGATCCTGCAGAATAAAGCAACTAAAGCCTCTTTATTCTGTGGAAGCTGCAAAGACCTGTCCTCCCTACAGGAAAATACACCCCTCTCCATGAGGAAGAAATATTTGAGTGACTTTTGCAAAAACAAACACTTAAATTCAGCTTCTTAGAAGGCCAAGTATCACTGAGGGTGACTGCCTACCTTGGAGGTTTTGTGTTTTCTTTGTCTTAGTGAGGCTTCTCTGTATAATTCCTTTTTTTCTGGTGGGCCAGTTTACGCTGACACCTCAAAGGCCAAACCCCTTTCCCTTCCCTCCCACTACTTGATTTGCTTTTCTATCACCACACGCTACACATGCGAGGTGGAGCTGCCTTTTAACTTCAGAGCTCAGCATGATAGGAGGGCAGTGGAAATCAAACAAAACTGCAAAAACACAAGGGCAGTAAGGCACCCACAAAACTAACACTTGGATCCAAAACTAGATGGGTGGCCAGCTTTATCCCAGACAGTCCATCAACAGCCTAACCACAGGTCAGACCAACTCCAATGTTGCTCATGCTGTCCTCTGGCATTCACCAAGACGACAGATATTTCTGCCCAAGGAATTTCCTCCACAGGGATTGCCTTTAAAGAGGGAGGGGGAAGTCAGTCTCTTAGAGGAAATGCACATGTATGCTACCTAATGAAAGACTTAAAAAAAAAAAAGGCAAATCAAACCTACGTTGTTGATTGTATAATTGTGGGGAAATGAGAATTGGGCTTCCACCTCATTTCACATCAGCCTGAATTTTCCTAGACTTAAGGAGAAAAAACTTAAAAAAATGTTCATAACAGTTTATTTTCCTATGTAAATTAGCTCAGGTGGGGTTCTGCTAATTCAGTCCCTGCCCATTCAGTTGCCAGTATAAGTACCCAAAACATTACTTTTTGAGGCTTGCTTCCTACAGTTGAGCAACTGTTGTTCTTCATTTCATATTATGGGTGTAAGACAGAGGATCCAGGTACTTTTGGCAGGTGGTGAGCTATATTATATTTGTTACCAATGCACATACTCAAAAGCTAGAAACTTGCTTGAACCAAAATGATGGTTAACCAGAAGAAGAACAGCCCCAGCCCCAAAGCTCCTTCAGTCTGAGACAACAGACAATGCACCCATGTTCATTTAATACAAACTTTAACATCAGTTGTTTGATTCAATCAGTTTAGGCTCTGAAGACTTTCTTGAACAGGCAACCAAAGGGCAGCTGGTGAGAGTCTCAGCAGGCAGATGAATCCATCCACATGTAAGCATGCATGGAGGAGCTTGAAGGTCTTCATCACAAGGTTTGGATTCAACCCCTGTTTTAGCTTTTCAGCTATTGCCTGACTTCAGTCTGTGCTTTAAAGTGAATTCCAATAAAAAAATCCAAAAGCCCAAGCTAAATGTACCTGGTGTCTTTCCCTTCACTTTCAGCTTTCCTACCTAACTTATGCTTCTGTCTGTAAAAGAGAAATGACTGAGTTTGTAATAAGAAAAAGTGTGATTTCCAACTCTTGATCCAATTTCTTGTTAACAGAATTTTGACTATAAGACACACATAGGAAGTTGGACAAGGTGTAGTTTTAAGGAACCAGCACAGAAAATATGCTAATAAACAAGATATTAGAATGTGTGTGTTTGAGGTGTTCAGGTAGGTTTCTTAGGATGAGCTATCTGGAGGGACACTGAGTAGAAAGAAATTGGTAAAATTACAAGGAATTGTGCCAGTAGTTCTGCCCTAAATTCTGCAGAGCAGATGAGGGGCAGGAGTACCTCACACTTTTCTGTAATTAGCTTTCACTAAGCTGCACAGGAAAATCTTTGATTTACATGTGCCTGCAGTTTCCAATCAGCTAAGCTGTGTGTTATGCTGTTGTAAAATATCTTTTCTACTTGCCGACTAGAACAAGGCAGGCATTAACTTTTTGCCACAGAACAAAGTGAAATTATGTATAATCCCCATGTTATGGCTCCTGTTCTCTCTAGTTTAATCTACAACACTGGGAATTTGTTGTACAACAAGAAACACATTTTAAGAATTGTCACATTTTGTAATTCCTTTTTGTGTTTGGAGCGTCACAAGCATTGTGGCTCTGGTTCAAGCCAACTGCAGCCTGGAAAATGAAATATAATCTAAAAATACCATAAAAATGGAAATTTTTAGCGTTAATCTCATGTAAGGCTTTTACATTCTGTAGTGAAGCTATCTGAACCTGAAAGAGTCTCTGACTGAAAATCAACGATCTTTGCAGTTATTTGTAGCTCCTCTCATCCACCCAGGCTATACTCATGGGTCTTGTTCATGAAAGGGTCTTTGCGAGGAGACCTTGCTCCATCTGAGGACCTATCAAAAAGCCTGCAGAAGCTTTCATGACAGGGTGGCTCTATATTGAAGGAAAGGACAGAGGGTTAGTAGCACCAAGGAGGATGAGGGCAAGAATGGCTCAATAGATAAAGGCGACGGTTTAAAATTTGGGCAATCTGGGTTGTAGTTCCTCTCCTACTGCTGGTTTCTGGTGAAGCCCTGGGCATATCTTTTACTCTGTGTTGCAGGTGGTTGACCACGTAATGGGGAGAACAGCCCCAAAGAGAATGACAGCAAGCATATGTGCAAAAAAAGGAAGGAAGGGGGTGTAGGATAAGTCTATCCCATAGCAGATAACAGGTTTCCCAGGGAGGGCAGATGTGATCAACGCTCCAGTCCTATGAAGAGCCATCAGAAAAACTAGGCAGCTCCTGGATATGCCTCTTCAAGACCTCCTTCTGAGGAGCCAAGACCTGCCAGGATATGCTTTGCTATTAGTGGGGCCTGGGTGCCAGTGTCATGTATGTGAAGTGGAAGACCCAATGGGACCTCCCCTCCCCCTGCTTTCAATTATGCAAAATTCTGTAATTTACACAGGTTGTATGTCAGAGCTGAATAGGGGCATATAAAGTCTGCAAATATGCATTAACAAAT
This sequence comes from Platalea leucorodia, assembly GCF_965183815.1. NCBI lineage: Eukaryota > Metazoa > Chordata > Aves > Pelecaniformes > Threskiornithidae > Platalea > Platalea leucorodia. The sequence continues at coordinate 84,019,260 of NC_138858.1, forward strand.
TATCATGCTGCCAAAATAATTTGTATTTGTAACACATCTAATGCTCTTATGCTGTGTTGTGGGTGAACCTGAAAGGCAGAAGTAGTATTTTTATGCTAATATGCTGTAAAATGTCTTAGCAAAATAAGCAAGTCCCTCCACAGTGGGTGTTTATTTTCCTTGATATGATTTAGAAGATTCTCATGTGACAATCTTTTGTGTTGTATTTGTAAAATGATCTCTATGAGAATAACACACTATTATAATACATTACAATCTAAAGTTGCTTGAGCAGCAGAAAGCCCCTAATACAGTGCTTCACAATGGAACACTTAAACAGTTTAGTGCAGCTTTCATGTACAGTATTTTAAAGAACTGCTACAAGCCATGTTTGCAGTGCTTTCGGGAAAGCAGGGTAATATTGAGGAGAAAGCTCCTTACCAGTGAGCTTCCTGTCACTGAACGATCATGTTGCTGTTCCAGCAAATCCAGGTGGGAACATTTTCAAGGAAATGTTGAATACTTCTTTTGCCCAGAAACAGCACAGCTATTTTTAGGAATATTTTCCATTGGCCTGCAGCACATTTCAGTTGCTGTAGCATAATGGAGAGTGGCATATTGTATGTTACGTTGAATTGAGAAAATGACTGTGTTGCATCATGTCTGTATTTGGCACTGAAGGATGCTGAGATATTCATATTTCCTCATACTTGTGCCAATTGGTATGCAATGCAGATATATCATAAATAGAATGTAGGGTATGGGATCCATCCTGCGCTCGTTTAACCCTGCGACACCTCAATAGCATAAGACTTTTTTGAGGAGACTGGAAACAGTCCCAGTGTGTCCTGGTCATAGTCTGGTTTTGATACTTAAATATAAGGCACTGTTGGTGCTGTGGAAGGAGCTGTTATTTTAATTTATACTTTATGGGCTCTACCTACGTAGACATGTGAGGCTCAAAAATCTAAATATCCAAAAAATATTCTGTCTTTTCAGGGCATTTTCTAATTAATGAGACACATGTTAATGCCCTGCATGTGAAACCCCTTGCATGGAAAACATCAGGTATGCACCCCAGAATAAACAGATTCAGATCCTTAGGGGGAACAGGCTGCCCAGTGGGCAGGTATGGCTCCATGGTCAGGAGGTGCCTCTGCCCTGAAAAGCACCACAGCTGAGTGGGGAGATCTGCATCCATTTCCCTTTGTCCCCATCCACCCCATGACACCCTCTCTGCTGGGGTGTATGGTGGGGCAGAACCAGACTCTGCTGCCTCTATTGCACTTGAGAGTAGATGGGCAGATGAGCTCCATGGCCAGGCCAAAATGGGGGCCAGATAATCTGCTGAAAAATTTCTTGATGCTGATTTCCTCCTCAAATTTTGTATGACATTTAGAGAAGGAAAAAAAAAAAAAAGTCTTGGGCACTCTGTTTTACTCTATATAACTCTTACTCATACAACTAGTGTCATATTCAGTCAACTTTATATCACTGACCAAAAAGTGGACAATTAAACAACTATCTTTGGAGATACAGAAACTGCAGTGATTTTCCATATTGAAATTGCAGTGATTTTCCATATCTGGTTTGTGAGCAAGAGGACTCTGCACTCAGTAGTAATCTATCTCACCCTGCTTGATGCAAGCCACCAGGCTGAGTGTGCATAGGCATTGCAGTACTGTTAACCCTGAATTTTGACACTCACCAGTTAATAGGGGCATTACAAGCTAATATTGTAACTCTGCCATTAGAAACAGGAGATTTTAGTTTTCAAGTCTACCCTTATTTCAACCTTTAGGTACGTGCATCTCTATTCCCTCAGAAAACGGCACATCTTTTATGTGCAGATCTCAGCAATAACCAAGAAAAGACTTTCTGATTTAAATTGGAAAGATCAGCTACACTCTGTTTGGCAAGCTGAACTGCATATTAAAGTCACTTTTGATTTAGTCATTTTGAGAGATCTGCCCCTATCACAGTTGTTTTCTTTAGCCCTTGACAGTGAGTTGAGGATGCACTTCGTTTTTACATTTTATTGAGCTAAAATAGCAAATAAAAATATTTCTAAAAGTGCTTTTAAACTATTTTTCAAGTGGTTGGGGAATATTAAGTAAATGAGTCCATTCAGGCACTCCAACCTGCTGTGTCAAAAGATAATACTTTAAACAGCTCTAAGAAACAGCTGTTTTGGGAAAAATTGGGGTGGAGGCCCCTTGTCCACAGCAAGTTCCATGAATGTCAGCGGGGACTTTGCCACCATCTCCAGGTTAGGATTTGAGTAAGGACAAAATATCAATATATTGATATTTAACCTTGTAGTCTCAGCTGGTGGTGAGTTAAGTAGCAGCTCATTGAGAGGCATAATTTGTCCTGTGGAATGAAGTTGTGATTGGGATTTCATGCCCTCGCACAGTTCCCCTTGCTGCCTGGTGTGTAATCTGATGTTGTACATATCTTTAAAAAATGAAGACACGAGCCACATTTTTCTTTTTATTTCCTATCTGTTCAAATGCAGGCTGTAACATGCAGCGCTATCACTGCTCATAACTATCACACTTAATTACGCTTCATGCGCCGAATTTGGGATCTGAATGTCACTCAAGTGGTTCTTGCACACTTTATGATGGATATTTAATCCAAAAAAACTGAAGAAAACAGATCATTTAATTTTCTAATCAGTTTACCAGATACAGGCTGTGAGGCATGGAAATATTTTGAGCATTTTCTATGTTTTTTAATGAAGTGTTACTACAATGAGAGGAGGATGTTACAGCCCAGCTGTTGCTATACACAGCAGTGGCTGCTGTGCTCTGCGCAGAGCATCACGCGCCGGCTCGCGGCGAAGCTCCAGGCCTCCAGCCAAGGACGGCCGACAGCAAGCTGGAGACTGTGCTTGCTTTCCTTTTTTGTATTATTTTTTTATCTCCCCCGCCCCTGCCCCAGTGGATAAACACCTCAAAAATTTCAGAATTAAAGTTTGAACATTGCTAAAGGAAGAAAAGAGGATTGATGCTTTTTCCTTCTGCCTTTGCAAAGGTGTAGGCTGTGGGTTTGTATCTCTCAGCAGCTCCATGAGTGAAGGGGGCCCATTGGAGTCTGCCTCCATCAGGGTATGTTTGCTTCTCCACCATACTACCCCTTCTGCTGTTTTTTCCTCCCTTCAAGTTAATCTTCTCAACTGATGATATTCTGTGGAGACACAAGATTTATGTGTTCCCTGAAAGATGCAGACCAAGTTTTTCCTTTCAGTGCAGAGCATCTAAAATAATGGGGAACACGCTGGCAACATTAAAACAAATGTGCGTCAGATCCCCGGGGGACTTGGATGCCATGCATACAGTGTTTCGTCCAAACATCTGAGAACTGGCATCATTGTTCTTCCAGAGCGTTTCTGAAGCAAAGGAAAAAATAGGACATGTCCATAAATCCTTGCACATGAGCATGCAAAGCTGTAGGACTCGGACTTTAGGTTTGAATGGTACCTGACATGGGTAGATGCAACTGGCTTATCAGGGTCTTTACTTCCCAGGTATTCTGTGTAAGTGGAAAAACACAGACACATTTTTCCCACTGAGAGAAACATGTATGTGTTTGTTGTTTTGTTTTTGGTTTTGTTTTTTTTTTTTTTTTTTTTTTTTTTCCTCAATAATTAAATTACCCTTAGAAGAATTCTATGTGGCTACAGAAACTTGAAAGTAAAATAAATGCTCTACCCATCAGGGCCACATACATATCTTATTTTTTTAGAAGCAGGGCATGTAGTACTTTTAAAGAGCTGTTACTATCTGAAGTGAAAACAGAGAAGTGTCTGTAGGATGTCAGCATCCCCAGGCCTCTTAGACCTGGAGCCAGCTAGTAGGCAACAGCAGAGATTAGAAATTGATTTTGTTTGAAAGGAGTTATTTCAAAGCGATTGGATAAACCAGACATGTGTGTTATAAAAGAGTTGAGGTAAATATTTCTTATCCTGGAAGACAAGATATACCTTTTGTTTGAGTGGCCGTGGCTCAATACTTCACGCTTTGCCCCTATTATCATTAAATGCGTTTACAGTCAGGTAATGGATGTACAGCAGTAAAAAACCAACATAAGTGGAAAGAAGGAAGCCTGTATTCCCCAGGACATTGATTCATTTACATGATTAGGAGTCAGAGCTCATAGATATTTATACTTTAAATCAATGCACAGTGAAACAACCTACAACTGACTTGAAAAGATGGAATCTGTGGTGTTAAGCTTCCCTGGGAGGTGCTGAGCACTTTTGGCTTTTAGCAATATCTCTAGGAACTGAGTGTGCCTTGTGGTTCATCAACATTGAACTCTATAGCGACACAGAAATTTCCCATCCTTTCCTAACCTTAACCCTACTTCCCTTATGGTCTTGCACGTGCACTACAGCCCCTCAGTGAGGGGCAACTAAACATGATGTTGTTCAGTTGTCCCAGGAGGTTGTTGTTGAATATCATGAAGCCCTTTCTAACTTCCAGCTCCTGAGCAGATGCTGCCACACCATTTCCAGTTCCTTATTATACCAGAATAAGGGTGTAAAGAAGAAAAATAAACCTCTCCAGCCCTTAGAATTAAACTTAGAGCTTTTAACTGACCCAACGTTCCCTCCTCTTTGCTTTGCACCTTGCACCTGAAATAGCTGTGGGTTTGACCCTGCTTTGTGAAATTACTCCATGTCTGAGGGTAGTGGGTGACTTCTTAAAGAATGAGATATCAACTAGAACAAAATTATCACAGTAATTTTTAGGAGCTCTTATTGTCTTTTTGCAGAATATTTCTTTAATTTATTTTTAACAGAATGGATATTGGGAATCCTTATAATTATTCTGAAGATTAAACTCTGCTCTTGGAAGCTCACAGCTCAGTCAGTATTTGGCCTTTTGAAACTGTGTCAAATAGATTAATTAAAAATTAGTAAATTTATTTATTAAAACTGTCATTTTATCAGACTGTACCTTCCCTATGCAGTCTAGATACTGATACAAAAGCCCTTCTAGATGGCACAGGTATCTGCTGTCCATGCTGAAAAATGTTATTACTTTATTAGTATGGCAAACCTAAAAATAAGTACTTGAATACTTTTTTATACAGTGCTGAAATTGAGTCCAGTCACACACAATGTCAAGTGTTTTCTAACTTAATATTTGGGAATTCAGCCAAGAAACTGTGTTTTTCTGCCAGAAGTAGAATAGCACACCAAGAATATTTCACTACTCAACAGCATTCTTATTAAAAGAACAGAGCCCTTAACAAGTTTTGCATTATTTTTTCTCTCTCTAGGTAATTCAAGTGTTATCTTGAGATCTGCATATATTGTGCATGCATTTCGTGCAAACACAGACTATTTGCATAACCAATTATTTTTAATCATTAACCAGCTTACATTGTAATAGGTTCATTTGTTTTTAAGACATTACTGATACTCTGTTCGCCAAATTCAGCTGGGTTAAATCTGACTGTTGCAAAGCAGTAGCATTGAGTAGGACTCCATAGTTGTCCATGAATATGGATGTAAAATACCTCGGATATGGCCAAGGCGCAGTAGAGTCTGTTGGCAAATGCCTCCTTGCAGTGGGATTCCACATGATGCCGTGAACTGTAATAACCGATCCTTATGTGAGATGGCTGCACAATTGCAGAGTTATTATTTTCTCCTTATAAGGATTTCAATTAGTTTCTGTTTTTCAAAGCTGGATACTCAAAAATCCTCGGCAATATGTTCACACTGGAATCAGTCATTGACTTTACTGGAAGCAGAGTGAGACTCAAAACTTTAAACACTTGTCTAGTGCTTCTAGAAAACCCCTGTATACATAAATAAATGTTTTTCTCAGCTGAAATAGTAGGGAATTTTTTTCTCCTTTTCCTTTATTCTGTCAGAATTTCCAAGGATGTTTACTAAAGTTTTCTGAAGAAAATCTATTTAACCATATCCATATAATATCTAAATAGTCTTAAATTAAGCTTTCAAAGAACCATACTTACAATAAAGAATCCACACAACATTTTTGCACATTTGGTAAAAAATAATAACTTGTTTTTATACAACAGAAAACTGAGGCAAAAATTATGAAGTGACTTGAACAAGCATTGCAAAATAAAAAATTTCAGGCTTGCTAATCCTAGGAATTTTATACCATAGGTTGTATCTCTAAAACTGCTTTCCTAGTTTTTAACCGTCACAGTAAACACGCAGAAATAAATTTCTGAGTCCTTAGTATATGGTATTTTCTTTACAGGTTATGCACGTGGTTAGATAATTTACTGGTTACTTTATATGGTGCCCTAAGAGCATTCAAAACAGGTGACAGCAGCTTATGAATGGTATTTAATACATTTCATGACCTCTTGATGTTATAAGAAAGCACTTCACGGTTGTATACAGATCCCTGCAAAAGTTCCCGATAAAAACTGTAAAACAAGTAATCCAAAGCAAGGCAATCACTAGAAGCAGGTTGTCCTCAAGAGGCACCTGGATTCATGAGAAACAGATAAAAGAATAGCCACAGATGTGCTTCTGATGTTACAGAAATTGGCTATGTCCACATCTGCTTACTGGGGGAAGACAGTAAAAGACACATTCTCAGTGTTTATATTGCACAGAAAAAATATAAACAATCCTCCTGAAAAGGAAAAAAATGAAGTGAACACTACTGGCTCTGTAACATTAAGTTAATTAAAAAAGCAATGTGGTTACGGTGATGTGAGTATACATTAGTGGCAAACTCATGGAGCACAGTCAGCACAGAGATGTTCCTCAAAAGCTCAAATGAAGAAGTGAGTATGTGGTTCTATGTCCCTTTTCTAGATAAACAGTAAAATTAAACCTGAATTATCTTAAGAAATTGGTGATTTCTTAGTCTCAAACAATTGTTTAAGAGCATTTCTATTACATTCATGCATAGTAAGGGGTTTTAGGCTCAGGGCTACTAACTACAAGGACATTTCCTCTGAACCACCACCAGTTGGAGGAGTACTTAGGGAGGCCTTGACCACATGCTCATCTCTATAATCTGTTTGCAGACACCAATTTCGCATCACTGGTGGAGAGTAGGTAACAGGCTGGACATACCTCTGCTCGGAGCCAGGGCTGCCCCTCGTAGTCTGAAGTTCTTATGTCGATATAAAATATATTAACCTCATGTTATTTGATTTAATTTTTCTCTATGACTTCAGCTTCTTGCCAGAGCACTGACACACAGAACTTATTTATAATATCCTTCAGGCACACCGGTATTTCTTATACATGCACAAGAACTTCTTGACTGTCTGGTGTCCCTGGTCTTCACTTTTCAATCTAACAATTCAATGTATGGTGCAATCTCAGCATGGCTGTCATGCTGTCCTGTCTTATTGCTTGAGTACACCCCTGCTAAAATTACTACACCACCACTGGGGGTGAATGAATACAAGATAAGAATTGCAGTTTGACAGTTTCAAAGGAAATGGCATAGGGATTTAATTAGACCCTCTGTGTGCGCCTCATTGATTCCTAGAGAGGTTTTCATTCTAGTGGAAGCAGATGTGGATGGTAGTGTTAGAGTTAGGATTATTTTGCATGTTTTTATAGATAACTTCAGAAAGAGTAAGAGAGCCAGGCACTAGAGGCCCAAACAGCAAACCAAGAGATTGGCTAGTTCGGGAATTAGCTGCATATTTTTTTCCATTTTTCTGATGCACAATGTGTATTAAAACTGAGAGGCAGAATGCAGCTGCAAGGCTATCAGGCTGCACTGAGGAGTTATGGCTATGTTTGGTCTCTGTTGGATGGCTTACTGAGTTATACTGAAGAAGCTGTATAATCTCATCCAGTCGTGACCTAAACATCTTGAGCATCCGCAGGATCCAAAGCAAGACATTGTATCTTTGTTGTTTACAATTTGAATGAACATAAGGTGAAAGAACACCTAGATCTACAGAAAACTGGTGAAAGTTTTCAGCAGTGTCAATAATCCAAGGTCAGTATTTGGAAAGCATGAAAAGCTAGTTTTTGCAGCCATTGCAGCAGACTTGGTTGGAGAGCTGAATGAAGTTGAAATGCACTTCAGCGATGCTCCCAAGAGGACACATAAAAAACTAACTGCTAGTCACTAATGAAAGGAGGTTCCTTACGCATCAGTTTCCTCCAGCTGGAGCAACAGATAGACAAACAGGCAATAAACAAAGTTAATATAATTAATTATGTGGTTTTCCCTATGTTTTTGATATACATGGAGAATGACAGTCTGGAGCTGCACCTCCATGGCAGCCGAGACATTTCTACTGGTGACAAGTACAGGTTTCTCAGCAGGAGCTTTAGCCAGTGTTGGCTATGGACCCGCTGGAAGACTGGTGGAGTCAGGAATCATGGTCTTCTGGTTCCAGCCATAGAGCAAACACTGGCATCATCACTGGCAGTGACTTTTAATGCCTGCTTCTGACATTAAAATATCATGTCAGAATAGAATGGCTTTCATAAGGAAAGTGATTACTGGTGGCCTGCACAAGAAATGATCTCTTGAAGCTTTCAGGTGCCACTTATTTTGAGCTGTTCTTTCAAAAGAACACTAAGAAAGTTTTGACAGATGTCCTTTGCAATATTCACGTTCATTTTCTGCACAGGGTGGAGTGCAGGACTGGGCTTGTTCTGCTGACATTATCCTTTTTTGGCTGTGGAGTAAGACATAATGATTCTTTCACATTCAGTCTTTCATGGCACTGGCCATGAGTTGCTGCTGAAAAGTCAGAGAATAAAACTGAGTGGCACAATGCATCATCCTTGGTAAATGCACCAATTACTGTGTGATAACCACAGTTGCTCACTTTTCCCTTTATTATGACCCTGCACAGGCACAGATAGCTGTTTCATCCCTCACTGTTTACTGTGCAAGACACTCTCCAAAAAGCATTAGCTGAAAGCATTAATTCACAATTAACAGGGAATGCACAGCTCTCTGCAGATCTACTCACCGAAATTTGGGTGAATTCAGCGATAGGTGCTTGCCAAGCTGGAGCTTTGCAGATCCTCGATGCACGTGCATAAACGAATACAATTCCTTTCTTTTTTTTTTTTTTTTTCAGCAGATGGCCACTGTGTACAAGTCTCAGAGAAATGACTCACATCAAAAGCTTTCCCTGGAACCCGTGCTATGCAGCAAGCCAGTTCATGACAGCGAAGTACAGCGAAAGTTTACATAGCAAGACTTCATCTGTGTGATACGTGTCTTGTATTTCCATCCTGTTCCTAACAGGTCACCCTTTGATCTGCTCATTATTCTCCTTCATGCTGAAAGGTTTCAGCTTTCCTATACAGAAGCTGATAGAATGAGAGGTTTTATTGTCTCAGCATGTTTGACTTCCAGACTCTCTCAAAGAGGATGGAGGAAGCAGACCAGATGCTCATTCGGATATGACAGCTTCGGTATCTCCCTGCTTCCAATATAGCTCTCTTCTGGGACTGAATATTCAAACTCCATCTGCGGCTGTCCACTTCATGGCTTTTCCCATCTTGAAGTCTGATTTTCTCTGCAATCATAGGGTGTTGCAAAGTATATTTTCTCCAGGGCCAGCATGTCACATGTGTCACACATCTAACGATAGTACTAGAGAAGAAGCTGTGGCTAGCAATTCATAATGTCCAGACCCCAGCTTCAGTTGCCCTGCTCCATGGCAAAGAACTTTTTCCTATTACAGCTTTTTGTTTTAAATAGACTGAGTACACTCTCTGGCCTCCAAATCATTGCACTTCTTCCCTATCTTATAAGGAGTCCTTACCATGAAGATATACAGTAGTTAGAGTGGGTCAAAGGGTTATTTTTTCTCCTTTGGAAAATGGGAGAAGATAGAAAATTTCCTGTCAAAATCTGGCAAAATATATTTTCTTTTTCTTTCTATAATTTGCCAGTGATCCTGCTATAAATACAATTGCTTACTTCTTCGCTCTCTTGTTGACTTCACATATGTTTAGATAACTTAAGAATTTTTGACCAAGTTTTTGAAAACTGAACAATTTTAGAAGGAAGTTGATATATTTAATGGAAATTTTTCTGCTAAATCTATTTAAAGTATTGGTATTTAAAGTTATAGTTAGCTAATATTTAATGTTTTTTTTAAAGTAAGAATACCATTATTTTCTCCTTTCCCAAGAAGATAGGGCTTCATTTATGCAAGAATTATCTGAAAATAATGACATTTGCTTTGCAATCACGTCATCAAACCGTTCATCAAAAGCAGATACATTTGCTTACTTTGACAGAGTAAGACTGGAAGTTTGTATTACATCTTCATTCCATCAACCTCCTGAACCGAGAGCATCAACAAAGCAGTTTTGTGAATGTTTCTTTTTTTGGTATTCACTAACCTAATATACAGAGTTGGAAATCAGTTAGGGCAAGACACTGATCTTATGAAGAATTGATCTGCCAAATCTCTGTAGAGTAGAAGAAATATTAGGAAAACTTAGACTGTTGAAAGCAATTTACTTGACTAAAAGGATTTGAAAATTGTGAATGAAAAGGATCAATAGTAATATTCAGGAAAACAAAACAAAAAAATCTTTTGTTTATATGAGCACCAGCTATCCAATGGTAGATTTTCTTAAGTTAAATGAAATGGCGTAAGTCCAAGCGCACTCTGAAAGGATTAAAGCATTTCTCAATATGTGAGTGCACTACTTTTCAGGGAGACTGCTTTTTCCTGAACTGCTCAGGCTCTGATTTTTTCTCTTACGTACAGGGATTCAAAACACCTCCCTGCCAGTGGAAGATCTTTATTAGCTTCAGACTCACAGGATACGTTAAAGGAGAGAGCACTATTGTTTAAAAAGGTTGCTTTATTTTGAAACTTGGTCCCTGCATTCACATTGGATAGATGTTATCTCTTGCTTAACTAAAGTCTCCTTGAAAGTACTTAAAAGCAACCCTAGTTCAAGATGTCTGCAAATTATACCCCTCCTTGTCATGATAGATCAGGAAATGCCCTGGGTTGTCTTATCTACTTGATGCTGGCCAGATGACGTTCCTTTCTCACAGTTGGTAGGGCCATACTTTGCCCTATGCTTCATGTAGTTTAGAAATCCACTTACACAGGATTTCACCATGGCATCCTTCTCCTTGTGCTAGGGAACTTAGTAAGATTAAAGCATCTATGCTGCTCCATTAACTATGAAACGAGGTAAATAATTAATTTCTGGATGGTAACAGAACTAGGGAAAAACTCAAGAACTGAGTGAAAACAAAATGAGGGGTTTCCTTTTTTTTCAGTGAAAATTTTGAAAATTTTTATTTATAGGCTACTCTCATGAGTTGTTTGTTCTAAGGTTAAATAGCTTAAAGTGCAGTAATTCTTAGCCTTTTTTGAATTCACAATGAAACATATTCCAATTTAAGAATGTCAGAACAAAACATGCTGGACTTTTCCAAAACCATAGCTCTAGGTTAGGAAAATGCTGAAATTACTTTTTTTGAAACTCTAATCTCTCATTTTTGACAGGGAATCCTGAATTTTCCGGCATTTAAAAAAATTGTCAATTACTATTATTATTAATATTATAATTTTTTTCCTTGTCCCATTGCCATGGAAGGCAATGTTGAGCTGGATCAAAGGAAAGAATTAACATAGACTTGTAAAATGTTTACAAATCATATTTCCTCCCTCCCTTCCTATAAATGGCTGAAACCCACAATTAAATGTAAAGCTTTTGTGAAGTAAAAGCTTATTTTAGTTGCTGATGAGGCAAAAAGTTCATCAGGATGGCAGGACGAACATGATGTCAGCAGCAGTTCTTGACAGAGTTGCAGAACAGCATTACTATTTCTGGGTTTTCATTCAGAAGTGTGAATGATTGATTGCATTCTATATTGCTTTCCATTTTCATAAATTATTGTAAAATTATATATTAAAAGAGTGAGATCTTTAAATGCATAGGAAAGGGGATAAATGCAGTCTGTTTGGAAATTCAGATTCTTTCAAAATCTGAATTTTCATGGGCTACTGCTGCCAGTGGCTGTTTTTGTGGCTGACCCATGTTCACCTCATTTGTTGCATCAGTCATCTCTGCATAGATCGATGCAGCTGTTTGTCTCATTATTACCTTGATGAGATTAATTATTTTTGATTATGTTAGACCTCTAAAATATGTATTCTGCCAGTATTGTATAACAGAAGAAGTTAGAATTGTTACCCTTTGAAAACAACCTTGCAGCCTGCTGAGAGATACACATTTTTTAAAGATAAGACTTAATGGAAGAAAAATTATATTTTTTTATTTGAAGAACAACTTTTTTTTCCCTCAATTAAGTATTGTGATGGAAAATACATTTAAAATATAATTTAACCTTGCAAACCTCCTTATAAATACCAAACAGCTAATAGAAAGGTGACATTTCGGATGCTTAAGTTCTCCTCCCAGAAGTCTATTTTCTGTACTTCAGCCAGAAAATCTCTGGAGCTGGACCACAAAGGCAGCCTGAAGGACCCCATTTTTGTACTGTACATTAGGCCCATGTCAACCCCATTGGTTACCAAACAGTAAATCAAATGAATCTATGATTGTGTCTAAAAGGGGATTCTGTAAAAGTAACAGCAGTGGTTCACATCTCTTGTCATACTCGTCACAGGACTGTAGGTCAAAGATATGTCCTATCAGAGAGACTGTGTCATCCTGATTTTTGACAGTTGAACAGTTTCGTTCAGGGTATGCTAACCTGAGTTCGTACAAATTGTGAAGAATGTGCCACTTGGTGAGGTGCCCTGTGTACTCAGATGGCCCAAGGAGCTTCTGCTCTTCTTGTCTTTGTCTTGCGCTCTGAAAAAAAAGTGGCAGTGAAGGTGTCCTGAACCTGGAGATCTCCACAAAGAAGGACCTCATTGCATCTGTGCCCTTCCACTCATATTGAAGACCAAAAACCAGCACTGGGCAGGTGTGTTTCACTCTTTCCATCAGATGGGATTAAAAAGCTGCCTTTAGCTGGCTGTCTCTGTCTGTATGGGACTTTCTCCCACCTTCCGTCAGCTTTCTTAATGTAGTTCTGCAAATGTTCTCATTGTTCTACAATGGCACCAGGTTACCTTTGCTGAAGTTGCTGGACCTGCAGTCTTCTCTAGGCAAGCAAGAAGCCAGCTAGCAGCAGGAGAGCTTTTAAATGACCTCAAGAACACTTTCTTACAGTTTTGGACCTCTCTCTTTAAAAATGGCTCAAGATACTCTCTCCTTTGGTCTGATCCTAGATTTCATATCCCTCTCACCACTGGGTAATAGTGCTGAACAGTGGCACTGCACATGCACACTTACAGACCTCAAAGATCTGCTTGAAAGAAAACAGGATGAGGAAAAAAGTTCAAAAAAGTGGAGCAACTTGGTGTAGTGAAAGCTATCTCTGCCCATGGCAGGGGGGTTGGAACTAGATGGTTCCTTTCAACCCAAACCATTCTGTGATTCTGATTGATTCTAAAAGAAGCAGAGAAACAGCCAGAGACCAAGTCTTGCATGTCTTGATCACCAGGGCTCTCCAGCTGAGTGGATTTCAAGGTGCCAAAAGTCTCCTTCAAGAAATGATGGAACAATGTGTTTATCAGTGGATGCAGTTTTCTCCGTGGTAGCGCATCTTCTCCTATTCTCTGTGAGTGGAGGCAAAGGCCTCTACTCATCAAGCTCATGGGTTGTGCTGCTGCCCTCAGCATTGTCTCCAAAAGTCTAAATAAGACAAAGCTGCTGGTTTCAGCACTGCTTTACATGGGTTACCTTACTGCAGAGTGAAATTGCTTTCTTCCTTACCTGGAGGGGGACAGCACCTGGAGAAACCATGCTGGAAAATGTGTTGGAGCTGCAAGTTTCTGTGAAGAGATATATCCTCGCCTCAACAAATCCCGAAGGTTTTGTAGATTCCCCAACTAGGAAAACTAGGAATTACTCCAGTTTTCTCCTGCTCATCTGAGGAAGGGCCAAGAGAGCGACTCTTCATCTTCTCTTTCCCCAGAGAAACCACCCTGTTTAGGTTTTCATTTTCCATTCATGAGGACAGTAGATGGTACAGTGAGCTAGTGCTTTGGCTTTCCAGTTTCAACAGTCTTCACTTTATGAAAATAAATCCATGAGCCACAGCCAGCAGATCCAGTCCTTCTCCTTTGGGTGTCAGGACGGTGTCAGTTTTGCAGAAGCACATATTACAGTGGGAAATCTCCCCCGTGACCTTATGTATGTAATTCCTCTGATACTGAAAGATCCAAAGATGTTTTGTGAAGCTCATCCAAAGCTTTTGACAACTGAGATGCAGCCAGTTCTGGGATGGAAGAAAAGCACAGGGAAAGCTAGGCTGTGGGTATATGAAAATGACTACAGTCATTAAAACTGGAATTCAAGTCAAAACACCGTGTTAGGGCATTAGCTGAGTACAACTCACTGGGAAAAGTGCTATCATCTGATGAATCACCAAAAAGTCTTTGTGATTCTGTCCTCTGCGGTGGTTGGAAATAACATTCCCAGATCCAGCTTGCCAAAATGAAAGGCTCAGGTCTGGATCTGCATGGTTGCCAACAGGTAGCCTCTCAGGTTCGAACTTGGCAACATTGACACATCTGCATTCGTACATCTTGACAACCAATGTGTAGAGGACAAATTTCTCCACTTCTGAATCACAAAGGCAAAACAAGAAGCCAAATTAATTCTTGTCATAACCCACCCTGAATCACACAAGCACAGTTCCCACTGGCTTGCTGGAGGTTGCCGTGTCAATCATGGGAGCAGCAGTTTGCCTCTTGTGCAAGTGCAAGATGCTGAAACAACTAGGGCATACTTGGGTATTCACAGAGTGCTTTCCTACGATGTCCTTTATTGACTGCATTAACCAGAAGTATTTTAAGGAGCTTTCCAGATGGATAAAGAGGTTATTGGAGGCTGAACTATGAAACCTCGAGAATCAAGGTCATGATTGCACAGAAGAGTCGACTGAAGAGGAGTACATAAACTGCTTGACAAAGAATTTGAAACCTGCATTATTTAAATATTCAAAGCACCTACAAGTTTTGCTGATACTCTGTGAAATACAGCTTCATTTGCCAGTGAATCAGGCTTATAAAAATGGTAATTCTGAAGTGCAGTTGCTAACTGTATCAAGAGAAAAGGGATTTTACGTGTAATGGAGATTCTTTTTAATGATAAATTATCTAGCTCCTGGCTACCATGTATGAGCTCTATTAACTGCCAATAAATTGTTCATCGTTAAATCTAGTTCACTCTTCTTAATTAGGCCAAGAGTTTTTTTCCCTTTAAATCTTTTCCTTACTTTAATATGGAAAGATATTTGAAATCCCAATGATCCTAACAGCTGCACCAGACACTACTGTAGAGTCACTTAAGGACTGATGTTACACAACTGAAATCTGGAAATATCTGAAAACCTATGCTTTATACAAATCAGGGTTTGAAACACAGAGTTAATAAAAGTGCCTGGTTATAGATGTAGCAAAATTCTGAGCACACTCCTATTATTCAGTTTAAAAAAACTCAACAACACACCATAAGCTTGTTGGTTCTAGAAAAAATTCATATGGTTACCTGATTACTTGAAAAGGATTAAAAGACATGCTGTACAAAAAAATAAGTAAGGAAAATATTAAGCCTATGAACTGCTGGTTAGGGAGTTCCTGGTGACTACTGTGTCAGAACAAAATATAGAATATTTCAGAGAAGTAGAGAGAAATTAATAGAAAGGCAGAGATTACTTTTCTGAAACCTACTTCATGGACCATTCCTAGAGGTGAAATAGATTTCACTCAAAGTACAACACTAACTTTTCTTTTAATTTTCATTGTTAACTTTCTTTTGTCAATGCATCACTACACAATGAGTTACAACCTTTAATCTTAGCTTAGTCCAACAGATCTCCATGGTGTTTCACCAGCACAACTGTATTATTAGCTATTCTAAAAAAAAGACCTAAATAAAATGTTGTCTAGAAAAGGAAGTTAAGATTTGGAGGCACTTGCTGTCCATTGTTGGAAACCTGTGTTTCCATTCTACCTTTAGTTGTCCATCTGAAATAATAGGGTAAATGCATATGCATTTGATGTATGCATTATCACTCACTTTGCATTGCTAACTGGCTCTCTGGATACCATTTAAGGTTCAGACTTAATCAGTCAGCAATTTTCATACTTCTCCTGCAAGATGTGAATCTTTTCTTCAGGGCAGACAGAGTGCTGGACTTGAGCGACAGCAATTGTGACTGCAGGGAATCCCAGTTGTCAGACCTGGAATTGAGTCAAACTCATGTGACTTTTCCCATGGGATATAGTTAGCAAATCTCCCTGACAGAGGCTGGAGGCAAGAAGAGATCAGATGTCCTAGAGCTAAAATGTATTTGTGTGCACTGAAAGATAGCTCCACTCTATCTGCTGAGCAATTAGCAGCAGTTTAGACAATTGTACTCCTATGTTATGCCCCTCCTGTGAGTGTCCTTTTCTGCAATTTAGCCTACTCTGCCACACTTCACATCGGTGGGAATTTCAGAGCATTGAACATGTACTGTCCAGAGTGAACAGTAAAAAGAAAAAAAAAAATGTCTCTAGATTTTAAATATTATTAAAAACATCAGCTCCATGGTAACAAACTTCTGGGGCAGAACAAATGCTTATTTTGATCTGAATAGGTTTAGAAAATTTCTAAAAGCTACATCAAAACACTCAATTTTAACTATTTGCTTTGGTATTGGTATTTTATGTCAATCTATACAAACATACATCTTTCCAGAACAAAATATATTGCATATAAAGAAAGAATAATTTCTACTTTTTCCCAATTTTAGGGGGCATAAGGAGGAATGTATGAATTTGGGCTGATCCAAACAAGAATTGTCTTCAACAGGCTTCTTATCATTAAGTTTTATTTGGAGAACGATATTTTAGTGTAGTTTTATCTGGTCCAGTAGATATTTATAGATGCTCATTCTTCAGATATAATGAAATTCTTTCAAATTATTTATGTTTACTATACCAGTTACAACACACTCACTCTCTTTGAGCATTAGAGACATTTATTCTTGCTTTCCACCTTCCCTACTGTCTCCAGAGCTCTTTCACACTTCCTTCCAAAAAAGCACATTCAAAACGTTGCTTTTAAGTGGTCAATTTAAATCAGACAGCAGCAGAAGGCGTGCTTCTCCTCCTTTCCCTGCACAAGCCAGGTGCCCTACAGCTCTTATTGTTTCCCAGCAATGTTTTGTCTCAGTGGGTTACAGCATTACAGCAGACTTAATAATCAATAGCTAGCCTTCCCACTTCAAAAATATTCTCAGCTATATTAGATTGGATATGTTTGATGGAATATTAGGCATATTGGAAAAGTGCCTACAAATCACAGAGCAACTGGCTTGAAGGACAAATGTAGATTCATTCCTTTCTCTTACCTACTTTATATGATATTTATGTTCCTAGTTTCTTACTACTCACAACGTATTTCAATTTAATAATCAAAATATCACTAGTGGATTGTCAGTGATCGTTTAATTGATGTTTAAGTGCAGAATTAAATATCAGCACTTAAACCACATGCAAATCAATGCTAGTCACTAAACAGGGCAAAGCTAGCTGTGAATCAAAAGGCATACACATGTCCTAAATCTTATCAATAGATTTATTGCTTCTCTCACCTCCCTCCAGGGTTTCGATAAGGAGTAATCACTCGCATGTTGCAAAGTGAGACCAAAAGAAAGGGCCTATTTTTTTTCCACATCTTTAATAGCCAAGAACACAGTAAAGCATGGACTTAAAATCAGAATTTTGAGTCACCCTTGAACTCCCCCTTTCAGACAATTGTACATGCAACTGAACACTTGATTAGAGGGAAACTATTGTGGGTTCAGTGTAAAACTTTTGCCAACTGAGGTTAAAAAAAAATTGGTTTAGTATATTTTTGGACTCTGATCTTTCAGTGTGGTAAACAACTTCAAGTCCTGTCCAATCCAATAAATCCTTAGGACATTCAGTTTTACTCAGAATGCACTCAGCATCTTTCAGATTAGTTCCTTGAATTGTAACATAATTGTGTTTATTTTGCTTCTGTTTCCTTTCTTACTGCAGCAATGGTTTGCTCTTCCAAAATATTTGTTATAGAGCTTATAAATAATTGAACCTTTACTTTTCAAGGATAAAATCGTGACAGAAGGATAAAGTTGTAGATTTCCTGCTCATAAAATATGTTCTCAGCCTTTCATCTTTTAATTTAAATGTATCTAAGTGATGTCTCAGGTCCTTTATGAATAATTAGTGCACAATATTAACTGACAAAGAAATCATACTGAAACTATGCCTTGCTGTAATTAAATACTGCTGAATTAAATAGGTTCTGACCATTTTTTTTTCCCACCACACAAAGCAATTTTAAACAGAAACAAAAATCAAGAAGGAGATTGAGGAACAGTCCAGCCTTTCTCCCTTTCTGCTCTCCGGTCTGGAGAGGGGACTACATGCAGGATAACAACATCTCTAGCCCAACAACTCATCTGCCATTCAATTTTGCTAATTCCTTGTCTCTGTCTAGCCTCTTCCTCTGAACAGCAAAGCTGTTTCAGCTCATTGAAATGGGGGAAATAAAAAAAGAGAGTATTGAGCCTAGAAACTGGTCTGCATCTAGCAGTGTCTGTGGGTTCCTCTGTGAAAGCTGAGACAGAAATCCGAGATATCCTCACCTCCGTGTCTGCTCTATGCAGGATGGCAGTGGTTCTTGGCTCTTGCCTTTCCAGCAGAGCCTGGAAGCCCACATCTCACTGTCTTAACCAGAGCCAGAGCATTTCTCAGGAAGAGATTTTCCCTTTGTTGACATTTCTTGTCTAATTGCAGTGAAAGGATTCAATGTTACTGAAACTCCGGATTCACCCAGGATTGATGAATATCAGCTCTTGAACAGAGAGGAATGACAAAGCTGTTGAGTATTTACATGGATATCTTGCAAGTCTACTCCATCATCTCTGCCTGTTGGGTAATACTTAATATTAAAACAGAGACCTACAGAACAAAAACCATCCTTGTGCAACAAAGCAGGAGAAACTGACTGTCATTTGGCACAACCTGGGTCTGAAATTAAGGTGCTGGAGACATGCAGTTAGTCCTCTGTGGAGGCAAGTTGTTGGAAAAAGCAGGATTAAATATATAAAAGAATGAAAACCTTTGTTCCAGGTCTTATGAAAAAATAAGGCATGGGGGTTTGTGTGGAAAAAAAGTCATGTAAAAGTTATTTTTCATGCTAGCTCTGTCTAGCCCTATATAATGTTTTACCCATAAAATAATCTCAGCAAGTGTGGAAACTATTGACAGGTCTGCATTATAGAGCCATGAATGCAGGAGAGCAGATGCCTGTTCATGACTGTCAATCTGGAGGGAAAGAGAAGAAAGGAAATACAAAAGAAAAATAAAAAGTTGATTGGCCTGTAGAGTACCTGGGGCCGTTGCCTCCCCTCACCCAACTCTTCCCCTCCTCTCCTGAACGAACTGTGAAAAGACCTGGAGCTATTATAGAGCTACAAAGAAATAAGGAACTGGTACCAGATGGGACCTCTTGTCTCCATCTCTCTCCAGCCCAAACAATCTGCTGCAGAATTTAGAAGAGAAGGGTGGAGAATCTAATAGTGTCTCAGAGTCGGAAAGATGGCTCTGGCTCGAGCACTGCCAGCCTGTTCTGGAGGAGGATTATTATTATTCTGTGTGCCAAAGGATATGGCTATTTTTCTCTCTCACTCGCTCTTTGCAACAAACATTTGGCTACTATTAGCCAGCTGGCAAATATAAATGAAACATCACGTACCACTTAGTACGGAGAGTGCCATCCGCGTTTTGCCAGTCGTGCAGCGGTCTGACTGCCAGTGCACATCGCAGCATGTGCCACACGTCTACTCCTTTATCTGAGAGCACGTATAAGAGTGGTGGGGAAATCTGTTAGGGAGAGAGAAAGTCTGTGGCATGGTTACAAGACATCTTACAGGAGAATCAGGCCAAAATCTGTCTAGTAAAAAATGGTGGACTCCTAAAAATTCATTCCACATTGCTTGTTTATAGCAAACTCACTCCTCTATGGTTATGCAGAAGAAAAAGCAGAAATTGCATGTGGAGAGAATGATGTTTATACCTGATGTGAAAATAGATCCTTGAGAGTTGGTATAAACAAGCAGCAGACCAGGAAGCACGTTCTGCTCTCAGTTACACCCATGCAGTTTCAGCCTGTGATGTTGCCTGGGTGTAACTGAGAGCACGATCTGGCCTCATGCCATTGTTCTCCTCCTCCTGCTCTCCAGCTTGCTATTCTCACTGCCTCTCTTTTTATCTCTTTTTTGTTTTTTTTTCCTTTTTTTTCTGATTTTTATAAATGTTTATTTTATCTTTTTCACTGGTCATGTCAAAGATCAATCAATTATTATTTTTCTTTTACATCTAACCTTTCCTTCTTACTTCCCAAATAATTTTCAGTTATAGAGTATATGAGATGCATTTATTTCATTGGCAGGCAGTATCCCAATGACCTATATTTAGTTGTACAGTAGTCGCAAGCCGAGTATTTCAATACTTCTAATTGTCTCCTATCAGAGTTAACATTCGAGACTTGAATATTTGCTCTTGGAACAAACAATGCCGTGTGGTATCATAAAATTTTTCCCAAAGATTTTACAGCAAAACTAAGTAGCTATTTACTTTAAATATGCCAATTAAGCATTACTAATGTACAGTACATTTCTAGGCTAAGGATGATTGATAGTAGCATGCAGTGAAACATTCTAACACTGCAGTTGGAAAATGTAAATGTACAAAATGAAAAAAAAAAATCCTCACCAACTGACAGCACTATTTACATGTTTCAAAACAAAGCTTACAAATTGTTCATTTATTGTTCTTTAAAGCTTTTTCTGCTCTGTTCTTCAACAAGGTGGTAGCTAATGCAGTCCTATCAAAAGTTCTTTAAGGCTAGAATATTATTTGATATGTAGTTCTAAAAGACCTTATTCCAGTTTCATTTATTTAATGGCAATATCATTGATTTGGGTATAGAGTGATGGAGAACAAGGGCTTGAAAGAAAACAAGAATTACATTGTACAAAAATGTCAAGGTTTCCAGGTGGTTTTTTTTTTTTTCCTTTTATTTTGTATGAAAACAAAGAAAATCATTTCAATGATAAAGAGAATGAATGAAGACATTTCACAGCTCCAGAATGGCCCAACAGACCCAAGAAGCCACTGTAAGGACATTTTTTTCCAGAGTCAGTATATTTTTTTGAGTTTCATAATTGACAGATTTGCCATGTTATGATTTAATTCTGTGACCCTGGTGGGGAAAACAGTGTACTTTGGTTGATCCTCAGCATAGTGACAATTGAAACAATAAAAATCACCAAAAAAACATTCTGTGGCCTGCTTATGGTAATATAGTACCATTCCAGGTGCAGAGGAAGCATTTGGGCTATCTCTTGCCTTAAGAGGGAGCTTATGCTTTTGAGCAAAGGCCCTGTCTCTTGTTTCACTTCCTTTAATCTAGGAGGAATCCAGCATGTGCATTGTTAGCAAAGAAGCACAGTTATTCTCCTCCAAGCTGGAACAATCTGCAAGTCCCCGGATTTTTGACTAATTGCAGTTGTGAAAAAGTATAACTAATTTTTTTTCTCAGAAAAAGGATTAATCAAAAAGATGCTGACCATTTGCACTGGAGATTTATCTTAAAAGCAAATAGTAATCAATCACCTGCCTCTTGCCATATTAGGGAGATGATTGAAAAGATTAATTAGTATAATTGCTTTACTGCTGTCAGGACTTGATCCTATATATGTGCTTGATGCCCTCCCTTTTTATTGGCTTTTGAGGTTGGATGGAAATCGAGGGGTGCATTTCTGCTGATTTTAATGAGCTTTGGAACATGTTGCAAAAAATACAGAAATAACAGGCAGTGAAACTCATATCAGCAAAGAATTCACTTAGCTGGGTGCCCATTTTACCTGATGTATTTATACCGAGTAATTTGACAGCAGTGGAGTATGTGCAGTTGAGCCATACACTGTCATTTCTTACTAACAACACTCACTGGCTTTGTGAGACAGTGTTAATAAGCACATTTCAGTTTCAAAGGCATCACCTGCATTATTCTTTCAGATTCCAACAGGTACAGCAAATAGACACTTGTTTGTGATGGAAAGGTCTTGCCTCAATAAATCGTTAATGCAAAAGTAACTTATTTGTAGAAAGGCCCTTTGGGAATTCTCTTGAGTATCAGCATCCAGTAACCACATTTCTAGAAAAAAGATAAAGTTTTGAACACAGTAGATAGCTTTCAAGACATATATTTGTCATTTTCACACTTAAGATTTTCTTTGTTATTTTAAAAGAACATATTTAAACCTTTTCTTATGTTCTCTTATACTAGAATCTATAGTACTTGCCAACTTTCATGGCAGTTAATAAAGCAAAGTTGCTCCAATGTGTTCTCTCTGCATTTTATTTTCCAATCATCGCATTCAAAGTTCTGGGCAGAGAAGAGATTTTTCTAGCCGAAAGCATCACAGTCAAGAAATCTGACATTTATGAAGAGTGGTCTTTCCACCAGCACGATCCATTAGCAGTTGCCTGAAGCAGCAGCAGCCAAAAATTGTCAAGCCATCTACCAGCCAGGATTATTTCCAGTGACAAAGAATAACCAGCAACACTTAGCTTTCAAAGAACATTGAGTCTTTTGTTTGTTAAACAGCTTGTAATGTCAGAAATAACACATTAGCCATCGTAGTGGAGAGCGCAAATGGCTATGCAAGAGACCTGAACCTTCTGGTCGGAAATATTTGTGGTCCATTGCTGCTAGCACAGCCTGGCACACCTGGTCCCTCTCTCCTCCTTAATTTCCTTCCTCCCTACAACATCAGTTTTTATGTTACTTTATTAAAAATACATTGTTGTTATAAACTTCTGAGTTAAAAATCCTTCCTGACCTTAGACCGCAGAAGCAGCAACTTGGGTAGTAAGTTGATGCTGAGGCGGATATGTGCTGGAGCATGTGGAGTCTCTCATGAACCCACCACTACCTATAAGAGCTCTCTACCCACCCCTTCTAGAAGAGGCTGTGCTCATTTGACTGTTTCAGTGCCTGTGCTCCAAACAGGTCTGTGCAATGATCTGATTTAAAACAAAAAGCACTTTTTTTCAGGTGACCTCAGAGAACCTCTTAGAGCACGGCAAGACTAATAACTGAATATTCTCTACTGAGGTATACTAGAATCATATTTTGCTAGAGCTTAACCCTGGCAGGAAAAGGGAATGGAGGAAATACCCAGTCTCTGAGACTAGACTTGCTAACAAAAGGGATCACATTGTACAAGAAAGGCCTCGTTTTTATTTTTTTTTCCAACTATTACACTATTTCATATCTTTTTGAAGTGAGTAGTGGGCTTAAGACAATTTTTGCTTTCTCTGGTATTTTTATACTTCCACAAAATTTTTGTCTTTCTTCTCTGTCCATTGTACTACTGTTGTCATTGTTAAAGGACAGCTACAAAGACTGTTAAATAACAAACTAAAATGGATCAGCCCAAACATTACATTTTCTTTTGTTTTTAAATACATGTTTAATTGCCAAAATATTTTTTTATTTAGATACCTGCAAAGAAAATTAAATATGCCCTGTATACCCTCCTTTCCTTGGGGGTTCTGTGTAAGTTTGTGGGGAATGGAAGACACTCCAAGCCTCAGCAGAGGGCAAGGGGTGAGGAAGATGCAGAAGAGCTGTGTTAAAGATGCTGTTGAAGAACCTCAGCTCTCTTCATAGCCTGGGTAGAAAGGAAAGCTCTCTTGGCATCCCGTGATAGATGGGGGACATGCAGCTTGTGGAAGCATGTCCTCAGCATGTTAGAGAAACAGGGAGGCAGAGTAATGACATGAAAAGGAATGGATCCTTGCTCAAACTTTCATTTCTTAAAAAGAGAGAGATGTTATTTTGCTCTTTGCCACTTTCTCTCTCTGTAGAAGAGTCCCCAGAATTCCATACCAGGTATAACCAACGACTCAGTAGTTGCAAGGAACTAAAATGACATTAGAGGTCTCATTTTTTGGGGAGCTGAGCTCAAGATACTTTCTTTCTTAGACAAGGAATTGCTCACCTTTAATTGCCTCAAGTTGGGCATCTGAAAACTGGAGCCCTTGAGATGATTAGTAAGTGTAGAAAAATTTGGCTCCAGTTCATACATATGCTTGCAGAGAGCAAACATCAGGCAGAGGTACTGCACCAAAGAGCATGTGTTTTCAGACATTTACCCATATGGGATATCTTTCAGCTTATCTGAAAGAGTTTTAATTGCTCTGTCAATGACTTAGTTGAATACCGGAGTGTGTATGGAGAGAAAGTTAAAAGAGAATAAGAATGAGGTAGAGACTTGCCATCACGTGCCAAGATTGAATTCCTCATTAATGTTGCTACAGAGAGAGAAATTTGTCTTGCTGGCCAAAAGGTGGTGGGTACTAGACAAAATAATTCTATATTTGGAAATTTCTAGTGAACAGAATGATTGACAATTACAAGAGAAGGAAAAATAAATGTTGCCTTGGCTCTGTATTTCAGATCTTTTGCTTGGGTCAAACAGTTCAGAATTCAAAAAGCTGGCTTTTGGGAACTCTGTGTTCAATTTTCAGTCTTGGAAAATGAAAAAGAATATTTCAATGATACACAGTCAATGCATAGTAGTAGTGGGAATCCTGGAAACACTACTCAGTAGTGTGAAGGCCTAAACCTTGGTCTGCTTTTATTAATGCTATGGGAAGTCTCTGATAGTCCAAATATCAAAATTCTTGAACAACTATTTTATTGTTCTTCAAACATATTTATAAAAATATGTCATTGTTGTAAGACCTATTAAAAACATGTCCATGTTTTTGCAGTGATATCCAGATTTTTAATGCTACTCTCACAGTTTCAGTGACATATTCACAGATTCTGGTATGAAAGTACTGGGGATTTGGTGCACTGAGATATCTTCTCTTGGCAAACAGAAGCACCTAAACAAATGTGGCCATGACAGCTTTAACTCCATTTGAAACACAAGGAGAAAAAGAAAAAAAAAACAACCCCGAAACAGTGTTCTTCAGGTTGAAATGAACTGACTGGTGAAAACCATCTCATTAGCCAGTAGTAACCAAATACAGCAATCACAGCAGGGGCCTGAAATCCTAAATGACCCTATGAGCAAAAGATCACTAGGAATGCGTTGTCTGTGTGACTGCCTTTACTATAGACAGGTATGAGTTTAATCAAAATGCAAGAGTTAGCTCCAAAACCATTGTCCATGTGGTTTTGCTATTTACCTCCAGCCTTCTTAGAGAGACAGTGGCTATTTTGAACTGTGGCACTCAAAACCCTTGCTGACAAAATCCTTGCCGCCAAGGATTTCTGTACAGAGAGCTGTATTAGCTCTCTGCAGAAGCCAAAAGTAGGAACTTCTCACCAAAATTCTCAGCATGCTCACTACAAATGCAGGAAAAATATTATCATTGTAATGTTTCAGTTATCACATATTAGCTGTCTGTCATCTATATGTCACTGTAAGTATGCACTCTGTTTTCTAGAGCTCTATTCCTCATCTGCACTCCTTCGATTCTAAAGTGGACAGACTGAGCTCTTCTGTGAGTTGCAACCAGCCATCCCAAGACACGCTGAGAATACCCCTTCCTCTATCACTTTGGAGAAGTCAGCCTGGTCTCTGGTAGCTGAAGAACTGTCCCTCCTAATACATTCTGTGATCGGCATTTTCAGAGGTATGTACCTACCTAGTTAGGGTGGTGATGAGGCTTTTTGCTTTGGGGTTGTTTAAATTTTCCTGGCTGAGACATGATGTGCAATGACTGGAAAGACCCCATGAGGTCTGAGTGCAGGCCCCATTGTGTCAGCAAGTGCTGTGGACATAGAAGTATACATCTTCTATTTGAAACACCATAAACTCCTTTCACGGAGGTTAAGGGAAGGAGAATGAAATTCAGCCTTTCCGCTGCACTGGAGAGGTTAAATTCATGAATGAAATGCTGCAGCTATGGATCTGAAGAGAGAACAGCCTTGAAACAAGAGGAATAAATTCAGAGAGGCTAGGCATGATTTAACACAAAAGCAGCTGTTTGTCATACAGCAGAGCTTCATCTTGCTATAGGTGAATGATATCATCATTTGTTTTGTTAAAACAAATGTGAAAACATATGTGCAAAATGTGAGTGAACCTTTCCACCTGATGAAGCAGCTTAGTGTAATACACATTTTCTGGAGTGAACTTTTGTGAACTCTTGCTTAGAAACAAAGTTTTTCTTTATCTCCCCTAAATATCAATTATTGCAGACATTATAGTCATAATATTTGTTACCTTCACCATCAGCCTGATGGTGGTTTGCACATGTGTGGTCATGGTTAAGACTCTCAAAGATGAGCTCAGATGGTCACAGTGGATGATTTTTATTTCAAAAAGTACGCTTGTGGCCCCAATTATCAGGCAGAAAATGTCTTGGTACTTTAATAGGGGAAAATAATCACTCCACAGTTGCTTTTTGTGCAAAAGTTAGATTTTCTAATCCCCATACTCCCTTACTGCTATGTACCAATGAAAAAGAGTAAACATACTACCACTGCTACTTGGCGTGTTTGTCAAGAGTGCTTAAAATCAGAGATATTCAGAACTCATTCTTTCAAATACTGCTGCTTTGAATAAAATACTATTTTAAAAAATCAGAAGTACCTTATAACTAGTATACCAGCTGTCATATAAAAATATACACCAGTTTATGAAAAGCAATTATAAGGTTTACATGATGGAGCTAGGCATGCTGCAAACTGAATGGACAGCAGTAAGTGCTAATGGAGAAGACATATGATGGCAGTTTCAAGCAATGAGATCACAAGATCGGATGCTTTGGCAAAACTGTAACATCTCATATCCAACATGCAGTGCTGATGATTGCAGGTAACTTTCTGAGGACTGGATCTATCTGGTTAGAACTGAGTGATGAGACACCTAATAAATTCTTGCAACAATAATACCACTGAGTACCGGTTCCCATGTTCAGTCCTTTCTTAAAATGATTTTTATTCTTCAGCAATTCCAAAGATGAAGAGCTACAGGTAAAAAGAATTATGTTATATTCTTCAAGGAGGGAGAGTATGCAGTTTAAGCCAAAAGATTCAAAAGGCAAAAGTGTTTTACTGAATTTTGAGTTCTTATTTCCTTTGAATACAAGATATGTTGACCATATGTGCTTTAGGTCCTACCTGAATCTCTTCTCATCCATATATCATCAATTTTAACACAGGATATAGCATGACTGGCAGACAATCTGGAATCAATCTGTTTATCTTTAAAATGCTGCTGAAAAGTTTTAGAAGTTGCAAGGTCCTGAACTGGAAAGAAAATCTTGGAAGTAACAACAAAGAAGTATTGGAAAGACAGACAATAACTTCAGAGTCTTCTATCTGGATCCTGTTGTGCAAGACCATATATGCCATCTCTCAGAAAACCATTTCAGTGGAATAAAGTCTTCCTCATTTATTAATACAACCAGGAATCAACCAGGCAGTTTTTAATTAGCATTGTAATTTTCAAGAAGTGAAAGATGGTTGCTTTATAGCCTTCATATGCAGCTCAGAAGGGGCTCCAAACACAGCTGCATTTGTTTATAATATACTGCTATTTTTTAAGAGGATGCATCTGAGATACTGCATGTACTTGAAGACCTTGTGCTGCATAGCTAGAAATTTTATCAAAAGCCATGAATTCAATGTATTGCAATTTTGCTCTCTGATGCTTTTCTAAGCATTGGAAATCATAGGCTGTAGATGGTTTGCAAATAACCACTCTAGAAGAAAGCTTCCACATGTATATTAATAAGAATAATATAAATATTCCACAAATAGATGACTGCTTATTGAGGGGCAAGTATAGGGCAAATCTTCTGTGTTTTGTCTGTTTTGCATTTCAGCCGTATCTGACATTTAACTGCAATATTTTGCATTCCTTTATCTCTGATACTCAAGGATCACACAAATGCTTTACAAACATCAGTGGGCTAAGTCTCAAAACATTTCTGAAAATAGGACTCATTTGTGCCTGACGTTTATTTCTATAGTTCATAACTTTCTTACCATTCACATTATCCTACTGTTTTCTGAATTAAATATAATCATCTTAGCAGGGTGCCTAGTGGACCTTTCTGCTCTCATGTAGTAGGTTCTGCTTGGAACTATATGTGTTTTTCATATTTTACATATCTTATTGTTTACTAAAAGAAAAAATCTTGCTGCTTTTCCTCAACAACAGCAAGGTTATGGATTAGCTTCACAAAAATTATAATAATAATTATTATTATTCATAAGGGACATGATCTGATTTCAGGAGCTGCAGAGTTCCTATTGATTTCTAGAGGAAAGACAACATAACTGAGGGACAAGTTTGTCCATAGATTCCTCAATTCATGATCTGCTCCTTTGCTACTCATAGAGTCTGCACCTTGTAGATGCTGAACACAAAAAAAGGAAACCAGTTTTTAGTGCCTACTTTGAGGCCTCTACAAATAATATCTTTCAAAATTTTTTCTCCCCTAAGGTCAGTTTTTAGGGACATTTAATCCTTTTCTGCTACAACTTGCAAAGGTTGATAGGCTCAAGCTTATTAAAAAATCCATTGCCAAGGGGTACTAACGAGCAAGGCTGCTGTAAGATGCAGATTCCCCCCTGTTGTTTTCCATCTGAACCATGTTGAGCATTTTATTGATGAAAGGAATAAGCAAAGGTTTCAGATTTGGCTCATATCCCTTAATTGTCCATAATTATTCAAAGTATCTTAAAGGACTTGCATAATCTAAGTTGGTAGGGCTTGAAGGTGAACTCAGGGAAGGTTTTCAGGCTGATTTCCATAAATACTGTAACTTCTCCACACTCACAATAGGCTCAGCACTCAAGGTCTAATATCCAAGCTCTTGCTGCGGCTAACAAGATGCAGCCAGCATTTCTGGCTGGAGCTCCTGGCTGGCTCTTGCATACTCACTCTGAACATGTGGCTCGGTCCTGTGAAGTACTGACCGTTTTCTTCTCCCTAGAAGTCAATGGAAATTGTTTAAAGTGCCCAGCAGTTCTGAGGATCAAGCTCACAAAAAATGCTATTGTTTGGATACTGAATTGCAGTAAGCCCTGCTTGTGTATCGTGAGTTCGTTACTATATATGTTCACATTTCCCCACAATTTCTGCTTAAACATATTTTGAACAGCAAGACCCCATGTTTTATTTGTTCAATCTGGTGCTAGTTTAGAGACATTTTGTTTTGTTTAGGTTTTGCTGTTCCCCACAGGGTATGGCCTTACTTTCACTAGATAGATGATAGGAAAGTAAGGATGGCTCCAGGATGCTGTGCATCAAAAATCAAATGAATCAGCTAAGGCTTTGTGTCTGAAGCATCTGTCCCTAAACAACAGGACTTAAATCTTAAAAGGCATCTTTTTTGTATTTTCCAGCAATATTTCTAATTTTTAATTTTCTTCCACTGCTGTTATTTGCTGTCCACTAGGAAAAGAGATCACTGCAGCTCCTGTTTCAGCAAGGAACTTAAGCACAAACCTTCCTCTGAGCACATGGTAATTCCCCATACAGGCAATGGGGCCATTTTTTTAAAGTTCAAATCCCTTGCTGAATCCTGGTCCAAAACCATCTGGACACTGGGAATACTTTTTGATTTATTTATCCAGTTTCCCTTCAAGGACAAGGAGGAAAATTTTATATATGAAAAAAAAAATAAAGGAAATTAACAGAGTAAGAAGCCAAAGTGATCTTTTTCTTCAAAAAGCAAATTTACAAAAACTTCCATGGAAGGTTATAAAACCTACACTGTTTGCCTGAGAGACTTTTCTAATCACTTAGGTAAACACGGGAGGTAGACTGAGTAAATACATATCCAGGATAGGCTAAATATTGAGGTATTTTAGAGGAATATTTATTGAGTTAAATATATTTATGTATACACACATATATGTATTGGTACCTGAAGAATATATATTTTGGTATACTACCTCAGAGCCATAACAACTCTTAGGTGTACAAATTTGGCAGTTGGAGAAATCCAATTTAAAAATCAATATTGAGCAAATCATAACAAAAAAATTTTATAAAATGACAGAGGTTCAGTAAACGGATGGTAATCTTTTCACAATTCATTGATATAAGACCTCATAAATTTGATGGAATCTCAAAATAACATTAGCAACTGTTCTTCATTTGGATGATGCCTATAGAAATAAATTAGTGTTATTTAAACAGCTGTTTCTTTTGTAAT
Source organism: Platalea leucorodia (assembly GCF_965183815.1). Classification (NCBI taxonomy): domain Eukaryota; kingdom Metazoa; phylum Chordata; class Aves; order Pelecaniformes; family Threskiornithidae; genus Platalea; species Platalea leucorodia. The sequence goes on from NC_138858.1 coordinate 84,049,533, forward strand.
GAGCATATCATATAGTCATTGCCTTAAAATCCAGAGGACATATGAATGGCTAGCAAAATTGTACTTGCCTTATACTTTCTTGGATGATAAAGTTTAAGAAAGAAAACTTGAAAAAAATCACTTGTAAATTAAACTTTTCCATTTAGAAGAAACCTGAGGTAGCCTGAAAAAGTGAAAATAATCCTGCAGACGATCTTTAAAATTCTCTATTATTGACACTGGAAGCTTACTATATGATATTCATCCTGTTTAAAATACCCCTGTTTGCAGACAAACCTCAGGGAACTTTGCAGGAAGATATTTTAATTTATGAACTGTAAAACAGAATGATTAAAGAAATAAGCACTAAATAAATGTTCTGACAAGTGCCATTGATGGGAAAGCTTCTAGTGGAGCATTAAAAATCAAATTCAAATAAAGGTGTAAAAAAAAAGTAAATATAAGACAGGAAGATAGATATTAAGCCATCACTGGTCACAGGCAAATTTCCTTTAAGTTTTGAGTTTCCACACTCTCTCTCTGGTCAGCAGTCCTTTTAAATGAGGTTGTTGCTGAGAGCAGTTTTTACTTAAAACGAGTGAATTAAAATGTGGAGAAAACGATCTGGTTGCCACTTAAGATAGCTGTATATGCCCTGAGTGCAACTCGTGAGACAAGTGAGAAAGCAGATATCAAATCTTCTTTGCTGTTTAGAAGCAGACGGCTGCTAATACTTTTTAATTACAATTTGTTGTTGCTTTTATGCCAGCCATATTTTACTTTGTGGCTAGGCTCCTGTTTCCATGTAAGCTTCCTCTGGGAGCACAAACTGCTGACTCCACATCTACAGACAGAAATGCCACAACATAAATTAAGTAAAAAAAAAAAAAAATTGTTGCATTTTGGTTGGAGGGTGCCATGACAGATAAAAAGCCACTGTGCAGCTGCCTCATGTGAAACTGTCCAGCTGAGCACTGATAAAATTTATCACAGGGGCACACATATGAATAAGCAGTTTAGCAGAGCAGCCTGCGGTAAAACGTGCAACAGCTAAATATCTAAAGGGATGCTGTAGCTTGACAAGAAAACAGGGGCAAAAAGGTTAATAACATGGGCTTGTAGGGTAGGTAACCTTCTTCTGTGGGCTGTTTGGTTTATTTATCAAGCTCTGCACCGTTGTTTTGTCCCCAAACCTGGAGCAGAGGGTAGGGTGCTGTGTACCTGAACCCTCCCAAATAGCTTTGCCTTCCTGATGTGTCTGTGGTACACTACGAACAGGAGTGGGGAATGCAAGAGTGGGGATGGTACCAGCACACAGGCAATCTGATGCTGGACTTTTGTCACTTAGCAGTTCAACTCCTGCTTCCTGCATTTATTTTATTTTCTTTTAAAGTGATTTCTGAACTTAGCCTAAAAAAAGAGGGAGACTTCTCAGAGTACATCTGACCCAAAAGCAGTCAGAATTTCACCAAAGACTCTGATCCTGTTAGCTTGTCAGGTGTTTTGATGAATTCAGAAAAGCTCTTGAATAAGCAAAATATGATGTAGCTTCTTTCATTAAATGGAATTATACGCGTAAGTTTTCTCTTTCCATCTCCAGTTGTTCTTGCACTACTTGCTGTTCGAGAGGATAAAAATGACACGTGGATACCTGACTCCATATGTGTATTTTTAGCTTTGTTCTCCTGGGGTCTGGAAGCTGTAAAAAAAAAAAAAAAAAAAAAAATCCCAAAAATCAAAGTGTAACATCCCCTTGTTTAAAGAAAAATCTGGATTAAAGGAGCCCTTGGAAACAATGGAGAGCTGGAGGTTTAAGCAATAGCATGAGATGGTTTGTGAGAGATCAGGCATGGACTAGGAATGATTGGTGACTCACACAGATTTTGCTCATATGTATCTGACACTCCTGAAAGTCTGCTGATTCACTCTGCAAAGGACAGGTTCTCCTTTCTCTTCTGCTGACATTTACAAGCAGCACAAATGAAAATGGTAGTATTTTACACCTGTGTCGCACATGTGTAAACGACTGTAGGAAGAACACAGCAGCTGCAAATCAGGTCCAGAGAGTTGAAACAAGAAGAAGCAGAAGGTTCATAAAAGAGCATAAGCCAAAGACTATTGCCAACATGGACAAAGGAAAGAGAAACAGAGAGGAAAAGGTCAAAGGAAGTGAGAGAGAAAGACAAGCAGAAACTGGAACCAGGTTCACAACAAAAAAAAGGACAGGAAAAAAGTTTTGTTTTAAAATGAAACCATCCACAAGAAAAAGCAGGGACTATTAACATGGAAAAGGGACAAGCACATGGAAAAGAGACAAGCATATTCTCCTTCCATTCCCAGACAAGCAAAAGCTAAAGCCTCCACCGACCACACTATTGCAAAGGCTGCAAGGGATTAAAAAAAAATCAACTTAAAATGCACTTTGCAAGTATAGTATTGCAGGGAAGTTGTATGAAGGGACTGGACAACGTGACCCCCAGAGAAAAACAAATCACAATGGGACCAGCTCTCAGATTTTGCTCGGTGGGCGTGCTGCTAGCACCAAACATATTTTCGGGGTGATTGTCCCTTTGGTGCCTTTTCTTGCCAGTGCAGCCTCCCCTACATGATGCGGGTTATTGGTTTACCATCTTTTGTACTGCTGACGGGGAGCCAGCCTCTGTCCCAAACAATCAGGGAGGCACAAGAGTGGAAGGGCTGATTAACATCGCAGAACTGCCGTGTCGCAATTAGCAGCAGGGGGACAGCTGCTCGCATGCCAATTCTGCGCAGCACACCATCCTTTCTCTCCAGTACGGTTCCCGTCTCACTTTTAGTGTGCGAAAGGAGAGATTATTCACAAGGGTGGTAGACACATTTCTTTCCTCAAGAACACTGTGATATCATTAATCTTCTGGCAAGTTGGCAAGGGCAGGTTCTGTGGATGCAAGTATTTTGCAAGGTTATAAATAAAATTTAGAGAGAGAAAGAGACAGAAAGAGAAGATACTTTCCTGGAGTTTCCATTGCTGCAATACAGACAAAGTTAACATTGCAACAGCTTACTGGTAATAACACTTAAAAAATTCCCTTTTTATGGTTTTTCAACATCTGTCCAGAAAAGTGGAACATAAAACGGAATCCTAAGACCATAATAGAAAATTTCTAATCCTGTCTATAAAACAGGTAGTTGATCAAAGAAAGTGCAAAACATAACTCATGTGTCTGTAATTGTTGCACTGTGCTGTTCACCTGGCTATCACTACAGGCATAAATATCTGAAAGGAAGAGAAAGAAAATGATAGTGCGTTCAATATGAAGGTTTGTCTGAAAGAAGGTATGAAAGATAGCCACATTAGTCATGTGTAGTAAAGCTATAATTGACATATGCAGGTTATCTTTACACATCCATACTATGTATTCTGCACAGGCCTCATATGCTTTATGTCCTTCCTCCTGTTTCAGCTGAGAGTCTGGGACACAGAAGAAAACAGGAATGTTCCTCTTTTTGACAGAGATTTCTGCCTTGGAAACAGCACCTTAAGGTCTTTCCTGCCCTAAGAAACTCCAACAAAATAGCTCAAATAGAACAGAAAATATAAGTTTAAGGTCTTGTGCCCTGGGTCCCTCAAAAGGTATAAGTCAAGACTGATTTATATGAGGACACCATGTTTCCCTTCCTCAGTGATGTAAAATATCTTTTTTAACTATGAAAAGCTGAGATAAATCAGATTTTAAAACAGATAGATAGTTTTTCAGTATGAGTTCATAGTTATTGCCAGCTTTGGGGAAGGAAAATGGATGTTTGAAAGGGGGGAAAAGCTGTTTATGACTTCTGCATATAATCAAAAAGTGCTGTCTGTCTGAAGTTGCTCTGTGATCAGGAATGGTAGGAATAATTCCAACAAAGGCAGGTGATCAAATTAGCATGATAAGCCTCAAAATTATGTGATAGATTTTTTTCATCACATGGCTCTACCATTTATCAGAAAAATACCATCACAGCTTACACAAAGCATTAATACTGATTTTGAGAGCTAGAGCATAGCTACTCTTTATTTCATTTGTCCCAACAAGGGTCAGTTCCTTTTACACAATCTGCTTATATTATCACATTACCCAGACAAGGTAGAACTTTATTCCCCATAGTGTTGAAAGGGCACACAGGAAAGTGATTGATGATTTTATTTCAATACTGTAAATTTTTATTAAATTAATTCAACAAGGCACTTTTTCCTCCCCTGTTTTGTCAGGGTCACATTTTTGCCCTGCCTTGAGTAAGTGTAGAAAAGAAGGCAAGGGCTTGAATCTTACTGTCACTTTTGAGTGTAAGCACCAAGGAAATCTTAAATAAAACACCTTTAAGTGAATTGAGGCAGTAACGTAAAGTGGGACTCAGGAAAAATAAAAAAAATTTATCATCTCCCAGGAGTTTTTTCTGAGTCAGTTAAAGATGAATTTAGCTTAGACCTTAGCTGAAATTCCAGACTATTGGGAAGTTCAATACACTTAGAATAGGGGGAATATGGCTGGAAAATGGGAAGGGATTTGCTGGAGAAAGGAAATCAATATGTTGTCTTTACTTGCCTTACCAGCTCAATTTGTAAGCTTCCTGGAGGATAGCTTCAGCCTTGGCTGCCCAGTGAAACATAGCTGGATGCAACTTGATTTATACTTGTATGCTCCCAGTATATGACTTGGCAAAGGTGTGAACCTCAGGTTTGTGATCGTAGGAGGAGTGAGGGTTCAGTCCCCCATTCACTGCGTTACTGGATTTATCTGTGGAAAAGTACTTCCCGGACCATCAGGTCTAGGACAGCAGGTCCTAATTATATGTTTAGGTCATGCAGTCACTTTAGGAAACGGGTAAAAATGTCTATCAGGAAAGCAGTTCAGTTTGTAGACTTCTCTACTCATACTGAAAGAGTCTGCAGAATCCTCTAATGCTTGGGAATAGCCGTCTGATTGCAAGCATACACTTACTCATTGTAGTTTAGACACATTTGTTCTTGTGCCAGCACTGTCCTTCACTAGCCGTTGTTCTTTACTACTAATGTATTTACAGACTGCAGTCATATCCCTCCTCAGTCCCAGTTTTGCAAACTAAAAGAAGCCAGACCCTTTTCATTCCCATTTATGAGCCGGGCTCTTGGTTTCTCTGTCTGTCTTAACAGGCTGTCCCTGTTCATGTGCCAGTCCTTGTGAACCTTTTATCTGGCTTGAAGTCATAGCTGTGCACAATAGTCCAAATGTAATTTCATGGGTGCTTTGCACGACAGAGCAAATACTTCTGCTTTTCTACAGGAATACCTCACCCCAGCATTTTTTATGGCCACAGTATTACTAACTCATAATCATACAGTGTGTAATTAGTATACTATAGTCTTTCTCCTGCTGTATTATTTCCAACTGATGAACTCCAGCTGATAGCAGGAATTCCTGTTATTAGCCCCCAAGTTCATGCTGTTGCGCTTTGTACTATTAAATTTCATTGCATTTCTCTGTCTTCACTCTTCAAGGTCATCCAGTTCTTTCTCTGCAATAATGCATTGCAAAAGTGCTGGCTTACTGCGCTACTTACTGTTAAAATAGGCAGGGCTGTGTTTTTTTTCTCACAACAGGTTACAAGTTAAGCCTCCTGCCCAAATCATCTGCTTATCTCATAACTCTCTGCAGCCTGGTTATATTCTGCCTCAGTCCATGCTCCATGAGCAGAATACTTCTGGGAACTGTACTACATTGTTTTCCCCAAGGAAACCCTTTTCATTTGCAGTTTTTGGTAGTTTGAGAACAAAAAGCATCGGAGAGAGAATGACTAGTAAATGGAGGACAATCATTTTCAGGTGTGAAGCCATCCTGTGGATTTTTTTTAAAGCCTTCTACCTTCCTACATGGATGTCAGTATCATGCAATCCAGATGTTGCTGGCTTCTGTTCAACACAGCCCTCGTCTGAAATGGAAGGTGTTAAATTGAAGTCAGGCTGAAAAGAGAGGTGAACAGGACTGGCAACTGCGAACAGGAGGATCAGAGGCAGATCCAGCAGCAACACCAAGTTCCCATATTAACAGGGGTCATGGTTTCTTCTTCAAAGTTAACCCCTTCTCGCCTCCCTTACAGAGGTGCTGAGGGGCACGTCCTCGCTTAAGCGAAGTCATGGATGTGCTGGTGTTAATGGAACTGAGGCAGCTTGCTTCAGCTTGGGACCTGAAAACCAGGACAATTGCTCCAGCTGCTTCTCCAGATCCTATTAGCTTTGGAGTGAGCTTGAAGAAAGAAGTCATGTGTGACGGTAGACCAGGTTTTAGGGTTTTTCTCTTCATCTTACTATGGTGGCAAGTTAAGGTAATTTGACTGTGTTGAGTCTTTGTTTATCATATCTTAAAGCCTAGTGGCTTTCTTTTCAGAATAACCATGGACTGAATTTACTGCATCTGTAATTTCTGGCTTGTGGATAAGTATTGTAACAACTGTTTTCCTTTTAAATCACTGATTTTACCTCTCAGTCCACTTTAGTACCATGCCTTGGGCCTGTGTGGCTGAAACACCACTCTTCATTATGATACAGATTTTTATGCATATATTTTTTTAGCAGAGGGAGTACAGGAAAGAGGAGGGCTTGAACAAGTTTCATAAGTTATTGTTGTGAAAATGTATGTTCTAAGCTTAAATAAAGTGAGCTCTGAGGAAACTTTGTTGAATCAGACCTGAATTTGTTCCAGGTTCCTAGCTTCATTATGTGTACATTTGATTTCATATTTTCCTGTTACAAACTCAACATTTCTAAATGTCATGTCATGGAATCCATTTGGAAAATGCCATGTGATCCCAGACAGGCATTTTGTAGTCTTTAATATTCTCCATCTTATTGTGTTTGCTTCCACTGTAATATTATTTGCTGTGCAGGATCTGTGTCTTGGCTTCTGCAATAGTTTGCTATTAACAGGGTAGAGCATGTCATAAATAACCCTCCAATATGTGCAATAATTAACTTTTAAGACTACCATTAAATCCTTTTAAAGCAGATTGATTAGGTTTCAATTTTGTACGTTGCTTCAGATTTTCATCTAAACTGAAGTGTTTCTTTAGGCTATTCTGCAGCTGTGCTTTCTAGCACTGACAGTCATTCAAATCCATCTTGTGCTATTGTAACCTGCTGTTAGCCCATTGGTTACAATCTGTGGGAGTAGAAGGAGGCAAATTGTGTCACTATTCCTTATCAAAGGACCACACAGTTGTCTGCCACTTTGACTCCGTGATGGATAGTTATCTTGAGATGTGACAGGTGTGAGACTGGAAATTTAGAAGGAAAAAATGCAGGCACCCAGTAGCATTTTGTTATTGACACTTGCTAGATAACAACACAGGGTTAATCAATCTCTTGTGTTGTTCTTAACCCCCTATTCTTTTTGTCTTCAAGACACAGTTTTTCTCATCAGACTGACACAGCAGGAAAAAGGTTCAGGTAGATAGCAGATATGTTTCCTTTACCACATACTGGACATACAAAGTCAAATTTCATGAAAAACACATCTTTGTTTCTTTTGAAAATTTTTTAAAAATTTTGAAAGTGGGTCATGGGCTGCAGAAAGTACAGTTTAAGTATCTGAAAGCATCTGCAAGTAGACTTCCTTTCTTTGAAAGAGAAACAGTCTTTTTCCAACTTGATTTTTATTGTCAACAGGTTTTTTATTATTATGTTTCCACAAATTAACTTGCTGTAGCCCATCTCATATTATTTCCTTCCCAGATATGAGCTAAAGTAACTGTGATGCAAAAAAATAGTACCCTGAATGTAAAATGCTCACATTTACTTAGTGCTGCTCAAAAGGCACAGTTCAAGGAAATGCAGGTCCAGGACAATTTATGCTGATATTTTAGATCAGGTTTGATTCTTTTATGACCTTCAGAAAATTGAATGCTGGTGCAAAATTCACAGAGCCTTAAAAAATATTAAAAGTGGTATTCAATACATTTAGGAAGAACTGAAAGAATGGCAGGAGTTTATGTACGAGCTAAGGTTCACATTGAACAAGGATCTATGGTAAAAGCTAAAAAATTATAAAGCTGTAGAAGTTCAAAGAACATCAAAGAACATTGGAGTCCTACTGTACTAGCATGAAATGAGTCATTGGGTCCAAAGAGTTCACAGTTGAACTAGCCAAGACAAAAGATGAGGAGGACATTATTGTCATTGCCATTTCACTAGAAGGGATAAAATCATATAAATAATGGAGACTTTCTTGAGGTCTCCAGGAAGCCTGCAGGAGCTGAAGACCAACCTTCAAGACCCTGGACCCACATCTAATCTACAAGGCATTGGTAGTTAATCTCAGTTTCAGACATATGTGTTTGCTCTCTTTCTTAGTTCTCTGTATTCTCTTGTATAAACCAAGTTTTTTAGGAAAAGGTTCCTGCTGATGGTAAAGCGAAAATTTCAGGCACACTAGCAATGCTCTCGAGTGGTTGCGCAGTAAAGAACCAGCCTGCTTATACTCTGCATATTATATTGAGAATGTTAAAATGTTGTCGTATGTTTTGTTAGAGAATTAAATAGTGTGTCGTGTGCCACAAAACAAAATAGAAGAGGCAATCGTTTGCTTTACTAAGTCTGAGGGATGAGCGTACTGCTCACTGGTCATTTGAAAACCTGAAGTATCATCCACCAGAGCCTGCACACAGGGGTGCCCCAGCACCCATCCTGAAAGGTTTTCAGGACTCCTGACGGAGCCAAGGGAGCTGTGTGGTAGCCAGGATGCTCTGTGCTGCTCTTCAGCTCCTCTTGCACTGTGACACAAAAGGTTGGTGTGTTGGCGCAAAGGCACCTTTTGTTTCCTGATTCTGGTTTCCAAGGTTTAGCTGCAAGGAACAGGCTTTGGACACATTTCACTCCTGCCTGCTCATTCCTCTTCAAAAATTCGCATCTGTTTGGTCACGTACCTTCTGCATGGTCATGCTTTGCAGGGCAGAGTTATGATGTACACCGTATCAACTTCTGTCTGACAGACGTTCGCACAAGCTCTTTTCATCTCCACTGTAGGAAATTTTAAGGATGGAGAGTGATACACCACTACAGTTCTGAAATATCTCTATCAAGTTGCCACATTAGCCTGCTTTCACCACTTCTTTTCCCTTGCCTTCTGAGTTTAAGTAACTGCCAATGAAATCTCAAAAAGGTCTCATTAGATTTGAAGCTGCTGTCAGACAGAGCTGGAAGAAAATTTATCATGTGAGCTTCATATGTGAGATCTGAGAAACTTGTTTCTGTCCATCCAAATCACATTCAGGTTCTGCAAACTGAACAGTAATTAATCAAAGGCAGTGATATAGGAAATAAAAAATTCTGATGCACAGGTGTAACTAGCAGCTCCTCACAAAACACTTGCCCTTTAGCAATAGCAGTTGACCACTCAGTTCAGCACGATATGTATAAGTGACATCTGTTCCCTTGTCACTGTGGCTTTCCTCAGCAGAAAGTTACTTTTTGTGCTTTATAGCTGCCACATGGCTGACATTGTTATTCCATAACCTTATGCCTCTGTTCTTGCGCCCCATGCCCCTAAGCCTTGGCTCTTGCATGCTTCTCTGTCTTCCACCCTAACTCCATAACAGCTGAACGGCACAAATGCCCAGCAGCAACTGGGATTCCTAAGCAAAAGTAGTAATAAAATAACATACCTCCAAGATGAAGGAGACATGCAGGTTTCTGAATGCTTAGGTGACAGTTTTTAGTCATCCGCGATAGACAGAATTTGATCTTTTGTAAAGAATTACCTTGAGTCAGTTAAATAGACAAAGTTTGTCAGGAAAATATTTAAGAAGATGTTTCTGTCACCAGGACTGATGATCTAGGTTCACGTCCAGTCTAGATGCAGACTTTCTGTGAAATGCCGAAACATTGCAGCCCAGCTTCTTGAAGGTATTTGAAAACTACTGAAATCCAGCTGCCTTTCAGACAGAAGAGGAAAAAGCTTTTCACTTGGTGTGTCATTGTTCAAAACAGAGCAAAGGATTGCATTAAATCAGAAATAACCAGGCTGCAGTAAACATATTAATCATCATATCTGAAATACTTCCAAGTAGTACCCAGCAACTACTTCGGGTTTTCTCTGTGCTGTGTATTCACAACCTGTGGCACACAAATGAAAACCTGTGGACCCCAGCATTAAATACAGCTTCCTTGTGCAAAGAGAATTAAATACCTAATATCATGGAAGACCTACACTTTACTATCCTACTTTTAAAATAGCGATTATTTTATAACATTTCTGCTGGTTACTATAATATAAACTTCTACAAAAAAGGAGTGTTTGATATTGTGCTGTGTTCAATGCATATTATGATGGGTCTTGATTTTGACTGGTCTTGACAGCTACTGTAATACAAACAAATAATAATAATAGCTTAAGGATATCTAACAGAGAAGGAGGACAGAATGCCTTTTATACTTACAAAAAGATATTGTCAATTGATCTAGATTTCAGAAAGCAGTAAAAGAGAAGACAAGTGTAACTTGTTATTGTTAAAAGGTAGAAATCTGTTAGCCTTTGATTTATTTGTAACACTGTTTAGCACACTGTTTAGTACAAAAAGAGTCAGAAGAACATAATATGCCAGTGTAGTTGCTAATATTCTTTAGAAAGAGCTAGTAAGGAACAAAAAGAAAAGGCATGAGAGGATTTTATCTAATATAATTCTTTGCTCAGTCTCAAGCAATGTTCTATCTAATGCAATGCTTTTCTCCCTGGTTAATCAGAACAGGGTTCAGATGAAATCAAATAATTTGCAGATGAATTGCTAATATGTCCTGTCATGCATGCCCTTCTAACAGCATGTCTTCCTAGCCTGTTGAAATACTTACATCAGATGGAGAGACCTGAAAAGTTTGAACATTTTGGTTCACTGCCAAGAAAAATTATTTATCAATGGCACATACTGTGCTGATATATACCACAAGAACAGATTTTTAACTAAGAATGAACATTAGGACAAGACCCTTTCCCTTCCTCCAGCGCATTAAGACAGACTGGGATGCTCTGCTCTCTTCTCCAGAACCTCCACGAAGAAGCTTCTAATCTATCTTAGCTACTAATGTGTCTCTATTCAATTATAAGATTCGAAGTCATCAATCTCACAAGCCTCCTGAGAAGTAGCACTGGGCTGTTCTCATACTTTATGGATGGAGAATTAAGGTGCAGAAAGTTTATGTGGGTGGTGTGTAGGTGGCTGTAGAAAGGTAGGATGTGCTTGCATGCCTGGAAGGAGAGGTGTCAAATGATCGGCCATATTATGTCATAGCTTTTCTCCATAAAATGTAGTCCCCTGTATTTAGCAAAAAGTCCCAGTTTTGCTGCAGGGCAGCCACTGACTCTAAACCAGCCCTTAACTGTCTCAGCACATTCGCAGTAGTCATCTATTCCTCAAAGTAATTTCTGGAGTAAATACTTGCTCATCAAATTAGACTCGAGTTTCAAGAATGATCTTTTTCTCCACTGCTCCTGCAGGGAATAGTGTGTCATGAAAAAGGCTTTGTTCCCTTTGGCAGTCAAGCTAACGCCACCAAAGAAGCTCAGGGAGAGGGAGCTCAAAGTTGTCATTAGAATTTCAGGCAGATCTTGCTTGGGCTGTGGAGGGTTGCTATCATTACACATCGGTACGCTCCAAAGGTCAGCCAGATAAAAAGCTCTGCTCAGCAGCCAATTAATATATTGTTTAATATCAGGGAAAAAAGGAAAAAAAGAAATACAATTAAAATTTCAATAAAGAAAATGCAAGTGACTGCAATATAGCCTACAAATGCCACCCAGGAGGCCTAGGATAATTTGCTATGATAGGATTAATTTACAGTTCTCTTGCTTTTGGGGGGTTTAAGTCTTCAACTTTAATATTTCTGTGGTGCATTATCTGCATTTGCATTTATCATTGGCTTGTACAATGGAATTTTCACAGGACTTGACATTTTAAAGTCCTAACTTAGGGCTTGGTCCAACTGCCTTTGAAGTCAACAAGAAGATTGCCACTAAGTTCAATGAGAAGTTGGATCAGGCTCTATAATCAGTATGGACTCATTATAATCTCACAGCTGGTAACAACAGTTTAGAAGTGTAGTATAAAAACTGTGATACTGGCAGGATGAGTTCAGTGCAAAGCAGAATCCCTTCAAGTTTAACATAAGTTTATCAATTTAAACAGATTTTAGAATTAGCTGCTCTCTTTGCACACTAACATCTGACGACTCTTCCAAAATTTAGTGAAAAGGAAAGAGCCTCTATATTGGCACTACAAGCTGCCTGAATCCTTTAATATGCTTTTGTTTCTTTAACTCCAAATCAAAGCAAGAACGAAATTTTCCTCTGTCTCTCTGTTGCCACAGAAAACAGTTTTCTGCAAAATGGTTGCTTTTCCAGTGCTTTGCTAAAATGGCTGGTGCCAGGACTAGGTCTAGGAACATTGCAATTCCAAAATCTAACCCCTTTCCCATTACATTTCACAGTCTGTATAAAAGCAGCAACACAGTGTTCTCGCTGTGTGAATGCTCAGATTGCTGTGATAAACACATTTAGGGCAGATCCCTTCAAAATGAATTTAGGCTTTGCAATAGTTTTGCAAGAGATACCATCTGAGTCACGGTATGATTATGAACTGTATAGAGAGTGAATGTTTCTGCTCAGATTGAGGGGTCCCCAGGATTCAGGTGAGGCTGGTGTACGGGCAGGCCTGCCAACATGCGTTTAGATTAACCTAAATGGGATGTACGTTGCTGTTGTGCAATCACTTTGCTTTGTGTCCTTCAAGTACACTTGCAAGTATCAGTGCAAAGAGGCCTTAAAGCTGAATGAGGAGAAAAGCTTAAGGTGGAAGAAGGTGGGCTCAGAAGTGTTTAGGTGACTTACAGACTGCACATTTACTCACTGAATTTGCACACAAGAAAATGATGCATGCTTGAAACTATGTTCATTTTTGTGTGTGTCATTCCAGATTTGTTCTTTCAAAGAGTGTTCTAAAATCCTTACAAAAACCCAAACTGCTTTCAGAGCTGCTGTTTCTTCGTAATGTGGGAGATTTCCCAGAAGAACATCATCCCTCTTTGGACCAGATGCAAGTGAAACTACTTTGAATATCAGTGTGGTTACTTTTCATGGGTGAGGAAAAACGCCACAATTTTCCTTCCACAAAAAGTATCCAGCAGAAGTGTATGTTAGACATTGGGTATCCAGAGAACTGCAGGTAGCAGGTGCTGGCTGTAATGACAAAACACTTTGTATTACCATTATCATTTGCCAGTTCTGCTTCTAATGAAGTCCTCAAATGTTGTTGCAAGAAAAATTTCAAAGGATGGTTTTCACTGATTTTTGGAGCTTCTTCATAGAACAGCAAGGGTTCAGGGTACAACCCAAAGTACCCATCTAGTTCCCTCATGGTATTGTAACAATCCTTACCCTATTATTTTTTGCCTTTTTTCTTCTTTTTATTTTTATTTTTTTCTGCTGTCCCATATACCAGATTATTTCCCATGCTGATGGTAAATAATGCCTGTATCGAATAGATCTTTGTTTCCTATATTGGCTTCTCCTCAGGACTGAAATATGGAAAGCTTCAGAACCCATACATACCCACACACAAATCCACATAGAGAAAGACAGAATAATCCTCCATATCATGCTGCAGTAGTAATCCAGCTTTATGCAATCTTGCAGGGTAGGCTAAGCCAGTGAACCATTTCTGCTTTACTGATGTGGTTTATGTGAGGCACAAAGCCCCGGGAGAGAATGATTGCCTGGTAATGTAGCAGTCCATCCATTACATTGTATATTGAACCAATCAATTGACTTGTTTATGACATGCTTAATGTTTGGGGAATCCGAACTTCTGATTCACTTCAAGTCCTTTTAATTATAGTATATTCCTTGAAAACAGATGCTTTTAATATTCAACTTGAGTGTTTTATAAGCTATGCAAATATTTTATTTGTGGTATTTTTCTGGTGCTCACAGCCAAAACATGCTAGTCAATTTTTCAGAAGACTATTTTATCTGACTGAAACCTAGGGAAATCCATCTTCCCAAAAGCTAAGTTTTCCTTTGCAGACTATACATTGCACTTCACCTTAAATTTTATGGTGTATCGTATCTTCTTGAGTTTTCGCTATTAAAGAAATGAGGGCATAATACCAGTCCCTGATGTTTAAAAATACTGAAATTAATTTTTGGTACTTTTGACTAAATGAAGGAGTGACATCATTTGGCAGTATATTATATTGAAGTTTGGGTTTTTTTGTCATTGTACAGCTAGGTTAGCTGTGGAAAGGCTGGAAATCCTAGCATAAAGCTTTTCTACTCCTGTACTACATTTTGAAGAAGTGAATCCACTGCAATTTGTAGGGAGATGCCAGCTTAAGGAAACCAGTTAAAGAAACAAAACTGAGAAATGCTGAATTGCAAATATGGATACACTGCTAGATATCTGAATTTTGACCATGAATCATCTTTTCTCTATTATATTCCCATAGATAAACTCTAAAAATCAAACTAAGCATAATGATAATCATGCTAGAGTAACAGGGATTGGCAAGAAAGGGTCACTTAGAGACTGGCAGAGGCAAGGGTATTTCTAAGCATCAGCCCCTCAAAAGAAATCCATCCCCAGCCCACAAAAAACAAACTCTCAGACCCATAGACATTAGAGACACCAATACTTAACACAGCCAGTCCCCACCATTGCAGTCTTGGCCCTACCCTGTGTGCTTACCATTGCTCCTAGCTCCTTTCTAATTTTTCAGAGCGGAGGCATAGTTTCCTATGAAACAGAAAACAAATCTAAAAAAATCTGCTTTGAAGCAACTGCTTGTGCCAAGAGTGCTGAATGCAGTAATAACGTAACAGGGAAAAAAAGAATGATCATTAAAGTTTTCCATTTACAGAAACAATAGGGTGAAAATACTCTCAAGTATAAATTTTTTAATGTGCGCATCCTGAAAAGCTTAGAGCTGTTTTGTTGGAGTGCTGTTTTCCTGAACCCTGGTTATGTCTCCCTAATTCTCAGGGCCAAGCTGACTTAGCTGTGCTTATCCATGCAAAAATACCTTGGATATACCTCAGCAGTCCGTGGTAGCCCTTACCTTCTTGTTTGCCCCATATCACCCCCTTCCATTTCTCTTCCTTCTGTCTCCCCCAGTCATGCAACAGGTCTCTCAACATATTTTTCCATTTCTTAGTTTGCAAGACAACTGTGAGCTAATGCTTATCCTCATTGCCTAATCACCTAATTATTTTTCTTTCCTTGTAGATGTCTGTGTCCCTTGGGCTGTGCACGGCCACCACACTGAGTGCTGAACCTGTTTGGGGCTACAGCTGACCCTTGCAAAGGTGCCAGCTGCAGGGGGGCAGTTGTGCTAAACCTCACTGCCCTGCTGTGATCCACAGAAGTCAATCACAAAGCTCTTTATACCACCATCTTCAGTAAACAATTTACCCCCAAAGCCATGGGCAATTTTTCTGTTCCCTGAAGGCTACTGAATTCACCAATCTTTTCTAGTGATGGGTTTTGCAGCACTGAATGCTGTTCCTCTTTCCACAGAGGTGTCTTACTGGGTTGAACGCAGAGCAGAATTACTTTCTTTTGTTTTAGTATCTCACATTCAGCCAAAAATTAGGCCTTCTTTTCTCATTAAAAATATATTGCAAAAATGATACCTAATTTGGTGTTTTGGTAATCTTCTGGTCTTTTAAGTATCACTGATTTCTGCATTTTACTTTTGTGGTGAATAATATACAAACACGCACACACATACACACACACACATACAGACACTAACTGGTGTTTGCAAGTTGTATCTCCTTTTCCTGGATGGTCTAATTTTTCCAGTTCAGGCATTAGCACTTAGGTACGTGCTGAAATGCTTTCCTGAATCAGAGCCCAAGTGTTTAACAACGTGAAGTAAAATGGATGGACATTTTAATGTTTCCTCTTGTATGTGAAACACTCTTTCATCTCTGTATATTAGGAACATATTTTTGGGATCATTCTGAAATAATGCTCTCTTGTTTAAGCCCAAAGCAGAAACACACATCTTGAATCACCCAGTGTGCTTTTCATTTGGAGATGGAGGAGCAGGCTCTGACTATGCTTTTGAAGCGGTTTTGTATGGTTGTGGGTGCTTGATATGCATGATTGCACCCACAGCTCGGCATGCACACAGTCAGCAGCAAGAACACGTTTCAGAAGAGCATGAGTGAGGTTTCACTCCCTCCTCTTGAGTGCCTTCCTTCCTGCTTGATAGAGAAGAATGTCATTTCTCAGAAGAAACTCCAAAGAAGGTCGTTGAGCTCAAATTGGTATAACTGATGATTTTTCTTCTCATTCTTTATAGCTCTACAGGAACAACCTCGCACAATGTTGCTGGAAAGTTGCCAGCAGAGTTTTTTTAAAGTTTGTTTTTATGATTTGGCTAAATTTCTGCCAAAAAAAAAAAAAAAGGAACCCGCTAAGTCATTGCTCAGCACTCCATGAGTCTACAACAAAATTGTATGCAATAAAAATAGATTGCACCCATTCCTACTGTTAAATACCATGAAAGAAACAAGAACATTTACAGTATGCTGAAAGGAAAATGCCTTCTTGCACCCATAATAAAATGTGTGAGTTCAGGGTCACTTCCTAATAGGTGTTATTTCCTCTATTTTAATAAAGGTATCTTAACACCTGTATACCATGACAGACAGTATTGTCATTTTTTCCACTGATTGGCTTAACCAAATGCTGGAGGGGGGGCATGAGCACTCTTCAAACATCGCTGCTTCACGCCAAACACAACTAACATGCAGAAGGAGGAAGCCAGAGAAAGCAGCAACTGCCCCTAATTACAGCCAGACGACTTCCAGTCCAGTGAGGAACGGGGAGGCTTTCAGGATGGAAAAAGGTCAGGAAGCCCATCTAGGTCAGCCAGTCTCTGGCTTTGAATTGGCACTTGTACTCCCCTCACCCACCCCCACAGCCTCACACACAGACTATTTTTGTTCTCCAAATAGTTGCCCAATGTGTGCTGAAAACTATTTATACTTGTTGGGACCGCCTCTGTCCGTAGTGCTTTTCTCCATACAGAGTGGTGACCTTTGCTAAGCTAAAGACCAAACCTCTTGTGTATGGGGAGCTCGGTGATTCCTATAGAAGTCAGTGAGAGGCCTTGAAAAAAAATGAAGCTATTATTGAAGGAGAATTTTATATTTCCATGGATCAGTTTTCCTGTTTGCTTGAGTATTTTCTTCACAAAATATCATTGCATCCTCCCTTCACTGGAGTGGAAGCATAACAGGAAAGTTTATGTAAAGCAGAGATACTACACTCTTGTCACCCAGTTTCTTGGGCAGATCTCACCAGCTGGAGTGTCCTGGGTTGTGTGTGAATGATTTCCTCAATTCCAGCCCATTTTGCATCCGTACTGATTTCCACACTGAATCTTGGATCCAGCTGGGCTGGAAACATGAAGCCAACCAAATGGAGGCATGAATTTCTTACGGATTTGTCAAAATACAACCAGCAGACCTGTGGTCACATGAAGCAGAGCACAGGCTTGCTTGAATAGTTTATAAAGCCTTAGTGGTTCTCGTAGCTTCACTCTTCATTGCTGTATCAGAAGATGGAACTATATATGTTTCCTGTGATTTGGGGTTTGGCAGCAAATGCATTACACAGGACAATGAATGTATGTAGCCTTTGTATGTATTTCTAAGCATTTGCTGGGAACTGGAAGGTCATTTGCCCAGGCAAATTACAAATCCTCTGGAAGAAAGAAAGAATACCTGTGATTTCTGTCAGATTTCTTAGCAAACTGCACCTTTTTTTCATATTTCCTGTGTTTGACAACCAGAATGCAAAACTCCACTGTGTCAGTATGACTGAAGGCCAGAAGATCAAACAATAATTATCCATAATGCTGCAAAAGCATAAAAAATGGTCTCTGACCTTTGCAATAGGCCATGCTGCACAGAAAAATTTGCTAAACTTACTTAAGTACTCAACTCTAATATTCTTCTGCGCAGATGTAATTTGCATGAGCTTTTGTTCTGCGTGACCATGGGTTAGAGGATGGTGGCCAAAAAACATCATTAGTGCAACCACAGTTTATTAGTCATATATGACTGGGCTTGTTGCAGGAATTACTGGGGAGAACTCCACAACTTGCATCATGCCAAAGGTCAGACCGGTTGACCATAATGGTCTATCCTGGTTTTAAAATATATTAATCAATGTTCTTGCAGTACTTAGGCAACAAGCATAACAATAGTCAAACTGCCGAAGGCTAGCATTACATTCACAGCAGCAATAGAACTAGTTTTACCACAAAATAGTACACAAATCAAATATGTATTAAAAAAATAAATAAATACAGGAGGTAGGGGGGCCAAAAGGCTTGTGGTGAGTTTGATACTAGCACTTCTCTTTCCCTTTATAAAAAGCTCTGGAAGGAAGGCAAAAATATTTTAAGCATCAAAGAGACTGATGAATAGGGATGCCAGGATATTCAAATACACTTAGAGACAGTATTGTCAGGAGTTGTTTTCCGAGCTATGATACTAAAGATAGTAGGAACCAGCAAAGAAAAGAACACTGTAAAAATGCAAATCTGCTAAATGTTGAATCTATTAATCCATAGCACACTTTCTTCTGAATCATACTTACTCAGATGTACAGGCAACGAAAAGTATTTATAATATTTGCATAATTTCAAACACCCAGTTCATAAATTATTTATTGGTTGTGGTCAAATGAATGTTAGCGCTTTCATAATTATCTTTTGTGTGAAAGGTTGCACAGTTTACAGAGACATTTCAATGGCAACTGGAGATCTGCGAGTTCCTTTAATATTATAGAGAAGAAATGGCAGCTAATTGTAGAGTTGCTACACATTTGCTCTTGAAAAGTGGCAAAGCTAAAAGGATTACATTTAATTTGAATTTATTTTTAAAAGAATACTTACTTTCGTGTACAGTCCTAGTAACTCACATAGGGCTTCTATGCTGAGCATTCAGGAATAGTCAAAAAAGGAGAATAAGCTTGCAAGAGTAATTTTTTTGACATTACAGACCTGCTGGAAGTTTTTCAGTGAAAAGAGGCCATATGTTTGTCATGTTCTGCTATATTAACAATTATTTAGGCTGAATTCTAAATAAGTGAAATATTTTCTACAGGAGGACTACGAATGTGTAGTCTTTTAGCATCCTCAGGAATAGCGGGGCCCCTTTTACTTGCAGGGTGGATAGTCCTGGTGTAAGAGAAGGGATTGAGAAGGACATCCAGCAGTCAGAGCGCATTTGAACAGAGAAATGGGTAACAGCTAACGGGCATCGAGCAGAGGCACAGAGCTGGTGGGCACCTCCAAAACTGCTGTTGGGATCTCCTGTCTCACAGATATACATGGATTGGTCACACTTCTGTGTTACTACTAGTTGTTAATTTGGGTGAAAGTGCGTATACCAAATGAGCTGATGCTTTTAAATGCTTATTTCTAATTATGAACACATTAAAAAAGGTGTAAATTTTAGAGACATTCTTGATTTCTTTCAAGTGAATGCTGAGACTTTGATTTAATCCAGTGTGCCAAATGTTGAAATCTTTGGTGTATACCTTAATCTCCCTCTTATTCTGACAGGAAGAAAGCTAAAAAAAGAGACAATTTCCTGAAATTTGCTAGCAATAGGGGATTAAAGTGGTTAATTTAATACTCTGAACAATAACAATCATACTAAGAAAGGCTATTTCTATTATATAATGGGAGAAGACCTCATATAATGTAAAGAAATTGTAAGTGAAGAGGAAGTAATGAGCCTTACTTTCACAGTACAGTAAATGAAAATATAAAGCTAAAATCAGCATACATGGCTAATGAACAGGCGACAGTAAATTCCAGGTACAACGCTTTCATTAAACACACTGCTCAAATCCTCCATAACCCACCACACCACTGCAAGCCAAAGAGGAAGGACAGAACCTGACGACCGCTTGGGGAGCCTTCCAGCCTGAAATTCAGCCCAACTCTGATTTTGGCTAGTTCATGGAAGTCAATGGGAATGAGACTCTAGTTCTGGTGCCTTTTGGAATAATACACTCAGATGCCAGTGAGCCTTCACAGAAAGTGGCCTGGGAGCCAATACACAAGCATAAAATATAAAGTAGAATAGAAATCTGAATTAAGTATATGAACTCCTGTATGTAGACAGGAAATATGCTTTTCCACTTCAGTTTTTATGCACAATTTCTTAACTACATCAGATTTGTAGAGCTGACTCATAATGTCATGTGCCGTGGTAAGTTAGACACAGTTAACTCACGCAATAAGAGAGCTCACTTTACTGCTAACGTGTAACATGTTGAGTTTATTCTAAGATGCAAACTCTGCTTGTAGGTAGATGGTATAATTTTTTAAAACTTTATTTGACAAGATTATATAAAGTTCTTGGTTAAATAGCTTGGCATTTTCGAAAAAGTTCAAAATCACATATAATTTCTTGGAAACAATTCAAAATACTTCGAAATTACATTTAGTATCAGAATACACATGCCACGTGTCCTTTTATATGCAATAGATTTTATGTACTTTACACCAAATTGTACAATTAATTTGGACACGTTTGGCGGGAAATAAGTTTTTGTATGTATGGGAATTGATTAAGTAATGCTATGAATGTGGCAGTTGAGTCAGGCCTTTGTAAATGAATTAGGAAGGTTCCCTCTACTTTCCTGCAGGAGAAAGCAAAGTTATTTAATATTTTATGAGTGTGAGTGTTTTAAAGAGTTTGGAATGGTAAAACCACTCATCAGAGGCTGTGTGAACATTGTGGTGCGTCATAGCAATGGATTTGCTGTCAAAAGGGAATTGAGCAGAAGTTTTTCTTTGCTACCACTTGCACTTAAGAGCATAATGACTCATGCAACTGGCTTAACCAGATTTGTAAATCTTCATAGAGAGATTCTGGAACATTTATTTCAACTCAGAACATCAATATGTGCATCTCTCATATTTGGGAAGACTTGTTAACTAGGAGATCCTAAGAGATTTGGAGAAAGGTCTTTATCTTCTCTTTTCCCCAGCTGAAAACGTCAGGGATGGAGTAAATAGAAATTGTCAGTTTTCCATTCCTGAAAGCCTCTGTCTAAAGGGAAATCCACTGGCGTCTGGGAGAAAGGCATCTTGGTGAGGACACGGAGAGAGAGAGAGTACAGCTGGAAAAATGCTATGGTATCAGCTAAATCCTGCTTAAGATTTCATTTTCACCAGTGATTGAATAGGATGTTCTGATTAATGGAGCAAAATAAAAAGAATCACCTAAGCCCAAGAGATGGAAAACAGTTTCCTATGGAAAAAAAAAGATTATATTATTCAAAATTTCCTTTTATTAGGTCATTTTACTCAATGGGTGGAAATAAAACTCCCTAATAGAGAGGAACAATGGGAGATATTAACTACAATAGAATCAGTGTGGAGGGGATTAGGATATGGAGAAGCCAAGGAAGGAAACGCTGCAGTCCTAAATAGCCACCAAATACTCTGTTTGAGAAAACAATCAGAATGACCACCTGCATATTTTCATGTTGTCATTCATTTAAAGCCACTGGGATTTTAAAAATTAAAAGAGAAAAATGGTTATTTTAGAGTTTTCCAGATTTTTTTTTTTTTTTTTTGAGGAAAGAGGTGGCCTGTCTTTTAGAAAGGAATAAAAATTTCCTAAGAATGAGCAAAACTTTAACATGGAAAAAAAAAATCTCTGCCCATAAGTACTTTCAAAGTGTTTTTCGTGTTTGTCCAAATATCTTGGAATGAAACCTAGAAATGTTGCTCAGCTTCATTCTTCACTGCCGTGCAAATGCTACCACCCGTCTTTACTTGGCATTTTCCCAACAAAAGACACATACTCCTCTGAACACATTTGACTGAAAATGAAGAGGAAGCTGTAGTTCAAAGCTAATTACATCTCGCTAGATCTTCTTTTCTCAGTCATTCATTTCTGCTCACACATGCTACTGCTTAGCAGTCCGCACTGTTCTCGGCCTTCAGCAGAACCATCCTCATCTCTTCCTGCCGTTAGCTCACACCATAAAAATACACACAAGCAGAAAACAGCAATTAACAACTTTAAGCTTTCTTTACTGCACAAATCAATCAGTAATGGCTGGCGTGACTGGCAGCATAAAGTATGTTCTTCATTCCAGCCTTTGAAATGAAAACTATTTTCTTCAGAAACTTCCAGCTTTAGTGGAGTAGATTAGAGAGGCGAAACAGATTAAAGAGTGCAAAAGCCTAGTTCAGAAGCAATGTATGACAATGTATTATGCTTCCTCCAGACTGGTCCAGATTGGTTTAGGTGGTTGATCTGGCAGTCAGAAATACTGTAGCCCTGGAAGAAAACCATGTGTTTGTGGGTGATTGTGTTTTTCTGTTGTACTTTGAAAGCTGTATTGACTTACATTTCCAGCTGACCACACCGTATGAGTCTTGAATAACACAGTACCATTATATGTCATTCGGTGACTACCCACATCACAGTCTGTATGTGGGGGAATTATCCTTGGTCGGTAACCCTTCCAGTTCCCATCAATGATTTGAAGTTAAGACATCAATTGTATTCAAAAGCTACCCACAACAGGGTGTGCAATACAGGCACACGTGAGCACATGTGCACATTTCATGTGTGCACATTTCATGTGTGCTTTCAGCTTGCTTTGGTACACCTGACCACTGGTTACTGAGCAGGAACCTTACTTCTCATATCAGGTTAATCACTTGATCAAAATATGTGAATATTTCTGAGATATCCCTTTCCTCCATAATTAATTGAGTTGCAGACTCTAAGTTACTGTACAGCAGATCTCCAAAACCTTCTGTAACACTGCTTGCTGTATTGCCATGGCTTTGAGACTCATGTAATCAGGTATAACAATGCCATACCAGTGTGGATACTGTGCTTATAAATTCACAGAGCTTTTTCACTTTTTAAGTTTCTCGCCTTGTTTGTAAGACCTAAATGCTGATGGAGTCCCAGGTTAAAGAGCATACTCCTGAAACACAATGTTGTAATACAAGCGGGACAAGAGTATCTGATACTTGAACAGCACTTCAAAGATGCACACTTCTGGGCATTACTGTTATTCACCAAAAGAAGTATTTGATGAAGATGGGAAAATGAGGAAAGCTGAATGTGGCATTAGAAGGTTGTGAAATATCATCGATATAACTACATTTGTCTTTCCCCTGTTTTAACTGCTTTGGGGTCAATTCCTCTCTTAAGTAAGAAGTGTCGACGACAGTAAGTCAGGAGAGAGATGTATTTGAGTAAAGGTGCACTCATCTGCATATCAGATCAATTGCAGGAAGATTGTTTTCATTCTTACAATGAAATTTTTTCCATAAATCTTCATTTTCTTCTAATTCCTTAAGTCCACTGAGATACTGCTTTAATTATTCTGCCCTTGGCCATTACTGATCCATTAAAAAGTGCCTAACCAGTTTTAAAGATGATATAAGCTTGTGGCTTCTTAAGTAGGATATACTACAGCCTGATCCAAAAGTCAATGCAGCTGAAGAGAGACTCCCACTACCTTCAGAGGAGAATGAATGGGGCACTTCACAGGAAATAAAAGCTGAACGGGAAATCCTTAGTGTGATCCTCACTGTGCTATGGTTTCTAGGCTCTAACCAAGCAACCAAATTAGAGATTGCAAGAATATCCCTGTGAGATCAGGGAACTCATTACAGTAGCCAGCCAGTTAACCTTCACCTTCTGCATCAGTAGAAAAGGGTGCATTATGAAATCCTCTGAGCCCACTGAGGGCAGATGTGAGCAGCAAAATGGGCTCAGAGAACCAATGCCTTGCAACCAACTCCTTTCCAATGTCCTGGCTCATGCCAGACCTTTGCACATTCTTCAATTAACCTGTTTTATAAGGACTTATGTTTTTACAGCAAAATGTTTTGATCCAACAGTTTCATGCACTGAACAGCAATCCACCTGTTGGACATGCACATTTATTCTTGGTGTACCAAACCTGGCTTCCCATCACAGCCTGATATATCACCTCTTCTGTGTATATCAAACTAAAAATAGTATGGCCTAAAATACTATAGAAGACTGTTTAGTGTTAAACAGCTTATTTTCTTAAGCAATACAAAATAAGTATTTGCTCATATTTGATCACTTGCCACTTTAATTTGGACTCTGACTTTGAATACAGCTTTCCTGTTTTCCTGGCTTCTTTGATGATACCTGTATTATCCTGTGGTTCAGATAAAATTCCTGAGCATTTGAAACAAGAGAATAGATTTTTATGTGCTACTTCTAATTTTTGTATGGGTTACATTTCTTGCTCATTTTTGGAGTGCTATTAATGGCTTTTGAGGGGTCTGGCAAAAACATACTGAGAGTGCTGAGCATCCAAGATGCCATTATCTTAAATTAATAAATGTAACTGTTACTGGTTTAGATGATTCTTTTTTCTTCCTGTGTCCTAAAGGCAGTTGGAGTCCCAGCTTGCTCTGTGCTAGGTAGGAATTGCATTTCTGACTTTAGAGAAATAAGAAGAGAGAAAGCTGTAAGCAGTGAATGCAGGGAAATGAACATGTTTCTTTTTGTGAAGGCATGTAGCTGAAGTCTTTTAACTGAATTGAATCGCAAAAAGAAAAAGATGAAAAACTGCTTTATCAAAGCTGAATAGCTCAGTCCTTCAAAAGCTAATATCCAGACTGGCCCCAGTATAATTTATAGCACTGCTGTGTTAGTATAAGGATGTAGAACCTGAGTGTCAGTTTGGGTACCTTCATAGGCTCCTGCTATTCACTTCTCCACCAGCATCTACCCAGCTCCAGCTTGAGTCCTCTTCCAACTGGAGATACTCTGATGCCCTTTGGTATGGGGAGGGTTACAAAAGTACGTCCACAAGAAGAAAGAATATCACCTCAGATCATGCCGACATCCCCAAGCTTGCGTGATTGAGTTAACAGCAGTGTAGCCATGGCAACATGGATCTCTCTTTAAATTTGCCATCTGAGGATTTACCCACCACCTCGGGCAAGCTTTGAAGCTGATCTTCATGTTGCCACCCAGTACACCATGGTCAGTATCTGAGAAGCTACCTGGGAGGCAGTTAGACATATCTGCACAACCTGCTGATGTGGCTGGGAGTACAATGTTAAGATACTCCACTTAGAACATAGAAACAGAGGATGAAAAATGAGATCCCTTCCTGCATGAAGCACACACATGAATTCTGTTGCTGGTTTTATCTTGTGAGAATTGTAAATCTGGAACCCATTTAGTATTGCACAGAAATCTTTTCAATGACAAGTTGAAAGCACAGTGTTACCATAGCCCATTATCCATGTTTTCCCTATAAACTATTGGAGCTGATAGTTGGAAAATGCTGGGACTCATATTTCTCATCAAAGAGGGCAGAACCTTGTGAGTGCTGAAAACATAACCTGGGTCTCTGCTCTGCAAAATGTCAACTCCAACTCAAGCAAGAAGTTTCCAGGCCATATCGGTGTATGGAAGAAGACATCTCTGTGTCAGGAAGACCTCAAACTATGGTAGCACATGGCATTCCTTTGCTATGCTGGCTGCTCTCCATCTCATGTGTGTGAGAACTGAAGTCCCTCTTGAAGTGACACCCCTCAGAAGAGGACAGGATGCTAGATCATCACTTAAGCAATGATAATCTCAAACCATGCTGTAACTAGTTGGGGACGCTATTTTATTAGACTGAATTACATTGCCATCCAACCTAAGGACACCTGGGGTTTCAGACCATGTTGTGGTTTCAGGACATTTCCAATGGTTAAATAATTCCTCCATTTTTTGCACAGATTCCCCAGTAGCAAGATCTGTGAGAACAGAAACAAGAAATTTCTTGGCACTAAAAATCCTGCTGCATGGAAATCAAATTCCTAATGCCAGAGGTTTACTTTACTGTAAATAACTGATGAATAACCCTAAAATAGAGAGGGATTTCACTTAATTATTTCAGATTTATGCAGGAATTACTGGATAAGGTTCTCTCGTGTATTACAGTCAAACAGGGTAATCATAATAGTCCATACCTGGCTTTAAACTTATAGACCTCGAAGATATTCATGGGCCAGTATCAGGCACATAAGCAAGTATAAATTCAAAGCACATGTCTGTTTTTGCCCAGCTTGAGGCGTATTGCTCTGTGGGGTTATAGGTCTCCAGACCCACTCTTCCTCACCCTGTAGCTAGTGATGAAGACCGTCTCAAGAGATGCAAGGTCAAGAAAGGGTATCACCATCCAACTGAGTGATGTTTTCACATTTCTTGTAAAATACATGCAGTTAGAACATTGTGGAAAATATCTTGTTTCTGTTTTAGTAGATTTACCAAGCCTCCAAAATGTTCAGATGACATATTTTAGACTTCACAGTTTTGAAACTGATGTGCTGCTTCTGAACTATAGCTAAGAGATCTGCAGTCTAACAGTTACGTTATCCATAATGCCTGATTGCTTTGTTATAAGCACAGAATTCAGTCCCTTATTTCTTAAACATTTTTATACTCAGACACGGAGTGAGCTGAGCATTGTTTGTAGGGATTATGAAAAAAATTATTTGGAATTTTTTTTTCTTTAGCTCTGAAATGAACTTATGGTAAGTATGACACTCATCAATGTACATGCTTTAGGTTTTGATTAAACTGCATCAAGGATACATCTTTCTTGTGCAACTGATCTGATCCTTACCTGTGCAAACTGACAGAGAAATCAAAGCTACAGTTTTCATCACTCTATCATTTTTTATGAAGCTGCTTTTTGTTCCCAACAGTCCCGTACCACCCTGTGAAGTTAGGAGCATTACCTCCTGAGGTGACATACCATGCATGAAAAAAAACCCACAACAAAGAACTGCATGGAGTAACTGATAAGGAGGTGTCAGCAGCAGAGAAGAATTTCAAGGGCTTGGATTTGGTGTTCAGCTTTGGTCTCATCTCTAGTCAGAAGCAAATAATTCAATATCAACAATGCCTGTAGACTGAAAACATCTTGAGATATAATTAATTGCTTAATGATTTCACCAGAAATTGTCTGAGGATTTTTTTTCCCTTGTAGTATATTACTACAAGTATTAGTAGCAGCATTAATAGTAGTACAATATATTATGTTTTGCACTGAAAATTCTAAATCATTCTCAGACATCAACGAGGCAGGTTTCAATCAAAAGGTATAAATGATTGTAGGTCTCTAAGTTCACTTCTTTGATTGTCTTCTGCACATCAGATAATATGAATTATGTTATGTGTACAGAGGGCTGAATACAAAATGGCATGTGTTCTTATAAAGGCATGAATTTGACTATAGCATTTGATGTTCACAGCTTACTAGTGAAACAGCGAAAGTAAGAAGTTAAATGCATTTTCATTATTGTATTTCACCTTGTACCCGTTCTGGAGAAGGTGAGAATGGCATGAAGTAGGAAGCTATGTAAAGGTTCTTAAGATACATTTATCTGTAATTACCTTGAAATATGAAGATCGAACCAAGGAAAATATAATTTAAAACCAATGATGGCTTCTTTTACTGAAGCAAAAAATAATGTATCGCCTTCCTAGATGTGCTGGAATGGTATTTTGTGCATCGGCAGCAGAAAAAAGAAGGGTAGCCAAATAAACGAAAAAATAGAAGTCCTAGAATAAGAACAAATCTCAGAATAAATTTCTAGAAAAATAATAAATTTGGAGCAGCCTGAGGGCTGCTCTGAGTCATGTTATCTGGATTAATCCCCCTGACTTGAGATGCTGAAGCACAGTACCACTTTCTTTCTGTCTGAACCCATCCCAAACAAGTCTGTGGTCAATGGGAGCCACAGGTTGTATTGCTACTCTCTCTGCAGGCCCCAAATTAGCATCATTTCTTCAATCCCAGTTTTCACACAGTGATTACTTTTGGTAACAAAATGGGTATAATGGACTGACACCCTCAGTTTTTCTCTCATACGTCTCTCTATTAACTGTGATAAACAGCAGGGGGATTTTAAAAATTAAGCACTCTTTAGTAACTAGAATATTAAATGATTCTAATCATACTCTTTATATGTGATTATTTTCTCTAATTCCTCTTTTTTCCTCTAAGACTACTAATTTCCAGATTTAAAACGATTTTGGACCAGACCCAAATTACTTAGAGTATTTGCTACAGCATTCATGTTGTATTTCCTTTTCTTAAAAGTTACAGTTGATGTTGTATTAATATATTGTTATTTAAAAAAATGCTACCTTTTGAATGTCGTGTATCTCGGCTACGTTTTAGTGCTGGCTAATGGTAGTGCCATGACTGCCTCAAACAGTGAGGTCAACTTCAGATCAATAGAAATATAGTGGTTTAAGCTGGCCTCAGACAAACTCTATGGCTTCTGCTCCTGCCTCTGTTCTAGAAAAAGTATAAGCTGAAAAAATTTTCTGTCCTCATATATTCCTTGAGTCCTTGTTGAGTCTGACAAAGATAACACTAACTCTGTAGTATTGTGAAGCAATGTATTGTTTTAAAGCAATAAATGCCCCCTGCCCAACAAAAATACTTTTACTCTTGTTACTTAATTTTTTATGACATATATCTTGTTCTTATGGGCTTTCATTGAATTCCTTTGTATAACCCAAACCTCCCATTGCCTTTAGCAGGAGGTGTGGGTGTTATTTCACTGTGTTAAGGAATGGTACCTGACTCGTTTCTGCAGGATTTGTCTTGATGCAGATGTACTTCAGTACCACTTGGAGTGTAGAGGCAGTTTTTTGTGACACTAGAAATATTTCAGCTCCTCAGTTGGTACTTCCTAGGACCTGACATAGGAAGTTTGCTAAGTTTTCATAAGTGCTAAACCAACCAACCAGCCAACCAACTAACTAACCAACCAACCAACCAACCAACCAATGTGCAAGCACATAAACAGCAAATCTTAACAGCAGATGGCAAGACTGAAAATGCCTGTTTCCCTCTTCAGTGGTTAACACTTGCAACAGTCTGAATAAGGGGCTTCATTTCTTCTTGCTGCCTGCATAGTGCTAGCATTTGGGAGAATCGTAATAAACTTAGTCTGTCTCTTTTCTATTTTTATCAATAATAATTGTGATAATTCCACAAGAATTTCCATTTCTACGTGGTACTCAGAGTGTCCAGTAAACAACAAAATTTAATGTGTGAACATTGGGGTTTATTAAAGAATTCACAATACAAGAAATATTTCATGAACACCAACTCTCTTTCTGCTAATGGTTTAATGTGACATCCTTCACTAATTATCTCTTTAATGTGACAGATGAATGGCAAATGATTCTTTATGCATATTCAGAGCTCCTTGAATTATATTGGTTAGTTGTAATTGACAAATAAGTCTCATGGCATGGTTTCTGTCCCTTACTGGCTAAAGACATTTGCTATTAAGTATTTTTACAAACATCTTTGATACTCAGATTCAACAGTCGCATTCACTTGACTTTAAATACCTTTTTCTGGAATAAGTTTGACTGTCATATAGCATACATTTAAAGGAGTATTTACATTTAAAACGTTAAAAGGACGTTCACTATCATTTACCTGCGCTTATGTAATGCAAAGCACACTTTTGGACAGACTTATCCGAAGTCCATCAAAATCATTAGAATTCATCTAGTTAACTGCATACTCATTTGGGTAATTTTTTAATATCACTTCTACCACACCAATGGCAAACTTATTTAGCCTCTGTTTAGAGAATGAGGGTAAAGTTACTCTATAGGACAGATACTATATTTTAGCTGATGGCAACGTGAAGATTCCATCCCAATCTTGTAAGACCATGCACAGCTGTTTGTTTTATTAGTGTAGTTAATTCAAGTTGCCTATTGTACAGATAACATTTACCAAAGTCTCCTTCATTTCTTTCCAGCTGAATTAAAATTCTTATTTTAAAGTTTCATGCTACTTGATCCATAGTAACTGATTTAGAGCAAGGTTTCTATTAGAGAAAAAATTTAAACATGATGTTTAATTTGATGTAAAGTTAAATTACGTTTTTACTGCACTACTATATATGGAAAAAGCATACATTACATCTGGCTGTAACAACTTCTGCCAGTTTTTTTTTTCTTTACATTTCCTGTCAATGGTGTGTCTAATATAAATATGAAATAGATAGATACACAGAGGGATAGATAGATAGACAGAGGGATTTTGGTGAATGATGCTTGGACTCTAGTTTCTGGAGGAAAAGAGAATTTCTGCAAATTTAAAATTGGTATTCCCTCCATATACCAAGGACTACAGTCTTTGGTGGCATTTTTTGAGGAGAGGGCGGCATATATATTTTTATGTAATATAAACAAAAGACTTTCTGTACAATGCAACAGATTCAGAAAGGGCAAAAGCCCATGAAATATCAATCTGTTAGAGAACAGAAACAGAAAAAAAAAAAGGAAAAGAAAAAGGAAAAAGAAGAAAGAGGAATTTTGCAGAACTTTTAGAAGATTCCTTACGAATTTCATGAACTGTTCAGAGTTTTAGACAAGAAGGTGCTGCAGAGGTGTGGCTGACTGGGAGTAGGATAGGCTGAGGTTACTCTTGACCATGATAAACTAAGTGAGATGACTGCAGTTGGAATTACCCAAAGACAGCTACCTAGTTAATAAACTGGAAATGATGTTGCATTATTTATTCTGGTTCAGACAGTCCTTTAAAAATACAATATGTGAAACCTAAATACCAGTAGAGAGCAATTTTCCATGGAAGTGATTTAAAATTCTGATGCAAAAAGTGTCATAGTTGAAAATTAAAAATCCCTTTAGGAACAAATGTAAGCAGCCCCATTTTCAGTTTGGTTTTTTTTTTTTTTTTTTTTTTTTTTTTTTTTTTTTTTTTTTAAACCAGATCATGGACTAGACTTTGCTAAGAATTAAATGTGTATCCAAATTCCCTAAAGGAAAATGTTGATTAAATCTTCCTGACGATTAGTGGCTTGATGACAGCGGACTGTCCCCCATCATCTGTGCTGTAAATTCAGCAAGCCTTTGGGATAGCGAATAATAGGCTTTCTTTAGCACCCCCTGCAAAACCACAGGACAAAAAGGCAATTAAATCCCCAGTTCCAGATTTTGTTTAGGCTAGTAGATCAAATCTGAACTTCTTAGCGTGTGAAAAAAAAAGAATTAGTCTTTCATGGATTTACAGGCAAAGAGCTAAAAAAGACCCTAGAAATATATACTGTTACTAAATTCTCACATGTTGTTTGACCACAAAACAACATGAGCTAAAATGAAAAACACAGTACAGCTACTAAAACACACTAAGAAAAAAAGCATAAATTCTACACTACCCTACATTAGATATTCATCAAAATACAACAATATATTGGAGAAGAGAAGACCCTTTTTTTGCTGCTGTCATCAAAGTAGAAGGCTAGATTAAAAAGAATAGTTTGCTTTTAGGGAAAAAAAATCAAGGTTTTTCCTTTAAAAGTCCACTGAACTCAGCAGTTCGTGTGTCCTTTAGAAAGCAGAGGAGAAAGTCTTCTTGTTGTAGCTGTTTAAACTCAAGGGTCAGATGACTGATAGAGTGCATTGTCTGGAGACTTTCACAGTTCAGGTTAATGCTATCAAACCCTTTAATTACACCAATATACAGCTGATAAGAGGTCCTAATGGCCCTTTCATATCTGTATGGTAACTAGGACGTACACCATATATGGGTGTAAGATTGATACCTATATGGCTTCGTTCTGATAACTTGACTTCCTGTCAAATGATGCATTGCAGAAGCTTCTTCCAGCTTCTCATGTCTTTTCCTTCAGTGTTTCACGCTGCTGAGAAAAGTTCCAAATATTCAGGAGTGTCTATAAGCATGAAAATATAATAAAGATCTACAGGGAATTAAGGGAAAAATATGGCTTGCTGAACCGTGCTTTTCAGCAATGTATTAATCCTTAATCCTTTGTCAACATACCTGCCAGACTGCCTAATCTTTTGTTTCACTTTTTGAAATTAGTTACAAACTATGGTACAGAAACTAATATTTCTAAGAATTTTAGCAGAAACAAGTGGTGGCTGCAATACTGTACTATTAACTGTACTGTTTACTGTGGTCATGCAATTCCCTGGTGCAGGATACTGGCCGCATATATATATATTATGGCAGTTATCTTGTTTTAGTTCCAGAGGAACTTGCAAAAGCAAATTCAGTATGTTATTTGGATCCATTTTCCCACCTATCATCTCCTACTCAGCATTTACGGGATGTACAAGTGGTATGCAGGAGTGCTGCACCCCACTGGGTATGTTCATATTGGGTCCGAGAAATTGTGTCTTCCTCTGAGGCAGGGAATTTCACTTATAAACAGAAAAAATTGTGTGCTTTGAAAAATGGAGATTCCTCTCTGCATATCATAGATGCCACTTGTAGGTATGTGTTGTGGGGTTTGAATTCTTCTGGAAGAAAATAAATTCTATAAGAAACACTAGTAACACTTTGCATTGCACATCACTCACAAAACCAGTGTGAAAATGGCATGTCCTGCACCTTCAGATTTCAGTCCATCAAAGCACATTCAGCCTCTGGCTTCAACAGAGCTGCTTTTGTTACTTTAACAAGCAATACTAGTGTCCTTAAAGTTAAATGTGTGCTGAAGTGCTCCTCTGGTTAGGGTCTTACAGAAGTGTAAAAGCAGACGTGGCACAGTGAGTTGTTACCATTGTGCAAATGCAACAATTCAGAGGAAATATCCCTGTAAAGATATGTGAAATGGAAGATCTCATCCCCTGCTGAATGATTGTAAGACTTCTTGCTGGTTGGGGAAGTAGCATGCAAAGCTGCTGGCATGCACATGTAAAGTGAATTATTATTGTATTAAAAACTACTTTCCCCCAAACATTTGTTTCTCATCTGGCATCAAATAGAGTTTAATTGCAAGTTGTTTTATGTCATTTTCAAAAAGATGCACAGGAGGTTCCTAAACTTCCCATGTATACACATCTCATTATATCTCAGTAGGGTTTGTGTTTGTACCACCTGCTCACAATTGGGAACACTTACCCTAATATCTCTGTAACAATTTTAGCACTGGGCTCCTTTTGACAATGCAGTTGTAATCTTCATTACATGGTTATGTAAGGCATTTCCAGAGGGTTATGTTAAGAGAAGAAATATGTGAATTTCAATACTTTCTTTGATTTAAGAAAATACAGCCCAACAATTTTGCTATTTTTATCTAATGAGCAAAAGAAATAAAGTTATCAGGTTCAAATCTGAATTACAGTTGGTTACCAGCTGTTTACAAAACTGAACAGCAGAAGCATAAAAACCCCAGATTATATATATGGATAAAATATCAGCTTTCATGGGCTGGCTGACTCTTTCATGAATATTTTCTGGTGCTAATATGAGAGGGGTATAGGCTTTGTCTTTTTAAGACAGTTTTGGATACTATGTATGTTATATTATTCCAGGATTTATGTCTGTTTAGCCCATTTACAGTGTATTGCCAGGATTACTTGTTTGCCTGTGGGCCAGAAGAATGAGTTAAATCCCACATCAGGATTTGGGCTCAGATCCAACGCTAATATTGCAGTGTAATACTAGGAGAGCTGCACTGTTAGAAGGGCTGTGCCTTGGCTAAGATGTTGAACAAAGGTATCTCCTGCTTGGTTCCAATGGCCAACCAAGTGGCAGTTAAGGACTTCTGAGCCCTTTGCACGAGGAGAGTCTGTCTGGATCTGTGGACACTCAACAGCATCAGATTGACAGGACCCCCTGCAACATTAATTCTGTTTCATACACATTGATCAGAGAAGCTGCCTGGTGGAAAAATAAGGCATTATAGTGCAACCAAAGCCTATATTATAATGCACATGCATACATTGATAATGAACATGACACTTCTCTTCCTCCCTCTCCCAGTTTCTTACCATAGGGAACCTGCTTGTGGGTGTTTCCCTTCTTTCCCCTTCCCAAAGTCAGAGATGTAGCAGCAGCATAGAGAGGTGAGAGCTGAATCCAGAACAGTTTCTGGGATTTGTCTATACAGAGCACAAAAGTTCTCCCTACTCTCCAACCTAGTGTTCCAGCAAAGCACCTACTAAAAGATATTTATCTGTCCAGAGCATGGCCTGAGCAGCTCTGGACCTGTTTGCTTTTGTTTTCCCACCCCAGCTAGCGCATCCAGGCCATATCTATGGTTTTCCATTGCAGCATGTAGTGCTGCTGCTACTGCTCTGGCGGCGGTAGAGGTCTGGACTTTGATGAGCATATTCATGTACAGTTATTCTTTTGACAGGCTGCCCAAATTTTCTTGAGGAAAGCAAACCACAGCAGATATTTATATCTCAGATATTTATATCTGGGACAAAGGCTCTTCTCCAGCCCAGAGGCTTTCTCCTTGCCAAACTCCAAACACTTGTTTCCAAAAGAGGTGTTAAAACTTCTCAAACTTCTCAGGAAAGCTTGCAAGTATCTTTCATAATGAGAAGCATTAAACAACCAAAGTGCAGGAACTGTGACTGGCTGCCCCAATTGCAAGCCCATTAATCACCAGCTTGTCCCAGACAGAGCACTCCTCAGTCTCCAAACAAGAGACAGTCTTGAAAATCTCAAAAGTTCCTGTGGAAGGCAGATGCATTACCCATGTTCACACAGCTTGGAGAAACTGAAATATAAATATAGGGTAACACTACATTTTATTTATTTTGTAGGTGATGCAATTCTTTGAGTTGCTTTGTAGATGCCTCAAATATTTTTTTGGTAAGAAACATGTTTTTGAGACAGGATTGCATCCTGGAGCAGCTCCCTTGCAGACTACTCCTACGGCTGTTGTAGTCCACTGGGATTGCAATGGCAGCTATGGAATTGTTTGCACTGAGTCAGGAATATTTATGCAGTTTTGATAGGTTTTCGGCAAACTGTAGCAACTCAAAATGAGTTTCCAATCCAGCTTTCTCCACACAGCCGTCAACTGTTTCATGAGCTTATTTACAAACCAGTGCTGTGCTGTGTCCAGAAAGCATGACAAAATCCTCTCTAGCAAGGTCTTGTGCTGATCAAGGCTTTTCTTCAGCTTTGCTGGATGACTCTAACATAAAAATGTGTATTCCCACTAAAAGCATTTTCTCTCATTGGATCATCACTGTTAGAGAAAAAAAAAAAATGCCAAGGTTCCCTGAAATTAGTTTATTCTCTGTGTCATGTTATCAGCCCTCCTTATTACTGTCACCAGTTATCTGCATGGCCCATGCGTTTGTTTTTTTCTCTCACCACTACCCACTTGATACCAGAGCTGTTACCTATCACCCTTCCTCAAGTGAGGCGTAAGTGGCTGCTGCTCTGCAACCAGCTGGCAGCGATCAGAAGAGAAATGCAATAGTCCTCTGGGTGGAAACTATTCCGGTCATCCCACCTCAGAGGTGCTGTTTGAATTAAAGTTCTATGTTCACTGTCATGAGTAAAAATTCTTGGTGACATAAGAGAAACATATTGTTAATTAATTGCAGTCCAAAACACATGTCAATCAAATGCATTTGCGGTTAGTAATCTTTCCTGATAATCACTTTCTCAAACAACACCCTGGTCCGTCTGAATTATGTCTAAATTAATCTAAGCAAAACTGTACATCTTCTTCTTTTAACCTAAAGTAGTAGTAGCCTGTGTTTGTCTACACACAGACAGATAAACTATCTTAGACGACTAAAGAATCACTTGAGATTTTTCACTAACTAAATCAAAGTTTTTGGCTTTGAAAAAGTGTGAATAACTTCTTTACCAACATTGTTTTTTAAAATGTCATATGTTTTTCTACATATCTGGATGATTACAAAATACAAAATTAGCATTATATGGGGTGATCCTTATAGTATCCCTCATCTGAAAAGACAGAAGACGTTTTTAAAATTACAAGAAAAAGCTTATGTTGGTGATTACAGAAACGGGTACTAGAGAACTTTCAGAAGAATGAGATTATTGTTCTGTGAGCTGTGATGTATTTCAGCATAGAAATTCTGGATTTCCAAAATTCATTTCTGGCTATTAGCAGTTCACCCATTACTAACTATAAGGGCCCAAAATGAACTGTGAATGAGCCACTGGACAAAGTGCAAGTTCTTAGCTAGTCTTTACTAATGCCAAAAAAACTGTTGAATGCAGGGCTTTTAGCCCTGAAATGATTAAAATAATTATTATAAGCTGAGAAACATATATAACTAAGTTACCTGTTACCTGGACATCAGTCCCAACCTTAATTTAAGTAAATAAATGTAGTGCTTCGCTGAAGTAGAGCTGCAAATTTTTCTGTATAGATGATCCATACCCCACAACGCTTCCTGTAAAACCCTCCGTTTCATTGAAAGTGTCTCATATACAACTCGTACAGAATGACTAAGAAGTAACCTCTGCACCTATGAAAAGTAAAACTAAGTAAATCAGACCTCGTATAAAATTAATAAATACAGGCAAAGAGAATATGGCATTTTGGGTAGAGATTTCTTCAACTTTTCAATTATAACTATGGATTAAGCCCAGTCACTTTAGAATGTGCTCTCTTTCTCATGGTCTAGATGGGCTTGTGGGCTTATAAATCAGTCTCTGAAGACACCAGACTCAGCATTTGTCTGAAGTTAAATATTCTTAACTTGAGGATCTAGTTTATCCAAACTAGAAAAACAATTTGTATTTGACTTCAGGACCAATATGGCAGAAATCCCAGAGCTCTCCACCCATATGGTAGGAACATATGTGTTCACTCCAGCTACACTCCCTTATTCTGACTCCACTCGGAAACAACTCCCTTTTCCCCATTCGCTCTCTCCTGGACTGAGCCAAAGCCTATTAAAGTCTTTAGGAATGATTTCACTGATTTCAACAAGCTCTGGATGGTGCCTTCCAGCTTCCAGTTGTTTCTGTCATCATTGCTATAATGACCAGCAGCAGCTTGATATTCCTCCCATTGACATCTTCAGGAGATGGCTATTCCAGCTTGTCCAGACTCCAAAAATGGATTTCTAGAGCACTTTTCAACTTACAAACCTTCTTGCTCATGATATCAAATACTGGCAGTGGGTTCATTTGTTTGAAAAGCATGTAATTTTGGCTTAGCTCCTTTCTTAAGTGCATTCAATGATGCAAAGAGGAGAAGACTCCCCACTGGTATAGATGAATGACCTACTTTGGCTGGGATGCCAGTGGCCATGTACTGAAACAGAGCACACTCTGCAGCAGTGATCCCCTAATTTCTGGCTCCCTCCGTGACTATACGTAGTAGGAGCATTGCTACAGGACAGGTCTGGTCCTGCAAAGTAATAGCTCAAAAATCCCTTCTTCACTCAAATCTGCTAATAGTGACTGAAGATGGCTAAAATACAGGTGTCATACACCACGCAGAGGAAAGAGTTTCTGCAGCTGGAGGAGGACTGTTAAGAAACACACACTCCTGGTCCTAGAAACCTCAGTTACAGGGTCAGTATCAAGAGCTTCCGCAAGATCTCAGCAACCTTGCTGGGCTGTACAGGACCACGTTGTGCTCAGTGGGTAGTCTTCCTTCACCCACAGAGAAAAGGATTTCGTCTGTACTTTGTGTCATTAAGCAGTGTATTCAGTTAATGAACTCTCTTTTTTCTGCTTAAACAGATGATCCCAATGAGTCTTCCTCCACAGTTCCTTCTAATGATGTAGAACTTAGTCTTAATACAAAAACAAAACAAGAAATTTCATCCTTGTCCATAAGTGTCTTCCTGGTTGTCTAACGTAGTGATGACTTTGCAAAAGCTGTTGCCTCTTTTACCAGCACAAAATGTCCAAATTGTCCAGCTCACCTTTGCAAAGACACTTTGCTAGCAGGAACCTGAGTGGCAGCTGCATGGCAAATGATAGTGAGCAATGCTAAGTCACTGAGGTAGCTCACAAAACCACACTGCAGCAAGAGGAAACTTCCCTATAGCATTTACAGCAATGTTATTAGAGCAGTTTCTGTTTCCAGGGGAAAAGGGACAGAATCTGCAAATGCGATTAAAAATATTTTTTTCCATGTTGTGTATTTCAAAGATTTGGTACCTGGGCTTTGGATTTCTCTTTTTTAATAAAAAGCTTAATATTTCCTTAACTCACATTTGGAATGATTCCTGGGTTTTGGAAGCAAATTATTAAAATTGAGCATATGGAGGTCTTAAAGTAGAACCTTATGGGAGGGGGGAAAAAAAACAGTTGATCAAGACTATTTTGTAGCATCTTAAACTAAAATAAAATGCTGCAAAATCCTGGTGAGATAAGATTTGTTCTCTGTGGAGCTCTCTTCCATCCTCCATTTTCAAGTTTATTTCACGAAGTAAGCTGAAGATTACATTGGATCTAAATTCTCCAACCTTCAAACAAGCATTTTCATGCCATTTGCAAATTTTTATGTTTTCACTATATTACTCTAGAATATGGAAGATTTAGCTATTTTTGTATGACATTCAGAGAAGCCTACAATGAAAGTGATATATATAAATTATTTTTATATCTTTTACCTTCCCATAAGACTAAGGATATGATGTTGAACATTAATAGCCAAACAACCAGCTGCGTGGACCTTATCTCAGCCCATAAACGACAGCTATTAATTTTAAGTATTGTGGGCTTGGACGACTATAAAGCATTATGTGCTAGGCATCAGGGCCAGTTCCTCAAGCTTTTTAGGCATGCTCAGGTCCCAGTGTGCTCTGAGGATAACTGCATTGCAAACGCTTCCTCTAAGCATATGTTCTAGGTTTTTTTTTTTTGCAAGCTGTGAACATGCACTGATCAAATGCTGTGTGACAGTATCAATATTGTTAAGCACAGGCAAAAACCCAATAGCCTCCAAGGTCTGAATAAACGCTCTCCTCTCCAAGCCCAGTTTATGTTCATTCTGGGTCTTCCATGTAAATGTTAATTGCCTTCATTGCAGGTTTGTCTACTCTAAGTCAGGAACTTCAAATCCACCATGATGTTCTCAATATAGCTTGTTCTATCTGCACTTCAGTAGGCTTACATATGATTTACTAAACATGAACGGTCTTTGCAACGAATAAAGTTTCTGAGGAAAAAAAGGAAAGGCTAGATATATTGGCAATAGATTTACAAACTTCGTCCTTTAGAGTCCCATTTTTCATCTACATGCAGATTCTTAGGTGATGCAAGATGTATCACACTTAAACCCTTTGAGTTAACACCCACTCTATCAGTGATCCTGATCTATGATGGAAAACTTTGTGCTGCACTGCTATTATCAGACCAATGTGGCAAAATGTTTCTATGAGAGACAGAAATACTGCAGGCTACAGCGTAAGCTGCTTCTAATATTTGTGACTCCTTCAACTTCATTGGATCTAGAGAAGCGTGGATGAACAGAAAACCTAGATGATGTCTCAAAAAGCCCTCCATATTCTGTTAGAGAGGGGAGAGTCCTGAATTTTTTGTCCACCCTAATTTCCATGTGAAGTCCATCTCTGTTTAAAGAGTATAGGGGGAGGTCTCTAAGATGTGTGTTAAGTGAGCATTTATTTTATTTTATTGGTGACAATTGCAATGTGTGTTCTAGTCATACATTTCCCATTTCTTTAACAAAAAGTCTCATATGAAAGAAAAAATGAAATTGGCAGATAAGTATGTCAGTATCTGATTATTCACCTATGCTCATTTATGTAACTGAGTCAAATCTTTCCAGCATTTTTAAGGGTTTAGTTGTCAGTTACACAACTGTCAGTATGTAAGCCTTGGTTAAATTTACGTTATGAATTTGTAATCCTGTGAATAATCAGATGTGCACATACATTTATGTTGTAGGACATAAGTGCAATTCCTTCCCCTCCTCAACAGTTCTTTGTGACATCTTTCCAATTTTAATTGATATCACAGCAATCAAAGAAAGACCACAGTGAATCAGCAGTGTTGACAATGTGCCAGGGTGTTTAGAAAATAGGCATAGCTAGGATAGAAGAACATGTCAAAATACATTTTGAACATATTGGAATATGTTATGAAATAAAATGTGTTTACCTTTTTGAATGACGGTGTTGGGTACTGCTGGCGACGCTGAGGAGGAGGAGGGGGTGGGTGATGGAGCCCTAGAACTGGACCACATTCCCGCTTTGTTATGCAAGGTACAAATACGCAGAGAAGGAATATGACACTATACGACAAATAGTTTCTCTAATTCATTGGACTTGTCAAACAAATTAACTTCAGTAAATCTACTCTGGTGGTAGCGGTGGTGGGAACATTAGTACAATCAAAATGCTGGTGGCTGCTTAAGTTCTGCCATTGCATAGTTTAACCAGGCTTAGACAAGTTTAGACATCCGAGTGCTAAAAATACAGGAAGATAGTAACATCTGCTGTAAAGCAAAACACGTGATGACGTTACCACTGGTAGCAATGAACTAAGACATTTGGCGTGGTGAAAGAAAAGGCATCCGAGGCCCACATTTAAACATCTGAATGCAGAAGTGAAGGTCACCCCCTCAAAAAAAGGAAACATACCAGAAATTGGAATGATGCCCTGAAATACTTCCCAAAGAAATGCAATTATAACATTGCTTCTCCACCTGTAAAGTGAATTTAAAAGCACCTGAGCCACCACAGCAATTAAGAATGTTGCTTGATTTTAGGAATTCTCCTTTGACATGAACAACTTGTCGTATTTTCTACCCA
Source organism: Platalea leucorodia (assembly GCF_965183815.1). Taxonomy (NCBI): domain Eukaryota; kingdom Metazoa; phylum Chordata; class Aves; order Pelecaniformes; family Threskiornithidae; genus Platalea; species Platalea leucorodia. Next base: position 84,090,158 of record NC_138858.1, read on the forward strand.
CCTACATCAAGGCTTAATATTTACCATCAGAGATAAAATACAAGGAAAAAGTTCATAAAATTCTGGTGTTTCAGGCTCTCCTTAAATAAAAAGCAATGTCAGCCATTTTATAGCCCAGTCTCTTCCTACACTGATTAAGCATTAAAAACATCTCTTAAACTTTCTGATATTTTCTGCAATTTTCCTGCAGCTTCTTCATGCATTTATGGGCATAATTTGTCTAGACTGAGTCTGGTTTTAAGAGCTCTTAACCTTTTAATAAACTTTTGTCTTGTTATTGTCCCATCTCCCTAATTCATCTTCTGTCATATTCTATAATCTGATCCCCGATCTGGAGACATGAACACATTGGCATACATACACTGTCTAACCAGTTGAAAATAGATGTGCTAAATAAAACCCATTATTTCTGTAAACAGTGATACATGCTATTACTTCTCACTGTCTCTTTGTCACAGCTATGTTACAGCCATTGTCATTTTTTTCTTGCTGTTCTATTTATATAGCTAATGGAAATTATTATATTTTAAAATATTTTGACATTTACATCAGTTTCAGGTATTTTTCACATGATTTTCTCCTGCATCTTGATCCATAGTTTCCTGATAGGGTGTCATGGGGTTTGGCAAGACGTGCAGATCTTTCATATCCGTATGCCCATTTCTGCACGTCAAAACTGTACAGAGCTACTTGGCAAGATGGGCAGCATCTGCTGAAGAGAGGACGAGATCTGGAGCAACCAGGGCAGTGTGGAGGGCAGGCTGTCACTTTGTCAGCTGAGCTCTGCTGCAACACTCGTTTGGGTCTGGCTCAGAAACTTGCCTCTCACTTTCATGTGAATTAAAATAGTTGTTTGCCTGCGTTATGAATGCTTTTAAGTAATGCATAAGAGGTGACAGTGGTATAGAAGGTTGGCCAATAATGCTTAATACTGGTTTATTGCACACCTCCATGACCCCAAAAGTCATACTCGGATGCCACCAGCTTCTTTTATCCCAGCTGGGAACACAGAAGGTGAATCTTGCTCTTGCAGTATCAGACATACCGTATACCAACTGTTGTTTTCCTGGGAAAGAAAATTAAGCGTGCACCTTCTCACAGACTTAAATACAAATCTCTTTGTGAACAATGAAAGGAAAAAATATCACTTTGCTCTGAGAAACAGACCAAGGCAGGGATGAAAATGTGGCTCTGAGGCAGGCAATGGAGAGAGGGAAGAGTGAACCCATTTTCAGCATCAGAACAGGTTGCTGAGAGAAGGGAGGGATGCCACAAAATTCACTACTACACTTGTGAAAATCCCAAGTACTCCATTTATTTAACTGAATTTAAATTTGGGTACAAATGACTGAAATCTGGGACTAAGCGGGGCAGTGGGGGGAATTATCAGTGCTGGTCTCCATGGGCAACCCTCTGAGAAACCACTCAGGACGTTTAAATACTGGAGTACAAATAACCAAAATAAGTAATGGTATAATTATTTTAGACAAATTAAAAATGTTGCTTTCCCCCTTAGAGAAGCCTGAAAATAGGACGATTCATTGGTTAAATTTTAATGGAACAATCAAAGAGCAGTTAATTCCCCAGCATGGGGTACCCTCGGTGGGCAATTATAGGGTTAGGAATGTTCTGTCTCTGTGTTGACCTGATTGGCGTATAGTCCCTCGATGGTTCACAATGTTTGTTAAATTGGCGATAGTCTGTACTCGGATATACCCTATTAGCCAAAAATAATAGACAATTTGGTTGCCAGTTCTAATGTTCATATGTTGCAATCAGCAGGGTTTTTTTTTCCTTTTTATATCAGTGTTTCGGAGGTTAATCTCTGTTATCATCATTTTAAACTCACTCTTATTCTTATCAGTTATATTTAGTGGCAGATTGCAAGCTTTCCTTATTATCTTGTTAAATCAGTAGGTGAAAGCCTTTCAAGGCATTTCTTTTTAAACATCTTTTATTAATGTTAATATGCCAGATGGGACAAATTAAAATGGTTCTGTTCTTCATGCTGCCACTACCCACAATTTTACCACATCATTTGCTGGTTAAGGAAGCATATGAAAATAATAGGTACAGAACTCCTGTAATAAAAGTTCAGAAAATGATAGTGTAGCCTCTCTGGAAAAATGTTTTTTCAGTTAGATTCATACATAAAAAAGATACCATTTCTGTGCATGCAGCAGCTTTGATTTTATCATAGCTGAGAGGTTCAAGACTCTTTTGACAAGAACAGTATGGCAATATACCTTTTCTGTGCTCATGTTGGGGTCAATAGAAAACTTCAATACCTTTATCATCACAATGGCACCTGTTATTGGTGCTATTGCCCTGGTGATCTCTGTGGGCTCTGTGGCATCACGTGTTTATGTTGGCATTCCCACAGACCACACTGAAAGTGAACTTGTCCAGGGTCTCCTAGGCTGGGTCCCTAAGAATGACAGAAGTAAAAATGCTTTTGGAAGCCATCAGTGTATGATTAAATGTTCCTCACAGGGCAGCCTCATCTAATTTTGTTGATTGGTAAAGCACTTTTGGGACAAAAGATTTTGTGATGTGTGTTTTTAGTATCCAGTCACTTATGAAAGCCCAGACTCTCCCCAGAAAAAATACTAGTACTTTTAGGAACAGTGATAGTGAAACTATTTATACAAAAGAAATCAACACATTGATAGGCAGATATTGTCTCTTTTTTTCTCCTGCTGAAATGTTCTTATGGGGTAAAGAGTTCCATTCTCTGATTTCAGTGAGATGAGACTTTTACCACCAAAGATCTTTTATCCCAACAGCAGAATGGCAGAGCCCTTATATTTGTGCTTTTCACTGTCGTGACTTCATCCAGCTCTTTTTACGATGCAATATCCAGAACAGTGGGGCTTCCTTAGTTTGCACAGAGAGCTCAAGAATTGCTTTACACACTCCAGTGGTACCATTTGCTATGAGACCACAAAATTGGACCTGGGTATAGTAAAATCTGTGTGATACAGATGTTTGGGTATTCCCTGTCAATAGTCAGTTCATGATATTTCCTGCACTTTATCAAATTTTGCTTAGACGGAGACTAGTAAGTTGAGGAGAAAACATTTTAAATGAACATATGCAAAGACTGTAGAGAAAAGAACTCTTTCTATGAAGGGAGTGTGGATAGTGTCTAGGGATTAGTGCGTCATCTAATTTTACCATAAATCTACTTCTAATATTAAAAACAACTCAGTTTCTTTATCTCTCAGTACCAGCTATAAGGATTTTAGTTTTCTCTATCCACTGCTACTTCAGGCTGCATACTGAATCTGATGTGCATGAAAATCACTTAGCATGAATATAATAGAAAATTAAAGCAGTGCTGAATTATACTTAGCTGCTAGAATTCAAGTAGGCAATGTTAGGATTTGCCCATTTAAAACATATCTGCATATTATAAATTGCTGTAAACAATTTGTATTTTTATAACAAAACATAGTGTTGTTTAACTTATGTGCTGGCAATTTCAGGGCTGTTTTTCCCTGTAGTCTTCTTTATGAGCAACAGTAGGAGAAAATAAAAACTGCTATACTTGTTATCACTTGAGATAAATGATATATATATAAATGTGTATATATGTGTGTGCATGCGCATGTGTACATATATATATACCTGCACATAATTATATATATTACATCTAGCTGTGTGCATCATCTTCCTTTTGGGTGGTAAGTATTGTGACTAAACATAGGGTGCAAATCAAGGTTGAAGAAAGCCACACATATAACAGGAGTTTTAAATAGGGGAGATGGTGATTGTGCAAGATTCTGTGGAGACTTCGTGTTTGCCACATGCTTCAGGACCACAAACGCAAGCACAGAGAGCGGACTACAAAAGCAAAAGACCCAATCCTGGAAATGCCTCCCATACTTTCTAAGATGCCATTAGCCACAGGACATCATGGCCTTCTCTGTCTTGCAAGATGGAAGAAAGAGAACTGAAGGGGAAATATGCATTTATATGGTTTATCCCAGTGAACTTTTCAGAGCAGACTCTGTACCATTAATGAATAAGAGAATAGAATAATAATAACTCTGAATGAAAGAAAAATTTGTTTCTTTAGTATTTCTTAATAAATTATTTTCCCCACAATGTTTCTTTTGATACTCAGGAAAAGCATTCTTTCTTCATTTGTTTCTACTCTTTTCTTTCCATACTTATTTGTTTCCCTAAGAAATAGGACAAGAACTAGCAAAGTATCCCAAATCAATTTTTTTATAGTGGTGTGATTTGCACAAGTTCAGAAATGTTAACAATTACACGGGAATTCCTGTCAAACTACATCAGTTCTGCATGATCCCAGAGCATTTATCTGAGGAAATGGAATTTCTAGAATTTGTGAAATTTGCTTGCCAGAGCTAGGTAAATGGTTTTAGGTTTAGCCCTAGTTTATGCTCTGCTACAAAAGTCCATTGAGATGTTACCATAAACTTAATTTTGCAAAGTACATTCTGGTAAATTTGGAAAAAAAAAAATCAGATAAAGTGTATAACTTTTGTTAAGCTGCTGATTTTATGTTAACATGAACAGGTAATATATGGATATGCATAATTTAACTTGCCTGTTTCATCATTAGACACCCAAAAATGGTCTTGAAAGATGAGCTATCAAATTTGCTTCTCCATATTATATTATCCAGATTATATCTAAAATATGAAAATATTTCAGATGGACCACTTCTTTAGGTATCAGAGTATTTGTATATTAAATAGATATAACACTTGGCACTGCAAATAAACATGGCTGTATAGAGATTTCAGCTAGAGCGCTATGACCATCTAGTCTTCCTAGAGGTGATGGAGTTTCACCACAGAATCCAGTCCCAAAGCATACAAAAGACCTGGTGAATATCTTTCAAAATATATCGATTTTGACTCAGAAACATCATATGACAGTGAACATTTCATTTGTTGTACCTATGGTTAAGTAACTGGAAAAAAAAAAAATGCATCTTCTACCCTGAACAGCTTTTAGTGACAGGGGTTTTGTCATGTCTTTGCTAGATTGAAAAACCCTTCCTGACACTTTTTTTTTTTTTAATGGACTTTGCTCCTTAACCTTCTGTTTGTTAAACTGGGTAGACTGAACTTCTTCAGCCTTTCATTGTGAGGCAGGTTTACGGATGTTCCTTTCTAAATGACAGCGGTGCAGAAATGAATGTTTCTTCTAGGAACCCTCCCACTGAGGCAGACACATCTCAAAATTCAGCGCCTCGGCGGCTTGACTGCTATGACAGTACAGATGACTTAGCTTGTTGCTGGCTGAGAAGATCTATCTTAATTAAGATAAAAATAGTAAATTGCCTAAATATTGAGCACATGTAGAAGAATATATAAGTCAATGACTAATACGTGCTTTTGAAAGCCTGGATAAATGTTTAAAATGTTTCTTCAATTAAAATCAGCACAAAGTCTTGAACCTATAAATAACATGATTAGGATGGGCCTTTGTTTTCTTTTCCTTTTTTTTTTTTTTTTTTTCTTTTTTTCCCAGTGGTGGATCTGCTTTATTTGGCATGTTTTCTGGCAAATTCAATTATTGGATGCCCAGCACTGGGCTCGAGAGAAGATGAGCGTTTGGGAGTGCAGAGAGAGGTGCTGCAGAGGGCTGCCTTACTGGAGACATCTTAGATCTGCAAAAGGTTGGGGAGTGTCCTGGAAGTGTCACTCCTATAGGTTTATATAGGAGATATATACTACCACAGACTGTAACATGAGGAACTCTGTTATCCTCTGGCTTTAACAACCCTGGGCAGTGCTTTTACCCTCTGTTTAGCCCATCCCTCACCTTATGCTTCACCAATATTAAAGTCAGACACGTTTTCAATTGATGTATGATTTAGCTAAATGCAAACCCTTATGGGCTTCTTAGTGGTATTATAATACAAGTGATAATAAAGCAGGAAATCAGTGGGAGGAGTAAGAAAAGCTAGTGCCTTAACCAGTGAGAGAAATTAGGGAGGAACATGGAGGTGGATGGAGTGGCAAGAGGAATTATCATTACAAACATTCATCCTTTCTTGCCATTTTCACATGTCCACTAAAAATATATCAGACAAATTGCTTCTGAATGTACTTGGAAGTGTGTGTGAGGAAAACAGGCTTGCACTTTTAAGTAGCATATCACTTCCAAGCTTGTGAAACTGTTAGCTTCGCAGCACGGCAGAGTTGCTTCCCTTATGCATAAATCCCACAGATGTATTTACGAGGTGTCCCAAGCTTACACCTAGGAGGTGAATGGAATCCTACCTAATTTTTGCACAGGAGCTCACCAAAAATATAAGGGGAACAGAATATTTCACCCCCTTCTTTGTTGTGTGCATGCAAGGAAAACCAAATCCTTTTGCCCTTAATGTTTGTGATGACACAGTCGTTCTGCAAGCAACATGCTGTTTAAAGCTGTGTGCATTTTTTTCCAGTTTCAGTTCACACAATCATGAGTTTCATTTTGAGTTTCATATGAACTAAGAAACTCAAAGCAAAACTCAGCTGGAACACTCTTTTCTTGGTTTATGGTGGAAGGTATGCAAAAACAGAGACAGACATCATTTCCACTCAAAACTAACTTGTTCCAGGTTTGAAATAAATTTAGCTTAGATCAAAACTTAGCACTCAGGTTCAATATAGCTTTTCAGTGAATCTAATTTGATTTTCCTGATTTTTTTTTTAAGTTGAGGGCCCTCAACTGATGACCTGGTAAAATCCATATAAGGCTAAAATTCACTTGCATAACTTCACAGTGTTTCTCTAATATGGCTGTTAAGCAAAACAATAGATATGTGAGAGAATTTTCTTGTACATGGAAAAAAACCCATGTCTATTGTAAATGTATTGATTCTAACTTGTTTTGTTCGTTTTGAGGAACTGGACTTTTTCCTTTGTTCTGACCTCTGCTCCACGTCACCATATGCAGAAAATCCAGAAAGAACACCAAATTTTATTGTCTCATTGTGCAAAAAGGATTTTTAAGCCATGCTTGTGGCATGAATCACTGTTGTGCTGCCATCCTCCAGGATCCACGGTAAAAATGGAACAAAAGGTTTCTCTGCTACTTCTACCTTGATAAATTTGAAAAGCTGCCTAATTGTTTTATTGCTTACTGCACTCAATATAAAAGAAAGTAATTATATTAGGTGGACATAATACATATCCTAAACTCCAGGGTACTCCAACTTGCACTGCTACAAACACTAGTTAAGGGACTGCTAGCATTTGTATATTAAAATTCCATTTACAGGAGCACATAATGCAACATTCAAACTTTGCTCTTCACTGAAACTGGTATTCAAGGTCTCAGCTAGGAAGCAATTCTCTTCACTACTTTTTTCCAGCAATATTTTTCCTTTACCACTACTTTATAGAAACTGTAAAGCTTTTTAATATATAGAATTACTAATCTGGATTCTGATCTGAATCTCAGTGCTCTCAGTGGAATTACTCTCATTTTACATCAATGCAAAATTCAGTGAGAATCAAAACGCAGGCCATCATGTGTACGCATAGGAGCCAAACAGAGAGGTTAACTGGGGAATAAAACCAGCACATAGTATAGCTTTAATTATGGTGTAAACATGGGAAAAAGCTCTAAACCCAGAGAGTGATGTATTTATGGCTTCCTGGTCATTTTCTTCCTTTTCTTCCTTTACTGTGTTCTTGGGACAAGATCAAAGTTGATGTGTTTCTATGTACATTTTCTGGTTTCAGTTAATGTTTCCTCTCTTCCCTAAATGATTTTAGCAACTCTGAAATATCTGGGCAATATTAGGCACAGATGGCAACTCATGGAGCAACACTAGATTTCCAGAGGAAAGATGATTTCATCAAGGTCAGATGAAGAGTCATATACTAAAGACTCATCTGGAGGAGCTTTGGTCCTGAGATTAAAACACTGAAACAAAACTATAGCTCTCTATAAACAAAGAATATCTAGTTGTAATACCTTACAAAGTTTGAAGCTCTGATGGCAACATCATCAAGATGCATTTGAGTTTGCTAACAGCCTAAAGCAATAGCCTCTGAGGCAGGTCTCTTGCCCAGTGTCTTCTCCAGCCTTCACAGCCCCAACAACATCCAGTATCTCAGCAATGACTGAGAACATTCACCCCTCCAGGAGAGTACCAACATTTTCTTTTATATCATATCAGTTAAGGAAAAAAACAAAACAAAAAAAATCAACAACAACCACCCTTCCCCCCCCAAAAAAAACCCAAACCAAAAAAATAAAACCAACAGAAAAATGAATTATGTTCCTAGGTATTGTGACAACTCTGCCAGTGAGGAGAGCTGATTTCAGGGACCCAAATCCCAAGCTGGCAAAGGCTTGAAGTCTGTGGGAGCAGTGTGTTGAGCATCTGACAGAAAGTGCACTCTCCTAGCACGATTTCGCCAACAATTGGAGCAGATTGGCAGAAAGAGCCAAGCACAATCAGGCAGATCCTCTTGGTGCACAAGCACACATGTATTAGAATGACAGGCTCCAATAAACCCTAAATAATCAATACCCATTAATCTTTAATTATCTCATCCTGCTGATATAGTAAGAGAGATATATCAAGAAACTAAGAAACTGCCTTCCACACACGTTCATTAGGAATTCAAAGATTTAGTAGCTGGTGGTGATGTTAGGATAATTAGCAGCAAAAAAATGGAAGAAATGTAGGTTGCTATAGCAACACGTTCATCATGATCTACAGCATAAACACCCAGATTAATTTACAAGATGCCAGGTAGATATCTGCTTGGCTGACTGGGGTACACACAGACACCACCTTATTTGCTTTTATTAAGGCTTAATCATCAACATTAGAGCTTTCAAAGTACGTGTGCTATCACTGTCAATCACAGAGGAGCTAGATGCTTTTAGGGGCAAATCCACCAGCACAAGCTGTTTGCTCCTCTATCTGCTCTGCAGGGGAAGGGGAGGAAGAATAATCTTCCTCCAGAGGCACTCTGAAGTCACTACTGTGGCCCTGGAGCTGCGGTTGCTCCTATGGGCCATCCATATAGTATGGGTCATATTGTCTCTCTGTAAGAAACCAAACCCAGTCCCATGAATCTTAATGATATTTTTTCCCAGAAAGCTGTTGGGAAAAGAGCCCTCTCCATGAGGCAGCCTTGGATGGTGTTTAGTGGTACACGATGAACAAGGAAGGATCCTCATGTCTTGATGCATGAGTGGGGACATATACTTTGCATAATCCAAGACTCCATAAGGCCACTGCCTCATTGAAAAAGTGCATAGTCCTTGGCAAAATTGGAAAATAGACCTTCAAAGCACCACAGTTGGTGGGACAAGCAGCTAATGTCATCCTGCGATGAGGTGTGCAACAAATCCAACAGAAAAGTGAAGGGAAGCAGAGCTGTCCCTCCAAAGAACTAGTTCAATGAAGGCAAAGTTATAGACATACTGTGAATAACACAGCCAAAAATGAATGGCTAGGGTCTCTTTGTCACTGCTTTTCTTCTGCTAGTGAGGCCAACTCTCATGTCCCAACCTCTTGTTACCACTTGACAGAAAAGACCTTTCATTTCTGTACTGCATTTCCAACATTATTCTATCCTCTTTTCCAAGAAAATGCATGATGGAGAAAATATTTTGGTCAGTGGTAACCGTGCTTAAGAAGCAAAAGCAAAGGTACCAAGATTTATTAGAAGGAAGCTGGTAAGGCTCAAGATCTCAATTAGGATTAAACATACAGCCTCAGCAAACAGTTATGTGTAAAATATCCCAGAACTGGCATTTGCTGACAAACTGTGTCTGTGATAGGGATGTTACATCATGCTCATCGCTCGTTTCACACTGTTTTGCCCTGTCTGCTTCACCAGGCATGTTGCATCAACCACCCTGCCTCCCAAACAAGGATGTATGTTTCTGCTGGCGGTCCCGGCCACCATCCCACGCTGACCTGTGCCACTGCCTCCCCTGTGGCAGTGCAGCTGTTTGTGCAGCTGTGTGGAGAGCTGTATTGAGGAACTGGTTCAGCTGCTTGACTGCGCGGCTGCACAGAGCTGTATGGCAGCGGAGCGGTGGGGGCCGGGTGGGCACATGTGGAGCCTCGGAGGCTGGGGGTAGGACAATTTGAACTGGGTTGAATGGCATTGCTAGAAGATGTTTCACTGGGAACTGCGGGAGATGGAGTCAAAGCTCTTCTTCTTGACTCCATAGTCTTCACTCCCACCTGTCCATCCACAGGAGGTATGTACACTCCTTCCTTTTAGGGTTTGTTTCCTGACACATTCCGCAAAATCCCCAAGCTCCAGTCCACTGAAGGCATCAGAGAATACTTTCAACCAGCCAGGAAAGACATAGGGAAGCTAAAAAGCAAGGACACCCATTGAGCAAATAAAGAATAAAAATAGTGGGTAGCAGAATATTAAGTTGGTAAAAATCATTTAACTGCTAAGAGAATAGAAAAAATAAAGAACCTGTATTTCTGAGTCATCTCTGTGTTACAAAGCACACAGCCCACTCTGCACTGACAAAAAGGTGGTCACACCAACATGGCAATTTGACCATGTTGAAATGAAGAAAATTTTTGTCTTTTACTTCAATAGCCTTATGATTTAAAGAGAAAAGGCACCAAGGGACAAGAAGAAAAAACAACAAACAACAACCACACAAAGAGGAGGATTTGATCTCCTGTGACCATCTTTCCTCACCGGGAACCATCATTGCAATGCGGAAGCTCCAAGCAACATGCAGAATACTCCCACCTGAGTTGCTAAAAAATTCCATATACACACAAGCTTCCTTTGCAGAAATATGTAAACATATCTATCTCTCTAGCATAAGCAGCTATCTGTATTATGCTGGTCACAGTTTACTTTAACTTTCAATATATTGTGTAGTACCTACTGGGTTGCTTTTTTCTGTTTTTTTCTGAATTAAATAAACCAAGACTCAACACATGTCTTAAAACCACTATAGTTTATTTATAAGGAGCAAGACAGGCCATCAAACTTTCCACAGGAATTTAAAAAATTCATCAGGGAGTCAAAGTCTTTACTTTCTTTCCATTCATATAATTTCGGTTTTGGCTTAACACTTAACACAATATTCAGTTCAAAAGAATATTCTTTGCATTTAAAGTAAACAATGGTTGTTATACAAAGAGTTTTAATTTTTTTTCTCCTGCCCTTTGCTATTTTATTTCCTTATTCCAAAATTCTGGTCAAGTAACATTATGCCTGCTCCATGCCAGAAACAGAATCTGCTTTTCTAATTTGTCTTTTTTTCAAAACAGCCAGTTCAAGTCATTCCATTTCAATTCTTTGCCTCTAAAATTTCCCAAACATTTTACTTTTTTAAATGGGGTTTCACATTAGGTTAAAAAAATGGGGTATTAGGAGAAAAAAAAATATAATTAACAGGTAATATGTTCTGGTTTGGAAAACGAAAATTAAATGGGTGCAGCTCACAGAAAATCAAGGAATGCTTCTCAAGCCCTGGTTCTAATCTGAGTCAGGTTCATAACATAAAAGTGAGTTTGATATTTTCTGTCTAATTAATAGTAGAACCTAGCCCACAAGACACCCCCCCCCACCTAATTAGGAAACATTTTACTCAGGTCTTATTTAGCATTTCATAAACACTGGGCCAATTTCATCTTTGGGGTAACTTTATTGAAGCCAATGAATAAAGCCAAATATCTAATTAACTGTAAAACTTTGGCAAGTATACAAGTATTTGGCAAGAAAATATATATTCATCAAACAGTGCTGTGCATATGATGAATTACAGAATTATGTGATAAACTGCCTTTATTATGCCAATAAAACTTTTAGAAATAACTTTTCTCTAAAACAAATTACACTTTTGGAGAATAGATGACACAGCCGCCTGGTAAAAAGGTATTTCTTACATCTGGTCAAAGGGACCTGCCTTATTATGGCTTTGACATCTGTATGAACACAGCAATTTCAAAGTCCTCCAGCAGAATATTTCTATCCTATGAGAGCAATTTAGCTGCAACTACACCACCAATTTGAATCCAACCCCTATAAAAGTCAATAAAAGGATTTACAGTTTCTCTCCTCATGGTATAGATGACTACAAATAGAATAGGCCTCTATTATGACAATTTTTACAAATACTACTACACATAATTGAAGATTGGGTAATACAGTATCTGTATGTATTTATTGATTGAAAGGACGTAACTTAGAAGTAAAGTATATAATGAAGACACTTTGGCTAAACTATGTTATATCACCCTATGGTGAACTGCTGTATTTCCTATAAGAAAATTGTCTCTTTATCATGTCTTCCACTATCCTTCAAGACCAACATCTTGAAGCAGACTTCACAGGCAGACCAAAAAAGCTGCTCTGAACTATGAGACTGCGCATGGGAAATTACCTACTGAGCCGTAGGGAAGGTCTTGTGAAGTTGCTATTCCCCCACCCTACAAAAACTGCAATGACTATCGAAAACAGAGAAACTGTGGGCAAAGATATTTGCCTTTCCTGAAATCTGACCTGCAGAATAGCAGACTTAAAAAACGAAGTGCAACAGTGAATACAGTAATAGAAACCTCTTCACATTTATAAGTACTAATAAATCTTCTGCATCCAGACAGACTACAAAATCTGTGGTTACTATTTTTAAAGGACTAGTGAAAAGAAAACATATAAATTAAAAAGTATTAGAAGAGGTTTTCCTTCTTTAAACATTTGACATAAATATTTGACAATATTTATCCCATATCTCATGCTTTTAAATAGAATACAGTAATGTTCTTTTGGTGAGTATGTAGGGACAAACTAATATTTTATTGCTTCAGCTTAATTTTATATCATAATTTGGGCTTTATTATGGACTATATCTACTTATTTTTAAATACTGTTTCTGTGTATGAGTATTATCTTGTACTGCTGAAAGGACTGACCCACATACTGGTGAGATGGTGGACTTCCATGCACTGAAACTATTTAGGCCCCAAAAGGTCTCTACAATGACTTCTCAAGTCTGCTGATGAGAACCTTCCTGTACAACTGGCAAATATTTTATTTCCAGCCACCACAAAGAAATATTCTAGGGTACAGAAAAGCTCCATACCTAATAAATATAAGAGATTTGCATCTGTTCTGCCATACAGTAATGAGACATTCAAAGGGATTACTATTGCCAGACACCTGCCATTATTTCCCACTGTTTTTTGTGCAACTCTTCATTAGGGAAATGACTGAAAATGTTTGCCTGTATTGGCCTGTAGAGTTCACATGCTTGTGTAGAGAATCCTAAGTGGTGAGGTATGGTTTGTGTACCTTTGTTATGCATGATCTTCTGTCCCCCACTAGTGCCATGTGGCTACTGCAAAGCAGGGAGACGGGAATTGTCTCTAGCAGGGATTACAGAGCTGTGCACCGCTTCAGCTTTTAGGGTGGGACTTGTGTTGTTTCAGTTTGAAGGCTGTCTCAAGTAAAATAGGGTTAGGGGGGCTCAGCAGGTGCAAGGATTACACAGGCATCTCCTCACTACCCAGCCATGGAGCAGGTCTTCATGGGAGCTGTGGTGTGAGGTGAGCTCATATACCAAAGATACTAAGATGCAATGCTCTTGTCATCCCCTGTAAGTGATGTAGCTGGGCTGTAGCTCTGAAAACTCTCATAGAAGTCTTAGATCAGGAAGTAAGTTACTGTGGTGTCACTTTGGTACAGTTTTTGTCTTCCCAGACATCACCTGCCATAAAACAGTTGATTTTTTTTTGTTTCCTAAGAAGATATTGGTTTAGGCTTGCTATATATTTTTTCTAGTGCAATTTAAATTCCAACTTAGCATAATGGTTAATAGCAACATTTTTACGATAGTAACATTCTTTGCATATAGATTCCAACATCAAGCGTATATAGCTAAAAGGTATATGTAGATAAGAAGTAAAATGGTGGTAATTTAAACTGTCAGCCAGAAAACTGCATTTGAGATTCAGAAGATAAAGGTTTGGCATTTTTTGTGTGTGAGACAGTCCCATTCTGGAGGCAGTAAGAAAGGAAAAGCAATAATAGCATTGTGCTGCAACTATGGTATCTTTTAAATATGTTGCACAAGAATAACTGATTATGACTTAAGTGTCATAGACTATGTTGACAATGAACAGAAAACCAAAACAAAATAGAACAAACCCCTCAAATCTCTAATAAAGAAAAAGAATCATTAGAATCAATAGGTTAGATCCTATAGATCCTAACAAATAGGTCCTAACAGCAAGTCTGTTGAGTGGGCATGCACATGTGCTTTTGTACTTTCTCAAGGAGGTAAAAATCATTTGGTGGGTTGAGCTTCTCCTTGTCCCATGGGCTGAACTGTGTCTGTGTTATGGGTCTCAGGTAAGGGGCTTTACCTGGTCCTGTTGCTGAAGGACACAGCAGGAGCCAGTTTGCAACTAGCAAGACATAATTCGGATGGCAGGTGCCATTTGGGACTGAGGGGAAGACAACAGCAGCAGTCCACAAACTACGTGTCATCCCGCAACAAATCAGGTTTCTTAGCAGCACTTTGGGCAGCAGAATCAATGCTTCATTCTCTTCTCACCTCCCTTTGCCGATTCTTTTTTTTGCCTTTGGGACCAGTGCCTGTAGCTAAGCTTGCTTTTTTATGCAATTGAGTTGAGAAAGTATCCACCTTACCCTTAAACATCAACACTTCTTAAAATGCTGTTTAAACAGTGCATTTTGTGTATAACAAGTGATTAAATATTAGAGTCTAGTTCTGAGCTCTTTGTTCTTTCCTCTAAATGCTAATTATTAAGGTGTTTATCTGCAAAGAGACAAAGTTTCTGACTCAACTGTACCTCGTCTTTTTCTTCTTCCTGACTGAAATTTCAATTCCATGTTTACGATGTTTGAAATTTTAGCTAATGGCATAAGTAACTACAGACTGTGACTCGTGGAATAATTTGAAAAATAATAACAGAGAAGAAAAATAGCATGTTATCTAGGGCAGATAATGTGCATTTCACCCACATGTAAAGTACCTAGCAAGCTGCAGAACTGTACAAATAAATAAATGACAATAATGAGACTGATAATAATAATATCAATAATGAGATAAGAGTTCAAGCACAGATATTTATATTTTGAATTGAGAGAGGAAGCAAGAGACATTATTCTGCAGTTTGCAATTGTGATATTTCACATGCACAGTCCCTCTTTTCAACAACCCTGGGCTTTGACAGTAGTGGTTCTGTAGCCCTCTTTTCAATAGGTGACTCACTGAGTTACATTTTCTTAGTGAAAGACAAATACAAATGTTCTAAGACTGAGAGTATCTTTTCAAAATGGTACATAGGAGGCATACACAAATCTTATTCACAAACAGGAATTTATAAAGTACCACCCATGCATCACTTTGAAAAGAAGCTAACTTCTTAAGCCTTAAGTACCTTATTTTGCCTTTATTTTCTTTGACATTTTCCTACTGTTACTTTAAAGTTAATGTATGAAAAAAGAAAGAGCACTAAGGTTTCCTCGTATATAAGGTTCATCTGTATCAGATCAGGTACAATTGAGCATTCAAGTCCCACGTTGCCTTTGTAATATGTATTTGACGAATCCATGTTAAAGCCTCATAGGCAAACTTACTCAGAAAGGCAATAGAGAATTTAACAAATTCATTCATCTATACCATCATCAGCTATTACAATGCCCCAGGCTAAGCCAGACTACCGAGTGATGTGAACTTCGACAAACAGGCAGAGAAAATACCTTGTGTACTCTAAGCTGCAATCTCAAAGCTGTTTGGGTAATGGAAAATGTGTATGCTTGGCTGTGAGGATGACAACCTGCATTTGTTTAGCTTGCATTCTGTTACTTCTGTAATGATACTAGCTTTTCAAATATTCGTAGATCCCATATTTATTACAATAAGTACTGTCTAAAACATTCATCTGCACAATGACGCTTTCTAAGTTTTTCCCTTCTGATATGGACTATAAATTAACTTAGACTCAATGTTAACCTACCTGCATCTTGGACCTGTTTTCAGTAGCTGACCTTTGTGCCCCATGCACATAATTCTGGATAGACAAATCTCAGACCTCAAAGCCTTTAATATCAAACACAGAAAGGAAGCATACATATCTGGGGACTTGAATTAGTGAAAAGCTCTCACATTTCCTGCTGTAACTAAGGATATTCAGGTACCGTCATTCTTGCACTTGATACTGGCATAAAGTAAAATAAAAACACCACAAACACCAAAAGTCTACATATCAGAGATTCAGACCAAAGGATATGGGAAGATCAAAGGACTTTGTTTGCCTTAATGAGTCAGAGTGGTTTTTCACTGAAAATGTCTGCACTCTCTGTAGAAATGCACTATATAGTTGGAGGTGTCCAGCAGTATTTGTAATGTCATGTGTGATTCATTACAGCCAATGGGCTTTAATGAAATATACTCTTTCTCTCAAAATTGTCCCTCTCAGCCAAACTGAAAATGTAAATAATTCAACTGTTTTGAGCAGATCTGGGCCAGTCTACATAAAAAAAATTGGCTTGTCCATTGTCTGCTAAAAACAACCCATAGGCATCTATAGTCTTGTCAAGAACTAGACAGGGACCTACTCACTGTTGTTATTGGGAGAAAAGCAATGGAAAAAAGGGCTTACATCTGGCTTTATCATATCTGAAGTCAGATTCCTGTATTTTCCTGTGGAGACACTGAAAACAGTAGTAGATAGACACACCAGAGGTCTTCAGCACTTTCCGCAAGTAGTAAAGGCACAAAAAATACAGAAAGAAAGAAAAAAAAACCCAAACCAAAAAACTCAGCAGTAATGAAAAGAAGAGAAGCTGTTACGAGAAGCAAAGGCTTGTGGAAATTTTTATCTGAGCTTTGCAGTGCTTTTCCCTCTAATGTCTGTAACAAACAAGAATAAAGGGTACTTACAGCAGCCTGTGAAGTATGATTTTTATTAACATACCATATGATGGGTGTCATACTGGACAAATCAACAATAAAGCATATGTCCAATACCTTTGAAAAATTAAAAATATAATTTATATTATTACATATTGTTTCCAAAAGTAGATAACTACCATATCAATAAATTAAGAAAAAGTCTAGTGAAAGAAAAGGGAAAAAAAAAAAAGGGAAGCTATTTTTGAAGCCTGTAAAAGCAAACTGAACATAATAACTGAAAGCACTGTTGACAGGCACAGAGGAAGCATTTCTTAACAGGAAACAGTGTAAAACTCAGTGAGTCAGAAGCTTTGTCATGGGATTTAGGTTTTGCATATATATCATTATTTTGTATGTAAAAGAGTCTTGTAAAGCACCATGAAATACCCACAGTTTCACCAAACAAGTAACATGCTTATTCAAATCTTGAATTATTGCACTGGCCATCTTTCAGTACCTTAAATCTCACTCAGTGTCCCTATAACAAATAGTGACAGAAGGTCCAAAGCCAAATGGTTTTGCTCTGCTGTACTTTTTCCAGGCTGGACTTGTTTTTGTATTATGCAATTGCTCAACATTTGGCCCTGAACTGCTGGTAGCCTTTAAAAGAACTTAAGGATTAAAAATATGAAGATTGAATTGCTCATAAAATTCTTTTTTTTCAAAGAACACTAGAAATACATTTCCAGCATAAAATAAAATCCTTGCCTGCCCTCGGTATAAGCTTCAGTCTGACACAGAGCAGGGGGCTTATTAACTGAGATGGAAAATATCTGGCAATTGCTTCATTTTCCATCTGATATTGTCACCCGCACTGGCTGCACACTATAAAAAATGTTAACTGCCCTAAGGAACATAGCCTAAGAAAAGGAAATCATGAAATTCTGCCTCCTCCACAATTCCCATTAATTTCAGGAAAATTTCTTATGAATATTTCTGAGGCCATAATCAGCCTACATAGCATCCACACACTGGATTAAATAAAAGAAGCTATAGGAAAAACTAACCCAACACTGAGACAGAACTTTTCAAAAAGCCACTTTTCACCAAAATAATAATATTTTAAAAAATGAAATGGAGTAGAAATGAAAATTGGAAGAAATAGTGTTTTTATGTAACATTTTAGTGTTAGCTTTCAAAGGTTCCAGAGCAGCCGCAGATAGCAGCAAAATTGAGTGGAAGAGGGGAAGAGACATGCCAAATCTGAAACACATTTTGAGGGGAATATAAATCAAGGAAATAAGGGTTCTGGCGATGCTGGCAGATGGACTGCACAAAATTTTATCATCTCAGTCATGGTTAGAGGACTGTACCTCAATCAGAAGATGCTGGATGTAGAAACAGGCAGGAAGTTGTTAGTAAAAGGGATTCTGGATCTTTGTTTTTGTTTTTGTTTTTGTTTTTTTTCTTCTAGATGTTCTTAGCATTCAATTTGGAAATTGGTAGGACTGCTATGAGGAACTTCAGAGGATTTCTTGTATGGAAAAAAGCCTCAAATTAGAATTTTACCTTTGCAGAAACTTAGAGGTGGGATATAAAAGCAAACCCACATGAATGCTGGTCCATAACAGGGATCCATCCATACAGTCATCATACAAATAAAAGTACTATGAAAAGAAGGCAAATCCTCTACCTGAACATGGGTTTCAGATACTAACGTCTTGCCAGCCATGGTAACAGCATAACATTAACATAATGACTGGATCAATAATCACAATGTTAAATGATTTCTTTAATGAGCCTATACATCAGTTACTTCAGCTATAGGTCCAGTTAATACATGTTCAATGAATGATTGATTTTTGGGGAATGCTCAGGTCCTTTCCTAAAATTGTGTAGATACAAGCATGATCTAAAACCAGGCAGACAGGGACAGGGAAAAAGCAGATGTGTTTGATGCTGGTACAGTATCTTGGTAACAGAAGTTTAAGCTAATCTATTTAAGGGAATCCGTTGGATAAATAACACTGAATCTCTTCTCCACTTTTTCCTTACAAATCATCTGGTTTCCCTTTTAAAGTTAATTATCCTTGTTAATTACTTCTGAATCCATAGATTGTGTCAAACTCGTTGAACTTATTACTTTTTAATTCATTCACGTGGGTATTGCCGCTTAGGACTGAAGTGGCAGGAGCAGCCCCCTTGCTCCTTGGGAAGATCTGCTTGGCTGGTTTCCAGCTTTGTGGTGGCCAGAATGGGGGGAGAAGCTAGAAACCCTCTTTCTCTTTGCAAATCTCCTGTAAAGATCTGCCCAGAGCTGCAGCCTTTGGGCTTTGTGGGTGTTCAGAGACTGCTGAAATGTTCCTGAAGCAAGGGTTGCTCCCAGCTGTTGCATCTCAACCTGCTTTACTTAGTGTCTCCCTGGCATGTGCTCTTTAGCCTCCAAAAATGAGCTGGGCAGAAAACAAGCCAGGATCTCTCATCATGTTTGTGAACAGGACATATGCCCCTTGGATGAGCAACACTGCAACTAACATCAGAGTATCCCTGGGGGTGAGTGTTTATTGCCAGTTTTCCTACTTATCTACCTCAGATGCTCTTACAAATGTGGACAATGTAAGAAGCCACACAAAGCAGGCTGGACGGATGCAATACCACCGCTCAGCAATGGCATGCAGATAGCATGGCCGCCCTGGAGCTAAATATGGAGGGATGAACTCTGACTCTGTCTCTTTGCCTCCCTGTCCAGACAGATTATTGGCATGGAGCCTGCAACCTTCGCTTTCTCTCTCTTCACTGAGGGCCCAATTCTGCCAGCCTGGCTCATGTTCAATTGCACCTACTCAAGGAGTGGCTGCAGCTGTGTAGAAAAAACACAGCAACGTGATTATGCTGAAAATTAATAGGAGAAATACAAGTTTTATGAAAATCACTGCGTACAAAGGCAAGGCTTTTGGAATTGGATGGGAGGCTCACAGTGCTCCCAGATAGAGCAGAGTGGTCCTTCATTCGCCAAGGGTATCTGGATTTTCTCTTACAGATTGATTCCTTATAACTAGTACTATGAGTCATGCATTTCTGTGACTCTCACTCAAAAATTACTAAATTTTACTAAACAAATTTTATTACTAAATATTTTACTACATTTTTTTAAACTAAATTTTACTAAATATTACCAAATATAAAAAACATTCTGACTGTAATAAGTTCGGGCTTAATTTCCTGAGACCACTGCATAGCACAGAGCTGGCAAATTGGGACTCAAAAGAAACAAAGCCCAAGCTGGTATTAAGCCAAAAAGCAAACCTGTGTTGAGGCTTAGGACCACCTGAGCACAGGGGAGGAAGAGGAGGATGGCTGTGCTCTGGCACAGCAAGTACACCTTCCTTCGTCTTGCCCAGAGCTTGGGAGCATGTTGTAGAGCAGAGGGTTGGCTTCACTTTCCCTTGGCTCCTGCCTGGCCATCCTGTCTCTTCATGGGCATGATACCTAGGGTAAAGAAATAATAGCACCGAGAATGACTTTTTCCCCACTCTTGAAGGCCCCTCAGGACCAGACAGATTTTTTCTAGCTGAAAGAGGATTTATTTGGTGAGTATAAAAGAAATCTGACTATACGTTGTTTTCTTCTTTTTGTCTGGTTCCTTTTTGAAGGATTGTGACTCTACTTTGCTGACGACATCCTAAGCCATCCCTTACACTCATTTCCCATCAGACACATACATTTTTTAAAAAGATGATGTGAAGCATGTCAGTAAGTATGCTGGGAAACAGCCTAACTTTCTCATTTGATATAAGGACCTAATCTGAAAAATCATGCAAGTACCTAACTCGCATTTGATTTCAACAGTATTTAGAGTAACAGTGGAGTTAGACTCCTACATATCTGGCTCTGGGACTAAGTGAATTCAGAGATAGTCACCACGATAACATAGCAGGAAAAGCCAGCAAAGCCTTTGTAAAAATTGTTAGCCTTTAAAAGAAGAATGAGAAATAATAATGATGCTGTGATCCATACAGCGAGGCTTAACTGCGTGGATAGGAATCTGAAAGGGTTTCAAGAAAAGAGAAACGCAGGGGCAGAAGGGCAAATGGACAGAAAAGAAGGCTTGTCTTCTCCCACCACCCTGAATATGGATTCATACTATCAAATCCTTAAAGAAGGAGAAAAAAATCAAAAACATTTTCAAATTAAAAGATTGATTTGGAACCAATTCTGCCACCCTCAGAAATTAGATACTTTCCTCTGCAGGTACCTTCCTTAAGTAGGGTTACTAATAAGTGCAGATATTATTTTTTCCAGAAGAGTAACAGGATCTGAATTGCATGTCAGAGACAGAAGAGTGGACATATTGATCCTGCTCCCATTAAAGCCAGTAAGAGTTTTGCCATTTATTTCAGTGGGAGCAAGGTCTTCAAGTGCAGCAACAGGCATCCCTTGGAAGCAGAAAAGAAAGGCACAGAAGTTTTTGAATGCCAAGGTCAAATATTAAGCTGGAAGATCTTTCTAGCCAAGGGCTCTGAGAGTTTTCATTTTGTAATACTTCTGAACTGCAGGCAGCAGTTCTGGTCAGCTGGGGCCAACATGCTCACAGTCCTTGGGTTCATTCAGACTTGGCCCCAAGGCAGATCTTTCTTGCTTGAGACTCCTCACTTGTAGAAATTCATCCTGGAGGAGATCCCCTGGAAGGTCTCAGTGACTGCCATCAGTGCAAGCTGCTAGTCTCAATTATTTCAGGTGGCCTATTTTATCCTTTTCTTACTATTTGGTGTTTAATCTTTTGCCTAGACCATTTTTCTTATAACTTGGTGGCAGTCTGTGTAGCAGCTGCTTGTTCTATACTTTCTTCTGATTCAACTCAATACAGACACACTGATACAGTAGCTTCAGTGAATGGATATTCTTAGTGTATATAGCATGGATCAGCAAAAGATAAATCAAGAACTGATGTGAACCTTTACGTAAACTCAGGATGAAACTTTCAAGCTCAAAATGTTTTGTTCACTTTTTTTTCCTCCATGCCTTCATTTCTGTGTCTCAGAAGGACTCCAAAGCATCATAGTAAGATGGCAGAGAATAATCTCACAACATTGATAATGCAAAAAAGTTACTCACTTGAAATTTTCAGCCTGTCTTTGGAAAAGCAACTGAGATTGCTCAGGGAAGTTGCTGCTATCTTGGATTTGAATAGAATATCTGAATAGAGTTTATACACCAGAATTTGCATTCCAGAACTGAAAGACGGCAAATTTAAGTAAAACAGAATATGTGCATTTCACTCACATGACCTTCTTTATATCATGCTGATAAATTAACAAAATGAAAATTTACAAGGAGACCCATTCACCATGATGGTGTTTTAGATTACAGTGGAATATTTTTACTGATATTTGTTTACCTCTTCTAGCATAAAATGGCAGCCATGTCATGGTGCAATGGGACAAGTATGGCAGCTATTTTGCAGTTAAGCTTAACTGTCACCATGCCAGTACATGTGTCTCTAGAAATCTCCCACAACATACATTTTTTATTAATTGAACTGGCATAATATAATTTTGCGTAATCGTTTGTTTTAAGCAGAACTTAGAAACTAATTTCTTCTTTCAAGAAGGTACATTATGTATAGGTCAACAAAAAAGCTGCTGTCAAACTTTGTGAAAGCCTAATTCTTTGTCAGTTAGACTCCATTCATCCTAAGAATAGAAAACTAATCATTTCTGCCTGCAGAGACACTTGAGGATTTGGTTCTTAATGAAATGAACCAAAAAAATCTGAATATCTGGCTTTTGCTTCTATTGAGGATTGGATTTCCATGTTTAGGTCTTGGTTTGGTTTTTCACAAAGCAAAGCAAAGCAAAGCAAAGCAAAGCAAAGCAAAGCAAAGCAAAGCAAAGCAAAGCAAAGCAAAAGCAAAAGTAGCTTTTTATGCCATATAAAAAATATAAAAATGGTAT
The DNA here is from genome assembly GCF_965183815.1 of Platalea leucorodia. Classification (NCBI taxonomy): domain Eukaryota; kingdom Metazoa; phylum Chordata; class Aves; order Pelecaniformes; family Threskiornithidae; genus Platalea; species Platalea leucorodia. The sequence continues at coordinate 84,112,966 of NC_138858.1, forward strand.
AAAAATAGAATGATGTTAAAAATTTAGATAAAAAGATTTACAAGTCTGTTACATGAAACAATTTTGAAAGGTATAAAGATCAGGTTTGACAATCACACCCAGTTTCCCCAATTATCCACCCTGTTTGATAATTTCTCATCTGTAACATGTAGTTATTTCTGATCTTGTCCATCTGCAGCACAAAAGGGAAGGCTCAAAGAAACCGGGACTTCTCTTAAGAGTAGTCAAGTTAAGTGCTCTCGTCATTATGATTGATAACAAGAGCACTCCCTCAGGATTTGTATGCAAACAGTGTTAGCATCCTGCTTAGAGGAGGTTGTGTCTTTCCATGACTGGCTACTTGTCCTAAAAGGACAAGGAAAATGAGGGACACAACGGATTGTTGAAATCATCTAAATAATGGTTGGTGAAAGGCTTAGAATCGCGTAATATCAAGAGTCCCTTTGAGTTCCTAGATCTTCTTTGTTCCTTTGTGGAAATGATTACACCTGAGACGGAAGAAAATTTCTTTCCTCTTTTGAGTGCAGAGACTACATTTGTGAGGACTCCCAGCATACCAAACCAGGAGAAGTCCCCCTTTCCTCCTCCCCAGCACTCAACATCCCTTGCCACAAACGAGTACTAAATGCAACCCAAATTCATGAAACAGGGCTGTGCCAGGTCCTGTGTCAAAGCAACCTGCAAGACATGGAATCAGTGTCTCTCCAAACTCCTGAAACCCTTTTACGAACAAGGGCTATGTCCTCTGTATGCCTAGTACAACAGGACCCAGGTTTCAAACGTTCTTCCTGTTATAATGCTATTGATGGCATTCATTTCAGGGCAGATTTTATTTATTTATACATAATTACACTATTTTTTGCATAAATACTACTATTTATGCACGATAATACTAAGGCTGACTTTTCAGGATATGGTTCACTATTCGTCTTCTGTTCTCCTAATCTAAAGTTTAGGGAAAACAGAGCACATAATACCTTTGTGTCTTTAGCTTACAAATGAGCCAATCCAACCTTTTGAAATAATAATAAGTATTGCTAATAAGCCTGAACATATAAAATGCTTCCCCATTGAGACACGGTGGGTAGCTGTACAATAAAAACATTATATAAAAAAACCAACAAAAATATTTTAATAGAAACCACCCGCTTAAAACAAAAAGAACAAAATCCATATGTCAGCCACATTTAAGTCCTAAACCCATCAAAGAGATAGATGTACAGAAGCTGGGAGTCAAGGACTGAACCTAAGTCTCAGTGAAGTAACTGGAAATATTTTCACAGAACAAAACACTGGTGAGTACCCTCCTGGGTGATGGCTCTGTCTCTGGTGTGGAAAGATCTTGTTAGGTGCAGCACGTTCAACTCTCACCAGTTCTTGGGGCTAAGAGGACTGCACAGCAGCTCGAGGCTCTCGTAGCTGGCTCTGAGCTGGCTCTGAGCTGGATGCAAGGCTCTGAGCGTCCCCACAGGGTGCAGAAATCTTTAGTTTTCCAGACTTCTGATGAGTGAGCTGTCTCCTCTGTGAAATTAGGCTGGGATAATAATGAGAGGGAACTTTGCTAGACGTTAGAGAAGAGTCACGAGACATCTGTGCAGCCAAATAGTACGATGAGGGAGCAGTAAGATAGCAGTAAGATAGCTCACTCTTTCTGCCTAGTGCTGGGCGAAGCAAAATGGGGATTAAATGCAGTAGGGAACAAAAGAGAAGTTAACCTTAGACTTTGAGGGTTTAGCATCCTCAGCTTGACACGGTTACCGCACTGCCCTTGCAGCCGCTGCCACCAACTAACATGTCCTTTACATGACTGGTTTCAGTACTCTTTTTTGCATTGAGAGCCGTGAGCCGATATTGCTGAACTAGGGCTTATGTTGCAGAGGAAAAAAGCTGGTTTTGTTAGTGTCGTGGTTTAACCCCAGTGGGCAGCTAAGCAACACACAGCCGCTTGCTCACTCTCCCCCCGGTGGGACGGAGGAGAGAATTGGAAGAGTAAAAGTGAGAAAACTCCTGTGTTGAGATAAAGACAGTTTAATAGGTAAAGCAAAAGCCACACATGCAAGCAAAGAAAAACAAGGAATTCATTCACTACTTCCCATCAGCAGGCAGGTGTTCAGCCATCTCCAGGAAAGCAGGGCTCCATCACGCATAATGGTTACTTGGGAAGACAAACACCATCACTCCGAATGTGCCCCCCTTCCTTCTTCTTCCCCCACCTTTATATGCTGAGCATGACGTCATATGGTGTGGAATATCCCTTTGGTCAGTTGGGGTCAGCTGTCCCAGCTCTGTCCCCTCCCAACTCCTTGTGCACCCCCAACCTACTCACTGGTGGGGTGGTGTGAGAAGCAGAAAAGGCCTTGACTCTGTGTAAGCACTGCTCAGCAGTAATGAGAACATCCCTGTATTATCAACACTGTTCTCAGCACAAATCCAAAACATTGCCCCATACTAGCTACTATGAAGAAAATTAACGCTATCCCAGCCAAAACCAGCACAGTTAGGAAAACAGCCTAACATTTACACAAAGCTCCCACAGTTGTGAGGTTATTGGGCCCATAGATTTTAGTGATGGGATAGGATGCAAAGAGGAGCCATTCTTAAAATTGCATCTGCAGTGAGGAGGTATGGCTTGAAAGTGATTAGCTGGTAGAAGATTAATCACAACCATTATAAGAAGGTTTAATAATTCATGCTGGAGCTTAAATGTAATATTTGCGCAAAGGAAGGCACTGAAGCTACAGCATGATTAAGTTTCTTGATATGCTTCAAAACCTTTCTGGTGAGTTGAGTTGTTTCTGCTAGATCCATAAGTCTTTGGAAAGCTCCCAGAAACAGGAATGAATTCTTAGTTTGAAGCTTACCTTTCCACTATATATTCACCTCATACACATGACAATAAATCAGCAAATATGACTGTCTTTCAAGATGTCCGGATGATTGGACAGTGTTGGTTTTTTGTTTTTGTTTTATTTTATTGGCCTGTTACATAAGCAGAAAGATGTGATATCAGCTGTTGAATTAAGTACCTTCTTCATCCTCTCTGGTTTTCCTCAATAAGAGATTTTCTAAGAGCCAACAGAAATAGTAATGAATGGCCTGAGGGTGGCTGCAAGCACCTTTGGTGAGTACCACCCTGAGCTGATTGGAAATAGTATACCTTATATAGCCCTGTGCACCTGGAAAAGCTATCAGGAACCATTTTTGGGGCATAGTATCGTGCAAACCTGAACATGCACATATACAACACATGTAGATAAAAGAATGTTATAACTGGTCTGGCTTTTGTGAATTTCCTATCCAACTTTCTGTAAGCAACAAATTAATTCATAGTCTGCTGAACAAAATAGCACCCAAACCCACAAATAGATGGTTTTTAACCCTCGCATTAGCATACAGCAGATCTTGTTGGAGGGGGTTGTTATTTGTTTGTTGGGGTTTTTTTTAAGTGGAGGCTGAAGTAGTGTCAAGCAACTACTGCTAAGCTTTTTGCAGCTGATGTTGTAAACATAAGTATCACCACGCACATTTTATTGGCAAAGAGTAGGGAGGAATCTTACAAGTCTTAAAAACAAAGTTCTAATTAAAGTGCACCTAAAATAATCAGCGCAGAAGATTCAGATGGTGTTATTTCCCAGCATCTTTTTGTTAAACCTAGATAAAAGCAAAACAGCATCTCTAAGTTAGTTTGGGGTGCTGGTTAGAAGCTGTAATAATCTGTAAGGGAGATAGCATTATTATTATTTCTGCTATGGTTTTGCAATATTAAGCAAAAGATGTCATTCAGAGGGCAGGTATTACAACATAACTGCAGCTTTTTGTCCAAAAGGCACCACTGCAATTTTTCAATATTAGTGTCACTTTTCAAAAGCTGTGCTTAGGAACAGCTAATCTGTGGGGGACCCAGTTCTGCAAAGCGTGGAGCCTTGCTGCATACCTTGACTTCCTCCAAGTGCCCCTAAGATGTCTCCTGCACCAAATCCAGTTAGCGTGGTGCTAGCTCCCTTAGGGGACCACACTTGGAGAGCTACATTTTTACCCAGGGAATGGAGCTGGTGGCAGACAAAGGACATCATTGTGGCGTGGCAGGATGACGAAGAGGTGAGGAAGGCTGTTTGCCAGACCCTGCTGCAGAAGATGCAGACCCAGGTGTTGCGCTGCGATCAGTTCCCCCATGGCTTGGAGTGGGCTCCTTTTGTTCATCCTCCCATGCCATGGGAGAAGATGTAGCATCTCCCCTGGAAATTTGGCTTTTTTTCCTCTTCAGGTGTTCCTAGCTGTGGACGTGTACATGCCCTGGGGTGGCTCATTCTGCTTTTGACAGTGAGAATGTATATTTCTAAGTTTAAGGCAAATTGTTTGCTAAGAGAAAGAGGTCAAAGCTGTTATTACAGCAAGGCCTCTCCCCAGAGAGGCAGCTGATCGAAAACAAGAGGCTGAGAAAAGCTGGGTTCATTGAGTTTTCAGTTTTGCTTTCCCTGTGCCTTCACTCAGAGTATTCAGCTACTTTATGTTCTTCTCTTTGTTTCTCTTTTCATTCCCTTTTTAATCTGACAAATTTATCTCATGCTTCCCTTTGCAAAAAGTAAAAAAAAAAAATATATATTTTCTCAGACTGAGCATGGGATGAAACAGTGACAAGCTAAGGTTTTATTCTAAAAAAAACAAAGAGAAAATGACTTGGAAAAAAAAAAGTAGAACATGTCCTGAGCTAGCTGAGTTTTTGGGAAACAAAGGAAGAAAAATGCCAGAATTTTTAGTGCTTCAGAGAGGAGCTCATGCGGCTGAATCCTGAGTTTTCTCCCGAGGCTGGAATAACTCTTGTCAGGAGAAGGGGTGTGATCTTGAAATACCTGACCCAAAATGGAGGAGAGAAGTGCAGCTTGAGGTAGGTGAGAGGAAGAAGCTTTCAGGGCAGGCTTTATTTATTCGTGCATCAAACCTGTCTTGAAACAGGTGTTCTCTCATTTTATCTTATCTTGATGATTATTTTGCATCTTTCTAAAACCTTGCAGTCTTGGTCATTTTTAGGGGGCAATGCTACGAGAGGCATTGTGTCTCAAGACGAGCAGGAAAAAGCAGCAGCAGGTGCCTTGTTGCTAGTTTTTCTTTTTCTTGGGAAAGGTTGGGCTACATGTGCTCAGCTTCTGTTTCAAACCTGACAGAAGGAAATAAAAAGATTTTTCATCTTGTTAAAATGCAGCCAGCCAATGGTTTCCCTTTCCAAAATATTACTAGATATTATTACCGAATGTTCAGACTTTACATTCCTGACAAACAGGAAATATATGCTGCACTAATAGGATGTCAATCAGAAAGATAACACCAATTTTGTGGTTTCTAAATCATCCCCACCACCTGCTGAGCCTTTGATCATCCCAAACAATTAATCTAAGAGATACATGATTAAGAAATAAATACTTCCCAGTGAACCTGTGAGCTACAGTACATATTAGCAAGCTCTGATCTTGCTTTCAGTGATCACAAACCAATTGTATACAAAGAGGAAAAAAAGAAAGGTGCAAATAGAGTCTGCTGATCAACCGAGCTATCTCAATAACTGTGCATTAAAATATATCACTGCATTTTAACTAATGTGATGGGCCAGTATGCTTTAGGGCTATACTTTTTTTCAGAAACTGGTAATAGAATGGTATCTTGCAGCTGTATTTAATAAAGTACATTTCTGCTGTGTGGAACATTTTGGAAACGTTGACTTTAAAATTCTGAATTGAAATGAATATCCGGAGTTTGGCATTTCCATAGAACAGGAAATCGCAACTGTTCTGTCAGAAAACTGAAAATGTTACTTCAGCATTGCCCAAACTCCTTGATGGTGTCACCTATACATCTTTGTAAAGGTACTGTATATAATATGAAGTTGAAATTTCCTTCTAACCAGTCAGACTGAATTCATGCCAGTGACTACTGAAGACCATTTCTCAATTAACAATTAGGGGAAAAGGCATTTTTTTTGCCCAAGACTAAAAAATGAAAAGAAGAAAAAAACACCCCAAAAATGTAAACAAGCCCCAAAACCTTATGTTTATGTCAAATGTTCTGGCACTTGCATGCCGTGGGGCTTGGCTGTTTCCTGGGGCAGAGAGGTAGCAAGGTCCCCAATGGAGACCAAGGTCTCAGAGGGCAATAAAGGCCCTATTGCAGCAGTGGGGGAAGAAGAGGGGCTGCTGGAAGTTCATAGGAGGAATATCACTGGGGACTCATCCGTGCTGCAGGTACTGAGCATGCACTGGGTAGCATCAGCTGCCACCAGCTTCTGGTGAGGGCACAGGCTGCCCTCACACTGTCTCCCCCTTCCTCCTCTCCTCTGAAGGCGGCAGCGTTTGATCAGAACATCATGTCACTTTCAGACATTTTCCACTCAGGGGCTGCAGAAGCAGAGCTGAATTTTCCCTGAAATGGATCCATGCAGCAGCAGGGAGAAGGTCTGACTGTCACTTTGGGTAACCACTCAAAAACCTCACTGCTTGCCAAAGCCCATCCAGACCTCTGGAGTGGAAACGAATAGAGACTTTCAGTCCTTTAGAAAGATCTCTGCTCTTCTCTTTTTCCATCTGATTTGGAAATACTGTGAGCAGAGAATGTATTAAGCTATTCTGAATGCCTTAAGCTGCACCTACCCAGGCTGCAAGGACACAGAGAAGAGGCACACCACTATGTCAAAAAAAGAACGTCTGACCTGTTCTTATTTTATGAGTCTTTATCTTCAGACATCAGCTCTCAGAGCATTCTACCACACAATATAATTTAAGGTTGCAGCAATTAATGCACTGAAGCCCAGAGTCTCTTATTCAAATCAATTAACAGGAGATACCTACTTAAGCATACTCGAGGATCTGAACCTTCTTTACCCTTGAATAAAATTTTAGCAGGGATCCTGTATCAGTGCTGAACTCAGACGTTAAGCCTAATGCTGGGAGCTAATGAGAAGTCTTTCAGCTTTTATTTAAATGAATGGTACTTTAATGCTCAGCAACTTGCAGAATTGGGCTCTGAAAAGGAAGGAACATATAGCTCACCGGATGGCTGTTTCTGTAATGCCAGATCACAGGAAATATTTCATGCAGACTCTTTACAATTCATACTTAATCATAATAGCACCCTTTTTCCTGGTTTTTATACTGTGCTGGACCAGTCGTCTTGTTAAAATATATGTAAGATTTGCAGAGAATCAGAAGTTGGTTGTATGAGGCCATTTACAACATGTGCTAGAAGACAGCATAGCGTGGCTATAAACACACAGTGTTTTGCGTGCTGCTTCTTCAGTACCTGCTCACAAATAAATGTGATCATGCAGCTGGAATGCTAGAAATATAAGAAGGCAAAAGTACATTTCAGTCTGATGCAGAGCCCTAAGCAGAGTCACTCAACAAGTTGCTGAAGGCTTTGGGCTCATTCCCAACACACTCTCTAGAAGCAACATGATTTGCCGTTCTTTCCCATGTCCTATATGCTTTGTCGTTCCTCACATTCCTGGGTACTAAAAATGCATTAAACTCAGAGAAAAGTTAGTTAACATTTTTGTCTAACAAAATATAAGGAAAGATTTTCCTGCCTTTGAATAACACTGATGATATTTTTTCCTGCATCTTTCAAAGAGCATTGAAACAATGCACGTCCAGGTTCCTAAACACAGTTGCAGGAATCAGGGTTTAGAAGCACAAAATTATTACTTTCTCTGTATCTGCAACCTTATCAAGTCTCATTGCTTTTGGGAATCTTTTTTTTTAACTCTGATGTCCATTTTACTTTCACTGTCTAAAGAAAAATTTTCTCCTATGTCTAAACATCCATATGTTAACTTTTCTGCTTGCTGCTTGCATAGATATGATATTTCATTTAGTGGAGGTGCTACACATACTTAGGAGATCAAAACTGGTTGTCACATGTTTGAGAAAACTGCTGAAAGGCTCAAACATTCTTTTAGTAGAGCCTGTAGTCAGGAAAGGTACAGTTCCTGTGCATAATGCAAAGGGCTTCGTATATAATATTCACTACTATACATCTAATGCTATAATATGCTTTCATCAAGGCTCAAACATATTGACTTTCTGTTAAAAGGCTTTTAACATAAATTACAAGTGATTAATGAAATACATGGCAAATAGACTATTGCTGAAAATGTAAAGGTGGCGTTTAAATAGTATTTTTTTCCTTGATGTAAACTTTAGCTAGACAGTTTCAACCACCAGTTATTTTTCTGTGCTTTTATTTGATAACTAGAGCCCAGTAGAGCAGCATATGGACATGCAGGAACTGAAATAGTTTGTCTTCATTATCTGGTAGACCTGTGCAAGCCTGGAGCCCTCAAGAAAAACCACAAGACTGTACAAACTGGCAACTGTGGGTTTGTCTGTTCTCTATTGATTCTATTTCTGGAAAAAACCATGAACCAATGTGTGAATCATGTGACTACTGAACTGAGCAAGTACCCACCAGCAGATAAAGCTGCTCTGAGACCTTTTGTAGCCTGGTTTTGGTTACTACCTCAAAACCTTTTTCTATTTATTTTTGAACGATTTGCTTTAATCTTGTTTCTTTGAGGCTAAAGAGTGGAAAACAGCCAACTAAGATTCCTAAAAAGGTTTTGGAAATTCTAAAGGTAATTTCTAGAACTGTTAACAAAATTTAGCATTCTGTAGTTTTATTTAAATTTGTATAAGAATTTAATGTGTTGTCTCTGAATGGTAAAAAGTGTTCACATTTCTCTTTAAGTAGACCTGTGTTGAACATGTAACAATGGAGAATGCTTTACAGTTCCAGACACACCGACAAAGGGGCAGAATTATGAGGTTAATTTTCAAAGGACCTTTGAATAATTTTAAGATAATTTTAGCACAAATTATTCCAATTATAGTTTTTGAATTCCACAGTGCTGTAATTGAATTTGGAAATGTTTATTAGCAAGTGGTTATTTGCACTCAAAAATGAAATTCTGTTCATGTCATCTGCTCTGCTACTATATCACAGTGGATCCAGAATGCTAATTTTCAGTTCAACAAAGTTCTTCCAATAAACAAATATAAAAGAATTATTGCCAACAACAATTGCATAACAATAGATCCCTTAATCCAACATATCCAACTTTGGTTGAAGGCTTTTATGTGTGTGCCACAACTCCTTGCCTGCTTATTCAAAAACGTTCTTGAATCCACCATCTTCTACCTCCTGCCCTCATTATTCTTAGTTCAGCCCTTTCACCCTTTTGGAAATCTCCTGTTTGCACTCATAAACAGGCACCTCAGTCTTCAGGACCCCATCCATTTTTTTCTTTTTATTTCTTCCTTTCCTATAACTTTAACCTGAATTATTCTCTTTCCAATGAGAGATACTTTTCAAGAACCTGAGCCACTAATTCCATGCTTAATGTCCCTTTCCTCCTTTCATCTATTTATGCCAAGTACACAAATATTTAAATAAATATGAACATTAATTTCCAACTCAGCTTCCTTCCAGGATTCCTACAAAATCCAACATTTATACTCTGCAACAACTCTCACCAAGTTTTCTGACAACCCCACCAGCTTAAGCTCTGCTCTTCTTCAAACACCAGCAGCTTTTGACACCTGTTAGTCTCCTTTAGGTTTCATGACTCCTTCTTCTCAGTCAGTCAAAATCACCTTTGGTAGACCTTTTTCTCCATTTCGTTGCATGTCAGTGTCACCACTGTGCCAGTGCTCCCCTCCTTCCACAACGTGGGCACCGCTCACCAAAATCTGTGGTGTGAGAGAGGAAATCACCTCCACCATCTCCACTGAATTCTCTTGATAAGCCTTACTCTTCCTTTCCATTTAAATCACATGCAAGCAAACTGTTGTATATTTCAGTGTCTTATTCGGTGGAATTATTAATTAGTTTTGAAAAATGCATCACCGTGATGAAAATTCAGATTTGTAAGTATGCAATTCTCATCTACGCAATGCTGCTGATGGAGGTGATTGATGCTAAATGTGTGCTTTGAGGGCACTTGTATAGGGGACAATTAACAGATATAAAATATCCTTGATTCTCTAGAAGATTCTTTCACACAGGTTTTAGTCTTTATTATGACTCCTCAAAATCCTGTGCTTTATACCTCTAATTCTGTTTTGAGGGTGATTCAGGGCTCTGAACAAACAATCAGACAAAGGGCAAAATCCACCAGTGCAGAGGAGATAGAAAGGAGAAAAATAATATAGAAAGACAAAGACTGTACTACCAATTTACATGTGCTTTAAACACCACTGATTCTCTGCTACTCAGTTAAAAGAAAAAATATTTTTACCTCTAAAACTTCTCTCTCACATGTACTGTCCTTAAGGCTGTCACTCAGCAGAAGGAAACACATATGTCTCAAGAGTACTTTTGTGCTTTTCACAATTTTATCAAGGGAAAATATGTTGCACGTTCTCCTGACTTTCCCAGATTTTCAAATGCAGTTTATTCTAGTTTCTTACAAACTTTCAAAGTTCCCTGTTTTTCCAGCTACAATATAATCACTTTTATAAATGAAGGGACAAGGGGAAAAAAAAAACAGAAATGGTTGATTGATAGAATAACGGGATTATACATGGATGGAAGAAATGTGTGACTTTCAGGATATATATCGGTGTGTGTTTCTGTACTCTATAAATGTATAAAGATAGTAGAGCCACCTACAATTTCACTGCTTTGCAATTTCTTTGGCAAAACCAAAAGGGGTAGAGCATTTTGGCTCATTTAAATAAATTCCTAGGTGCTTCTAGCTAACTGATCATGTCAATTATCACAGAAGTTAGAACAAGTTCAAAATCAAATAGAAAAGCTGACAACCCCTATGCTGTTACCCAGATCATCTCCGAAATGGGTGCTTTTGCAAAAATACACATTCTTCCACAAAACCTAAGTTTGCACATGCAAATATGCAGTTGAACATTTAATTGCCACAGAACCTACACAGGATTTCTCAGAAATTACATAGCCCAGTTAATATCTCAGCACATCCCAGGCATTTTTCTTTCTGACACCAGTCCTGCTAACAGCCATTTATGTTTCTGAGTACTCTGTCTGGGTGTAAAGAGATTATAAATCCAAACTAAAGAAATGCAATTTTAAAACTGATTGGCTAAAATACTTGCTTTTCTTCCAGAAGTAAATTCTGTAATTCAGGTTCTTTCTATTCATGAGTGTTGCTGTATTTGCCAGTGTTTCTCTAACTCTGGTTAACATCAGAGTTGGTGCTGGGCAGTCATAGATTTAAAGTTTATCACAACTTTTATTTGTTTTAATATTTTTGCTAAGTCTAAGGGGAGCTAATAATAAATGCTGAGAGACAGCCTTAGTGTATGCAGCAGCTGAACAGTACAGAACAAGGTAGTATAGGGGAAACTAATGCTGAAACTGCAAGGAGAAAAATGGTTTTGATATTAGGATAGATTGAAAGTGTTAATGCTGATAAGACAGGGAATGTGGAAAGAGCTGCGTTTCAGTCAAGGCAGGCATGTGCTCTCTGGAAAGAAGAAAAGCAAGATATTGCTTCCACAAAGGAGGGTGCCAAGGGGTCTCTTCCTTCCTTTCCTGCAGAAAACTAGATAATTCTGATTATCATTTAGGCTTGGCAGGAAATGAGTTGGAGGATGTTTGCTGGTCTTTCCCCTTTTTTCCATAATAAGAGTCATTGTGGAGTAAGAACAGCCTCTCTAATTTGCAGGGTAACCGTGTCTAGGACAATGCAACTCCACAGCTCATAACTTCAAAACCCTTTAAATGAGATTCTAAATATGAAAGCATTATGTCAAAAATGAAAAAAAAAAAAAAGAGGATAAACAGCTGTATTTCTAGAAGATGGACAGAATCAAGAACAAGATTTATTTCTGTGACTAAGCTATAAAAAACCACAATATGAGGTGTGTTTTAAAAAGCTATCTGAAATACAGCCTCATCTTCCAAAGAGTATTTTATACATAAAGTGTATTTCACAATGTATTTACTTTGAAGTAACTGAGTCCAATTAAGCCAATGGTGATTTAATTTTTGACTTGAATTGCAGGAGCTAGTTCAATCTTGTGAACAGACATCAATCAGCAGATCTGTGTAATTGCCAGAACTGTGTATGTGAATGAGGCACACACTTGTGCATATAAAGTGTGGCTGAAATTCAACCACCTTAACTTTTACACACTGGGACTATGCAGAATGATTTCAGTACATTTGTAAATCGATTAGATCGTACTTGGCTGTACTTTTTAGATCTTGGGCATTTGGTTAGGAAGTTGTGCTAGTCAGGGAAGCACCACATCACCTATTCATGCTAGCCAAGGAGCTAATCCAAGTGCTTTCCTTGTAAACTGGTTACGTCTGTCACGTAAATCAGAGAGAGAGCCCAGCATCCCAACATGGCACATTGGGAGATCATTGCTTAGGCTGTAATCACATTTTGGAATGAAGAAAAAAGCATAAAACAATATAGAGATGGAAGTAGTTTTCAATCTGCTCTAGGAAAAAAAGGGATCTGGAGCCCACTTTGGCTCCTGTGTTAGAGCAGAGCTATGTAGCAAGCCTCAGGCTTTTCTCCTGCTTCAGCTATCTGGCTGATGTGATTTGTAAACTTAGGCACAATCAGTAGGATGATGACTGCTGAGTCTTATTTTAGATGGACAGTTTTCACGTTCAACATGTTTTTAAATGAAAGCAATTTTTAATCAGTCCTTTAAAAATAGTACTGCAGAGTATTGGCATCTGTCGTGTATTATGAGAATATATTTGTCAAGCATGCAAAACAAATGCTTTCAAGTATTTGACTGTCCGGAGGCGATTACAAAAAATCCTAGACCTTTGCAACTGGACTTTGCTAACCTCAGACTGCCGCTATTGTGCTACTGCCCTCGTTATTTCTCACCCTTCACAAGCTCACCAAAAAAAATGGTGCTCTTATTAGGCACTGAATTCCTCCAAGTATTACATCTCTGACAGAAATATTTCTCATCTCCTCTGACATAAATATTTCTCCAACTTTGCATCAGAGTTTGGTAGCAGGAGGTTTGCATCACCATGTTGTAGTGGGGTTAAATAATTTGCACCAGATCAATACCCTGTCAAAGCAGTTCAAGGGGGAAGAAAGTGGGTTATTTCACTATGTCATGGGAGAGTTTGAACTGCATTGAAACCTTGAATTGCTTCACTATATTATCTAAGCACCTGAAGTAACCTGGTGCTGAACTTGGGGCTCTGGCCACCGTTCTGTGAAGCGTTAAAAAAGCTTAGATCATTTTAATAATGGTATCTAAAAGCCTGATCACCATAATGCTGCATCAAAGTGGTTGGCTTACCTCAGTGCAGTATCAAAGAGATTATCAAAAGCTTGGGCTTGAGCACACCAGCAGTGACAGCAGCTGCTATGTTTTAAACAAATTCTGACTGCAAGTTCATTTCCAGCTTTCCTTTCCCTCAATATTTGTAAGAATTTTGTTGTGATATAAAAAACAAACAAACAAACAAACAAACAAACAAAACATAGTGAGGTGAGTATGGCAGCAATATGATTCTCTGGCAGTCACAGGAGTTAGGCAAAATGCCTTTCAGATGTGGACGAGTTTCAGAAAGTATAAAGTGAGGGATAAGAAACAGAAAGACTATGTGATCCTCTTTTTATTCTTCACTCCCTCACTTCCACCTCTCTGCCTTTCTATTGCCAGCTTTTTATGCCTGCAAAGACTCAAAGTAACAGGAACAGGGGAGTGAAGGAGAAATATTTCTGTCAGAGATGTAATACTTGGAGGAATTCAGTGCCTAATAAGAGCACCATTTTTTTGGTGAGCTTGTGAAGGGTGAGAAATAACGAGGGCAGTAGCACAACAACGGCAGTCTGAGGTTAGCAAAGTCCAGACATGAGGATATTCAACCAGCAGCAGAGAGGGAAAACAACAGCTGGCATAAGCCATCATCATATGTCTTGATCTTCACCAGAGACAGGTGGTCAAAGCAACTCCACACCCTTCTCTCCGTACGATGCTTTGGAGCCGGACACACAAGTATCTGGGCCTGGAATGCTGCTTTAATACCCAGTTTCTTAGATCTTTCTGTTTTATTTTTGGAAATGCACAATTCCCACACTGCCGGAGCCTCTCCGGCTTGCAGTGAGATGCTAAGACATTAGGGATGGGATGCTCTCCACCTCTGCTGGGAGGGTGTCTCCTAGCAGCAAGCCATAGAGCAACATGGATGTCTTCATGCAGTCTGCTCACTTTGTCAACCTCAGAGGAGCACGGAGACTGCAGCTGCTGAGGCAGCATAGGATTGTGCTGGAAGACAAATGTGGTCTGGGTGGATGGGGTTGGTGGGAGCCTTAGGATTCCTCCCCAGGACAACTCTATGTCTGTCACTGTCTAGCCTTCCTGTGGGTCACATTGGCACCCATTTCCCCTGGTTAGTGAGCTGCACACACACATCTGTGCATGTCGTTAGAAAAATCACCAGCCTTGCCTAACGAGTCCTGTGAGGCACAGGTCTGGCCTCGGCTTGCAAGCACTGTGTGCATGGATGGGCTCTGCCCTTCCACTCTGCTGCCTTCAAGTTTTGAAACCTAAGTGCCCTCCTTGAGCAGGAGCACCATGGGTGATGGGGGAAATGCATGAACCCAACCCCAAAATCTGCTATAAAAGCATGTGTCAAATGGGTAGTGATTCATTCTCCCAGTGAATTAGGATCAACTGTTCTCTGAAGGCCACAAAAAGACAGGCTGTCCTGGATATACTGTGCAGAGGTGGTTCTCTGTCGGCTTGTGCAGGCATGCATGGTATCATTTAACAGGAATCACTGTGATTTACAAATGAGGAACAACAGATTTTGGAAACTATAATTGCGGTTATTGGGCAACGTCGTCTAGCCCATAGCTCAAAACTTGACACTTACTGACTTTAATAAGGTTGTGTAATCCACCAAGACGAGAGGAAAAACCCCACTGCAGGCCTGTGTGCGGAGCTTCACACATGAGCAGCAAATGGCAACTGGGTGCCCAGAGGACTTTCGGACTTCATGCCAGCAGACAGCATTTTCCATCCTAATGCACAGCAAAACAGTAGGGTGAAAATCCTGGCTGTGCAGCAGTAAGTAGACATTTTAATGCTGATGACAGTGGGACTGGGTCATGCTCACAAATTGGTTAATAAAGGTCGAAGGAACAGGATATGAGCACAGAAAATGTTATAGTTGGAGGGGGCAGAAAGGCAGTCTGCTTTCTTTGCTTGGCTTTGGTAGATTTGTCTTCTCTGGTGTTTGACAAAGAAAGAAGCATAATAATGTGAGAGGAATAATATGTTCAAACCCATAAAGTTTAATTCATAGGTTTAAAAGGCATGTTTTGGATGAAAGCCTCAGCTGCTTTAACACAGATCTAGTAAATGGGAATTTGTTCTTGCTCCCAATGCTTCCAACCAAATATTGTTCTTATTAAAATGTATGTGTCTACTTATGGTTGTGCTACAGCATTTCATTTTTTAAGATGAAAATCTGGTGCTTGAAACAAGCTGTGCTAATATATGTCTAAATATTAAGAGATACATAGATGGATAGATTATATAGAAAATTCTGTTTAGACAGACACAGTAACTCTTAGAGATGTCAAGAGCTCATTACTGGTTTTCCATTTTCATAGACAAAGAAAGAGAGGCACAACAATTACACACAGTTAAGATGAACAGTAAATTCACAAACAGAATTTAGGTATGTTAAATCAGAGTGCCTAGATCACTTGCCAGACCACATAAGCTATTAGCAGAAATCACCACTATCTGTTTTCATGTGTTGCTGTAATGATGGATTACTAATCATTATACTTTATTTCATAGTAGAAATATTAGAATGGCTATATAAGAATAAGGTTCTGGTATCAGAAACAAGGCATCTGCTCACGCCTTATGAGATCCACATTTTAAAAGTGTACCAGTCAGTTTTGATAATTCTGAAAAGACCTCCTCGCTGTCTCACAGCAAAGGTATCTGTGCAGGTGAGACCATAAAACTGAATTGCTATCTATCAGCAAAAATATCAGGGACTGATCCCGGAGGATGACATAACTTGATAGTTGACTTGCATATGGAGAACATCTCATTGTGTGCCTGCTTGAGATAGCTGGACATGACCCAGCTCCTGCAGAAGATGTGCAGCTGGGCTAGTGTTGTGCTCAGCTGGAGGTGATTGGTCATGCTCATGACTAAACTTGCATACTAGATCCGGATTCTGCATGGAGGAGCCTGTGTCTCTTTCTGTAACCACACATGTAGACATACCAACCATCAATTCATGTGCAGATCATGAAGTGATTTTTTTCTGAGACTCCCAAAGGATGGTAGTGAAAGGGAAGTTGAGTGATCAACCATGTATGGGAGGTATGAATCTTCAAATATGGAAAACAAAACTCAAGAAGAGGTCAAAGCCATGTACCGTTTAGATAAAATAAAATCTTACTCACTTTGTGACACACTTATCATCCATTAATACTAGTTCTATAAAGTAAAAAATGTGTGTGGGGAAAAAATATAGTAGCAAAAGGCAAATACACTGGAAAAAATGTGTGAATTCCTATGGACATATTAAATGTTCAAAGTACACAATGTAAATTTTTCATTCAGCTCCACTCATGACTTACCATAAGGAAAGTGGGGAAAGTGACTAAGCCTGCTGTCTCCTCTTCCACACTTCTCGAAGACCCCAGTCACTGTCTATCTGCATATCCACTGAAACCACAAACTCTTTTGCTCCAGTGGAACTCTGCTCCTTGCAGCAGACAAAATATTTAACAAGGAGTAAGCCAAGACCCTCAAACTAATTGTACTTGAACCCAAACCTCAAGATTCATAATGTTCATTTATGGTTAATTCCACCAAGCGTTTTCCAATCCCACAACGCTGTTCCAGTAGCCAAGACTAACTTCACTTTATTGAGAATGTCCACTGGAGACATCTGCAGAGGTTAATTTCTCAAAAGAGCTGGAGCTAACTGGAGATGGAGTGCTTGTTTCAAAGTGTTTCTGGATGAGGACAGAGATGATAGGTTTGTGTTGCTGCTAACAGCAATAGGAATCAGGACTGTACTGAAATGATTTTAGTCATGGCCAAGGGCATAATTCAGTTTGCATAAGAGACTTTCTTAGGGTGCATTCAGATGGATGTAGTATAACAGTGGTGGGGCAAGAGTTCTTCAGTAGATAGAGTCTTGTGCTATTCAATCTTCTGGAATATACATAAAAAAGGAAGAGACGGAGCCATTTTTGTTGTTTCAGCTTTAACAGCCTTTTCTAGCTCTAGGTTGAATTCTATTTTCCTTTACACTGCAAAAATCTGAAGTGACTCCATCAAAGCAAAATAAATCACAGCCATACAAAATGGAGGTGACTTTAGAAACAGGCCTGTTTGTTATACGGAACCAAGCCAAGAAACAGTACTTCTTGAAATAAAAGCAGCAAGGTAGCAATTCATACTCCCAACCACTTCACAAGGAACTAAACCAGATATTTCATGGTGTTTTGTTCAACAGAGTTGTCAAAATACAGCTTTCAGAGAAAGATTTTTAAAATCCTTTGAAAGTGCTTTCAAAGTCAGTGCTTCTCAAACTATCTCCCTCCACCTTCCCAAAAGGCTTTTTGATGGATTCTGCTATCATAGTGGAGTGTTGCTCTTCCTTCTACTGCAGCAGCAAATCTGGGAGTATTACCTTATAGATAGCTTGCTGGACTATACAAGATGACCAGGTTGACTTGTAGGTCTTTGACTTTGCTATTCGTTTTGCAGTGACTTTAGGAAAACCTACTATGCAAATTAAGAAGCAAATGCTCTTACACAAAGTCATTCCTTGTTTAAGAAGCATACGAAGATCACAGGATCATATTATTAGATGGGCTGACGAAGAAGTATTATCTCATTTACTTGTGAGCAGTCTCCTTGCTTACTATCTAGGGGCCAAATACCTGGAAGATCTTAGGGCCAGAACTTTAAAGAGAAAATGCGCAACTAAGCAAAAAGTAGATCAAATAACAGGTAGAGAGACAAACGTCACTGAGATGACTGTGTTGCTTAAAATGAGTTAACTAAGCTCATGCTTTGCACCAAGGACTCAGCCTAAATGCATTATTCAGCCACTAAGGTAAAGTAAGGTCAGTAAAGCAGTAAATTAAGGTAAAGTAAGCAGTTAGGAGCAAATTAATCCTCACCGTATTCTTTCACTGCTAAATAATAGCAATGTTTGGGAGATAGCATTGAGGAGACTCCACAGGATTATGTGTACTATTCCTACAGCAGAACAGGAGGTTTATCTGCTGCTTTTTGGTGCTGCACAAAGAGAGTCAAGCAATACTGTGTACCCAGGCCTTCCCCCAAAACAAAGAAAGAAAAGTGTTAGATTATTTTAATAATTGAAAATATTATTTGTTGAAGAAAATAAAACAAGAGAATTAAGGATAGTTACCATATTTAATGGTCTCCTACTGTTTTTAATAGAATCTTAATAAGTAAATGACCTTTAAATATAGGGGAGTTAAGTGCAACACTTCCATAATTCATGACTTTAAAAAGAAAAGGAAGTAATTTTTCAAGACTATAAAAAAAATATAGTATAGCCATCATACAGCAGTGGAAGATCTTTAGATATAAGAGGGAAAAGGAGGCAGAATTAGCCAACAATAATATTATGATTAATGGAACAGTAACTGGGAAAATTAATTTTCTTCCCCTCCCACTCTCCATATTGAGTTTACAGCCTGTGCCATTTTTCCACACATTTACATTCCTCCTAATACAGTTGTTCCCTGAAACTCTTTAGACATGAGTTGGTGAAGGGCTGAAAAATTTAGGAGACTCAAATATATCACACCTAGTCTTTTAAATATTACGTAAATATTACTTACATATTTTTAATTCTAATTTAGTGACAAAAGTTTTTTAAAAATCCCTAAATCATTCTCTATAGTGTTGTTCCTTTAAGAATTAAAGTTACTTAATATTTATAATGTCCCTCCTCTTTGATCGTTAACTAATGCATTAATGTATAAATAACTTTTTTCCTTTTTTTTTCCTCAATGATTTTCTAGAGCAACTCATGAAGTCCCACAGACTGGTCCTCCGACAATTTGATCAACGCTGCTTCAGGAGACAAAGCTCAGTGAATAAACAAAAAAGAAGGAAAATTGTTATGATATGCCTTATAGACTCAGTTACCTGGATAAAGTGACAGAAAAGTGAACAAAAAATGTGACAGAATGAAAATAGTTGTACTTAATTTCTACAAGTCAGAATAAACTTTCCCAAAGTAAAATGCACCGTGGAAACAGATTCTTAGGAATCTAGTATTAAAATTGTTGTGATATTATAATTTCATACCATCTAACCTGCCACTGACTCCATATTCTTCTATATAGTTTAACAACATCTATACAATACCTACATATGTCTGTTAATTCTTTGTATGTAGTATATATACAGTAAAGTCCTTGAACCTAAACTAATGAAAAAAGTAGAGTAATTATAGGATCTGAATAATTTATCACAAATATCACACCTTTTCCAATGCTGCTACTTGAGGTTGCATTTCTTACAGCTAGGTAAGGAGCAGCTTTTGGATACACTCCTGTAGAGCCCTGCTGTATCTACCTGCATGCACATGAAGCTGAGCTAGACAGGGCCTGATCAAGATCTCCCTGAAACCTCAGGTACTGTAGGCACAAGAAAACGAGTTTTGACTGAACACATGATTATTAACTCACAGAAACAAGATGAGTTGAAAGCCACATCGCCACGGCTCATCGGGCAGATGTGCAATAGGAAACCAAACACCCATTGGAAAAGTCATGTAAATAATTCCAGAACATGGCAAGACTGGCATGTGCTCTCAAATGGAAACCCCAGCGATGTGCTGGATAATCCTGACCGTTCTTGCTGTTTCTCCCTGGCCCACTGAGTCACCATTCAATGGCCAGTGGAACAGCTCCAGCACAGTCTCATGAGTACATTTTTCCCTCCTACTTCAAATTGCCTATAATTTGACAGTTTGGCTACCCTCATGAGAGATGCGGGTTGGAAACCTCGGAGGCTGAGAAATTAATTGAATCTGGGTATCCCATATGTTAAGCGAGGACTCTAACCACTGAGCAATTGTGTAATGGAGAGCCTACATCTCCTCTCCCATTTGTACTTCTCAAGTAATTAGTGAATTAGTGAACCACTCTTCTGTTGTGTTTTTTTTCTTGTTTTATTTGTTGTTTTTTGTTTTTAAAAGAAAAGCCTTCATTATTTTCCTTCAGGAAAACTTTTTGGACTGTAACAGCCAATATTGAACTGGTAGCTCTGATAAAGGCTTCTATATCCAGGGTGGAGCTGCTTCGAGAATACCCCTCTACTCTCCCCCTCTTGGCTACACTTAAGCATCTCCCCTCTCATTTTTTGGTCTTTTCTGCCTGTTTCATGTGGTGACTGTGGAGCTATTGCCTTACTGAGGTTGAAGGATTCTACTACAGGTGCTTAAAAATTTGTCAAAAGAGTTGAACCAAAATGCTTTTTTTCCACTGCAGGGTATAGGGGTCAGCCAGCTGCTTTTGACAGTGATTTTTATCCCCTGGTAGCATCACGGGGGACAATAGCCTGTTTGCTCGTAGCGGATGCAGCCAGGCTTGCAGTGCAGTGAGCTGCACCGTGCAAACTTTGCAGAAACCCTGGGAACGTGTATTTCACATAGGCATCTGAATACCTGTGCTGCTTCGGCTGCAGGTGACAGATTCCTTCTTGGTGCAGCTGGGGACAAGCCAGCTATTCACGTATTGAGAGGAACGCTGTTAGCTGCGAGGTCCCAGTCTGTTCCTTTTCTGACAGATTTTTGGGTGTTTAGGGAAAGATCAAGACTCTGCTTTTCTGTGTGAGCACCAAGAGACCCAGGGGAAATTCTGTATGCTGTGATTGAACTACGGCAAATAAGATGCCATTTCTGGAAAAGGATGTGTGGGAGCACTGAAATACAGAAGTATAGGTATCACACCAAAAACTTAAACATATGTGTTGGTCACCAACAAAGAAGGAAAAACAAGAAAAACAAACAGCTTTCCTGATTTTATTTAAAAGACATTTCTAATAATTGAAACACAACTTAGGGCATTTTATAAAAAGTTTTGTTGTCCACCAACATTAAGTACTTGTTTTACTACAAAACTTCATGATATTCTGTCTGAAAACAAAATGGGAACTATTGACATCTGCTTGCTTTGCTTTCAAGCATGTAAACTCTCAGGTTAAAGACTG
Organism: Platalea leucorodia; assembly: GCF_965183815.1. Taxonomy (NCBI): domain Eukaryota; kingdom Metazoa; phylum Chordata; class Aves; order Pelecaniformes; family Threskiornithidae; genus Platalea; species Platalea leucorodia. The sequence continues at coordinate 84,134,220 of NC_138858.1, forward strand.
AACCACATCTTTTGAAAAATACCAGAGGAACTCTTCAGCAAGTTTCTGTCTATTTTCTTTTGACATTGATAGCTGAGCTTGGAGCACCTGCAAAACTCCAAACTACGCAGCATGGGTAAATTCGAGAGGTTGTACTTGTCTAGACTGATTATAAATACACAGGCCTAAACACGTATTGTCCTTTCTTAGTATTTTTATTGGTTTTAATTGTTATTCACCTCACTGGAAAACATTGAAGTATTTTTTAATTTTATTTTTTATTGTGACTTCCAAACTAAGATTTTATTTGCCAGGTTATAGCCTTGAGAAAATGTTCATGGCTGAGCTGTAACTGACGAACTGCATTTATAATGAAAGTAACAATAGACTTGAACCAAGAAAGTCCAAACACTTTTCCTGAATAGGTAGTATTACATGTATTTTACAGGTTTCCGAATGAAAGATACAAGACACTTAGAAAGCTGAGGATGACCCGTCAGATGCTAGGCCTTAAGTCTGCTTTTCTGTCTAAATGCAATCTTCATAAAATTCACACATTTTAAGATCAGTCTTCTAAATTATCTGAACCCTCACTTGTTTTTCTTAGCATGTTCATTGCAGGGAGACTTAATGATTTAACTAGTATTTTTAATCCTAATTTCTTTGGGGCAGCAATCTTGGTCCTCCACGCAGCAGCCAACATTCCTCTCTTCCTCATGGACCACAAGTATTTCAAGGTACTCAATTTAGAAAATCTCCAGTAAACCTGAAGGGAATTTGGAGGCCAGCCTGATCTTAAGAAAAGCCATTACACTGGAAACTGGGAGACCTGAATTCTGTTCCCAGCCTCTCTACCACCCTGCTGAGCTGCTTGGGCAAGTTATTATCTAGCTATTTCATTGCTTATGCTTTGCATGGTTTTTCTTTTTCAGTGTTAATCCAGACAATATAAATTTCATATTGTATGAGTCCTAAAAAATGGGATTAATTTTTACTTGACCCTCCATGTAATGGTTTCATACAAATAATACTAATCACTATTAATAATGATTTATTAGGCTTTTGGACAAAAGCATATTTGTCATAAATATGCAAACTGGAATGGTCAGATTTTCCCATCTCTATACGCTTGGGAACAGAAGATGATAGTTTTTCACAGTCTTAGCAGTATTCTATGTGAAAAGATCTATGTCCATGGTTGAAAATCTGGCATTGAGCACTCATCTCAGCTTCCTAAATATGTGATATGTTTATATGCAGTGTTTTTTTGTGCATTATAAGATCTTGGTCATAAAATTTGAATATGAAACGTGTCTCTGAAGATTTCTGAGAATTGTGAGTAGCAGTTACGTACAATAGTTCATTTTTTTGGCTGGTGTCTACAAATAAAGCAAAAATCACAAGATTACTACTTTTCTAAGCATTCTTGCATCTTCCTGTCTTACCCAAAAGACAGATTTACAACAAAGTGTTGTAAGGAGTAGATACTAAACGTTCAGAATTCTTTACAGATTCAGAGGTAACAAATTCATTTGTCTCAATATGAAATATGATTTATGAATGGGGTAATATTTCTTGCATTGTTAACAGTGGTTAAAAGTTCTTAAGCTGGACTAATTCAAGGGACAATTTATGATATCCTAACACATAGCAGAATGCAACACCACAAGAAAATGTGGAAACTATGGGATACAGTGGCAGTATAAAACCCATGAAGATTTTCATAAACATAAAGGGATTTTTTTTGCAATAAAACACTATGGTTTTGTCAGCCAGATAAACTAAAATCACGCCAGGGTATTTTCCTGGATAAATTTCTTTCATGGCTGATACTGTTTCTCTACAATCTAGGAAATGTCAACATAGCAACTGTGGATAAACAACATCTCAATATACCAGATACGTTCTTAAGAAAAAATTTGGTGGTATCTTGAAATCAGTAATCTTAGCCTTGATTATATGCAAAAATGTACAACAGAGAAATGAAAGTGGCACTTGGAGTGTTTTGCTGTTAACATCATTGATTTCACTCTTCTACCCATAGATCAGTGCTTAAATATGGAGGCATGAATACACCATGTTTTACCCTTGGTGGTTTGAAGGTTTCATTCTTCACTAAGCTAAATGCTGAAAGAGAAAAAATGTAAATAAGGAAGGAAAAAGAAGGGAATTTGAGAGCTACCACTATAAATCTCTAACATGACACACAGTAATTGCATGATGTTGTACAGTAGCATGCTAATTGTGATGATACCAGATAAAGAAACTGAATCTCAAAGTTTTCTCAAAAGTTATCTCAAGTCACAGGCAGAATCAGTTTTTGGATGACCACTGTATATTGTAGTCAGCTTAGGCTGTCAAATACAGATTTAAAAGGTGACAAACACAACATTTCCCTTATTCCTCTGCCTGCACAGCTGACACACAGTTTCTTCATGAAGTACATGGAGTACATGGAATTGGGCTGGAGCACCATGCTCCAGCGACAGGTGCGTGCCGTACCTGCTTTTGATACAGTTCTGCTCCTCTCCTTTCTAAAAATACCAGTAGTCCACAGGGAGATGAAGCAAAGAAAATTTCCTTTCCTTGTCATCCTTTCTCCCTGTTTTCTCCTTGCCTCAATGATTTATTGTAGATTTTATTACACGTTAAAATATGACTTCAATGCAAACTTATAAGCAAGCCCTTTACAGTTACAACGCTTAGCCATTAACAACAAGCGTGGGAAGCTAAATTCTTAGCAGCTTTCTGTGTTGCCCTTTACACAAGACAAACTGTAAAATGATACGATCCAATAACAAACGAAGAACTGATCCCAGTGGCTGGAGTGCAGACATGGCTTTCCGTTCTGTAATGTGTGCATGAAAGGGGAATATGGTTAAAAACCTTGGCGGCAGTGAGTTACAGGAATAGCTGGTGTTTCCAGGAATGAGAGCATTCCTAATAAATCTGTGGACATTGCATTTACCACAACAACAGCAGGTTTTCTTACATTCATGTTACAGACATAAGAATATGCTTTTTATTGAACTTCCATAAACCCCACTGGTGGTACAGGGCTGCCAGACAGCAAGAGAACACTCTGAAACATCACCTTGGAAAAGGCGCCGAAGGGATATTTGTGTGTTTAGGGGACACTGTGCTTCCACTTGCCAAATATAATTTTGCTAAAGGATTTGAAGAGTGCAAAAACATAGTCTCTAATGACATGGCCATGTGCTTGCTACCTTCCAAAACTAACAGTACCTGCAGAGAATCCTAATTTCCTCCTAGCTCTGCTTTACTTTCCTGATTATAGTGAAAACATACAATCCAAATGGGAAGTTTTTTTTTTTTTTTCGCTGCTCATTTACCAGTTTTTATAATCTTCTTGTGGATTAACACTAAGTCTAGCATGCAAAAGTGTCTTTCCACAGGATGTAATCTGCTTAAAGACTGAATGGTTTTGGCCTATGGCAAGGGTTGAAAAGATAGCACAGCCTTCCTCAGGCTCTCACATCTGGCTTCTACTCATGGAAAAAAAATAAACAAGAAGAAAAAAAATCCCAGAAGAGTAGCTGCCTTATTTTGTTACTAAATATTGCACACTTAGAACCCACCTCATCTTAGAACTTTACAAATGTGTAAGACTGCCTTCAAGAGCTACACATTTAAGCCATTTATGCCAAGAATCAAAACACAAGTTTCATGGTAACTATTTAAAATGCTTCTTCTTTCTATAAATCGTAGTTATATCCTGATTCTGGGCAATAAAGGATAAATGTTCATGATGCAGCTGTATTCAGCTTAATTTGGAGACAAACCAAGTAAGCATCTGACCCCATGTTTCTGGCACAGATATGCCATCACCTACATTATAAGAAAATTCAGTGCTATTGAAAGCCTTTGTTGAAGCATTGGTAGTTTAATTAGCAGAGTTTCAGTCCAGGATATGGATACGTTTACCTTCTTTCCTAAATTTTTTGCAGCAGAGGCAAGCACATTAGCCCTGGAGATGCCCATCTCTAAGAACTGTAAATAGCAATGGAAATGTCAGTTCCTCCAGCTCGGGCAGATCCATCACAGCTGTCACCACAGCCCCCTTGCCTTCCCACCCCTCTTGTGCCAAGTGATACAATGGCGCCAGGGTGGACCTGCAGTCACGCGTCCGGCCCCAAACAGCCACGCTGAACGTGTCCTTCAATAACCAAATTATACAACGGCGATGAATACACATTTATCACCACATTGCTCCAATGGTGCTACTGAGTCAGCTTGAGACCACAAACAGTAAAGCCCTGTTTTAATGGCCAACACCAGACATAAAATTTATGCTCCTCTGGCTGCCTGTGGTTGCTGTTCTAGCTGCTGAATAAATGGCTCTATCTTCAAAAGATCTGGTTGACCTGCTGATTTGAAACCGCTTCCCAGCAGCAGTTAACAGTGGACCCCCAGCTGAGATCAAAGATGGCCCTGTCTGCATGCAAAAGAGGCCTTTTGAGGAGGCAGAAGCATGAGCATCTCTGCTGGGGAAGTGCAGCCTGAAAGCATCCAGGCTGCCCATCTTTGGCAGCAAATAATTAGGGCCTGATCCAGCGCTCTGTAAGATCCCAGGGACAGCAATTGCAGATAATTGCAGAAAGCAGTATTATCTGCAACATTTTCTTTAGAAAAAGAGACAGAACTAACCCATCTTTCAGCTGTATTAATTTACTGTGCTCTCTTCAACAGAGCTATTAGATGACCTCATTTTGTTTTGTTTTCCATGAATGCCGCAAACGCCAGGTCTTCTCCAGCATCTCCCCATAGCCCTGTCTTCTGTAGACCCAAACACCTCTCTGAATGTGGCTCTTGGGAAAACTGTATGGCTGTGGCAGAAATAAACCCAGGGTTGCAGTAGCATGGATGTGATTAAACTCAGTGCTTCTTAGGAAAGTTTTATTTTAACACACATGCAGTTTTCCCTAGCATAGTCTTCATTGATACAACTCTCCTCTAATGGAGTGAATCTTTAGTGAGTTGCGTTAATTCAGATTTTTATGAATCTGGACATGTTGCTGTGGAGAACAGGAGGAACAGGAAACAAATGTCTTTTTGGTGAACATTTTTGTGAAATACATTGGGTGAAATTTTGCACTTTTAAGAACTAGCTGACAAACAGAAAATAATCTCAAAATAGTAGGAAATTTCTAAAAAATCTAGCCCTCAAGCTAGGCAAAAGTAACTTGCTGCAAAAAAAAAAAAAGACTGTTCTGCCTCTGTTTCAGTCAGAGGTCACAGACAATCAGAAGAGTGTCTGGGATGTGAACAGAAGTTTTCCATTTGAAAACATTTTATTTTTTGTGGCAATTACCTATGTCCACTTTATGGCATCTTTGAATACTGGAATTAATTTGTAACGGAAACATTTAAAATTATGTAGATTCTAATCCCAATATTTACCACGATTGACTTTGGGACAGTTACCTCAATAAACCTCATGTCTGAATATTTGATGAAACTGACCTCTGAAGAAATGATATATTTTATAGCTTACCTCCGGACTCAGGGTGTCAAACATAAATAAACATCAATGCATACAATATGCCCACTACCCACTTCTAAAGTTACCACCAAACCACTGGCCTGATTTACTTTCAAGTGTTGTGTTTATTTTTATTTCATGGTCTTTTTATTTATGGAATGCTATAAATATGCCAGCTCTGACATTAATTTTTAAAAAAATTACTCAATGAATGATTTTTTTTGCAAAGTTTCTGCATTATTTCATAAAGCTATAGAAACAGAGGTACCAATGGCGCTTGCAAAACTTTAGCCCTGAAATGGACCATGAATGAAAGTATTCTCTTATGAATGTTCATGCATGTCAGGAGGCCACTAATGGGCTGCTGTGATTGCTTCCCTCTGATCTCGGGAAGTATTGGACTAATGTTAGTAGAAGAATTGTGAAAGAGGGACACTGTAATTTCTTGTAAGACCTAGGGGCACATGGACTATACCTTGCAAAATATACAGCTGTTTTTTTCTGGGACTGGGGGATTTCCTCCAGTAAAAGAAAGAGAACAGACTCTGGAAATAAAGATGAAGTGGCTTTGAATGTTTATTCCCATCACCTTGCTGTAGCACTCCTTTCTAAACACTGGAAAGGTTTTCCGGTGCCTCCTTGTATCTGGAGCCCAAACCTCCTTGAAACATGGGTCCTTTTTTCACAAGTTGAAGATCTTTCAGTCCAGTGTTGTGGATAGAAGAGTAGGATCTGCCTATACAGAGTGAAAATACAAGCAGGCAGAAAAGTAATATACATGTTGAAAACAGAGGGAAACAAAGATGATGGTCATGCTGCTCAGTTTCTTTTCCAAACAAGGGTTTGCTTGGTTCTCATATAGTATTAGTGTCTACAGGCTTTGTTTTTAACTAATATGCATCTTGTACCATGAGGACCATAGTCGTGGATCACAATCTGACTGGCTCAGTTACTTCTCTTGGCACCTTGGTTACAAAAGTGTCTGGTGCACATCTCAAGAGGTACGACATTTGCATGGTTTCTGTTCTAGAGGTATATCACCTTCAGCAATAAAGGTCTTAACATGCACAAAATTATTAATAACACTAACTGAAAAACACAACAAGATCCCTGACCCATCAAAATCAATTGGCATTTGGCCATTGAGAGAGGGTAAGAGAGAAAATAAAATATATATATGAATATAATCAAAAGTATAACAGTCATGGGCCAAGTAATAAACTGAAAGCTTCTCAAAATAGGTGCTTCATGCTTAATACGTGCTTTAATGGAAAGTATTAGGCAATTTATAATGGAAAGCACTAGGCAACCTTTATTATGTGAGCCACTGCCAGTTCCTCCTAGAATAAGAGCTTAACCTATAATATTTGCTCTCTTTTCTTAGGAAGGCTTCAGGTGGCAATGTGCCCTGAAAGTCTGGACACTTGAGCCCTGTTGGACCAACAAAGAAATTAATTCCATAGCTGAGGGTGCTTCACTGAAAATGCCCTCTCTTTGCTCCCATCAAACAGACAACAGTCACTACACTTTCCTTACTGAAAGTACTACTGGTGGGTGGGATCAGTGGAGAGTTGAAAAGGGAGGTCTTTTTAGAAGGGCAGCCAAAATCTCCACACATCTAGTGGACAGACAACTAAGTAAGGTGCTTCTCAGTGCTCCTCCGAGGAAATTTTGCTGGTAGTTTTTCCAGCAGTCCCATTTTTATAAAATAGGTGCTGTATTTTCAGTGTTGATAAGGCATGCACTGCTTAGTATTCATCTCACTCCACAGAAACAAACAAATAAACAAACAAACAACCTGAGTGTTGCATTTCAGCTTGACATTATTCCCTAAGGAAAGTGAGGCCCTGAAGCAAGGAGGTGAAGAGAGGGTCAGAGGAATTTTCCTTGGCGAATGTTTGTTCATGGAGCAAGTGAAAGCCGGCAACACAGAGCTATCAGGAAGCTTGGGTTGCTTCAGCAGTTTTGAGCTTGGGTTGCTACAGCTTAGGACCATTTTGAGCTTAGGCAGTCAAAATTCAACCTGCCTAGTGTGAAGTTAGTTTCAACAGCATGGTTTAGGTTTTTTTAGACTTATTTAATTCTATTTCCTCTACAATCTCATAATGCATTGGCAGTCCAGATGCCTAAAAATACTGAAACTTGGGCAGTCCTTGAAGATGACTCCAATAGTCCAATGGACAATGAAGCTGACAGCTGCAGAGCCATTTTGCCTAATCTTCCATCTCAGAGGTGAATGGAATTACTAAATCAAACATTTTCTTCAGCTTAACTTCTATTTCTGTGGGTCAAAGTCTGTGGGAGGGACCCACAACCTGTTGAACATAAGGTAAAATCTTGCTCCTTTACTGCAATGGAGAAATCAAGGTGCAGTCTGAGAAAATGTGTTTAGGAGACACTACTTCTGCAGATCGTGTTCTTATGAAGCTTATTATGGGACTGTTCCCTTCTTACAATCATTTTCTCCTCATCCTTATTTTTCATAATAAATACAGCTTTTGACAATGACAGCTTTTGTTAAAATGCTGAGACTATGGCACAATATGTGGAGACATAGGAACCCCAAAATGATTTTCACAAGGCTCAGACTTGTATGATAGGAATGAATATATTAAATTTTTTCAAATATGGCATGGATTTTATTTATTTATTTATTTATTTACAAATAAGGCATCCATTTGAGACCTCTCTATGGATGGACAATGCAAGCTCTTGTATGCTTAGCTCACTAGAGCTGCCTACATTCGGAGGATTAATAATGGGTTAAATATATGCAGAGTTCTGTTCTAAATTTGAAACAGCATAACATAAACAAGCTGAGTGTAACTAAACAGTTAGGCAATGCGTGATTTTTCCCCAGTTGCAGTGTGGTTGCTGGAGAAACACCAACAGCAGCATAGCTATCTGAGGCAGGATCATCTATTCAGTGATGATTGAGTATTGGATTCCTTCACTCTATACCTACTTTACCACAGTAGCTAAACATTTATCACTGTTTAATGTATTTGTTTTCATGGGTTGGTGATATGGAGGAATGATATTCTCTTTGTTTTACAGATAGCAGTCTATACAGAGGGCTTATAGACTAGATTCAGTAAAAAAGTCTATTCCAATGCTACCTAAATTTGGAAGCACCTAAACAATTTAAGTGGTTTGCCTTTCTTTGTGGCTTACTCTTTAGTTGTCAGTAAGAACTGGCCTTGAGCAAAGCTGGGCTTATGAGTTTCAACCCTTTGCTCCCAGTGCTCAAATATGTGTCCTTTCCTGTGTAGAGCCTTCATAATGAAGCATCTGACCCACCATCATTGCAGTCTGTCATTGATTACATCATCTCAAATGTACAGTAAACTGTAGATCAAATACTTTGTGTGATAAATTTAATCACAGACTGTAATCAAACATTGTAGATAGCATGCAGAAGTTTATTCAAGTAAGTGGAAGCAAGAATGCCCCTTGCCAAGACAGTTTCATTCATCCGTCTAAATTATCTGAATCATTTCATCATGACAAATATCCCAAGTTGCCTTTATCTACATACTTACAGTCTAGTTAGACTTGGTAACTTGTGGATATCTGTCAGCATACACTGCACAACTGCAGTATAAAACATTATAAAGTATAATATGATGATGAAGTGTTCTACTGAAAAAAAATTAAATCTCAGGTTTTGGACGAGCTACCATGTATTTCTGTGAATAATATTAACAATAATGAGAAAATCATAATAAATGAATGGTCTTACTAAACTTGTCAGTTGCTCTAGATAATTAAACAATGCTACCTCTGTCTTCACACATTCTAATAAGTGCAAATATTTCTTTAATATTCTTCTGGAGAATACTACAAATACTGAGGCAATGTGAACTTTGGGCAACTTGAACATGTTACTGTCACAGTAGTATGTAGAGACCACCTGGTGCTAGGCAGACCTGCCTAGAAATCTGGGTTTCCAATTTACAAGAAAAGCTGTTTCTTTTTGAAATATCATTTGATTCAAATCACACAAAACCCATTTTTATTAATTTGAACAATGAAACAAAGTGACTGAAATAAAACAGCTCCCCAGACCCTGCAGGTGCTCAGTAAATTCGATATTCTTGTCTATTTCACTAGTGCTAAAACTGGATACCCACCTCATAGGATCTGGGGCTACCAGCCAGATTGACCAAGAGGACCCGGTACAAGCTGATGATCAAATGCTTTTTGGATTATCTGTAGGGACTTTCTGAGAGCACTGAATTCTCAGTTCAGGAAAAGTCCACCAAGCACATCTCAGGAGTGAGCACCTATAAACCTGGTGATGGAGTAATTTTCCAGGTGTAAAAGCACCAGTTTCATCAAAATGATACATGGGTTAAAGTAAACTTTATTTCAATATTTTTAATCATGTAGTATAGGTTTGATGAACTGGCATTTTCTAATAAAATGTTGCTTTATCAGAATCAGAAAATCATAGAATCATAGAATCATAGAATCATAGAATCATAGAATCATAGAATCATAGAACGGTTTGGTTCCAACCCCCCTGCCATGGGCAGAGACATCTTCCACTAGACCAGGTTACTCAAAGCCCCATCCAACCTGGCCTTGAACATTTCCAGGGATGGGTTAATAGAAAACGGGTAATGCTGTTAATCCTGCTTTGTAAATGTAGGCTGCATGATGACTTCCCACGATCAAAAAGAATATATGATTTAAGACCAAGAATGGCATGAAGGTTCTGTTCCCATCAGACTGAAATGCAGGGGTTCCTCTTTGATCTACACCTTTAGGCATCTGAAGAGAGACAAAAGGATGGGCTGAAAGTGACTAGCCACAACTTCATACAGTTTTTGTATCAGACAATTCCCATATACCTAAAAGCAGACATTACCAGTTGTGCTCTTTTCTTCAGGTAAGACTAGAGATTCACTTCCTCCATGGTGAAGGTTGTGGATACACAGAATTTTTTTTCCTTTTCACATAGCTATAAGATCTACCAACAAAATTCCAGATCTTGTTTATTTCTAAAGAGCTTTTTTCCTGCATGTGATACTGGCCACAAAATGCAACCAACTAAACAGTAACTGTTTTATACTATTTTTAACCTGATTTTGCCTATTTAATGCTCTGACAAAGGAAAAGAAAAAAAAACCAACAAACTACCAAATCCTGACTTAAACCTTAAAACCTACTCTCTGTAAATTTTTGTTCCAAATGAGAAAAATTTCATTCTGGTCTACTCAAATAAGCGTTCAGGACACTCACAGCATCAAAAAATGCTGCAATGCTGTGAGAATGGGGCAAAGAAAAATAATGAGATGTTAAATGTATGTGGCCAGAACTGCTGTAATTTGTGAAGGGGAAGCCATGCCAGTCAACCTTGCTCTTCTCATGGCTGCCAACAACAAGGAGAGTATTCCAAGGGAGAAATCTCCTACCCAGTGTTGAGGAAACTCATTCACTTTAGTGTTCTTCCCTCCTAAATGATGCTTGGTGCTACTGGAGGACAGATGTAATTTTGGTTTCTTCAGGGCTCAGAAGTTAGGGTCTCCCCTCAGTTCCTCATAAATCCATTTGGCAAGCTGAGTAATGGCACAACTACATCGAACATTTTACTAATAGCATGCAAATATGGCATTTCAGGTGCTTGCAGAGTGTATGCTCTGCTTTATTCTGGCCAAGATCCTTCACTCAAACAATCGCTGAGCATGATAAACTGCTTTATAAAAAAAGATCTTTGGTTAAATAACAGAGTGAGAGGAAGCTCATGAAAGCATTTGGAGGAGGATTAGAATGACATGAAAAGATTCAAGGCAGATCAGTACTGACATTTTCTAGCCAGTGCTTGTTGTGTAATGAAGCACTCTTGGAACTTGCACAACTCAATAAGCATTTCTAATCAATAAGTAAAATAAATATGGGGATTACAAATATATATTGGAGTAGTACATTTCCTCCTAAATCCTTCATACCTTTGACATTATATCTTCGTTTCAAGTGTAATTCAAGTATATTTAAAGCGATCAGCAGGATGAAAACTTTTTATAGCTACACATTGCGCAGTGTGTTAGAAACAATGCTTCACAATGTTTTTCTAAATTTGCTCCTTTTTTTTGTGACATTCGTTATATCTTATACTTTACATATTCTGCATATATATGGGCGATAGTGTTGAATTGCTCACTCCTGTAGTATTTTGCCAAGTACCACACAGAAGGTCAGATTCAATCCCATTTAAGCAGAAAGTTCATATTGGCCAAAAGTCCAGCAGAAGAAGGTTTTATTTTTGTCAAAGCAAAGTGCATCCAGTCTTTTCTTACACAACTCTCAAAAGTCTGAAGACCTTTCAAGCATTGTAGCTGTAGTAACTATGGGAGCTTCATTGGTTGAGCACATACTCTCAGGAGGTTCTATTAAAAATGCCTCCTGAGCCTGTATTGCACTATGGAGGTGTATTTTCTGAGGAACTATGATGGAAGAGGCAGGAGATAACGCAAAAATTTCAAAAACTTTTTGAAAAAGAAGTTTAGATTGGAAGAGAAGCTGTACAACACCTCAGATGTCCTCAAATGTTCTTACACCAAGAGAAAATTCAAAAAAGCCAATGATCACAGCAGAAGGAATATGACTCCAATATTGCCGCAGTAAAGCAAATAGTAAAATGGAAGAATTGCCCTGTGTTTAGTCTCTGTCACAGAACAAATAATTACACTGAAATACCAAAGCTGAGATGACAGCAGAGGTGGAGTTAAGAAACCAAAGATTGATGTTTTCCCCTGCATTGTGCTGGGATGTTCTCAGGCTCCTGAAAATGTCTGTCACCACTGAGCAGGGTCCCAGACAGCACACCCAGTTTTAGACAGTCATTTCCTCATCTCAAATGATTTTCTGATTTCATTACTCAAGAAAGATTAAAATGCTTCCCCTTTTTTCTGCCTATTCAATGAATATTCATTGGGGGAAATTATTTATTTAGAAATTTATTCAGAAATCACAGACTTAATGGCCTATCTCTTTTAGGGCTGCTCTAATGAACCTAACCAAGATTCTTTAGAAATCACCATAGGCCAGCTGCAAAAGGGTGAGTTAACATAAGATTAAGAACTGTGAAGACCCAGGAGAAGTGACTTGCACTGGCCATCTTCTGTAGCTGTAGCCCTTGTTATACCATGCAGAATTGCTTAAAAGGATGTAACAAAAATGTAGGAGCGAAGAAATCCCAGTATTTTTAAGCATGTGTTACACACATGGGAATGGGTTGAAGGTCATACAACAACCTGCCTTCTGGCACTTCCTCTAACTTGCTGGCCTTTATGCACAGCTCCACAGATGTTTTAATGTCATGATTATGTGCTGCACAGACATGGATGTGTAGAAGTCTACTCACTGAAGGGATGTGCAGTAACATCATAACTTTTGTGGTCAATATAGGCATGGACAGGGACAATTGTCGTAGAGAAAATCAGTGATAGTTTGATGCACAGCTGAGGAATCCTCACTCAACTCCCACTGATGCGCAGTGGTTAGGTGACACAGTTCATACACCAGCTGAGCCGCCTCATATTGAACGATGTACTTCCCAGAGAAATATTTTGGAAATGTTTTAGAGTGTTTAAATAATGTTGCTGGGAACATATTTCCTAACCTCTCTCTGTAAAATTAATGCACTTTCCTGAGAGTACAGCTTTATAGGCCTTAAGTTCAAAAAAGGAGAAGTATGAGTAATAAATGTCAAAAACATCTACAAATGGCCTAACTCAGCCTGTCTCTGCAAATAATGGCGCTACTTCAAGCTCCTTTGCTTCCTAGTAAGCTTCAGGAACAGACAGCTAAACGCAGACCCCCTTCAAGAGCACATTATGGATATGGCAGCTTTCCATAGGGGTTGACTGCACACAAGCTGCATGGCAACATACTTGTACATTCCCATAAATCACTTCATTACCAGTGCCCGCTCTCTACACAAGAAATAGCTGTGTTCCATGTTTAAAGTACTCTCAAACCTGAAGCTACGTGGTTTAAAGTCGTAAATTCACTATTCAGTGTCCTTAAAGGCCATCTTAAAACTAGCCAGCTTTACCGAAGCATATCAATTACCACTGCTTACTACAATTTGCAGTAATTACAGTTTGTTTAGTAAGATAGTTCTTAATTGCAGACACCACTGAAAGAACAATCCAACAAAAAATACAGTTTCTGTAATCATTCTTTTTAAGCTAGAGGAAAGAAACTGGTGGGGAGGAAATTAGTTTAGGTAACTTATTCTGGAGCGTTTTCAAAACAGCTGGCATAAGGGAGCCCTGATGCTCTGTCATGGTATAAATCAGGAGTAACCACCCCTATCAACAGGGGGCATAAAACCTGACATAAAACCAATGTACATGAGAATAAAGGTAAGATTCATTATTTTCAAATCAGGAGATCGTTAATCAGCTTTGTTATATAACGTGTTGTGCAGCTCTACTTACACTGCAGTAAATGGGACTATCCTCAGCATCAGTCACAACAAAGTTGGTCACAGGTGTTCAGAGACTGTTTTTTCAGCAAAGTAGTCCTCCATGGCCAGATTCAACAGGAGACTTGAGCACTCAGATAGGACTGCAGTCTTCAAAATCCTCAACTACTGCCAAATTTCACCCATCTCAAACCCATGCTGGGTGACTGCTGGGGCATACACAGGCTGGATATGAATTCTCCCATCCCTCCTGGTGAAAATTACATGAAGAACCCAAGTCATCTGTTCAGCATAGGACAGAAAGTGCCACTTTGAGCTTGATTTGAAAATGGTAAACCAGATGCAGGTCTTCAAAAAATTTCTTCAACCATTAGCCTGGTGGAGGAATTGAGAGCGGTGGGACCTCGGGCAAGTGGAGACTGCAGGAAAAAATCCAAAAGGGAGAGCACAAGCAAAGAATGCTCAGATGATGTGTAAAATTAGTGTCTTATATGAACCCAGTGGACACCATGTATTGGTAGTCACTCATTACAAGTAGGGCTATTCCCTGCTGCACCTTATGGCTGGAAAGCCAGGATGTGTACCCTGTCCCATCACTTAGATCAGGCAGGACAGCCAGCCTTCTCTAAACTTTTATCCTACCTGCTTCTATTTAAACTACTTGATGAACTTTATTATATGGTGTACAATACCAGTATGATATACTTTACCAAGACTTCAACAACTCCTTGTGGGGATTTTAGAAATAATTTGCAGCTGATCACATTACTCCATGCAGAAAGATTGATTAAACCTGATATGACACTAGCAGTGGAAAGAAGGTTTCTAATGCAGCTGCAAAATTTCCATATTACAGCAGAAGAACACCATAGCCATTGGATAAATGTTCAGGTCTCTTTCAGAAATGGTGCTGGAGAACAGAAATACTAATGCATGGGATACAGGCCTCGTTAGTTTAAATTCTTTTATCCCTATCTATTGAATTGCTTGTGTGCAATTTTCAGCAATCCTAAAAGAAAAACTAAGGCTGAGGTAGGGGGGGCAAGGGGGGGGGGGGAAGCTTGGTATTGTTGCGTAGGTGGTTTTGATTAGAGTTGGCAGCAATTTAAAACGAGATGCATCTTCCAGAAGAAAAGACAATTTTACTCAGGGAAAATACACGTGATACATGAATAAGACCTTTGACTAGTGACGGGCAAATCTACTGAAAAATGTAAGTGCTTATTACATGCATTTTCAAACCTTTGGAGGTCTCCTTCAATTTCCCTCTTCTTTCTCAGAGGCAGTGTGGGGATTTTCAGTTGGATTTTTTTTTTGCTGCTCTTCCTACACCCACAGCATCCCTGATTACAGGTGATTATTTATGCCAGAGTGCATAGAACATTCAAAAGGCTGCTGAGATGATTCAGGAGGCACAAAAGATTATCCCATATATACAAAATGGATATGGGGCATTTCTAGATTTTTTTCCTGGCCTCCTGCTATGAGGGGTTCCTGAAGTCTGGACCAAGCTCTGTGCACTCTTCCTGCTACATTAAAAAAAAAAAAGTCTTTGAAAAGATGTCTGTCTTAAAAAGCTATGTGTCAGGGACCCACTGGATTCTTAGACAAAAGAGCCAATTTATTCTGGTGAATTCTACACCTTTCAGACAATTAATCTTTTTCCCATAGTGACATCACCAGTTATTGATATAATTTTAAAATTATTTTAAAGCACTGATTATGTGCTTCAGACTACATATATGATACAAAGGATTAGGCTTGTCTCTGGCACAGGTAGTGTCGATCCTGGTCTTCAGCAGCAGAGGGGACCTCATTTTGCCTGCAGTCCAGGCAGCCACGAGCATGTGCTGCCTGCACCCGGAGCTAAGTGGAGGCTATGTAGCTGCAGTAGCACAGTGCTGAGCCGGAGCAAATACATCCTGCCTTCTCAGCAAGGCTTATTAGCTTGGGCTGCGTGCCTGCTAACTGCAGCTACATGGCTCCTGGTTTTAGGCCAGTTTGCATCTGGCTGGCTCAAAGCACAGGAAGAGCAAACGTGTGTCTGCTCGCAAAATATCTTGTAGATGTTCTATCTGTCAATTTAACAAGGGAAAAGCTAGGCATAACAGTAAGGCCCTCCTGCAGCCCACTTGAAATCAGCAGAAGATCTGACCCTGTGGACACAGAAATAAAACAAAAACAGGGAAATATGCAAGTATCCTGGAGAAATATTTCTTTCAGTGGATGCTGCAAACTTGTTTAACCCTTCCAGTATCTGACTGCTTCGTTGCATTCCCCCATTCCTTCTTCCATATCCAGGAGCATAAGTTACACTCATATTGCACTCCCACTAAATGCCAAGTTGCTGCAAGTCGAACAGCTCTGGCACTTACACCCACATACACCTGTTTCCTGACCGACAGATACACGACGTGTAACTTACACCATTGCTAACTCATAATTGAATTCAACAGTGTTTTCTATTTATTTATTATTTTTTTAAAGTACTCTAGGGTCAATATAAACACATGTGCTCTCCTGCTCTGGCCTTACTCCACTTAAGCCCCCTTCACTGTCTGTGAGAGATGAAATGACTGGATTTGCAGAATCTCACGGAGATGACAAGACAGACACCGCTGCTGTGGTTTAATGATGGGAGACGTAGCATTCGTGGTTCAATACATGTAAGACGAGGCTGGAAAGCAACGCTGGTGTTTCCATACACCTATTTACAAGTGGGGAATTAGACTTGCCAGTTCAGATATGTCCAAACAAAAGCTGGTAGGATTAAAAAATGGGAATGGATTGTTGTAACAACATAGAGGAGTGAGTGTGAAGAAATGCAGCCCAAGGAACATCTCCTGAATAGGGCCTGAAGCAGGGCAGAGTATGGGACAAGCCTGGAAAAAACAGAAGTTGTGGTGAAAAGATGGGAAAAAAAGAATCTTAAAATGTCAAATCTAAGACTTTGGGTTTTGTGGTGTATATATAGCAAAGAGCTTTACTGTTTTGTTTCTTCTGTGTGTTATCATGCTTACAATTTTCCATTCATATGAGCATAATGTTTCTGGAACGGATTGGTGCAATCTATTTAAAATAATTTTCCAATCAAGCTATATCCTAGAGATGGAAGTTAGGTCTATATTTAAAGAAAAGCATTTGATATTCATCAGTGTATAAAATATAGTAGTTCCTGAAATATATTTTAAATTCAATTGATAAACTTCACCTTTCAGCCCCTGTTGAACAACCATGAAAATGGATATTTAGCTTTAATTTTTTTTTCATAATTCCATGTGAACTCTGTATATAGCAATATGCATGTGTTAATACACAAATATACATACACATTTACCTGTGGGTGCATAAGCTTAGTGCAGGTGTTGTGGTTTAACCCAGCAGGCAGCTAAACACCACACAGCCATTCGCTCATTCCCCCCACTCCTGCAGTAGGATGGGGGAGGGAATTGGGGAAAAAAAAAGTAAAATTCATGGGTTGAGATAAAGACAGTTTAATAGGACAGAAAAGGAAGGGATAATAATAATAATAATAATAATAATAATAATAATAATAATAATAATAATAATAATAATAATAATAATCAGCAATATGCAAAACAAGTGATGCACAATGCAATTGCTCACCACCCGCTGACTGATGCCCAGCCAGTTCCTGAGCAGCGGTTGCTGCCCTTAAGCCAGCTCTCCCTAGTTTATATACTGAGCATGACATCATATGGTATGGTATAGCCCTTTGGCCAGTTTGGGTCAGCTGTCCTGGCTGTGCCCCCTCCCAGCTTCTCCCTGGTGCGGTATGAGAGGCCAAAAAGTCCTTGACTAGTGTAAGCAGTACTTAGCAACAACTAAAACGTCAGTGTGTTATCAACATTATTCTCATACTAAATCCAAAACACAGTTCTATACCAAGAAGAAAATTAACTCCATCTCAGCTGAAGCCAGGACAGCAGGTCATCACAGGTTGTACACAGTGATGGCTCTTACTGTTTCACCTGTCTTGTTTCTGAGTGACTTTTAATTGCCTCTTACATTTCTTCAGAAGGGGAAGAGTTATCATGGTCATCAATGTGAGTGAGATTCACCTAATCCCAAAAGACTTTTTTTTTTTTCCCATAAGAGAGAAATTCTGCCTCAGTACAAAGAAATCCTGAAAACCAGAAAGGTCAGATCCCTAGGTGTGCCTCAGCCAGCCACAGAGCATCAAGAGGAAATATGAGAAGCTGTTCACTCTCTTCACAAATCTGGGTACAGCCAAGGGGGCGAGACTGACCTCCAGAGCAGAGCAACCTCAGAATTTCCCTGGTTTATAGTAGCTGAGTGACCATATAAATGTTACTGTCTGCTTGAATTGTATGAGCCTGTCATACAGGTGTGTTTACCACATCTCATTCGTGGTGCACTGCAGGAGTAGGAGGGATGGATCTGCCTTTACCAGCTTCATGCCTCAGTGGTTCTCCACATGGTTGTAACTCCCTCCAGGCTGATCATATCTACTTCTGGTCCCTTCTTTACCAGGCCTAAACATCAAAATTATGTCTTTAAACCTGATGCCGTCTAAACGTATGCACAAAAGCTGACTTCAGCCCAGAAAGACTCTCCAGGTTTCCCTCTACTGTCCATGGTTCATTTCTGGGCCATTGAACACCCAACGCAATCGCCCATGGGAGGACATCTTCTCTCTCTTCACCACCTGGAGGGAAATGGGCCTTCTCCAGGCTAAAGTTGTCCTTTGTGAATATCCTTTGAAAATGTTGATGGCAATCAGGCAAATGCAAGGGGAATCTTGAAAGGTTACGCTTGCTAGCACTTTCAGAAAAAACGTATCGAAACTGGAAATTTATTTTACTCTATTTCATGCAAGGATCTCTCAAGAAAACAGTGGTTCAGCTCCTTAGCCCTTGAAAACAGAATAGTGGCAGACTAAAATTAAACACAAAAATAGATACACAGATTGGATAGGAAAAAAAGAAGATTTTTTATAAACTCCATAAAAATAATAGCATGGTTCATAAAAAAATATGTAAGGCCGTAGCAGCTGTTTGCATAAGACCATGTGATGAACGATGTCTGGTTGTACTACATTTACACACTAGAATCTTACTATATTGTGTACTGAGTTGACTAAAAAGAGGTATGAATGTGTTGGTATGTCCCTGGGCTAGGAAGGCTTGTTTAGACACAGCCCAAGTTTTGTTGCATGTGAGCACCATGTGAATGTGGTAGCCCAGCTCTTGGCCCACATGAAGCCTGAGCAGACCCGACCAGACCTCATGTGCAGCTGCCTGGAGTGCACAGCGCAAAGAAAACTGGTGCCAGGTCAGCAGTGTTTCTCAGCACGCACAGACAACCCTCAAACATCATGGTTTCTTTCTTTCAGGAAAGAGCTGTCACTGAAGGTGCACTTCTGAAGGGAAGTTCAAGAGTTTCTGTGTTCTTCCTGCATCTGGGCAATAGGGGAGTTGAAGGTGATGAGAATAAAAGCAATAGCAGTGGAAACGATTTACAGACCTATGAGTGTTATGAAATATGTTTATGACCATGTCCTTACATTGGGATTGTCTGCTTGCGCTTCATGGTAAGTACATTGAAACTCTTCTTGCCCAGGATGTAGGATGATGGCAACAAACAACAGGCTGCAGAAACCCTAGTGCATGAAGCAGACATGGGATCTCTTGGTAGCATATATTTAGAGGTTGCTTAATAAATTATAAATTACAAATGTTTTAAAGAAATTACAAATTACCTCTCCTGCTGCTGGTTTTGCTGTTACAATTTCAGTTGGGTTCAATTCAATTATACTTGGCACGACAATCTTTACAAGTGTTTTCAATGTGTAAAAACACATGGACCCTTTGGATATCTTTCAGGAATAGGTTTCCATTGAGGACAGGACTATGTGATTTGTTTGGAGTTTCATTCCTACAGAACATTAATATTGCCCTGCTCCAGGTCAAATATATTCACCATTACTTCCATACTGGTAATAAACTTATCCCTAACATTCCACATTAACCCTCTTCTATCTGCAATCTGATCCACCACAATCCAAGTCCTATTCTGTTATGAAAAAGGAGAAACAGACAGATTTTTTTCAAATTCTTGGCTATTCTTGGTTGCTCTGGCTACAACTTCATTGTCTGTCAGAGATTAGACAACCTAATTGGCAGTACCAATGTGCCAGGCAAGTTTGCCAGAGGAGAAATACAGCAAAACTCACTATTCTCAGAATGTTAACAGCCTTTTTTTCAAAATTTTTCAAAACGGTCTTTTTACCCAACATTGTCTTATTACCATATGGTCTGATAATTCTGTTTAATGAAAGGCTATTTTCTCCCTTATTGTTTTTTAAATACTCAGAAATGTCTCTTTTTTTACAGTTAGGTATAGTGTATTTATTTGCATCCCTCCAGTTACTCTAATACTAGTATTTTCAGTAAGCCTCATACTTTGTGTCAGAAGATACAAAGAGCTTATTTGCTAAAGCGTTTCTTGATCTGAAGCCCTTTCCATGTAGGTGTAGATAAAACATCCAAACATAATCTTGCTCTGGTGCACTGGAGTTACAGGGGCTACAGCGGGATCAGGGAGAGAAGGCTTCCCTGAAGCAGGAAAAAATGACTCATAATTGCAAACCTGCCTTCAGTCTCAGATGCTGACAGAGTTAATGCCATACTGCAATGAAGTGAGAAAAAACGGCAGCTAAAATACACACATAATAAATACAGGGAAGGGGGAAGAAAAAAACCTATTTCTAAGATGGTATAAAACTAAATTAGATCTATCACACCTATGCAAATATCTGTAGATGATTCTCTGTTAGGGTGTGACACACAATATTCTCGTGCATATTTGAGATTCTTTATTCATGTATTTTCTTGGGGCAACAAGAGGAGAATGACTAAGAATTATTCAGGGAAAACTGGGACTTGTGTTTATCCTGCAGAAGTAGGAAGAAGATAATAATATTCTCTGAACTAATATACAGTGTTAAATCGGAGCATATCAGACCATCTTCTAGAATTTAAGTCTCAGTGAAATAATTATATCATCCTTTTTCCCAAGCAGGCAACCTAGACAGAAGAAGTTGATTAGACTGCTCTCTAGTCAGACAATGAATCAGTGGCACAGCAGGAATATAGCTCTGTAGTCTTGAGATCCATGTACATACTCTGGTAATTGGATCAAACTCCAGGAAAAACATCCAGAAAATGAAACAGAAGTAAGTTAGGTCTTAACTCCTTGCATGTCTGTCAGCTGTATAAATCTCAAGTTCATTCCTTAAAATTAGCCTTTAAATTTTCTTGTTAGTTGTGGCATTTTAATTCTTCCCTCCTCATGCTCTCTGAGCATCTCTGCTTTGCTCACAACACACTAGCTAAATGGATCTTTAGGCAAAACAAAATGAGAACAATCCTATAAACCATTTAAGCCAGCCAAAACATGGAATGAACAACAGAAAGCATTCCAAGATCCAATTGTACTAGACTCTTCTTGTTTCACATCTGGGATCACGTTTAGCCCAGGCAGCTTTGCAGCAGTTCTACTTCACTTTCTCTGCAACTCAAAAACGTCACTAGGGCTCCTCTCTCCCCTAATATCTCCCAGTGATCCACAGACATCTCCATGAGCTTACAGAAAGGAAATCCATCTGAACTGAAAAACAAACAAAATAAAACCTCTTTGGGGTGTTTTTTCTGGTTTTGTTCTTTCTTTTTTCTTTTTTTTTATTTTTTTTTTTTTTTTTTAACAAGAAAATGCTATTGCCAGCAAAACCATTTCCCTCACTTGCACAGCTGCCACACAACCTGGCAGTCCTCTCATTCTCATCTTTCATATTAAGATTCTTTTGAATCTGAAGTGATGGAAAAATACCTTTACACCAGAGGTTTGACACTCCATGAAACTGAACCCCAGCAGCAGGTCATTCATTCACTGTGTAAAACCAGCCTTTATATGGTGTGCTGCTGAATCCTCTGCTTTTAAATGACTTTACAGATCACTGTGCCTTCACCAGCTCTAGAGGGGCTATCCAAAAACATGACATGCTGAAGGAAAAATGACGTTTTGAAAAAGTGTCTTCCCTCCCTGCCCCCTCCCCCCCCACAACCTTTTTCAGCTGCATAGGAAAAATGTTTTTCTTTTAGAAACACAGCGGAAACTGTGGAAAAAAACCATACTTTTGTTACCACTCTCTGTCTAGACATAGACCAAATTGAAGATAATAGATAATCATTTAAGAGTTGATATAGACTTAACAATTTGGTGGCCTGAGAAACGTGTGTTTGCACTATCACTTAGGACAAGCCTTGTACATTTTGCTGACTGCTACAACCAATTCTTTGTTTAAGGATGATAAAGCACGGGCTCAATCCATACGTGAACAAGTGTAGGGCCATAAAAGCAGAATGAAAGTAATTGATCCTCATTCAGGAGGCACTTCACAAATTACATGCTGTCTGACTCTGGGAGAGGCAGTTTGATGACCTACCCCTTGACCTGATTGCATGAATCTTAGAAAAAAAAAAAAAAAAAGTTAGGGGCTTTTATTACAAAACCTCACAAGGCCAAGGACCACATCTGCAAAGGGGAGCTACGTAGCAGAGTGTAGCATTATAGCACCTTCCCGCGTGGGTCTAGCCACCTCGTGGAATTTGTAATATCCAAATTAAAAGCCCAGGGTGAAAAGTCAGTCTTTTTTTTTGATAAGGGCAGTGAAAGCAAAAGGTCATAGTGCCTTTGTTGGCCAGTGGACTCAGGATGTGGAAGACCTCATTTCAGTTTCCTCCGCTGTCTAAACCACATCTTCTCTTCCACCCCCAGAAATCTCTCCCTGACCACCAAGATGGTTTTCTAACCACTGGGAAACTGGCTAAGAAGTTAGGGGCACCATCTCCTCCTATGACTGTGAATAGTGTGGAGTGCCAGCTAGTAGGTGAAAATTGAGAGTAAGTAAATATGATACTTGTTTGAGAAGAGAAATGTGGAAAATTTGAGCAGTGAGCTCCTTGCCCCTTTCATCCCCACCACATCTCCAGATACGCAGAAAAGTAGAGCTCAACTGCTCTGAGGGGATTTTATTGACAAAAACACAGGCATGTGAAGATTTTAGGTGCCTTTAGAGTTGAAAACTGCTATGCAAGAGTTCTGAGGATTTGAAATTTGGATGGAAATGCTTAAATTGTTTGTATTGAGACATTTTGTTCTCTCCACACATATCTCATCATAAACTGAGCAGCCAAGTAACAGGGAAAGACATTCCAGCCCTAAATAGATCCCTAGGCATTGTAGCAGCTTTTTATCTCATCTGATGCCTGTAGAGAACAGTGAACGAAGCCTTTTTGCAATAGATCCAGTAGATGCACCCTTCCTTCTCCTAATTTCTGATTCTGACTTTCTTTAAGTGGTGTGGTGGGGGGAAGAAGTGGATTTCTTGGGAAGCATCCACTAGAGGGGACAGCTGCTGGGCAGAACTGTTATTGTTTCCTTGTGTCCCAGAGTCCCCATGGCTGAAGAAGTCGGGAATGAACGTGACCTAACCACAAATTTTTTTCTCAGTGTAATTAGATATATTGATCTGCTTTTCAAGATATTTATAGAGCTAGTAAACATGGTATCTGTGTGTAAAACAAAAGACTTGCTATTACAGAAGTTCCTTTCTAATTGCATTTCTATGACTACGAGGTGTCTCTCTCATTTTGCATCTTTTATGTTTCTTCCTTCATCTTCTCTCACACACCACTTTCTGCTACTCTTTTGCTTATCCAGGACAGTCAAGTGCTCTTTAGCCCTGCCTTTCTGGGAAAGTCTTGATTAAGAGGTGGGCTTTACAATAAACTTTAAAGATGATTAGACTTACTCTTATCATGATTTCTTAACTAATGCTTGCAGAATTTTTACTGTTAGATCCAGACAAACATTTTTGAAAATGTTTTGTTGACTTAATGGCTGCTGAGCAGATGCCATCAGCAAATGATAAGGCTTATTTCCTGGCCAGCTCACTGAAAGTCACTTTCATCTTGCTTCATTTGAGCTTGAACCAATGACTTTATTCAGAGCATAGTTGAGATTGGAATGGACCTCTGGAGATAATCTAGCCCAATGCCCCATGTCCAGGACTGTATCTGGGTGGCTTTTGAATATTCCCAGGGATGGAGACTCCACAGCCTCTCTGGGCAGCCTCTGACAGTGTTTGACAACCCTCACAGTATTTTTTTTTCTTATGTTGAAATAGAATTTCTTGTATTTTGATTTGTGCCCATTACCTGTTATCCTATTACTGGTTACTGCTAAGAGTATGGCTCCATCTTCTTTACTCCTCCACCAGGTATTTATATACATCAACAAGATCCCCATGAACCTTTCCTTCTCCAAACTGGTCAGTCCGAGCTCTCTCAGTCTCTCCTCATATGTCAGATGTTCCAGTCCCTTTATCATCTTTGTGGCCCTGTACTGGACTCTATTCAAGAAGCCCATGTTTTTCTTGTACTGGGGAGCCCAGAACTGGACCTGACACTCCAGATGTGTCTCTAAGCTTCTGAGTAGAGAGGAAGGATCACCTCCCTTAACCTGCTGGTAATGCTCTGCCTAATGCAGCCCAGGAGGATGTTGGCCTTCTCTGCTGCAAAGACACACTGCTGGCTCGTCATCAGCTTGGTGTCCACTAGGATGCTCAGGGCCTTCTCTGCAGGGCTGCTTTCCATCCTCTTAGTACCCAGTGTGCATGGAGTTATTTCGCCCCAGGTGGAGGACTTTGAATTTGCTCTTGTTGAAGTTCTTGAGATCCCTCAGCCTGTCCAGGTCCCTCTGAATGACAACACACCCTTCTGGTGTATCAGCCACTACTCCCAGTTTTGTATAGTCTGCTAACTTGCTGAGGGTGCCTCCTGTCCCATCAGTAAAGATGTTAAAGTGCAAGAGTCTTGGACCCAACACCAATGTCTGGGGCGCATCACTGACAGCTGTCCTCCAGCTGAACTTTGTGCTGCTGATGCCAACCCTTTGAGCCCAGCAATTTAGTCAGTTCCCAATCCACCTCACTGTCCACTTATTTCATCTGTACTTCATCAGTTTTTCAATGAAGATACTGCAGAAGACAGTGTCAAAAGCCTTACTGAAGATCAACAACATCCTCTGCTCTCCCCACATTCTCCAAGCCAGTCATCTCATTGTAGAAGGCTATCAGATTGGTATTCACATGCCTGTAGCATGACTCGTTTACTAGCCTTTTTCAACTGAAAAGAGAAAAGTTCTCTCTATATTCTGAAAACAAGAGACAATCCAAGAAGTCAGCAAATGACTTCTTCTGGAAGCAAACTGTTTGACTGGAACAAGACAGTCTGACTGGAGAGAGTGAAGGTTAAGGCAGTGCCACAGCATCCTCACATCATAGTGGGAGATGCAGGAGCACACCAGCAGAACCAATTACACCGAGAGGCTGACAGGTCAGGAATGGCAGTGTGCGTTTATTCCATGGCCACAAAGAAGCTATCATCCATCAGCTAACCTCACAGCCTAATTATGTCTAAAACAGTCCAGAACTCTGGTTTCAGGGAGGCACTTTTGGGACTGATATGCCTGCAGACCCCGTGGTTGGATACAGTGGCAAAATATCAATGGCATTTTAATGATCAATGCCATTTCATCAGGGAGTTTTAAATTGCTGGTTTCTTATTTGAAAGCGAAGATGGGTAGTGGAAGTCTTAGATTTTCTTTAGCAAAAGAATGAAAGATATGGAGTTTTAGATCTGCCTAATTACTTCCAGGGCCCCTTTCTCTTTAGTTTAACTAATCTGTATTATTGTTTAGGCCAAGATCACCGAATACAAACTGCTCAAGAATTTTTTTGTATTTGTTTGCTGTTATTAGCAAAATAAAAGAATACCTCATTGATAGAAACAATGAATCAAATTTGGAGAAGATAGCTGATTAAGTAGTTCACATTTCAAAATTATTTTGAGTCTTGATTTTGCAGCTTCTGTGGCAATTGTCTGACTTGATTTTAGTATGGCATGCTTGTGAAAGTTCCTTGCTGTTCATGAGGCTCAGAGCAGCTTTGTGGCCAAAGTCTTTTTGTAGTGTTTTTTATATGTATTCTGTAAGATACTAATGAACTGAGGTTGTCTATTTTGCTGATGAGTGAACTAAGTGCACAGGAGAAAAGATGACTGGGAAATGATGTTGTCCACTTTACATGAATAACAAAAGAGGCATTTAACATTTTTCATTTTGGATTGGAGTGCTGATCACCAAAAAGTACTGATGTCAGATAAAGAGGTAGGATTTATTCCCTATTAGATTGTGTTGATTGGAACAAGAGATTTAGTACTCTGCTATGAGACAAAGGTTTTTTAAAACATAAAGTACAGGATTTGCCTTAAAAACCAGATTATGGGTCAGTCATGTCTGGCAATGGCTGAAGGAAATAAAAGCCTTTCACAACCCAAATACATAACAACATGAGGTTCAGAGGAGGTCAGGAGTGAAAACTCTGCTGCTCTTTTTAACCATCACTTTACATCTTGAAGAAAGAAGTTTCCTACACATAATCTGGAGAGCTATTGATCGCAGTTACCCAATGTTGTTTTCAGTCTGACTTTTAGTGCACCATTTATGTGGTGATAGCGAATTTACAGGCTGAAGCAGCGTGTATACAATGAAACACTGAGTATATAATTATCGTGAAGCCAAACACTGTCTTGATAATGCCAGGAGAAGCTTAAACCTTGTCTTCATTCCATGAAGTAAAACCTTGATAAAAGCAGAGGGATTAATGTTTTTCGCACAGTTAGCATGTTATTGGGTAAATTATAATCCTAATCTGACAGAAAGGATGGATGAGCAAAATCAAGCCAGTGTGTTAAATGGTGCCAAACTGGATCTAAATTGGATTTTAACTGAGGTGAGTAAGTTAAAGAGGAAAATGCATGTATTGTCAGGGCTGGTGGAGGGAGCTCAAGCGATGGGTCTGCAGTGCTCCTAACACCTGCACTGAGGCACTTCCTTTCTGCACAAAGGCCGTATGCCATTTACTTGCACTGGAAAACAACAAAGTTTCTGCAGCATTTTCACAGTTGATGAATCACCGTTGTTAAGAGGGACACTTCCAGCTGTATTTCCTATTGTTTTGCTTTCCTTAATTGTTTATCAGAAGCGGAAAGCTCCAATATCAATGTGAACTTAAAAAGTTTAGACTTTCTCAGATTCTTGGTACCAACTGTCTGCTTTGTATTAAATGAAAAGTATATTTTAAAAGTAGATTGAAATAAGGGCTGTGCTAACACCAT
This sequence comes from Platalea leucorodia, assembly GCF_965183815.1. Taxonomy (NCBI): domain Eukaryota; kingdom Metazoa; phylum Chordata; class Aves; order Pelecaniformes; family Threskiornithidae; genus Platalea; species Platalea leucorodia. The sequence goes on from NC_138858.1 coordinate 84,161,422, forward strand.
CTTGGTTCTGTATGCTTCCTATTCATGTAGAGACAAAAGAGAATGGTTGCTTTAGCAAGTCTTTTTCCATTTTTGCACAATGTTCATTCATTCTATGCTCCACCAGATGTGCTATGTTTCATTTCCAACCAGGTTCCCATCTGTCCAGAAGGCTGGAGTTTGAAGGATCTCATTACTGTGAGGATGGACTACTTCTCATTCTGGCCATTTTGAGTAAAAGTTAGAAAAGGGTGAAAGTGGGAAATGAAGTGGAAATAAAAAAAAAACCAAAAACAACCAAACAAAAAAACCCAAAAAACAAACCAACCTCTTTTAAACATTTAAAAAGTAAATGTAGAGGATTGTGAGCAATATTATAGGAAGACCTCGAACAATATATGAAATTAGGTGTTTGGTCTGAATTCAATGAAAGATAATGAAGGGTTTTGATATGATAATCCCACTTAAATGATTATAGAGTGGGGGGTGTATGTGTGTGTGAGCTGTGAGGGGAGGAGGGGTGTTACAATAAGCTAGCCAGCCAGTTCTGCTCTCAGTAAAGTGTCAGATCGGCTGTTTTGCTAAAGATAAATTTTTCATGTTCCAAATATTCTGAGAGAAAATAAACTATACTAATAGCAAGATGCGTAGTGATTTGCACATTATCCAAGCCATTGAGTTATTCCTGACTGTCCCTATTCTAGTTCTTGATTTGCAGGCCAGCTACGCTCTGCAGCTGGAGCAAATTATATCAACAGAAGTGCTGATGTGACCACAAGTTGACAAAAGGACATGATTTCTAGTAGCAGAAAAGCAACTAGATTTTATGAAATTGTATCTAATAATGTTGTTTAACTCATGGATCTTGCATCTGACGTCTACTTTTTATCCAGTCCTTTCAGCAGCCCTTTGTTAGCAGTCACTCAGAAGAGGAAATAAAATGTAGCCATTGAAATAAAAATTGCTCTACGCTTTTTAATAGCTCAGCTGCAAGCTCTATTGTTTTATTTAATGGATTGTATAACTGAAGTCTTTCCTCATGACTATACTCATTTGGCTTCCTAGTTTCCAAGCTAAACTACAGTGTCTCGGGGTTCCAAAGTAAAGGATTGAGAGGGAGAGAGCTGACAGGATAAAATGGTCTTTATATGTGCAGAACGCAAAGTGCTGGAAGTAATGTGGATCAGGAGTCAGAACAGCGACTAAGAGTCAAGAATTTCTGCACTCTGTTCCCATTTCTGACATTAACTTGCTCTGTGCCCTTGGCTATTAAACTCAGCCCCTCCAGCTCTCAATTTACCAGTCTGCAAATGGGTGTAACAATATCTACCCGATCCAAAGACATGTAGTGATTGTGAGTATTTGCACTTCAAGGCCTTGTCTGGAGTCTCAGACAAGTATTGTTCCATTAAATTTCTACATCACACAGGGAAAGTTATCTCATCACCCAGTGTTTGTCCAACCAAGCCAACAGTATCGCACAGTTAAGGAAACAGGGTGCAAAAGTAAAATAATGGGTAGAGAAATCATCGGATTACTGTTCTCTAGCCACTTAACTGTAGGTACAGGAGACCTAAATTGCTTTGACAGGTCTCTTACTGTCACATTGTGTAATGTTTCCCACACCTGTTTTTTCCTATGATGATTTCCTAGGGGACTGTCATTCACAGTTTTTACAGAGCCTGGCACCATGGGCCTCAGGTCCAAATGAAGCAGCAATGCAATAGTAGTATCAAGAATAATGTCATACTAGGGGTAATGTGTGATGAAAAAACTTATTTTCTGTGACTGCATTAGCGGTAATCTCAGTGTAAAAATTTGGGGAGCTCTTGTAAGCCAAAAGGATTCTGCAGCACTGCTGAGAAGAGTGAAATCACTGTGTCACTGGTAAAATATACAATCCATTTCAACAGAGAACTGAGAATGGCAAACATTCATCCAATATTTGTAAAGCCATTTTCAGCCACGTAACCCAAAGAAGCTTAAAAGTTAATTGACAGGTAATATGAACTTCAAGTGGTGATGGAGTAATAAAACCAGAGAGAATCAATCATGACTTCCAATATCTTCTGAATTGTCTTCAAATATCTTAAACTCGAAAGAATCCTGGGTTATCTCCGTGGCCTTTTGAGACTGTTTTTCAGAGTGTGTCTTGCACATGCTCTTTAAAGAATTTGGGGAAAGCTTTCTTTTTGCCATTGTCCCAGATGTACTTGTGCCTTGTAGGCATGTTCAGTGAAATGGAAAAAAAGGCTTTATTAAATCATCAAGTGCTAAGAAGGCTTTCAGCTGTGGAAGATACGCAATGTACATTGCAGTTGAAACAAATCATAGAGTATAACCTGTTAAGGATGTAATTGAGATACATGTAATCATTAACCTTGGAACAGACTGGGAATCAGTTAATGAATCAAATCAATACCCTCTCCACTGATCCATAATAATTTGAAAGAAATGAAAAATTTAACAGTTGCTGTATGTGAGGTTATCATGGGCTGCAATTAGCTAGCCTCCGGGAGATTATGTTACCTAGTTACCAGAGGGTAAGTGTAATTTCCGTAGATCTTTTGGAAAGATTGTTATAATGACAGGTGCCAGACAACGAAATGGGTCAGAAAGAGACTTTAGGCGCTGGCTGTAGCTAGGTCAGCTTTCTGTCCCTCCAAGCCACACATCCTTCTCCTGACATTTTGCACTCTCAGTTAGTGTTGCTGCCTGATGAAGACGTTTCAACAGACGCTCAGCTGAGTGTATCTATCTGTTACAAAAACTAATGAAATGTTATCTTTCTTTTATGTGCTGCTACCTGTCTGGAACTCACTGTTTTGTGCTTCTTCCAAGTAGTAAATGAAGGCTACGTTATATGCTTAAAGCTGCACAGTTTCCACAAAGAGTGTGAAGCTTTTAATTTTCTGGGTATGTGGGAAGATACAGTGGCCAAAGGAATAAATACAAATGCGAAACAAGATTCAAAAATACATGTGGAATGTACGTGCCTAGATGGCAAATGTTAACGAGCCTATTTTATAACACTAAATAGGGTAGAGGAAGGAAAAAAACTGTTGTTTGCCTCCACAGCATGTACTCAGTGATACCCGTGCACAGTAGGATAGTTAGTTAGCTACCACATGCAAAGCAGAAAGCAGATGGTATGGTTGATATAGATCACAGGAACGTGAGTATCTGTGAGTGTGCATGTCTTTGTATGTTCGTGTGTAAATCAGCAAGGAGTTTGACATTGACATACTCCATCAAGTCTAGTTTATAAGGAACAAGTAGTGCAACATTCTGTGCATCTGGCAACATAACTAGCTCTGTCAATCTGTGGATACTGCTGACATTGTACTATTAGCGTCACTTCCATCTGTTTTGTTTATATAGGGCTTGATTTACTTTCACCATGTGAATCGGTAGTGGGTAGAAATGTCCAAAAGTCTCTGGTTCCAATTAAACCTTCAGTGTATCATGTTGCACAATATTATCAGAAAGGGGAGTGTTATTGCAAGTATTGTTACCTGTTTCTTCAATGGGAAATACTGATGTACATTATGGAATACAGAGGCATGTAAGTAGATCATAAAAGACTATTTCACCAAGGCAAATTCAGTCCTTGTTCATTTTCCTGTCTTCAGGGATAAGGAAATTATGTTTGAGACAGGAGGCTGTTCTGATAATTCATAGTCAGGTTAGTCAGCCCTGTGTCAAATGCTTTTTCCTCTTTTCACTTCCTTGGTGCCACTCGTTGCTTTAAATTAAACCGTGGCAACATTCTCTCTGCCAGATATTGCTATGCAGAACCATGGTTGGAAAATCTAGATCTCCTTTTCCTTTTCTCCTCCATTACTCTAAGTGCAAACAGATAATAGGATTGTTCTAGTTTAGGCACAACTTCTAATCTACCCTAGGAGTTCACTGTACCCACCACTGACTTTAGCTACCTCTAAGGAAAATCAAATGTACTGTTTAGCAGTACAAATGGAGACAGAAAATGAAAATGTGTTATGCAAATGAAATCATAAGGCGGATTATATGGGCATATTATGATATTAAACAACCTGGAATTTGAGCAGGTTAGATAACCTTCATTACGTGTCATAGAATCTTTTCTGCCCAGGCATAGTCAGGGATACACTTTTATTTCCCATATAAAGAAACAACCACAATCCTATTTAGAAGAACTAATTAATTACTTACTTGGAGGGCAGGCTGACATCTGTTGAACAAAAACCTGTTTTCTGTGGTACCTAATCCTTGATTAAACAGCATCCTGTTCAATTGTATCTTCAGAATTATACAATGTACCTTACTAGAAATTTAGCCATATAACAAGGTGTTTGTTGGAAGCCCTGTAATACAATGCTCTTCATGTTGAAAAGAAGGATTCAAAAGTAGCTGTTATGAAACTGCAATGTTCCCCGTGGTATTTGGTAACAGGTCATGACTAGATAACAGGTCCCAATATTCAGACCTGATTTTCTGCAGCTCCCAGGTTTAGTAAATGCCAGTTAGCTGCCCAGACATATTCTGCAATATAGAACAGGAAACAGGTAAGGATAATTTAAAGAAGCCAGAATACCGTCTATTCTGACAAAATACAAATGAGTGACGAGTCCTAACTCTTTTCCTGATCCCCCAGGTTACCCAGAGAAACCAAAGGTTTTCAAACCATGGGAATAAAACCCTCTTATTTACTGATTTGATGCAGTTAGCTTAACAGATTAACCTTCTGTCAGAATAACCTGATGCCTTTTCTCCCACAGGCAAACCATGATGTCATCCAGACCAGCCAGTTCAGCCAAGTGCGCACAGGACATACCTTTAGCCCAACAGTCGATATTAAAGACATTGTCGATGTTCTGCTGTCATAGTTCAACCAAACAACCTGCAGGCAAAGATCATGGCCTTCCCTCTCTGTCCTTAGAGGAAGGAAACAACAAGACCTTTTTTTCTATGGCAAGAAGTTTCTAAATCTTCAGGCTTCAGACACAGCTCTCCCAGAAGAATACCATTGTATTTATTGCTAAGAAATCAGAGTGAGTTATGATTCTCAGTCTGGTGGCTAAAAATGTCACTGTGAAAATTATCACAGTGGAAAAAAGAAGAAGAAAACCTGCCCTAAACCAAAGGTACTCAATAGCTCTGCCAAAGTCCTATTTCAAATACCAGGAGGTGTTCAGCCTGAGGTCTTTCATGGCTATGACAAATTTGAGATCTGGTACTCAAGTGCAACATGCTAACCCAAATTGGAAATGACAGGTCAAATGCGAGAAGCCTGAATTGCATATGTTTAGATATCTAAACAAGATTTAAATAATTCAAAACGTTTAATTTTCTTATTCCCATGTTTGAAGGCACCCAGAGCTCCCACTGTCTCAATTTCAGGCAGTGCAACGTGGTGTGACAAGACTGGGACAATGTTTCCTTCTGGCTGTCAGGTGTCACACCAGGCAGGATCTTGATTTCCTCGAGTTTCTTCACTTAGTCATTATTTCGCTTCAGCTATTTACAGAAACTGTTTAGCAGGAAAGACAGCCACTGCTCTGACTGTCAGGGCATAACACAGTGTATGCTCTCTCCATCATTCCACCATCAGCTGTAATGGGGTGGAGAGAGAAAGCAGATACTCGGTGGTCTTTACTTCATAGGTTTGCTATTGATACCTGATGGACTGAAAGTAAAGCTTCTCTTCCACTATTTGAGAGTAAATCTTGCACCATATCTCAATAGCTATCAAGCAGATAGAGCAAGTAGAAGGGAAAAATATGTAGTAAATACAACTTATAGGGGCCCCTCTCCATTGGCATCAATCCTTTCCCTTTTCACAGGTAAAACATATAATTGCAAAAACAAGATCCTAATTAAAATATTCAAAAACCTTATTTGCATGTGTACATGTGCAAGGTATTCAGAATCAAGGTAGGATTTTGTAAGTATCACTCCTGCATATACTTTTTACAGAGCTCACATAGTGCATAAGCTTTTGAGAAGATGGGTAGTCAGTTGTATTTGTTTCTGTGATCTCCAACATGATACCTGAAGAGAGTATTTAAAAAATGGTTTTCCATATAAATGAGAAAAAGGAAGCCCAAACACCGATAGAATCCTTATAGTGCAAATAGGTAACTCCAAGACATCCATCCTTGTAGCTGGATGCAGTCTGTGCAATGAAACAATAGGCACTTAATGAGACAGAAGGATGTCATGTATAGTTTAAGGCAGTCACCCTGGGATGAAGGTTGTGGGTCAGGACTTTGCCCCTGGACCTTCTGTTCATTGTTTTTCTGTGTATGGACATAAACAGCAACTCTAATGCATTGTTTTCCATTGGCAGATCTGAAAGCACTTTGAAAAGGTGATTAGTAATGACCTGCTGAGGCTAAGATATTCTTGCATTGCTGCCAGGGAATGGGGGATTACGCCATCGCTGAACTATGACAAAGCTGTGAACTTCTGAGCGGATGTACAATGCCTGATGACTTCCTTACATCAGGAGTTCTAACTGCTGGGCTTTGGGCTGTTCATGGGTGACATACATACACCATCCTTATCCTATTTCCTAGCTATATATATTGTGCAAATTACATCTGAATGGGACGTTCTTCAAGTGTACCAAGTAGCAGTCAAGACAGGTTGGGGATATGGCCGTTGTGTGAATATGGGTCCTAGACTTCTTTGGGTAGAGGCTGCAGGTAATGGGGAAAAAATTAAATAGTGTTTCTGGGGGTTTATTTCTGTCCACTTTTTGAATAGCTAACAGTCTAGATAGGACCTGGAAATGGAGTACATCTTCTGTTATTTTGCTGTGTTTCGTTTGCATGGTGTTTCATTGAGTTGCAAGACAGGAATCCAGCCTATCTCAGCCAAACTGGCTCCTCAACCAAAATCTTCATATATGGCATATGATGTGACTCCTTTACTTTTTGGATGCAGTACCACTTCATAGCTGTTTTTTTCCAGAGAGGACAGACAGCAGATAATTCAGTAAAAGTCAAACTCAACTGAAATACAAATTTCATTAAACTTATTAAGAAATATAGAGGGTTATGACTCTCTGAAAAACAGACAGTAGCTTAGTTGGGGCACCTAGGACTGCAGGCACTTACTGTTTATGGAAGCATCAGTAAATTTTGCCTTTGCAATTCCATGCATTTCATATTTAAAAAGGAAAAATTAATACTCATCCTACATCTCTGAGCAATAAATTATCAGTAAAATTGTTTAAAGCCCATAGGTAAAACATAACATAGGAACCCAACAAAATATTTTTATTATATCATTATTGTGTTATTGTGTATTATAGCCAAATAAGCACTCAAAATCTGAAGCTAGCACAGAGTTATTATTTTTCATAATTTAGTAATGATGATGCAAAGCATATGGCCAAAAAAAGGCAAGGAAAACAGTTTTTGTAAAAACAGAGGTCTGTAGATGCACAATATTGAGTTTATTGTAAAAAGAGATGTGCGTCCTTGCAGTTTCTAAAGTGTGAACCCCAGGATTGTATTTATTCATCTGTTATTTACTCCTACTACAAACCACAGCATACCATTAACCTGTCTCTACTCCTGCATAAGGGTATGCCATTGCTCTTGTCTCTTCTCCACAAATGGCTGGTGCAGAGATGAGACATTTGGCAAATGCTTCTGCTTTCTTCTGAGAATGAGGAAAAAAGAAGGCCGATACCTCTTGCAATAAACAGCTATGGGAGCAAAGTGTGCAACTCAGGACTGAGACCTCCAATGTGAGTACCCTAATTAGTAGACTACAAGCTACAGCAGGCCATTGTGGCTCAGTGGCACATCACCATAACAAGAAGTGCAACATACCTTTCCGAAATGTGCAAAACTCACCATGAATATTGTGTGACATGATGATCAAGACTGTCCTTGAGGAGACAGCAGATGTGTTTCTTCATGAGCTGACTCTGGTCTCCTAGGTCAAGGGAGTCTTCCTGCTGAACTTTCTCCTCTGACCACATTTTGAATGAAAGTAGCAGCACCCCTACATTTTCTGTGGCTTCTTGCTGTGTTTCGAAAGTCCTGGGATATTTTAGCCCTTAGAAGGAGACATTTTGCTTGTAGTACAGGTTTGATACGGGCAGCCAGCTGCTTATACCTGAAAGATGGGAAGTATTGCACCTACTCAGAAGGACTTAATTATGTGGATGGAGATATAAAAGGTAGCTCCATGGACTTTATAGTTTGATATTTGCAGAGACAACAGTAGCAGCTCCATGCAGGCTTTTATTATGTACTATGTTCTTGCTGAAGCTTCTAGAAGAGACTCTATCATTGGGAGAGTTATAGACAAAAATTTTCCTCTGTATAACAGTACGTTTGTAATTGGCTCATGTGTGTATGTTTCTTTCACAGGAGAAAGACGGGTTAGTTACCTGTAACTGGAGCTGACTCCAGCAAAACTTTTGAAGATCCTGAAAGATCACAGGTAAATGAAAGTGACAAAATATGTACCAGTTCTAGAAATAAACTAATCACTTTCAAAGCATGGACAGTTTGCAGAGCTCCTGTTGATGGAGAAAACAGTTAGTGAATATGCCATCCTCTGAACCTGATGTTGGTCAATGAGTGGGAGGAATGTCTGACTACCACACCTGAGTGGTCTGAGCATTTGACCTTTCCAGTGAGCTCCTTAGTCCTCCAGGCAAGTAGGATGGAAACTCATTCATCTGTCCATGAATGTTTAAGCTATTTAAGTCGTTCATGTTTAAGCACACAAAAGTGACCTTGGGAGTCTTTGAAATTAAAAACAATAAATACTTGAAAGAGTAAGCCAAGCTGTATCTTGAGACTCCTGACATTATCTTGGTGGATAACAAGGGTGCCTGATGCCATGGGGCCAGGAGCATTCTGTCTGTGCCTAAAACACATAAATATTTTTTTGAGGAACGAGTAGAAAGATCTAGCTACATGGGAGTGTACTGCAATTGTACTTTTATTTTTTTGTGGCAGGTTTGACAGCAATATGAAGTGTGTGTGGAGAGATAGTTTGCATTTTTTACTTCATGGCTACAGACATGAAGCTGTCATAAAACCACCACCTTCGACCTCCAGTCATGTTGTAGCTATTTGAAACAACCCAAACTCCCTGCAACAAAGTGTTTAGAGATTCTGGAAGATGGCTGTCAGGTAGCATGTGCACTAGTTACAACTCACTCTGGACTTTACTTAATATGCTAGAGTTACTTTGATTTTTCCTGTGGATTATAGCACAAGTTCCATAATGACAAAAATGCTTTAACTCCAGGACAAAATGGCCAGCGGGTGATAAACAACAGGTTTTACCTTGAGTTTCAACCACTTAAACAATTGAGTTGAAAGGTTATAAACAAGCCTGTAAGCTCAGACACAGTGGGAACATGTAAGAAATTAGTGCTGCCTATGGTCTAAAAAAAAAAAAAAAATGCACCCCTTTCACATTACCGCTACCAGGTGACTAGTGAGAGGGGGAAAAAGAGAGGAGAAGGAGGAAGTGGAGCAGGAGGAAGTTCCCCTCTCCAGGCTGTTCTTTTTATCCTTTTTTTTTTTTTTTTTTTAATCTAGGTTAATTTAAATGTAAGGAAAGACTACTTTTCTCTGTAGGTATAGTTCATTAGTTCACATAATGTATGTTTTGCAACAGCAGTCAACCTCACCTCCATTTGTTTAAAAGCCTCTCTGTCAACAATAATGGACAGACTTCTCTGAGCATTTTCTACTTTACAAAGTCTAATTTGTACTATCTCTGAAACTTGAAATGCATCATTTCAAAATCTGGTAAAATTGCTTCCTCTGTGAAAAGGAAGAAATATTTCTGAATTTCTTTCTTTCCTTTTTTTTTTTTTTTTTTTTTTAATATAATCCATTTTATCAAACATTTATAAAAGTTTTAAAATTTACAACACACTTGCAAACTTTGGACTGACTTGTTCCTGGCTGTCTGTACTATTTGACTCCAGGGACTCTCAACCTGAAAATTCCTCTGAGAGAAAATGTGTGCATATGCGTAAGGTAAAGAAGAGAGGAGTTCTTTTTAATTGTATAAGTGTACTGGTTGATTAAAGCCAGGCAGGTGCCTTAGTAATTTTAGAGCATATTTTTCATTAAAAAAACAAAGAAGAATGTTGAATAACTCCACATTTTAACTATTGACTGAAACACAGCCAATTTATTTTATCTATGACTGATTTTCTTAGGCCTCAGATTCCCCACGGCGTAAGCAAGAAGATAACCCAGCCTTATTCAAGCAAAGCAATGACCATTCTGGCTATTTCTAATGTACCGAATTTGGTAAGTTCACTAGTTACTTCTTATTCTCTTGATTCATTTCACTAAAGTGCATCTTAATTTGGAAGTGATTCTCATTTTTCTGTTCATTAGTTAAATCATGTGAATTGCCACATCCATAGATCTCATTCACTGACATAGCAACCAAGATAATGTTTTATTCTTAACAACCACAATTTAAAACATTATTTCCCCTTTTGGTCACGTCTCTGGATTTTTACCAAAGTTTGGATTTTGAGAAGACACTCTAGCGATTCCTCTACAAATATACGAAGATATCATAAGATTCTTATTCTGAATTAAAATGTCTTGACTTTGAAGTTTGGTTAAAACATGAACATGAAATGTCTATGGTATTAAGCTGAGATTCCATCTAATTTACTGATGAGCTCCTAAGTTTCTCGACAGTTTCTTAATCCACTGTTAAGGATCTAAGGTATGATCGACGAGAGCTGGCTGGATTATCTTGACAGCCTCTTCAGACAGAATCTACCATAACTGAAAGATACTCTGATTTTAACTTTCTTTTTTATAAAACTAACAAAAATTCAAAGAGAGGCACATGGCTCATCAGAAGAGCGATGACTCTCAAATGAACTACTGGTTGTTTAACAAAGACCATGGTTTCTCCAGTGGGATCACGCTCTGTCAGCACAGCTGGCAAATGCCTGAAACTTTTGACTACAGGCAAGACAAACAAGCAAACAGCTCCCTCTGTTCTACATCACTAAACTGACAGTCCCACCCTTTGTTTTAGACCAAGACTTCAACATACTCGCAACGTGTGTGTCATATGAGTGTGAGTTACTTCTCATCTACACCCACTCATACTTCCTTCCTAATAGCAAGTTGTTCCAAAATATCTCATCAGCAGCCCCTTTCCTGCTGCTTCAAGAAAAAAAGGAAAAAAAAAATTGAATCTGTGGTCTGTTGGTTCATTTTACCCAGTGAACTAAACTTGTTTGTTTTGCCCTTACAAGGCTAGATCTCCTTCCTGTTTGTGAATGAAACACTCATCAGCACAATGTAATGTGACTTCATTCAGTGGCAGCAGCTGCAGAGGCAGCCAAGAAGGGAGTTTTGGACATTCAGAGGAGGACTGTGCAAATATTTGGCTTTCGAGGTTTAGGAAGAGGAAAAGAAAATTCTTTTTTTTTTTTTTTGCTGGGAATGTTTTCATTTTAGCACAATTTTTTTTAGGGCAGTTTTCTGCATCAAATTAAAAAAAAAAGAAGAAAATATTTTGTTTGGATTGAACAAAACACATCATTTGACCAAGAGGAGACATCATCTATTTTTAAATTTAAACTCACATTGAAATGCAACTTATCTACTTTTTATGTAAGTTCAAAACAAAAACCTGATATATTTAATTTTGAAAATATGCAGTTGTTTCCAAATTCTGTTCTTTTTCTTTTTCATTCTTTGAACTAAACAATTGCATCTGCTGCAATACCACCCTAGTACTTCTTGGTACCACTGCATGGTGCTATTTAATATTACACAGAGTCAACTTTGAAGCAAAATAGTTTCACACATTTTTAACTTCCGTAATTATCTAATTCAAACAACGCACGGCAAAATAGCTTTTATCACTCCAGTATTTTTATACCAAGGTTTCTTCATTTAAAACTCATCCTATAACTACCTTCCTATTATCTGCTTCTGCTTGCTTTGCCCTTTTAGTATTTTGACTCCCAAGTATTTTTCTTTCCAATTCCTACCCTCATTTCTGACTTAAATAATCTTACTATTGGTGCATCAATGAATTAAATGGCATATTCTGCCATAACATTGTTCTTATGGGTTGCACCATGCCAATACATCTGCCCTGTCTGTCTAGACTATACAGCTGCACTAATTAAATGTACAGGGGTGTCTAATCCTATGGTTAATCCTATGACTTCACTGGGACTCAGATGCCTAAATTAATGAATTTTTGTGTCTCAGGTCTTTGGACAGGGGCAATGTGAACTGCCTTGTTTGTACAACAGTCTCAGCTGGTTCATCGGTCACGAGTGGTGTTCCCCAGGGCTCAGTATTGGGTTTGGTTCTGTTTAGTATCTTTATTGATGATCTGGATGAGGGGATCGAGTGCACCCTCAGTAAGTTTGCAGATGACACCAAGTTGGGTGGAAGTCTTGATCTGCCTGAAGGTAGGAAGGCCCTACAGAAGGATCTGGACAGGCTGGATCGATGGGCCGGGGCCAAGTGTATAAGATTAAACAAAGCTCAGTGCTGGGTCCTCCAACAACCCCATGCAATGCTACAGGCTTGGGGAAGAGTGGCTGGAGAGCTGTCTGGTGGAAAAGGACCCGGGGGTGTTGGTTGACAGCCATCTGAACATGAGCCAGCAGTGTGCTCAGGTGGCCAAGAGGGCCAATGGCATCCTGGCTTTTATCAGGAATAGTGTGGCCAGCAGGACCAGGGAGGTGATAGTGCCCCCGTACTCGGCACTGGTGAGGCCGCACCTCGAATACTGTGTTCAGTGTTGGGCCCTTCACTACAAGAAGGACATTGAGGTGCTGGAGCGTGTCCAGAGAAGGGCAACAAAGCTGGTGAAGGGTTTAGAGCACAAGTCTTACAAGGAGCGGCTGAGGGAGCTGGGGTTGTTTAGCCTGAAGAAGAGGAGGCTGAGGGGTGACCTTATTGTTCTCTACAACTACCTGGAAGGAGATTGTAGTGAGGTGGGGGTCAGTCTCTTCTCTCAAGTAAGAAGTGATAGGATGAGAGGAAACAGCCTCAAGATGCTCCAGGGGAAGTTTAGGTTGGATATTAGGAAAAATTTCTTCACGGAGAGAGTGGTTAGGCATTGGAACAGAATACCCAGGGAAGTGGTACAGTTGCAGTCCCTGGAAGTATTCAAAAAACATGTAGATGTGGTGCTTAGGGACATGGTTTAGAGGTGGACCAGGCAGTTAGCGTAACAGGTTGGACTCCATGATCTCAGAGGTCCTTTCCAACTTTCCAACATTGACGATTCTATGATTCTATGATCAATGTGAACATAGAAACCATGATTGATAATAATTTTCACTATTGCATCATCATTGTTAACATCATCACTTAATGCAAGACTAAAGTTAAGACAAGGCTTTCACATTTCATGAGATGACTCTTTATGGATAGACACAACTGGGGAAAAGAGTTTCCTTCCAGATATTTCTCACATAATGATTTCTATAAAATGACCATACTATACTGTAGCCTGTGATTTGAAGTTTCCTGACAGCCGTACCCTGAACTACTCAAATGAGCTCTCTTTCTTCTGGATTTTAGATGGAGGTTCCACTGCTGTTTCACTGCTGACACATGTGGACATATTGTCCACTAATTCTGTTTTCCAGATTGATGACAGCTGTCTGAATTCAGTGGTGAGAGCTGGGATCACTATTTTACTTTATGATTTGTCATTTTTCTCCTTTAAAAGTTCATGTAAGAGAATTGCCTTCGCTGGGCAAACATAGAGAACATATTCTGAAATCTCATATTGGGATAAGTCAGCTAATTTAGCCTTTCTTATAACTGTACCAGTCACATCGTAGACCTCAGGCCCATTCCTGTCATCCTTACCCAGGCAACCTTGCCTTCATATTGATTTTGGATGAATAAAATAGGCTTTAATATTGTCCAAATAATGCAATGAAACTAATGTGCCAGAGGAAAAATAATTGTCCTATTTATACCATTTTCACACTCTTACAGATTTTTCATATTTTCTCTTTTCTGTATTTTGGTCAAGATTCCTATTAATGCTTTTGAAAGTCCTGTATTTATTGGACAAGCAATAGCTTAATAAATCACTTAAATAAAAAAATGTTTGACTTTTAAAATTAAATTATCATGCAATAGAGTTTCTGTATTCTGAATATTTACTCAGATCATGTTACAACCAGCACAGTGAGGAAGCATATGTAAAACATTCAGGAACATTTTCTCCAAATGTAAGTTTACAATAACGTAAAAAAAATCTATAAATTCACCCTGAATGTAAGACCTCAGCACAGATTCAGATACCTGACATTCTCACGACCAGTGCAATACAGCATCAGCAACAGAGCTTCTGAGATACAGGCTCTCAGTTTCAGTCACACTACAGTTTCTCTCCCGGTCAAACTGGGTTTTCAGCAAGCTGAGAAGCATCTTCGACTCTGATTGACTTTTTCCTCAGATGTATTCATCACATAATTGTAATCAGGAGAAGCCATTGTGTGTTGTTCCTACTGAAGTAGAGCATTTATAGCATTGCAATTAAGAAGGCTTCATTGCTAATACACTGGGCACTTATCTTTTCTGCAGATTTAATGGCACTTTGCTGTGTGATTGAGTTCAAGAAGGATGTGGAACACCTCTCCAAAAAAGTATTGCTTTTCTTTGAGCACTTTGAATACCTGCCAGCTTTAATGCAAGGGGCCGGACACCCACTTTCCTGTTGTGAAATTTCATGTCAGCTTTCTAATACACCCCTTCACTTAAGCTGCACTGTATTTCAGTAGCTTTTTGCAGTCACCCTGGCAAAAGCAGGTTGTCTCATTTTCTCATGCCACCTACTTTCAAAGCAGAAATCTAGTGGTGTTCTTGGCTGAATGTAAAAGTTTTCCCGTTTTATAAGAATCACTACATTTGGAAAACTCTTTGCAGCTCAAATTATATCAAAGACTAGAAAACAGAGAAACAGTGGAAGGAGGGGAAAAGTGGATTGTGCACAATGAAGTAGTGCATCTTGAGCTTATTTTGTACATTCGCATCCTATAATAACTTTCATTTCTAAAAAAGTTGCTCTAATCTCTAAGAAAGTAACATTTGTTTAAAAAATATAAAAAAATTTAATCTCTGAGTGGTCTTTGAGACATTTTTAATGGTTTCCCCATAGCATTTTAAACAGGAAACATGTTGCTTGTCTGAAAGCAGATTTATTTCAACAAATTGCCATTTTCCTTCCTCCCTAAAATGTTTAATCGAATGATGTTACAAATGCTTCTAGTTGTGCAGTGTCATTACTTAGGCAGGGAGACACTTTAAGTTTCCTTAGATTGAAAGGGAGTCCGGAGGTAGCTGGATGCCCAAACCTTGGTTGTGTCGAACAACACTGCTGGTGGATTTGGTTCCCTGGCAGGATCATGTACTGAGGACCCACAGTGCGACAGAAGTGGCAATCAGACAAGTCAGCCCCTGTTTAGTACTCTGTATTTCTTCACAATCTGCACAGACATATACACAATGAAAGTGTCTGTAATAGCTGCATAAACCTCCTTGTGTACACTTTCCTTCAACATAAGGCTGCCCGCAGACAAGAAGACCCATCTGAGCCCAGGCTAGTCAGGAATATTGACTGCTTGATATTTGTCACTCCTATGGAGCTGCATCATTTCTGGGTGCTAAACTAATTTGTGAAGATAGAGGTACAGTGGGAAATGACACCCACTGGTAGCAGCAAGTGGTAAAATTCAAAAGAGCTTTTGTTTAATCATTTTATAGTGTGATGTATTGGGGTTATGTTAAGTTATTGATATATTTTATTTGTCTCTTCTATTTTTAGAGGTTGTTTTTTTTTTTTTTTTCTCTGCTGCTATGTAACTCCTTAGCCCCCTTCCAGACAATCTTTGTTCCTGTGACAAGCAAGTCATGGCAAAGAAAAAGGCAGCTGGCATGAGTGCTGGTTTTCTCCCACCTCCTTCAGCCTGAAGTCGAATTCATTCTGGGTCATCAAGGGAGTTGCAAGGAAAGGTTTGTGAGCAAGGATCATCAGGACTTGTGTGGCATTGGCTCATATTGTCACCTTTCCCTCCTGAGTTGTATGTGGTCTTCAATTTACTAAGAAAAATGATCTGGCCTGCCTTGCAAAAATGAGACCCAGAATTTATTGCAGCTGTTGTTTGATTTCAGCTTTAAATGCTGTATCCACAGCAAAGAAACCCAAAGAAAAAACATGTAGGCAATCTGCTATCTTGTACTATAATTTTTTTTTTTTTTAATTCTGTGGCTGTTACTTTAGTGACACATCCTTGTTCAGTGGGTTCTGTGTGTTTACTACAGATGGGCAACTGGTTGAGTTCAGCAGAACTGTGCACAGGGACTGAAGGAATGAGGAATATGCATACAGAGGACTAGATTTAGGAAGAAATTTTGGGAAAGATCAATGAAATGAGCAGCACACAGGGAAGCAGGGAGGAAAAGTAGAAGACAGGCTGGGTGTATCATAGTGTCGACTACAGTTTTAAGGATGTGCTTGTGTAACAGGAATGGTTGTGAATCCGCTACAGTTCCTAACTCTACAATTTTCTGATGTAATATATCTCTGTATTGTGTTTTCAAAGCTCTTAGTTATAGGACCTTCTGAAACTGCAGTCATCTCATGACTATAGCATAGTGAACCTTTTTCCTTAAGATTCCCCTATGGCATGGGGAAGTGCTTGTGCTCTGGTTTTGTAGACAGGGAAGACGCCTGAAGCTTTGAGTGGCTAAAAGAAGTGAATGTACAAAAGGCAGTAAAAATGATCTAACTATCCCATTCTTACTTAACATCACAACTTAGATTCTCAAACCTCCCACTCATTCGCAGCCAGCCCACAGGGAAGATAACCTTTTCTGCCAGTAAAAATCTGAGCTTATTCAGAACTGCCCAAATCCTAATCATACTCGGCAACTAAAGAGCTATCTATCTCATGCCTCAACAAGAGATCTATCTGGATTTTGCCTGATTATCTTCCATGGTATGCTCTGGGTCTTGTCCAATGAAAAGGCAGAACAACAATTTCATTTTCTCAAGTACGTTAGTGGTAAGAACATTTGCCTGCACGAACTGTGGAGAAAAATTATAAAAGAAATAATAAAATTGTTCCTTCTCTGGATATGTTTTACAAGAAAGGCCTGGCTCTACCAGGTATTTTCAGGAGAAAGATCAGAAACAAAATCTTAGCAGAAGACCACTACCTCCTCATAGTCCCAAAAGAACATGTCTATCCTGCCAAAGTATCCCTACTTGACATGCTCATTTTGGTAGATCCCATTCAACCTTGCATTAATCAAAAGCACCTGACCCACTGCAGCAGTTTCTACCTGCTAGCTAGACCAACTTCATTTTGCAGGCTTGTTGCTTGCCCAAGGTTATGCAAGCTGGGTATCATGGAGGTGTGAAATGAACCCACCTCATCCAAGCACAATCCAAGCCCTGGAGCATCATCACTGTCTTTCCATGCCTGGGCTGGAGCTGTGGTTACTCTGATCACTCCAGAACAACCTTCCTGCCAATCTTGTCTTGGAGTTTTCAGTGTGAAGAAAGCTTTTTAAAAAAGGCACAGAGCTATATGGGCAGGAGGTTTGAAATTTCAGCTGGAAAATGACACAGGAAAATGTGCTTCAACTGGAAAATGACACTTCCCCTAAAGTTTTTTGGCACAACTGGAGAAAAAAAAAGCATTAAGAAAAATTCCAGTGCAGTGAGAAGTGTTAGGATGCAGTAGCTGGTATCTCACTGATTTCAGTGGTGTCAATGTTGTTACTCTTCAAAATGCCTGCTATTTTCAGAAAAAAATGCTTCAAATTGTGAAAGACAGGAAATTCTTTTCATTTGAAGTTGCTACTGTTTTGGACAAAGGCTGATGATCAGGTACATGTGTATTAAATGTCCTGGGGGTTATTACAATAACACAGGAGCTACCATACTGAGAGATCTCAAAAAAAAGAAAAAAATATGGAAAAACATGTTGCAGATTATCCTTGCCTGCATGTGGATAATCTTTATCTGGTTTTAAAGCAGCACTTACAAAAGACCAAATTCAAACCCTGAATCACTTGAGTTGTTAACAAAAGAGCTGAGATTCACGTTTTTACACAATGACTTGTTTCTTGAGTAAATACAGTCATTTCATTAGTTTAATATTATTCTGACTCTTTTAAGGGTTTTCAACCTTTCTCATTTGTTTGCTCTCTTCTCCCCCTCATTTATAAATGGGCAAAAAGCATGTAAAAAATTTGAGTCAACCCTTAAACTTAGAATAAATGGATAGCCTTGAAGCATTTCTCATCAATGCTAGAAATTCAGTTTACGACAGTGAAACTGACAAGTCACTGTCTGTGATGACAGATGAAGACTCTGAAAACGAGAAGAAAAAGAACCATTTACTAGGCTCCTTCTTTTTGGTGTAAACAAGAGAGGCCATGTCTTTCTAGCCTATATGGGCATTCATTCCAGTTATGATCTCAGTTAGGAAATATGTATGGGCAAGAATACTCACCCTGTTGCCAGGGGAATGGGAATAGTTGTGCTTATATTTGATCTTTTGTTGCCCATCACACTTCATATTTTTCATCTGTGTTACGCCACATCACACCAACATGGCAGAGTAAGCTGTCTGAGCACCTTGACCCAGCTATTGCTATCCCTCTACAGTCCCCCACCCCCGTCACCAGCAGAGACTTTCCAGAGGTATGAGAAGCAGGAATCTTTTCAGACAATTCTTCATGAAGCTAGTTATAGAGCAAATTGTTACAAAAATAGCTCTGGAGCTGACATGTATTTTTCTTCTCTAGGGTAGGAGATGACCTGTCCGTCCCTGCAGTGCTCTCTGCAAGTTGACACTTCCTGAACTGCTTCCATATAGTGCAATTCCTGGACTCTGATCCAAGTTTTACTGTAACGAACACAAAAATGCATATTTTACCCTCAACAAGCATCTCTGGGGCTGTTCTAGCAACTAGTCTCTGCACTTTATGGAGGCAGGACAGACGTGCTACATGACTGAAACAGCTGATAGCTATTCTCTCACTTAGAGAGAATATTAGAAGGACAGTACTTTATAGGGATCTTTGTGACACTAGTCTGTGACTTTTCTGTTTACTTCTACAGCAGATTTAAAGATTTAGAGATTTCCCAACCTCTCCCTGCATTCAAAATCTTTTTGTGGAGTCCATTTTGAATGGGAATGAAATCGCTATGAAAAGAAGGACTTAGAAATGACAAAAAAAAGTTACCTAGACAATTTTCCTGTTCAGGAAAGACATGGTGGGAGAGATCAAATCCTACTTTACTTTTTGCTGACTGTATTTGCATAGGTGTTACTGAGTGGTGCTATCTGAAGCAAAATATTGCATGCTGTGCAGGGTTCTATGTGCTAAGTCCCATGAGAGATAAGTAATGCCTTCTTCGCAATATTTTTACCAGGCATCTGAAAACCAGTAAAACATTTGATAGCAGAACATTTTCAGTGGAAGGTGTACTAACCCTAGAACTTCCTTTTTTTCTGATGGATGGAGATCCACATGCTTCAGATCATATTGATTTTCTCAATCTTACTTAGCTGTTAGGAATAAGACAAAGGGACTCTTCAATGTTCTGAGATAGTAAATTAAATTAATCTGAGCTATGCTATGATTTTTTTTATTTTTTCTTTCTTAGACACAGATAATCATAGAAGTGTTGGTTACATGGGACTTCTGAAGGTCATCCAGCCTCCCATTTGAAATGGGACTATTGCCAAAACTCGATCAGGTCAGCAATGGATTTGCCTAGCTGAGTCTTGAAAATCTCCAAGGACAAAGATTCCTCAGCCTCTCTGGGTCCCTTCTTCTAACCTGCCATTACCTCCTGGTGAAAAAGTTTTTCTGATGTCCAATATGAAGCTTCTGACCCACAATCTGTGGCCATTGCCCTCTATTAGATAGCCTGGCACTACCTAGAAGATTTTTGCTTTGCTGCCTTTGTAACAGCTTTTCACACAGTTGTGGGCTGCTTTTAGACAATCCCTTTACCTCCTCTTCCCCAGACCAACCAGGCTCAGGTCTACCATCTGCTCTCTAGGCCTATGACTCTTTTGGTGTCCCTCCACTGTAGCGGTCCAGCTTCTCCACAGTGCTCTTGAACCTGGGACACAAAACTAGACACAGTATTCTGCAGTCAGTCTGCTGACCACGCTCCCCCTAATGTAACGCAGTATGAAGTTAGTCCTATTCATGATGAGGGCTCTGTCAGCTCACCTTTGATTTGGCCTTCACTGCAACCCTCAGGTTCCCTTCAGCAGGCAAAATGAAATAGGAGTTGTCCCTTTGCAGGAAACACAGACAAAATCCAACAAAATGAAATAATCCAGTGACATCTTTTGTAAGAGTTAACATTTAACTCATTCTTTCTTTAGCTCACTGTTTTCCCTTCCCCCTGTATTGTGCATGTGTCGTGGTTTAACCCCAGCCAGCAACTAAGCACCACACAGCCGCTCGCTCACTCCCCTCCTCGGTGGGATGGGGGAGAGAATCGGAAGAGTAAAAGTGAGAAAACTCATGGGCTGAGATAAAGACAGTTTAATGGGTAAAGCAAAAGCCGCGCGCACAAGCAAAGCAAAGCAAGGAATTCATTCACTACTTCCCAGCGGCAGGCAGGTGTTCAGCCATCCCCAGGAAAGCAGGGCTCCATCACGCGTAATGGTTACTTGGGAAGACAAACGCCATCAATCCGAATGTGCCCCCCTTCCTTCTTCTTCCCCCAGTTTATATACTGAGCATGACATCATATGGTATGGAATAGCCCTTTGGCCAGTCTGGGTCAGCTGTCCTAGCTATGCTCCCTCCCAGCTTCTTATGCACCTGGCAGAGCACAAGAAGCTGAGAAGTCCTTGACTGGTGTAAACTCTGCTCAGCGAGAACCAAAACATCAGTGCGTTATCAACATTAGTCTCATCCTAAATCCAAAACACAGCGCTCTACCAGCTGCTAAGAAGAAAACTAACTCTATCCCAGCTGAAAACAGGACAACATGAGAATTAAATTTTCTGTCTTTTTTCATCCAGCAGCAATAGTGCTGCTGAATGTGATCTACATTTACTTCTGATGTACTATGGGAGCAGGTAAGGCTACTCCGGTTACAGCACATGACCATGCATGAACTGGAGGTACCAGCAGTACCGCTGCTCTCTGTGTAATAGCAGCTACGTCCACTGACTTGAGGAGCCGAGGCAGATCCATGCATGGCAACAGCTCCTGGAGGCCTCTTTGTCTAGCATCAGGATGGGAAGTAGTAGGAAGAAGGACCTACATTCCCCTGTGCAACTGTATCTGGTGTCTGCACATATCTCAGTGCTCCTCTGACTAGTCATGGTCTTTTGGCTTGCAGTATAATTAGGTTGATTGTTTCGGTGACATTTAGCTCTGCATACCTGAATACTTATTCTATAGGAATGGATCTGCTTATTGATATGTCCATTTATCTACCTGTATGAAGGCTGTTATCACCAGGGTGTCTGGACAGGGGTAGAGGGTTATATTCAGGTCTCGGGGAACTCAACTAATGTCAGTGAAGTTCCAGCAAGGATCAATTTGGCATTTGTGACTGTAATAAACAAATTTCAGATAGCAAGATACATTTGTGTTTTCTCATACAGGTTAAAGGGAGGACTAAGAACATTCTGAATAATTTCAGAGTTGGGTATTCAGCAGAATGCCACGTTCTCTTCAAGCCTCAAAAATATGTTATATGCAGAATATACCTGTTCTTGGTGGTTTTTTTCATTCCTCTCTTTCTGTTCCTTTTCACAATAACAAACTTTGGTAAACATAGAAAATGGGGTTCATTATACTATGTAATACTTTTTTAAGAATTCTAGCAGAAAGGCTTTCTATATTTATGGTTCTATCAAAAAAATGTGGCTAAAAATAGAAATGGTTTCCTCTCATCAAGGAATGAATCTGCCAAATGTTATTGCTATAGGAAATCTAAGTCACATTGGATTACCACCTGGCACTATCAAAGCTAAACTACTGTCAACTTTAAAGCAAGAAAAAATGATCAAATTATCATGGTTTTATGAAATATGTTTAGAATCACGTTAACTCCTTTCAGTCCTTTCATAACATAGTGAAAAAGTTGCTCTTCAGTGGAGTAATTTATTGTAACTCAAAAGGAGTTAAAAATGAAGAATATCAGAAAAGTTCAGATTCACAAATCAAAGAACAAGGAAGGAAGGTAACAGTGATAAGAAGAGGATGGAGTTAGCATTTTGATACAATTAATTATGCAAAGCATGAACGTAATTTTGGGATATGCTTGGGCTCAAGTTTCTAAATTTACAGCTAATTTCACCATCAGATGAAGTTTTGCAAGATGTCCCACCAATTTGGAAAAGTCTAAGATTCACTAAACATAAAAGATCAACTCTGCCTTTTTAAAAGGCCTCTGTTGATCATAAATCATTCGGTTAAATTTGATCTTTTTTATACATAATTTACATAAATATTGTTCAACCTATATAGATATCCAACCTGCTGGGAAATCTTAACGAATCAGAAATCGTAATGTGTAAAATGGAAATAACATCCCATATATGTGTGTGTCTGTGTGTGTCTGTGTGTCTGTGTGTGTGTGTGTATGTGTGTTTATATATATATATGCACACAGATTTTTATTTATTATATAAATCAAGCCATCAATTTTGAAAGTAATTCCTCAGAATCATTCATAAATTTTTAAGCACCCACCAAACTGATACATGTGGTCTTCAATTCATTCCTCCAGTTTTATTAGGATGTCTGCATTTGGCTAAAGCTGAGGAGCAGTGTCTGCATTTTCTAAATGCTCAGCATGCCCTTTATTTATTTGGACCCTGTCTTCTTGGCAGATGGAGAGGCTGCCTCAACTCTTTGGAGAATTTAAGACAGGGAAGCTGGCGTGGGTGTCTCCATGAGCTCTGGAAGCTAATGCAGTTTGAAAGGGTGGCCCAAATTGTTTTAGGATTTGTAGATATCAAGCTATCACTATCTTACAAACTACACCTACGACTGAAATTTACAGCACTCCCTCAATTAGCAGCAAGCACAGGTATTCAGGCAGCGTCCTGGCCACCTAACCATTGGCTACTGATTTGACTTCTGGGACTGCATCACATAGTATCTAGCCTAGTAACTGATGCCTGAGAAATAGGACACTTTTTTTATTCTGGCCTAAATCTGTCCCTGAAGCAGCATGGTGGGAGCCAATAGCATTTTTGCAGGAAGAATATGTTTCATAGAACAATAGTGTTAAATGCAAAGTGTCCTATCCATTGGCCACTATCACTATCGCAGCTAGACCACTGTAAAGGTGAAGTAACCTCTGATCTCTGATGCAACACCCAGAGCTGATCCATAAAGCATTAGGACAAGAGAAAACAATATTGCAAGGCAATATTGCAAAACAATATTGTTGGGCATTACAGTGCTGTGGTTCAAATTCAAAATTAATTTGTGTAATTTTTCATCTATACCTGTTTCTAATCAGTTGACATGTGTTGCATGGTGTATCCTGACTGGGAAAAAGTAGGTTAGAAGGAAAGGATGTCCGGAAATTATTAATGCATTCAAGCTAGTTCCCTACAGATCAAGAAATATATTCTCTCACTGATGATGATAAGGTTATTTTTTTCTCTGCTAGGAACCCCCACCTTTCCTAGAAGAGAAGAGTTCAATTGTAATTAAGAATACACTGGTCTAATGTCAAGTAAGGATAATAATATTTCCCAACATTTTTATTTCATTTTTTTAGGTCAGTAAGAGCAATATGATGGTGTTGACTTTATTCACAAAAGAATCAACAATAGGACTTACGGTGTTTTTGAGGTGTAGCAAGATGTCAGTAGTCTTATATTTTTAATAATGATATTATTTGCTGTAATCTTGGCAGCCTTGATGCATATTAGTTTCATTTATGACAACATCAGTGGAGCCAAAATATTTACTGTAGGTGGGTTCTGTTGAGTTTAAGTGGAATGTGTGAGGTCACAGTATATCTATTTCTAATTTTAGTATTGTTTTGCGGCCAGTGCTGTGTATAATCCTAATTTGTTACATGTTTGTAGTAATTTTATGTAAGAAAATACACACACACAAAAATAATTATTTTAACTGAGTCCGTGCCTCATATAATATTCACTTTTACTGGTCATTCTCCTCTTGTTGATGGAGTGCTCCTGCTACTAATGACAAAACTCCTGTTGATGCTGCTAAGAACAAGAGATAAACTGTTTGGCTTTATGGCAAGGATGGGGATAACTGGTTGATTTTTAGGGGCCTAAGAAGAGAATTAACACAGAAGAAAATGAGGAGCCTTAGACTGACCTGCTCTGTGGCAGGCATCTGCCTTACACATGGGTGATAAAAGGGCATGGGGATGCCTTGCAGGTAATAACTTTACTCCTTTACAGATCAGTGCTTCCTTTCTCAGTTGGCCTCCTTAAAATAAAAGTGTGACATACTGGAGAGAAGTGATGGTGTTGGCAAGCATGAAAATTACCCTGTTGCTTCATAAAGTCCTGAAAAGCAGAAAACGCGCCTTAATGAGAGAAAGAAGAGTGGACACTCCTTTGATAACAAGTAAACCTGACTTCTTGTTTTCAGCAAGGTACATGTTGCTGGAAAGCCTTAAATGATTTCAGCCTAATGCCTTTCTTTTAAGTACTGACTTTTTTTCGTTCACGTGGTTATTCTGATGAAATCTTTGTGATTAGTTTCCCACAAGCTTTTCAATAAAAAGGGATAACATCTTAGGTTTCCCAAAGAGCAAACACTATCATCCAAGGAGTCCTTGCCAGAGAGCACAAAATTCCCAAAGGCTCACTTGTCCCCAAAGGTCCTTAAGTCCTTCCCAGGTCATAGTAAGCTAAATAGTGAACATGTTCACCAACCAATCAGAGTTTTCTTTAAATTATTAGTTATTCACTACCAGCAGCTATTAACAGCACTTCCTTTGTAACTGAAACAGGTTATAAAGTCTAAATCCTGTGAGCCAAGGCTCTCAGGTCCTGTCCCCACCTCTGTCGTTGATCTAATGCTATATGGACTTACGCAGGTTGCTTGAGAGCATTTTAAAAGCTTTGATGAAACTAAGATCTCTGTTATTATCTTAATTTTCTGAGATGCTGACCTCTTACCTCTCTTTACTTTTTCTCTAAAAACTGAACTGTTTATTTAGGTGCCTATGTAATAACATATTTTAGTGTCTGGTTTCAGATTTGCCACACTGAAAATATTGCCTTGCAACTGGAGACGTTGAAGTAGTTTTCCTACATTATGTGCTGGTAAGGCAGAAGCAGGCCCAGGAAAATAATACTGGAAGAATTATTCAATTTACAATATGAAGTTGAGACCTTCTTACCTCATTGTGGCAAAATAAGGTTATCATAGCAGCTGTCCTTCCTGCTTATAGTTTCAAACTTTTCCCCTGTCAGACTGGATAGTAATTGCAACCTTATCATTGAGATACTGCTGAGGAAAATCCTTCTAAATATTAAAACATTAAAGGGGTAGTGTTGGTAAGTTTCCTTTCAAGCACAAAACCAGAAGACCATCTTTCAAGCCCATTTTACCTCTATGGTGTAAGTTAAAAATCAACACGATTTTACATGAGTTGAAGCATGTCTGGAAAGAGCAAAAGGTGGCATTTCTGATTCCTGCCTGCACTCCTTTATTTACATAGTGGGAAAAGAGCATTTTCCAAGCAAGCCCATGACACTTTGGGGATCCAATTTTGTATTGTTTTTATTGCCTGGAGAGTAGAGGAGAAACCCACAGCTAGAGTAGAGGAGAAACCTGGAGAACAGGTAGCACAGGGCTGCAAGTTAATGTATGCCCCTATAACGCTATTGCCAAAGTAATTTTTAAATTACACCACTTGAGCCCTGTTTACATGCTTATGCTTTACCAAATGAACCTCTGTGAATCAGAGGCAGCCTGTCTTTCACCACCTGGCATACCCCACTGGAATTCAACTCACCAATTTTAGCAATATATATATATATTTTAATTTTGTTTTTAGCATCAGACTGAATATGATCAAATCCCCTCCAGTTCCAAAATGCTCCTCTAGCTGTTCGCTGTGTTTTTGTGCTGGAGCCACAGCCTGATGCACATTCTCAGACTTGCTGATGAGTCACTCGACACAGGAGGACGTGGGGACAGAGCCTGCCCACTGGCCCGCGCAGCTGAAAACCAATACTGGTTGCTATTTAGATCAACAGCAGAAATGCTAGTGTATTTGCAACATTTTTAAGGATGGTTCAGGAAGCTAGAAGTAAAAAAAAATATTCTTCTCTGGTCTAATGCTGGATTTGCAGTGTTTACAAACAGCTGTTGCAACAGCCCCAGGCTCCAAAGAAATATGTGACGCATCTGAGAATCTGACAGTCAAACCCAGCATTTGTTCCAGTGCATCCCTTCTAAGGCTTGGTGTAACAGGAGACGTGGTCCTCCTGGTATTTGTCACTGTGGCAGCTGTGTGCATGGCAGTGGCAATAGCTATGCGGTTACTTACTCCACTACTTACTGCAGCAAGTAGAAAGTGAGCCCACAGAGATGAGAATTCAGACAGTCTTTGCAGCAGCCAGGAAAGAGCCAGGAGTAAAGCCCACTGCAAAAATAATTATATAAAGAAAGGAATAAATAAAAAGATTCAGCAGGGGTCCACGTAGCAACTGGTGTATTAAAGGCGACAACACAGGGCTTGAAAACAAGGGTTGCAGCAGCCCCATTTCTTGCTTTAGCAAGGTTTTAGGAAAATGGCAGTCCCACACTGACTTGTACCCTGCACCTCTGCTTCACCATGGCTGGTGAAGCCAGCTTACTCTGAGATCCTGCAAAGAGAACCGGCATTTGCAATCCCTGCTGGGGCTGAAGGGAAATGCAAAGACCTCATATCTCTTCCCCAGAGAAGCACAGCACAGTGTTAGGAGCAGAAGCAGCCACAGGAGCAACACCATTTCACTTCAAGAAAACATACTACATAAATGATGCAAAGTGCACACAAAATTACATGGCAGCTGTTTCATTAAGAAAATACTTCAAAACAACTGAGTCAGTTAAAGTAAGGGGTGAGTTTCAATGCACAGAATGTGTAAGGAGAGGAAGTGGCTATGCACAAAATAATACCAGACCTTTCTCAACTGTGCCCAGCAGCAGCTACTGGGTCAAAACTTGAGGTTTAACTGAGTTGTAAACTATTGTTCCAACAGCACTCCACATCAATCGATAGCAATGATGTTCCCTGCAGGTAGTGGAATTTTTATTTTATTTTATATTTTGGACAGGGGTCTTAAGATACCATCTTGAGGTTACATTCTTTATATAACATCAATGGCTTATGTTTGCACTACCAGTGAAACCCTATAGCTTTTAAAACACATGGAAAAAAAGATGCCTGGCATTTTTTACATAAGTAAGGTTTAGAGCAAATAGATGTCAGGACTCAGGGATATTTTCACTTTTATCCCGTTAAACTTTACAAGTTTTAGCTGTGCTTCTGAATTCTTCAGAGAAGCTTCAAAATTCACAAGTTCATACAATTCACAGAGCATCTGTTGTGAAAAATAAAGAGATTGTGACTTCCAATTTAAATAACTAAGATTTCCATTATTAAAAATAAAATCCTTGTTATTTAAAATAAAGCCCAGAATAGTCAGCATGGGAGCGGCATAAAAAAATCTAACTTAGAAATTTCAGAATAAGCAGGGAATTGATATGAATTGGAGGACTCTATGTAGTCCATTAGAATTATCTTTATGTACATGTGCAATTTGCTATTAGAAATCAGGAGCCCAGCTGCCGTTGAAGCCTGTAGGAGTTTCGCACCAAGGCCTGGATCTGTAAAGTACCAAAATGCCTATTACAGTACCCTTTAAAGTAGCTAAATACTACTAAAAGCAAACTAACTAAATTCTTTTCAAGAGCTGTGCCTCAATGACCATTTGGAATTCTGAAAATCTTCTAATTGTAAAGTGTTTAAGTGGGTATCACAAGAAACTTTTTAATAGATGGAGAGCACAAGGGGGGAAGAGGACGAAACAAAGGAGACTGGGGGGGAACAGAAGACCTGCTCTTGGCCGAGGAAACTTCTGAAGAGGAGACTAAAAAGCCTAAAGACATGGGGGACAGTCAGTGACATGTGGATGTTTCCATTGCATTTGAGGTTTCTTCAACCCCTTGTGCGCTGAAAATGAAGAATAAATTTGCATGTATCAAATTCAGTATGAATTTTGCACAGCCCTAGTTCAATAATCTAAGTTTCCCAAAGCTCACTTTTGTTAACAGCCTCTTGTAGAGTGTCTTTCATGCAGAGATCTCAAAGCTTTATAAATGATTCTCTGTGAGGCTGGCTTCCCTTGGCAGATTGCAAACAGGGACATAAAGTGGTATATTTTTGATCCTGACATCCCCTAGATCACCCCTTAGGGAAATGGCACAGTTGGGACACTGTCCTTTCAGTGCCTCACAGTTACAAAATGCCATACCAACGGGGACATCCTCTCAACAACATATGTTAGGTGAAGTGTATTCTCATTTACATATGCAGAAATAAGCCCAAAATAAGATAATGGTCTTATTACAGGTCACACATCTTGTGGTGAATTGGTAAGTAGGAGGTCTCTGTTATTGCACTGTTCTTTGCTGGGCAGGCTATTCTGCCAGATTTCCTACAGGTATGGTGAATTAGGCTTTTATAAGGGCTTCATCCATAGCATTTTTATGCTTTCTTAAATACTCCTGTATCGCCAGCTGCTTTAGCAATGCTAAGGGAACAAATCGATGCAAAATGAGGTGATGTTATGCTCAGGAGTGTCACCTTAGCAAAGCAGGGATTGCTGCTTTAACAACACAAAGGAAATTTTCAGAAAGGTATTTTAAAGGTATAAGTGGACTGGGGAAAGCACCACACTAAAAGGATGGGGGACAAGGAGCTTATGGACAGCTTAAAAGTGGCTCTGATTGCAGCACACCTTTTTTAGCAGAAGGTTTTGAATCATGTAGAAAAAACCCAACCTTAAAGCCTCTTATTGTTTGAAGAAACAATATCTAAATAAAGGTGCCAGGCTTTATTTCTGCTTTTTGCACTTTTACATTGTGTATAAAATATTCCCTTTGGCTACTATGTGAGTAGCAAATTAGGTGAAGATTTTTGCCCAGGGTTTCAGGGGCATCTCTGTATCTCTGCCCTATCTCTACCAAAGCTTCCTATAGTGAACCTATAGCACTCTTTGCTATTGCAAAACTTTGTCGTAAGCACAGGTCTCATGTCTCACTCAGGCCAGGTGCCCACAGCAGAGCAGCGTCCAATTCAGTTGCTGGATTTTTTTTAGGTTTGAGAGACGAACGTTAGATTCTCAGGGTTTGGGCTTCTTTTCTTCATTATTGCTTCCTAAGTTGTCATGGTTATCATTTGACACCCTCTCCAAATTCTTTTTCTATTTAACAACTCTCGTACTCTCTTTTTTCACCCTGAATAAACAGGCTGCTTGATACTGGAAGGGGGTGTGGGGGGGGAAGTGAACGTTTGTGTGCAGAGAAAAACATTCACAAGGGGCTGAAAGACATTTTTGACCCACAAAAAAATCCCACAGACTAATAGACTGCATGCTGTGACCAAAATGTCACTATTTTTAAGGTGTCTGACTTATACCTGCCTCACATAATGGTCACTCTGAAAAGGATTTTGGCAGCCAGTTGACCACTAAATATGAAGTTGATTTTTTGTATTATTTTTATTTGTTTTACGTTGTGGTTAGGCTTTCAAACTTTTTTTTTTTGCGGGGGGGGGGGGGGGAGTGGGGAGGGGAAGACAGGGGGAGGGAGAGAAAAAAAATTAACCCAAAGAGATGAGGAGAGATAGAAAGTTAGGACAATTTACACACACAGACAACCTACACAGGCACACCAGAGAATTCAAAAATAGGATAGCAGAGAGGCTTCATAAACAGCCCCTTGAAAACGCGCAGTCCCTTTTCCTTAGGAAAACATGCCGTCTCTCCAAGGAGCATCCCGAGCACAGAGCGCTGCAGATCTGTCATTACAAGGTGTGCTGGTGCGGTGACTGTCTGCAAACTTGGCTCCGGCACCGCTCAGCCCGGCTCCTCTCCCTGTTAGCTCAGCAATTTCCCAGTGGTCAGCCCGTCTTGCCATAATCACACACTGGCGCCACAAGCGCGTTTCTTAACTGTATGCTGTACCTTGTAATGAATGCATACTAAAATATACTAAACCACTCCGATTCTGGAGCAGCCATGACCTCAGACTTGACAGCTCAACACCATATTTGCTTATAGAGTGTACCTGATAAAAAGGATGCCAGCTGCAATGAAAGGAGCATTTTTTCTCTGTCTTTCTCTGTTAATTTTATGGCCCATGGAGTATGAATTATTTCACTCTCATTCCACTCTTTCAATGGGTTTAAGCTGGGAGCTTCTCTGGGTTATGAGTAGTTAGAAGATGGTCTATGTGAAATGCGGCTGGCCAGAAGAGATAAAGTGCACAGAGGACGGATGTTTTGCAAAGGGCTTCTCTTAGGGAGAGGAGACAAGTTTCTATTCCTTCTACGGATATACATTTGTCCTTCGAGCACATGCCTTATCATGCACCCAACTAGGAGTGAGTTATATTAAATTATGTAAAGACCAAATCTCTCTGTCAGACTGCTGTAACTCATAAATAAAGGTTCCCTGAGCTTTAGAGCTCCCCCAAATGTAAATTAAGGATGATTTTCCATTTCATAAAGGCTCAAATTTCACAAGCCTCATTCAGACTCAGCAGGACTTTCCTTTTTTGCCACTGATTTCATGTTATCAGGTGCAACAAGCCACAATATCAGGGCCTGTATCATACATAACAACTAGAAAAAAAAAACACAAACCACAAATAAAACACATAAAACACACAAAATTCAAGCAATGAGGTGCAGGATGACTGAGACTAAATTCAGGTAGTTTTCTGCAGCTGTTCTGTCATGTTTTGCACACAGTTAACATGAGGAAGCTTTGAACCCAATTTTCAAAATATTTGCCTTTTTTTTTCTTTTTTTCTTTCCCACAGCCATGTGATGGTAAAAGAGCCATAATTCACAAGAGAAGGTTCCTCAAAACACCTTGCATTTTGGTAATATTAGCTAGAGCAGCTGTTGTCGTAATCCTACTGCAGCAATAGTGATTTGTCATCATTAAAAAAAAAAAAAGGGTTAAGAATTCTTTACAAACCTGCATTCACAGTGTATTTTGCATGATAATTTTATCTAGTTTTGATGGAATACTCAAAATGCATTAAGATTTTTGCTTTGTCTTGGTTTTGAAGAACAAAGACATTTTCCAAGTTATTTTAGAGGCCTCAGAAGGGACAATGCGAAGCACAGCGTTGCAGCGTTTCCCATCAGGCGGAGCACAGTGTGGGTTCACACAGCTTGCCTTGACTTGGTAGGCCATTTTACTCTCAGTTAGAAACTCTTTCCAAACTTCCTCCACTATAAAATGCATAGCTAATTTTTTTGTCATTTTTTCTTGGTGAGACCTGTCAGGTTTTTACTGCCAGCCTTTTTCAGTTTAGATGCATCAGATGCAGTGTTCTCCTCATGCAAAACCCATACCAGATACCTGGACTACATTAAACTGAGCAGGCAGCTGGCACCTGACTCTTGTAATTTTGTAAGAAAGGTTCATAGCAGAGGAGTTCCTCTTGACTTACAGCTGTGTAAGGGAGAGCAAGTTCAGACTGGAGACCTTGGCGCGCCTTGGCATGACCCTGAAGGACCAAGACAAAGTGGCTTCTACTGGGGTGGCATTGACCTTCATCTGACTGCAGTCTGTGAGGTATGAATTTTCTAGGCACAACTGAGAAGGCTGTCAGCCTTTCTGTAAGGGCTTTTGGGTGTCTCTGGCCACGGGAGGCAGCTGAAGTTGAGCCACCTCCAGCCTGGGAGCAGCCTGGGTGCAGCCTGGGTGGAGCAGGAGCTGGTGGTCCACCTTTTTCATTCCACCAGTGCAAAGCTGCAGCAACTCAATTGAACTGGCTTTAGAGCTTCTTTGTACATGGAGGCAGACAGTGGTAAAGAACCATTCTGGCTGCCTTTGTTCATTCGTTCAACCTGCTTCGGTCAGCAGAAGGACTGTTTCGGTGAACGTAACTTAGGGCAGGCTCACTGTGGAGGCAGTAACTCTAACACTGACCTTCTCTGCCTGACTCCTTTGTGCAAGATAGCTCAACTGTGTCTCACGAGTGGTTAGAGCTTTTTTTTTTTTCTTTCTTATTTAGATACTGAATTTAGGCAGCACAGCAGAGTGAATGACATTTATGCGAAGCGATATTATTTCTCATATTTTCCCTAAACTTGAAAATTCTGGCATTGATTCCTTGCTCACTTCCCACTGCACTAAACTGGTACTTCTCAGATACTGACAGCCATGCACATAAGGTGAATGAAGATTGAGACAATTGTCAATCTATCCGGTAGAAGTGCTGGTGCTTCAAAGTTTTTTGTGCAGACTCTATTCTGATGCTGGTAAGAATTGCTATTACACTCAATTAAACATTTTCCTGACTGGCTGCTTTCTCTTTGATTGCTTTTTTTTTTTTTTTTTTGGGGGGGGGGGATAAAGTAAAAATAATTATAAAGTATATTTTAAAATGAACACAAGCAGCTCTATTTGCATGTGAAAAAATATATACTCAGGGGAGAAATAGGCTGAGGTTTGCACTGACAATCTATTTTGGCACAGACCACGCAAAATCACATGGAAGAAGTTTGTATCATCTGTAAAGGAAAATTTTATAGACACACCAAACTCAAGAAATTGAGTTAAATATCCACAGGAGAGATGCAGAAAAAGCTCAGTGAAGACACAGGCTGACCAGAGCCTTTGCAGAACACTGTGGCTCCACAGCTGGAGGAACAGGAGCAGCATGAGGACATCAGTGAGGCCAGTGACACCAGTCTTTTGAAATCCTGACTTTGGTCAACATTTCTAAAGTCATGAGGTCTCGTTCAGCAATCTGGAACAACTACAGCACCTCTAAAAAGCCTGCAACATGCTATGCAGATGGATCTGCATGAAGTTAATGCTGAATTGAATTAATTTGCATAGCATTAGTTCTCACAGACTAGTAAGTGTTTTTCCATTCCTTTGTACATTGTAATTCCAGCCAGACACTTTTTTTTTTTTTCAGCTGCAACTTCCCTTCAACACAGCCATGGCTCCATGTCTGACCATTGCTCTCTAATGAACATCAGTTTTCATCGTTTCTGTTGAGTCAGCACTCAGGGTGAGAGCCCTCAACAAAATCTGGTCTTTTCTGTGTTATTTCTACTTCCTTTATCATGTATGGTACACTGTGATTGCAGTGCCCTTAATAAATGTCCCCCCTCAGCTTCAGGCTGATGTTCGTTTAACAAGATGCAGCTAGAGAGCTGCGTGGATCTGCTCCAGGGGAGACAGAGGAAAGGGGAAGAAATGAGAAAAGAACAAGTGAAACTTTCTGCACAGCCGAGCAGAGAGTTACTTCCCCTCATGAAAAATGCAGGAGAAGGCCCATAGCTGGCTATGCTACCCTGCCAAAAATTAAAGGGAAAGAGATTAAAGAGAGACTCAAGTCTCTGGACAGAGCTGTCAGGGTGCTCGTCGCATAAAGGATGGGCATGGGATGGACAGTTAGGGCAAAGAGACCTCCCAAAAAGAAGCAGCCAGTGCTGGATGGAAACATCAGGCTGACAGGTCTTGAGGTCAGAGCTGCAGAGACTCATCAAGGAGGTGGAGGTGTCACCCAGAGGCCAGACAGAAAGCCACCTCCTCAACAGAAGGAAAGGGAGAAAGCTGCTTTGAAGTCATGGAGGCACAGAGGAAAATATTTCAAAAACCAAACTGCAAAGGAATAGATGCCTTTTTTCAAGGACAATGGCTTTAATAGTTTCAATAATCCCTCTGAAAGGCTCTAACTTTGCCTCTGATATACAACAAATAGTTATTTTCTCTGTGTACAGCCACCACATTTGTTAATATGAGGAAGAGGTATTGAGTAAATACCCTGAGGTTTGCTACAGGTTATGAGATAGCAATGACTTACTGATCAGAAGGACCTTTACAGGACACTGAGAAATTGCATGCTTGTTGCTATAGCTTGACCAACACATACAGGATAACCTGGATATGTAAGGATCAGCGTCTGGGGGGAGAACCACGCTCCTTCCTTGCTTCCCAAGGAGCTGTCATAGCTGCAGTCAACACTCTGCTGTTGCACATGTAGTTGCAAGACAGGTCAGTGAGAAAGCCTGGCTAGCAAGGTCTGTCACCAGAGCCGCAGAGAGCATCTGACAGACATGGTGATGCAGGACATGGTGGCCCATCTCTTCAAGAAAGGCAGCCATTTGAACCACACCACACACTCCACCCCCCCACCCTCCCCAGCAAAAACCTGAATTAGAAGATGTGGGAAGTCAGGGAGAGAAAGTCAAAGAACATAAAGAAAGAGAGAAACAGAAGGTTATGCCTAGTGCCAAAGGGAAGAAAAAGACTAAGCCTTAAGCTAAGAAGGGGGGAAAGGCCAGGTCTGTGTTCACAGGGAAGAAAAAGAAAAAGGTTTGAGCACAAAATCAAAAGGAAGGAAAAGGACAAGCTGAAAGCCAGAGGGGAAGAGAGGGCAAAAATAAAGTCAGAGAGAAGAAAGAAGTATAGTGTGTTAACAGAGAGCCTGCTGAATAGGAGGCAGGATAATTCTCTCAAAAGTAAAAAATTTGATCTCCTCATATTTTCAACATACCCAAGCATTTCTGTAGTTAAAAATGGGACCTGGGCTAGAATGCACAGAACATGTTATAATCCGCTTATCTCAGTACACTTGAAAGCAAAGCAGGCGTATGTGTCACTTCCATTACATTACTAATACCGTGTCTTCTGTATCCACAAGCAAATCTTAGCACGGCTTGGCTCTGGCTTGCAGCATGGACACAAGAAGAAAACCTATCAGGGCCATAGACACTCAAAAGTGTGAAGAGTTATGTTCCTAGAAACCTGGATTTTGTTGGATCAGTGGCAATGCACTTAGAGTAAAATAGTAATTTGTCATAGTGGGAAAAAAAAATATTATACAAAACAATGACAACTCAAATATTTACAGGTGAAACAAGTAATAAAGGCGGAGATGTTGTCAGATCTAAAGATAAACAGAGAACCAACAATTTTAAGTGACTAACATAAAATTACAAGAGTAAACATTCTACCTAAGAAGTCTAAATTCATCTGCTGCAAAGCCAGGAATACGTGAGTACTGCACATGCTACTTATGAGCAATCTATTTATACCTAAGAACAGAATACAATAAAGTTCCTAGATGCATGCTTTATCCTGGCAGCAAACAGAAGGACACATAGCTCCTCTGGATGTTTCTTTAGAAGACGACTTTGGAAATGGTTTGACGAAGGCATGCTAACTATCAGTTTCATTGCTACTCTGCTGTTGAGCACAGTGGACAGACTGCAGCATTAGAGAGCAACGTACAGTAGGCTTCACAAGAAATGTGCCTTTATCTTCAAAGTAGCAGATTTATTGATTTTAATAAGTAGAAAATATCTACCCGGACATTAGACAAACACAGACTCAACACAGACTGAGAAAAAGCTGATAATTGTATTAAACTGACTGAGTTTTTGTTACATGTGTTTGGGAAATTTCCAATAACACAGAGTGCCAAAAGGCCTGCTTGTGAGTCTGACAAAAATCCTGCAGAACTAAATGAAATAAATACATGATTTTTCTCAGACACAAATTGTACTGCATTGCATAAATGTAAGGACAGGTTTCTGCAGCCTTGCTTGTGCAAAGTAACTCTTACCTTTGTTCAGTTATTACTGGGACTGATCTCAATACAACAGGCACTCTACCTGAACACTTGCAGAACATAGCCCATCTATTGAACTGGGAAAAATGCTGTAAGTATGTCGCCTAGGAGCAATGGCCATGGCTGCAAGGTCTTATTTCCTTCAGGGTTCTAGGTCTGTGCCTAAAAACAGACTTGATGGGATTAGCAAGTTATAAAGCTCTGTAGGGATGGATAATGAGGCTTTCTGCTCACATTTCCAGTAAGCAATAAGAGTCTAACAAGGTTTATGAAGCTAGTGCAAGTGGAATTTTAGAAGCTTTTGCTTTAGTGCATGACCAGATGGTGGTGAGAAGAAGAGTGGTCGGGCTTCCGTGGTGGAAATTGTGACTGATTGGGTGATGAAATAAAAGCATTTGGAAATGGAGAGTGGGAAGGCACTGGACTGTGATAGCTTGAAGCTGGAGGAGTAAGTTTGGGGTAGAGACAGGGAAGTCTGCACCAGTACAGCAAACTTCAGGAAGCTGCTACACGTAGGATCTCTGTTTCGCTGGTGGCACAGCTAGGAAGTATGAACTGCAGAAGGTGCAACTCTGAATTGTGGGAAGTGAGGGAGGCATAAGGACACATGCAGAACAAGGAAAAAACAAAACGTCAAGAGACTCATCATTAAATAAGTATCCTTCCTCTGATCTGCTAAGTGAGGTGGAACTCATATGAAAAAAGAAAAGCGATCATGCCATTAAGTCAGTACCATAATGTGTCTATACATATCGAAGGGGATTGAATTCAATGTGTGTAAGGGCATAAGGTGCCTAAACTCTTCCAGTGCCTTGCTGATGATCATTCAATGTTTTGAATATGATGTTTTTTATGAAGCTTGCATGAATGCCTGTGTATGAATGTCTAATTAAGTTTACACTTAAGATCCCCCAGAGATATAAAGGGATCTCTGAGAGCTGGATCCAGTTCAAACCTCAGGGCTGATACTGTGCCCGCAGAAATAAAAAGGAGTGCATGCTCTTACTGGTATACATACACATGCCATTGTACTGGGGTGTCTAAGTCAGGGAGAGTGGGGTCTGCACACTGAGGACCCCTGGCTTTTGAGACAAGTCCTGGGATGTTTGCCCCAGGACATTTCAGAGGTATGAAAGCATTGTGCAAATGGTAGGAGATTTAAATCCCAGACTTTCAAAGTGAAGGGTGACTAATCTTAACCCCTGGCTTTGGTAGAGGGAGGAGGCCAGATGATGTGATTAAAGGGCATAGAGTGTCAAGGTCATCCATAATTACCATAATTTTGCATTTCTTGAGCTATTTCAGTTTGTGTCACAACATTAATGTTATTTAAAGTACACTTGTTTGTTTGCTTGCTTGTTTTAGAAAAGAGACAAAATTGCAAATTTAAGAAATATATCCAAATTCCTGCAGCATTCAGAGGACTCCGCAACTCTGAGCCAGCCTCTGAGGAGGCAGGGCCAGCAAGGCAGATAGTCTTCGAACCAAGGCTTTGCTTTGGCTTTATACTCCCTCTTTTCTTGTTTCTCTCACAGGAGCATGAGTAGTGGACAGGGTCTTTCTTTCTTTCTTTCTTTCTTTCTTTCTTTCTTTCTTTCTTCCTTTCTTCCTTTCTTCCTTTCTTCCTTTCTTCCTTCCTTTCTTCCTTCCTTTCTTCCTTTCTTTCTTTCTTTCTTTCTTTCTTTCTTTCTTTCTTTCTTTCTTTCTTTCTTTCTTTCTTTCTTTCTTTCTTTCTTTCTTTCTTTCTTTCTTTCTTTCTTTCTTTCTTTCTTTCTTTCTTTCTTTCTTTCTTTCTTTCTTTCTTTCTTTCTTTCTTTCTTTCTTTCTTTCTTTTTTGAATCAGCTGAGTGAAACAACACAAACACTTAAATGCCAGCTAGTTGTTTCCCAGGGCTTTCTACACATTCTCTGTTTTGTATTTTAATGCATGATAAAATGTACAGCAATTACTGTAAGCCTTGACATGAGCTGTAAGCACGTGCACCTACAATTTGAGTATCCCACAATGCTTGTTATGGAAAACAAGCTTTACAGCTTTCATTTATTAAGTACTGGTAGCTTTTTCTTTCATGATGTTGAGGTCTCCGACCAATGCTCAGCATCCTTTGAGTGAGCAATCATGCCTGTTGCAGTGGTCCTGTCTTTAGCAGGTGGCGGGCAGAGGAAAGAGTTGCTGCAGACTGCGATCCACTGGTCTTAGTCAGGACAGGAAGCAGGTCTGTGGGTGGAAAGTGGAAATGGAGGTCTTCTCAGCAGAATAAAGGAAGTCTCACCAGAAGACAATAACCGAAAGGAAGTGCATATGGAAACATCCCATCACCCACATCGAACTGCAGTAAAACCTCATGCAGCTGAAGGAGGTTTATGGGATCTTTGAAGCATAGCCACCCACAACTGTCATCAGACCAATCTGTGTGGTTTTTTTAATAGTACTTAGGGTTTTTTCCCTCCTTTTTTGATTGGCAGGCTAAGCTCTAACCTTCATGTATGTGTGGGTATATATATACATAAAGAGAGAGAGAAAACATGCAAGTTTTTGTCCTTTATCCTGTCCATGTTCTAAAATAAGATAAGGAATATGTTCCACAAAATAATTTTATTCACTCAAAAACTGAATGAAAAAGTCCCCAAAGATATCCCACAAGTGGGACTCCCGTCATGGTTGCACATTTAAGAGGAATTGAGTCACAGTAATGGTTTGGCTCATACAAAAGTCATGATCTTGCTCCCTTGAAACTGATAGCCAAACCTCAGCTGACATCAGCAGAAATACAATCAAGTTCAAGTGAGATTTCACTTTTACAGTCTGGGGCCAAATCCTCATTTTTTCTTGTTTCTTTTGCAGTTTTTATTTAAAAGTTGACCCTTGGATGGCTGGGTATGGTGCTAAGGGATTAAACTCCTATAGCTGGATGAGATGTTTTCAGCTAAGTGTATAGCTAGCCTGCTTTAAGTTTCATCTGAAGAGCAGTGGTCAAATACAGTTTTCAGACAAATATAACCCCATCTTTGATGAATCTGACTGTGGTAAACAGAAAGCATGAGTTGTTGACATTTCTTTGAAAAAAATGCATTTTATTTAATATGTTTTGCCCCCTTCTTGTACGATTTTTTATTCATTTGCATTCAGTGCAGCTTTATTTACATAAGGTCAAGCTAAAAATGGATTTTTAACTCTTTCTCTAAGAAACTGTTCCTGTTCAGTGGAATGAGCAAGTAAATGAATGAATGAAGTGTTTAAATCCAACAGGTATGCACCTTGAGTGGCTTGTTAAAAAAGTCATGGCCTCAAAAGCACAGTCGTAAAGAAGAAACACAGCATGTTTCCATCCATCCAGAGACCAGGAAAGCTGCCATCCAAGAGGGATGCCTAACATATGACAGCAACAGCTAACACTAACACAAGCCATTCTCTACTTTCCATCCTTTCCAAGTCCCTCTGTCTTCCACTGCACATGCCCAGACACAACCCAGGTCCTCAGTGCAGGCCGTGTTGGTTCCAAAATCTTGCTCTGCTCAACATGGCCTACTGTGCTATGCAGTTTATGCAAAAAACGGGAGGCTGGTATATACATCTATTAGGAGATGAAAATGCATCATGTGGGACATGATAGCAATGGGGCCAGGATTGTGCCTTAGAGATGTACATAGAAATATACAATCTCCTCAGACTTCACAAATCATATATGAAGTCCTTCTGATATGATGCAGTCCAATCCATGCATTGGACTGTAAGGGCCAAAAGACACCATCAAAAAAGGTTTTTCTTCACTTATTTAAGGTCATGTCAATACAAGACTAAAACCACCCCAAACTCCCAACAGGTCAAGAAAAAAACCACTCAAGTTATCCTAAGACAGAATACGGGCAAAGCAAGGGAATTCAGTGTTCAGGCTGAGTCTCCATTTTCCAACACGGTAGTTGCATTGGATGCCATAATTAGACCCTGTTCACAGCAATGCATTTAAGCCTGTCCTCCCTTGCTGCCTGCTCTCTTCTTCCACAGCCCGCATGTGCCTGTGCCAGGCTCTCCACTGGCAATAGATCTGATGATGCAAGCAGAAGGAGCAGGTTGGTAGTCCGAAGTTGGGGGGTGTGGAAAAAAAAAAAAAAGAGGAAAAAGAAAGGTCTTCCAATTGCTTATGATTTTCAGTTTGCCAAGCAATAAACAAAACCCCCAGAGCCGCCAGCTCCTTCAAAATTGCCATTTTTATCCACGCTGCTCCACCAAGCAGCTCAGAGAGGTACCCACAGTACCCTGACACAAAACCACAGGAGGGTGTGGTTCCTGCTTCTGCTGGGCACAGAACAGGGAAGCTATTTATTTCGGGTGCATCTCTGTTCAGTGAGTCATGTTTCGACTGGAAAATTGGCCACAGCTTTCTTGCAGATCTTTGTTGCCAGGAAAGCTGGCATGTTACCCAATTCCTCCTAGCTCCCTTTCTCCCCCCTATCCCCTTCCCCAGCTTGGGCTGCCTTTACATTGTTAAAGCCCCCGTTTAGTAATAGTCGTTCCGTGTTAACCTTGAGAGTCGAGGAGAAAGGACAGTGAAGGGCGTAGTTGTGTGCTATAATGAGCATTTGGTGCTATAGCAGGTGGGAAAGGCTTTGGGGATCTGGGCAGATTAGAAAGAGAGGGGGCTCTAGCAGATGTTGAAGCAGGATGATGTATTGCTGTTCACTCTGGGATTCAGACAATACCAGCACAAAAGTAGAACAGGGAAACGGGGAAAAAAAATTGATCCCTTCTGATACAAACTGGGCTAGAAACTAGACATGCTTGAAAGTGAGCATTTAAAAAAGACAAATATGTTTCCAGGCCCAGCACCTTCTCCTCTCTGTGACTGCCAGATTTCTCTTTTAAAACACCACCTCAGGTTTGATTTATTTTACATTAACTTAAGCCTTGAAGCGTTACATACAACTTCTCCTTCCTTTCCCCTCCTCCCAGGCAGAAACTGGAAATGAATGCATCTGAACTTCGTCCTCTGCAACACATACCTCACAGCCAGCCCAGACAGAACACATACAGCAGCTGTAAATAAGGTCTCACCTACACACCAAAGGTCAACAGCACTTAGAAATCCAAATTGCTTTCTTCAGCTCTTATTGCAACACTTCCAAAATCTTCTAATGGCATGATTCCTAGTCTCATCCCATATAGCATAGTCAACTTCAAAAGTAAATAACACCCAATTGCCTTTTAGCTAAATAGCTATATAAAAAAATACATGTTAAGAGGACTAAAACCAGATCTTAAATGATGCAACTTTGTCCTATGGAGGACTAACACCTCAAGAGGCAATGGTGCATCTGTTGTAATAAATACTCTGCAGAAGATGAAAGAAAGTCAGGCTTAGCTTTGACCTTGATTTTCTGGAATGCAAATCAAAGTGAGATACTGGGTGCACAGCACATTGAAAAGTGAAGTTTTTTAAGGCAGATACCTAAATATGGATATAGAAACTTAGTTTTACAGTCCCACTAGACTTGAAAATCTAGGCCTAATTTCTGTTTCTGTTTGCAAAAATGTTGTCAAGAAACTCCCATCTTTCTGAAGTTTATTAGATAATTAAAATTGTTCTCTGTGAAATAATTTCTGATCAGCAGATCATCTGCTTTTGCATTCTTTCAATGTAAGTAATATACAAAATCTGGGTTACTCGGTGTTGACTGGCATGGCTCTGTGCATTGACTAATGAATGCATCTGAAATTGTCGCTGTAAAGGAGTTTATCCACAGATTGTCCCATGGATAGTCGTGTGTTGGGACAGCGGATGCTAAGAAACAGCTAAGGTCAATGCTTTCCAGCATCCTGGCAATCCTTCAGCCATCCCTGATTTCTCATTCCAGAAGACTGCTGGAAACCCCAACAACAATAACCTTCCCCATCAGAAGAAACAAAATAAAACAACATAGGATCTGTTATCCTTAGTGCGGTTGTCTATCAAGGGGGGAAAATATTCTGATTCCTACAGGCATCAGCTTTAATATTTAGTTGGCCAAAAAATGGCAAATAACACGAATACATGGAAATGAAAGGAAAGCGGAACCAGTTGGTAATAGTTTAGAGCAATCTCAACCATCTGTAAATCCAAAGTTGAGCTGAATTAGCAAGGGCTTTTCTGATAACTGTCAGCAAAAGCCTTCCTCCTCCAGCAGAAGCTGTCTGCTCTCCTCCTCAGTAACTGCTGGCCGGCGGAGGTTGTGCAGGTGGTTTGGCTATCGCTCCTGCCCCTGAGGCTCTGCAGGTGATGGCAGGGAATGTCCTCCGCTCCCACGGTCCTCTCACATGGGGACAAAGGGATGTGATGTCACGCTCCAGTGGGAGCAGGGGGTGAAAATGCAAGTGAGGCTTTCTCCTCATTACATATCTATGCTTAAATAAAATATCTTTTGTGAGTTTACCTGGCAAGAGCAATCCCTTGCCTCAATTAGCGGATTCCAATTAAATATAAAAACCCCAACAGTTCAGAGAAGCTCATCACCATATTCACATCGAGTGCCCTGTTCACCCCACCGATATGTGCTAGTGCAGGTAAAAATCAACTCTCTTCCTGCCGCTCATCCCCTTTGTGGCACAGACCCCATTCACATCCACCTGTATTCTCCCATTTTATATGGGTTTTTGTTCATGGCTGGGAAAAATTACCGAGCACGGAAATGAGGTACATTAATAACGCTTAATAATGGTCTACATGTCAGTCATGCTTTTTAAGAGCAATTGCATTGCATGATGAGCAGCACCCAAAGGCACAGCCTGCAGAAGACTCTGGCTGTGCCCCCTACCCCTTGTCTAAACAGACAAGCCCCGGAATAACAACTAGGATACATATGGGGCACTGAGGAGTAGCCAAGCACTCATGACATATTTAAATTTGTGTATTCTTCCAACGCCTAGAGGCCCCAGGTTTGGACTGCAGGTTTTGCTAGTATACAGTGAAAGCTTCTCTCCAAATCTAATTGCATCAAAATGGGAAATATCAGCGGCAAATGATCGCCTTGTCTTGTTCTAGTCATTGGCAATTATGTAGCTCCAGGAACATCACTCAGCTCCTGTTTAGGCTCCAAAACAGAAATCCACTTTTTTTTGTTATCCTATACCTGCTGATCATCAGCCCCAACAGAAGTCGCTGAGGCCAAGTGCCTCCTTCATTCCAGACCAGATCACCATCGTTGCTGGGCTCCAGCAGTTAGGAAGGAACACACACAAAACATGGA
This sequence comes from Platalea leucorodia, assembly GCF_965183815.1. Taxonomy (NCBI): domain Eukaryota; kingdom Metazoa; phylum Chordata; class Aves; order Pelecaniformes; family Threskiornithidae; genus Platalea; species Platalea leucorodia. Next base: position 84,204,504 of record NC_138858.1, read on the forward strand.
AATGGGTGAGCAAAAAAAACCTGAGAAATTTGAAGCAAAATGGCAGAAGGAGAATTATGGACTGCATTGTGAGAGCAGCTGCATGTTGCATGCACAGCTCTTTCTGGAGTCAGTGGTCCTTGGACATCTGTAGAAGTCACTATTTAAGAAAGTGAAAGAAAAAGGAAAGAGGTGACTAATGATGATTGTTAATTGGATCTATGGACACAGATAAAATAAAAAAAAAATGCTTGAAATATGGTTTGATTTATTGGTATGCAGATTAAGCTTTGAGCAAAATAAAAAAAAAAATGAAATGAAAGGGAAATATGTTTCACAGTGGAAAAAAAAACCCAACAATCTAGAAGTGCTGACTGGGAATAACAACAAAAGCCAGATGGCATAAAATGGCATCTTTAGGGATTGTGTGGCATAAGGAGCTGTGCACAAAAGCATTCTCTGAGTCCTTAAAAATCTATCGCCACTCACTGGGCATGCTCAGTGTCCTTAGATAGCCACATTAACTTACTTAATGTGCTCTGGCCTTAAAAGCTGGACAATCATCTCTACCATTTAAGCTCTCTGCCCTTAGTTATCCTCAGCAATCCAGGATATTCTGCATTATCAGAAACTTGAAAGAGGATCCTTTATCATAGTTAACAACACAAATCACCCCCCTTATGGGCATAAGGCTCCTCCCACTATCTTGTTCATTTTTTCTGAGTGGTAACGAAGCTTTAAGGAGCTCACTTAAATTTCTTCTAGACAGATCTGCAACATCACTGAAACATTTTCCCATCATATGAATATAAAGGGGCAGGAAATTTATTTTCATCTACCCACCCAAAACTGTGGTCTACTGGATGTGAGTGTGAGATTGAGTTATTAGCGAAACATCCATTTAAACCACTCATTAACTTAATACCGTAACCAGTATTGAACTTCACATTTGTCAAAACTGAAGTTCTCTCTGCGTTTAATTCCAAGAAGACCCTGCCTACTCCTTTTCATCTTTCCACCAACAAGGAAATACTCTGCAATCAAAAACAAGCCCCGTATCATTTACATTACAATCATAAAAAGTCCCATCAGTAGTTCAGACATCTAGACACCATATTCCATTTGCTTATGGAGATTTACAGAAATCTTCTTAACAGCAAAGAAGATTTCCCTCCTCAGACCATCAGCTTCTAAACTCAGCCTTTTCTCCTTTCTTCAGTGCAGGATTTATGCATATAAAAAGAAATAAATGAATCAGCTTTTTCTAGTTACACAAGAACCCAATGCTTATTTGGATCAAATCTGTAGTAGAAGTGCTGTCTTGTAGAAAATGTCTGCAAGAATTCTGTTGTATTGCAGACCTTTTCTTTCAACATACAATAATATTTTACTTATAATAATATATTCTATAATAGTAATTTCAAAACTCAGACATTTATTTCTCACTTATCAACACAAGATATGCAAATATGATGATCTAGTTCAATATGCAACTTTCTTCCAGGCTGTTTTGGATCCTATTGAACTGCAAACCACAATATTCAGGAATGGAGCAAAAGTTCCCAATATCCCTGGTATTCTAGACATCCTGCTGAATCCACCTTTAATTAAAAGTTAAACTGTGCTGGCCGTATTCTGAAAAGCTTAGATCACTGTGAAACATTACACTACTTTTTTTTCTTAAATGGTGGATGAATTTATTACTCATGAAATGCGCCAGATTGACAGTCCTCAACCCTCCTGTATCCACAGAATGGGTGGAACAGTAACATAATCTCCTGAATGTTTTCTGGCATTGGTGGGAATAATTTCACTTGGCTTCTAATTTTGATAGAAATAGAGTCAGTCCTCAGAGCAGGAAATGAACTTTCACAAGATAAATCCTCTCAAAATACTACTGTAAGATATTTATTTTAGTGACTGTGAGACAGGTACTAAAAGTATCTAGGAGTGACAGAAGGGAAAAATAAGCACTCAAATTCTCTGTATATATCTGAAAGGTGTAAAATCACTACATATCTGTATGGAATTTCCAGTGTGAATTTTCCCACAGTGAGAGAATGCCTGACTGGTATAGAAATGGTATATTCCATTTCTCTTCCCCTCCTATGGATCTCGGTACACAGAGTGCATTATGAATAACAAAGAACATAGCTATTCTCCACTGTCATCTATGAGTGGAAGATGACCCTGTAGAGCAATGATAATTTTGTTCCATTTGCAGACAGCCCAGATCTCCCCTGTATTGCCTTAGAGTGTCAAACAATTGACCTGGAAATCACCTCTGCTGGAAAATTAGCTGTGACTAAGTCCCTTGTATCTCTTTCTTGAGAATCAGGAGCAATTGAAACATGAAAAATATTTAGATAGGGATTTATGAAGTCAGAACTGTCCTGATTAAGTTGAACTGAAAAGGACTGGGGAAATAGCAAGGCAGTTAAGAAAAATGCAGCTAAGCCTAGGCAAAATGTGGTGCTGAGTATTATCTTCATATCAGAGACCCTGTCTGACATAGCAGATTTAGTAAGAGCCACATTATGACACTATACTCTGAGTCCTTTACCACAAGGCTACCCATTGTACCATTTTGAGGGCAAAACAGTTGAAGCGAATATCCACGAGAACCCCATTACCAGAGGGAAATGATTCTAGTGCAAGCTAATGGAAACCACATTACAAGAGTAAATTATTTTACTGCAAGACTATGAAAACCACATTACAATGGTCAAACAATCTCATTTTAAGTCCACTGAGACCACATTAATAAAGCCATTATCAAAGTAAAACAATTTCAAATGACCTCTATGGGGATTTAGTTTTAAATGGCAACAAAATTTCAATGCATGTTGAAAAAGGCCCCTTGAATGCTATTATGGTGTACCATCAAATGTACAATCAAAGTTATGAGGGGCTAGCTACATGATTATAAAAAAATGGATACAGACTTTTCCAAAATCTACTAATTTGACTAACAATTTGCTATTAATTACCATTCGTGTTCTATTTATTGTTTCCTTTCCAATGCGTGACATGAGTTCATTAGAAAGCAATACAGGCAAAATGAATTTTAAAACATTTCAAGAAGTCATTATGAGATCCCAAAAAGCAGTAACTTCATTCAGCCACTTGTGACAAGCATGCATACAATATTTTGGGAAGGAAAAAGCTACAATAAGTCCTTCTCCCTTTGCCTCTCCTGTGCCAGGAGCAATAATCGTCATGGATCACATTCTGAGAAGAGCACAAGACCTGTGTCTGAATCAATCTGCAAAGTAGACTTTGCGTAGAAGAAAGAAAATGGAGAGTCTGTGTGCTCCCTCTTGAAACTGGGAAAGCTGTACTCATATCAAACAAGCTGTTGTGATATTTGTCAGTTACACATGCATCTGTGTGCACACACTCATGCACACATATAAGAAATGACCTCAAGTGATGCTTTCACCTTTCGCCTTTAATTGTTCCCCCAATACCCTTTGTATTCACTCCTGCTGTAGGAAAATAAGGGTTTGACATCAAAAGCTGAAGAAGAAAACATTTCTTTATGTTTTTTAGAGATGGTCAAGGCACTGATCTTTGATGGAGCAGTACAAAAGTTAGCAGGTGTTTTTCACTTTGTAGAGTGACCAGCTGTGAAACTTAGAGTGCAACATGATCATCATCTTTCAGTCTCAGTGAATCTCTAATGCTTATCTGCAAAGGAAAAGAGCTTTGACAGAATAGGCTGAGTCTGCTCTCACCACAATAAGCTGTATTTTCCTGGCTAAGAAAGTCCCCAAAACTGTGCATTTGAATCTGCTCAAGCAGAAGCTGTTGTTAAATGTGGCTCCCCAGAAGAAAGTAAGACAGATGAATATATGACTCTGTGAACACTGGTCTGGTGCCTGTATACTGAACATGCTCTGACATACTAAAGAGGCCTGTATCAGAAGAAACAGAAGAAATGCCTTGGTTACCCTGACTCATATATCCTGAGTTACCTCTTGAGATACCTTTCAGCCTTAAATTTCCATGAGTCTACAATCAGGCTTAGTAGGTATCAGCTCAGCACCTCACCTCTGCCTATTAAACTCAAACCTTCTGCATGCAGAAGACAAGAATAAATTTACACATGAGAAGAATTCTGACTTAAGTCTTAGATACCTGTGGATTTAAAGCACCTATAGGTTCTAGTAGTGGGGTGAAAAATTTTGCTCTGTAACTTTAGAAACTCATTTCAAGTTGACTTGAGCTGCCAAATCCTTTTGTAGATCTAGCTGTGGGTCTCAGTACCCACTATATAGAGAAATACTTTACAATAAGTGACTAATTTCAATATTTATCTTTAGATACCCTGTTGGAGTATGAAAACTTTATAGGATGCCAATAATAGTAAAAGTAGTAGTATCTTCTCTGGCATAAAAGACCAAAAGTTCAGGTACTGTATTGAGTTTTGAGATCATGTTGATGAATTAATTATTAAAACAATTTCTCTGTTCAGATGAGAAAACAAATCATGATTCTTAATGCATCTTTGGTTGTGGAGATGAAATTAAAGATCCTTCAAAAAATTAGGATACTAAGTATTTTAATAGTAGTCAGTTCCAACATATTGAATTCCTAGGTTGCAGCTGTGGGTCTTTGAGCTGATCACTAAGTTTGATTAGGAAGGAAAAAAAAAAAGAACAAAAGGATCTATTAGTATTTCTGATTTCTGTGGCATGTTATTGATAGTCAGAATAAGAAAAAACAAAATAGGATCAGAATATAAAATGAAAATAGCCCATTCCTCCAATCCGGCCTCAAAGTTCCACAGAACTGTAAAACTGCCAGATTTGGTGAAACTCGCTTAAATTGTGTTTGTCCTTAGAAGTATACAAATATTTAAGTTAACTCTAAACCTCACCTGCTCTCCATTATGACTTATGAACATTAAAAAAGGAATGTGCAACAAACATTTTAAAAATATCTCATGTTACTGGGCGCTAAACCTGTCGCCTAAATATAAATATTTTTCTAAGCTACATGTACTGGAATGATTGGAGATACATTTTTCTGAACGAACTACACCAGAGCAATTCAAATGAACACTTTACATGGTATTTATAAGGATCCATAAGGGTCTTGTCCTCCAATAGTGGACCACACGTGATTCATTAGGAGAAGATACACCTCTGGATGTGGCCAGATTTAAGTCAGAACTGTTGATTTGTTCAATTTCTGCCTCACCCTCAATGATATTTTAATGCAGTTTTTGTCTTCATCTCTAACAGTGCTGCTAAATAGGTCTGATTCTTTGGAAAAATAATAGTTCTTCAAAATCAGCATTTTCCTGCTGATTTGCCAGCTGTTTCAATAAATCCCTCAAACTTACTAACTGGTAAGTCTGAGTGCCATCAACTGCAATGATATTCTGGGTTTAGATTCTGCTGATCTCAAATACAAAATCTCTTTAATAAATACATAATTTTCTAGCAAGTGTAGCATACAGTATTGGGTTCTGTTTTTGTGGTTTTTTTATGGTTTGTTTTGTTTTGTTTTGTTTTTTGTTTTTTTTTTAATATTACCCAAGTAATCTCAAAGCAAATACACACAGCACACCTACTTAGGTGAATCCAAATACTCTGACAGAGAATCAAGACCTCTGGTTGAATTTCTCCTTTTTCTGTTACTGTTACTACCACTGATGAAGTGAAAAATAATTATTTGAGGTTATTTCATTTAAAAGTAATATTAAGGTCTTGAGTTTGACAATGTATTTTCAATAGCGTCTTTATTGCACTACATCAAGCAGAGGTGAGGATTTCAGATGCACACACAAAATTGTAATCATAGCACAATGAAGACTACTAAAAAAAGACAGCTGATTTCTCAAAATTCATTTGTGACAGAGAAAAAATGAAATAAGCACAATGTACAGTCTTACTCAGACTCCAGATGTATCACAGGACTGAGTTTTCATCCTTTTGTCATTTTCATGAAAATCTTACCTTAATCAAGTGTGCACATTTTCATTACTACTGTTTGTTAAAAGAAATGAGAAATCAAGGCTGGTAACAACAGTAAGAACACAGCTATAGTAAGTTCAATAAGACAAGAGTACTTGTTGTGGGTTTATATTTAGAACCAGTTACTTCTACCCACAGAAAATTCACAACTGTTGAATTATTGCAGAAATAAATGCCTGCAAAACAAAGTTGACTCACTACGTGTTTCTACAAATTTAAAAAAAAAAAAAAGGTTTTCCCGTGCTGATACAATAAAAGACTGCAGATTGACTTTTAAGAACCTTGTTTTCTTGTAATCCTGAATGCACATATTTCAGTGTACTAGAAGAAAGCAACCATGCTGGCAGGTGTCAGCACTGAGAACTTCTGGTATGGATACTTCACTTCTACCTGCCTGCTGTCCACCTCACAGTCTCCTGAGTCTATTAACCCAGTGTATTAACCCAGCAGGTACGTTTGGGTGTATAGGCTCCTAAGTGCTTTAGAGCCTTCTCCAGCCATCCTTGAGGCAGTCTTCTCACTTTTTTGCATGTGGATCAAATACATAAAACAAGTTTGGCAATCTAAAATAGTTTTGCGGTCTACCACAGCTGAATCAATTTGCTCACAAAGAGAGACAAAAAACAAGAATAAGCATGTCAGCAGAACTGGTGCCTATCTAGTTCTGTTTGTGGGTTCATACCCATTCTTCATTTATTTGTTGCACTGTAAGCATCACATTTCATATAATACTTTAAAGTTCATGTTGTTCAATAAGATTAATACAGCATGCCCTGATTTCCAACGAAAGATGCAAAGATTCCATTGCTGAAATCACAAGATTATGGTTTTTCATCTATTTTTTCCTTTCCTTTTATTTTCTGGAGAGTTGCATATGCATGCATAAGAGCTACAGAGTCTGAAACATTTGGTAAGGTTGTAGAAAACTACAGTTTAAACAGTATGAGTTACCATAAATTGTTGTCTGAAACTTTGTTTTCACTGATATTTCTTTGGATATGATTTTTCTGCCCTTGGATTAAAAAGAGCCAAAAAAGACTGCTCCCTTGGAAAAGTTTCCTGGCTTCCTTGGGGAGAATGAGCTGGTTTCTTCTGGGTGACTGTTGTTCTGCCTCAGCCAGTCTTTCCTTGGACTGGTCTTTGAAGTGTCACACAGAATGTGACAGACTTTGAACTTCAAAGGTTTGACCAAGCAAAGTGGAGAGGTCCAACTAATGAAAAAGAAAGAGTGATGGGAAAAAAAAGAAAAGGAGATACTTTGTTTAAAAAGGGAGGACCAGATGGAGCACATAAAAATCAGGTATTCTCGTTCACTGCAGCTCCTACACCATTTCTGATATTCCCATTGCAAAGCACATCCTGGAATATCTCTGAATTAAAAATTGTATTTTGCAGGGTGGGCTCCATAATTTCCCATTTGCCCTGATCTGCTGCTGTAACTGGAGTTTTAAAAACGGCGCAACTGATCAGTTAAAAGAACATGTATGAAGTTAATTTAACATTTTAAGTGGAGTGTATTGTAGAGACGATGATATTTGAAGATAGTGAGCAAACTTAACATCAAGTACATTAACTAATTCCTCAAATTTTCTGGGAATTAAGCATTTTAATACTCTGCAATATTGAGGATAATAATGATTCCTTTAGTTTCCTTAGCAGAGGAGTGGGAAGAATACAGCTTTTTGAGATATACTATTTATTTTAAAATAAACCAATCTTTTTTCAGTAAATAGAAGGTACCAAATACCTTTGAGTCACGTAGGTATACGAGTAAGCTGCAGCACCTTTTATCCAAGTGAGGAGCACTTCAAGCAGAGTTGTGATGTAACGTGAAACTATTTTGGAAGCCCCTCTCACAACATTCGAGCCTGAGCATGCAATTCCTTCCCCCATTTCTACCCTCACTGTAGGGACAGGGATTTACTTCAATACATTATGCACCAAAAGGATATGAAAATTCAATGTCCAGGTCTGTAAACAGCAAATATGCCTATTTTCTGATCTGGGGTCCTCATCTCAGCCTGATGCTTTTGACAGCAGTAGGACTGGGAATTTCATTTGCCTCAGGAGGATTCCCATTGCTAACACCTCCATTTTTGTGCACCTAACTGAGGAACAGTACATAGATGGTACATTCTTTCTCAAGCTTTCTTTCAACCTTAAATGCATCCCACTCAGCTACAGAATACCCTTGTCCTCCTGCTTTGGAATACAGACAGGCAAAACACACATGTGGTATTTCCCCAAATGTGGTTGATCTTTATTCCATCGAATAGATAGAAAATACAATTGAAGATGGACTCTTCAACAGATAAATTTTAGGCAACAATTTCAATTAGCTGAAGCTGTAGAATATATCTAAACAAAGAAAATTTTACCTATGCAGTAGCACAAAAGAAAAAATGAAACTGAAAAATATGTTATATAGTACTAATTTAGAAAAGGATATTTCATATTTATAAATCGTATTCAACATCAAATTTAACTGAGAGCAAAATCTGACTTGCATTTGACTTCAGTGCACAAAGACTATGTATTACTGTGTCCAGGTTATTTCAACTCCTTGCTTAATATTAATTTTATAAGTAACCATATGCCACCAAGATGCCTCTAAACTTAATACAGCATTAAAATAAATATGATAAAACCCCTGCATATAATTACCTACCTGGATAAAATGGTTTAAGTCTGATTCCTTGTCAGAAAGGATGGAAATTTTTGCAATTCAAAACACTCAGTGCCAATATTCTGTGTATTTAAATATTTGAGTATTTAGATGCTTAACCTAACTTTATTTAGATAGTTATTTATTTAGATAGTTCTTTAATAATCTGGCCCATAGATGCAAGTTAAGTGCAAATGGGTCATAGATCACAACAAAGCCTTCAAAGGCCAGCACTGGATTCCCAGCGCTCATGTTTGAACTTGTCAGCATTTTTTTTTCCAGAAACTCTCTCTCTTATCTGTTCATATTAAAAAACCTTTACTTTTTTTTTTTTAATTGAAAAAAATCCAAGTAAAAAACTCCATGTCATAGAATTATAGAATCATAGAATGCTTTGGGATGGAAGGGACATTTAAAAGTCATCTAGTCCATCCCCCCTGCAGTTGGCAGGGACATCTACCACTAGATCAGGTTGCTCAGAGCCCCATCCAACCTGTCCTTGAATGTTTCCAAGGATGGGGCATCTACCACCTCTCTGGACAACCTTGTCCAGTGTTTCACCACCCTCATTGTAAAAAATTTCTTCCTTATATCTAGTCTGAATCTACCCTCCTTTAGTTTAAAACCATTACCCCTTGTCCTATTGCTATTGGCCATAGTAGAAGACTATCGCCGTGTTTCTTATAAGCCCTCTTTAAGTATTGACAGGCTGCAATAAGGCCTCTCCGCAGCCTTCTCATCTCCAGACTGAACAACCACAGCTCTTTCAGCCTTTCCTCATAGCAGAGGTGTTCCAGCCCTCTGATCATTTTTGTGGCCCTCCTCTGGACCGGCTCCAACAGGTCCATGTCCTTCTTGTACTGAGGAGCCCAGAGCTGGATGCAGGACTCGAGGTGGGGTCTCACCAGAGCAGAGTAGAGGGGCAGAATCACCTCCCTCAACCTCCTGGCTGTGCTTCTTTTGATGCAGCCCAGGATACTGTTGGCTTTCTAGGCTGCGAGTGCACATTGCCAGCTCATGTCCAGCTTTTCATCTACCAGTAACCCAAAGTCCTTTTCCTCAGGGCTGTTCTCAATCCCTTCATCCCCCAGCCTGTATTGATACCGGGGATTGCCCCAACCCAGGTGCAGTACCTTGCACTTGTCCTTGTTGAACCTCATGACGTTCACACAGGCCCATTTCTCAAGCTTGTCCAGGTCCCTCTGGATGGCATCTCATCCCTCAGGCGTGCCGACTGAACCACTCAGCTTGGTGTCATCTGCAAACTTGCTGAGGGTGCACTCGAGCCTGCTGTCTATGTCATTGATGAAGATACTGAACAGCACTTGCCCCAGAACGGACCCCTGAGGGACACCACTCATCACTGGTCTCCATCTGGACATCGAGCCATTGACCACTACCCTCTGGATGTGACCATCCAGCTAGTTAGCTATCCACCTAACAGTATGCCCATCAAATCCATATTCTTCCAATTTAAAGAGAAGGATATTGTAGGGGACCGTGTCAAAGGCCTTACAGAAGTCCAGATAGATGACATCCGTAGTGCTTCCCTCATCCACTGATGCAGTCACTCCATCATAGAAGGCCACTAGGTTGGTCAGGCAGGACTTGCCCTTGGTAAAGGCGTGCTGGCTGTCTCAAATCCGCTCCCTGTCCTCCATGTGCCTTAGCATAGCTTCTAGGAGGATCTGTTCCATGATCTTCCCAGGCACAGAGGTGAGGCTGACAGGTCGGTAGTTCCCAGGGTCCTCCTTTTTAACCTTTTCAAAAATGGCAGCAATATTTCCAGTTTCCAATTTTTCCACTCCCCAGGGACTTCACCTGACTGCCATGACTTTGCAAATATCATGGAGAGTGGCTTAGCAGCTACGTCAGGCAATTCCCTCAGGACTCTGGGATGCATCTCATCGGGCCTCATAGACTTTTGTACGTTATGTCTTCCTCTTCTTCATGACCGCTCCATCACACATACTTCTTGGACACATAACTTTTGTTTCTTTTGTCTCCAATCTTTTGCAAACCACAATCCATTTAAAGTTATAATGCTTGCAGGTTTTACCAAGACATTTCTCCCTACATGATGTTTATCTTGCCTCTTTGTAAATACATTACTGATGCTTTTTATTGTACACTATGACTTTAAACTTGTTCTCCTTCTGTCTCCCAGAACAGGCCTTTCTTTTGCTCCCTGATCAGGCCTGCACCTATGAAATACAACCTGTCTTTAAAAAAGCAGCCACAATAATTCTTTTGCAGACCAACGATCTGTTCCCTGGATTTTTTCTTGAAGTGTGTCTATATCTGTGCCTGGAAAGGATGGCCTCTTCTTAAATAATAGTCATGAATCATACCTACTTAGAGGTTAATTATCTGTTCACTGAACTCTTTCTTAGTAAAAATACATATATTCTGATCCAAATATACAAGAGGAAACAATGTTATTTTATTCATGCTAAAATCTTACCTGAGAAGAAATTCCAGTAAATGACCTCACCACTGAGACGTATGATAAAGTATATGCACTTCTTGTTCAACGTTTGGTTGGGTTTTTTGTTTAATTGTACATGTATCAAGTAACTGATCTATAGCTGTTAGCAACATGATATATGTGATTAATGTGACTGCATATGATGTGAGTGTTAAAGATTACCTGAAAGTTTGGCAGGATTCTTGTTTTCTTCTTGAAAATCAAGTGGCATTCATAATACCTAAAAAAATGAGGAAAAAAAGATGAATAAAAATATAAATACATCTGAGCGCATCTATACTGTAATTTGTAATTGTGTCTAAGCACATATTGAATGAAACAGTCTTAAATTGCTTGTAGATAAAGACAACAAAAGTCAACTACTCCTCATCTTTAGCCTTAGAGGGAAGGATGGGTGCCAATGCTTTTGTTTCCACTATCAGACACACAGTCAGAAACAAAGCTTACAGCCACAGAACCTCTTACACAGTCTCCTGCTTTTAGCCACACACAAAAGATTGCTGGATCAAAAGAAAAAAAAAGAAAAAAAAAGAAAGAAAAAAGAAAAAAAGGCATGTTTTCCAAATAATTCATAACCTCCAAAAAATGCCAGTTCCAGAGAGGTACTGCAAATGAGCGCAGGATGAGGTTTATGTGTTACAGCCCAGTAAAAGCCCTAGAAAGTGTGAATTCATTGGTACAGTCATAGCTTATTGCTGCCCCTTCACCGCTATGTGCTTATGGAGAACTGATCCTTCAGAAAATGTTTCCTACCTTGCCGGCTCCAGAGGGGATAAACAGCTTGTTAAGGGACTAAGGCTCCTTCCTACAAGCAAATATTTTCAGAACAGGGACCTGTACAGAGACAGCTTGACAAGCATTGGAAGTTGTTTCCTCTTCTGATTGAGTGCATTTTCGTCTTTATATGAGGAAGGAATTTGTTCTCAGCATTTTTATGTGGTGCAGACGTCGAGACACTCTGTCACAGATTTCAGGGTTTGGATAGATTAGACCTTGTTCAAATTGTCTCGTAGATAAAGGCAGTTATAAGCAACCAGCTACGGAAACGTGTAGGCCTTCTGAAAAGCATGACTTAGAAGCCTAATTACCTTTACAAGCCTGTATGGTCTATCTCTGCTCATGACAGCTCTTCAGGAAACACCTTAGGATCAGGACTTTAGTCTCCACTTAGGCCCAGGAGCATTTTGATGGAGGTATTGCTCAGGGCAGGTGCTGGACAAGTGCAACCATGTCCACCACAATGGACGTCTGTAACCACACGGAGTTGAAGATGAGCAAGGAGAGACTTTCAGCTGAGACTTCTGTGACTTCAGAAAGGACATGTCTTGCACAAAGATACCTAGCTCTTCACTAAGGAATCTGGTGTCCTGCTCCATCTCTTAACAAGAGGTAGAACAGCTTTGCCATGGTGCTGACAGGGGGACCTGTAGTTACTATATTCTTTATTTGACAGCAGCTCTAAGTCTTCCTATCACCAATTGGCTAATGAAATCTACTTCCCAGACCCGTTATGGATTTTGTCTGATCTCTGATACCTCAGGGTTAAGTGCACACATTTTTTGACTGTGCATTCTTAAATTCTTTCAGATCTACTTCTATGTGTTACATTTATTAATGCAGGGGATGTGTTGAGTTAAATTGGTTCAGCAAGAAGCGTGAATTTTATGATGTATTTTAAACTCCATGTTTCGTGAATTGTTTTCTTCTGAGTGGGTGAATAATGCTATAAAAAGATACATTATGTTTCAAGGTCTGTCTAAGCTTGAAAAAATATATATTTATTTACTGTATATAAACACTAAACAAAAATGTCTTAAGAGATGGAATAGGGATAACATTACAGCAAAAGATATTTCTCTAGAGGACAATGTTGAACATCATTGAAATAAGTTGTTCATGGGCAACAACACCAGTGAAGCTTTGTTTCGTATAAACTCATTCTCTCTGTCGTTACATGTTAATATCGATTCTACCATTTTCCTTATGGCATCTGTGCTGGGCAAAAGATGGCCACCTTGGAGTAAAGTCATTTCTGGCCAAGCATCTAGCACATACAGATGGACTGACCAGGCAATTGCTGTTCATAGGATGTACGGTGACTAAGCTCAGTGCAAAACCGAGTATGTTTTTACTTCAATGTCCTGCTTGCTGTTTCAGAGGCCATTTAGCCCTTTCCTCCTTAGTCTCACTGGATTGGGGACGTGGCTTCAGCTCACGTGATTACCTGGATGCAATGTGAATATATAACACTAGCAATAAATCAAATTAAATTCATACCGGACAGCAGGTGTTTTCCAGAATCAAGTTATCAGGTACCATTTAATCTAAATTAAATGATATCTGGGGCCTTGCAGACAGGGTCTATGTAAAAGAGAGGCAGGTGCTGTGTGGATGGGATATCCGAGCAGGGCATGGGAGGTCTCCTGCTCAAGGACACTCTGCATATGTTGCACCATGGACTGCAAATGTGAATAGGTGGAGCATCAGTGTTTACGGCATCTCTGTGCATCCACCAGTGATTGGCATATGGAAGCAATTTAATTAGGGATCAAAGATGGATTTGCTAATCTTTTGATGCTATTACTTTTCTTTTCTGGAGATGAAATGCTATTTTCAGAGGGGCTGCATCCCACCCACACATCTGATACCAATTTCTAAATCCGTTAAGACTTCCCTTGGTACTGATAGGAACAGCTTTCTACATCCATTTCAGAGTTCAGGTCAAATCAACCTGTGCTCTAGGGATGTTAAGTACATATTTGGACTTCTTTTTTTCCTGGCTTCGGTATGTAAAACAACTGAATACTTAAGTAGAAAGACAGTCATAATAAAGTACAGAAAAACACAGGTGCATATGAACTTACAAGCAGTTTGCCAGAATGAGACATTACACAGAACAGAAATCTGTAGAGGAAATTTGTGTTTCCAGCAGAGAGGTAATGGAATAGAAGTTCTTTCAAAAATCTTATTTTAATTATATTTCCTGTCCTAGCTGTATGTGGTGAGTTTAGATTGGCAAACAAAGTTGTGTAAAAATATTTTTTAGTTTTGTGGAGTTGCAGAAGAACATTTTCTTTTCTGGGCTACAGGTTAAGCAAAAGTTGGTGTTTCAGTCCAGCAGAAGAAGCCTGGATCTCCTTAACCACTACAGGGTACCTGCTGTCATATTTTCTATCTAGTAGTTTTTATCTGTGTGGGAGTCATCCTGACTTGATTTTGTATTTAGAGTAGTTTTCAAGATATGTTGGTTGTGTGTTTTGTCCCAGTTTACATGAAGGTCTATCATGAAAAAATATGCAGTATGGCATAAACCCTATTCTGTTACATGATACAACTGTTTTTTTCTTCTCCCTAATATCTAAAAATCCTTAAAAATTATAACCGTCAAAATGCCATCCTTTCACTTTGCAAAATAAAAATCTCAAAATTAAAAAAGAGAAATAGAATACAACAAGCATTATTCAAAAAAAATCCTACATTTTAAAATGATAAATGTTGTTAAGGTAGCACTTCACTTTGTAATCATAGTTCATAAAAAGGTTTTTATTGCATTTTTCATGGGCAGACCTGAAACATTGCCTGCACTAGGAAGAGAAAGAACAACTTACAGAAACCTCATTCTTCACAGTAAGCTCCATCCCAGCTCCTACTGCTGCTGCAAAATTCGGCCTCTACTCACTAGTCTGGGAGAGCATCCTCATCTCTGTAAACCAGACAATGTCAGGAAATGCTCCTGGGCACTGAATCTCAAGCATCTATACTGCTAAACTACAAAAGAAGTGGCATGGATTTGCTCTCCCAAACAATAACTAGGTACAGCTGCGGAGTTAGCATGGACAAGGAAAATATCCAGGAACCAATTTCTACGTGATCTATCTGTTTTGGAGGCTCAGAGAGTTTAACAGTATGGATATGGATTTTTCCTTGCTTATTGGCTGCAGTGCTAGAGACTGGTCCCAGATGTTTTTAATCTGCAAGTATAAATAAATCTACATTATTCATCTGACCCCACAACATTGCCCTTCAGTAACAGGGTGATTTGACAGGGTATCTTAGAGAGACTTGCCTGGCTCCTGCTGGTGTCACAAAAGGTGTATATGGAGGGGAATTCAGTTTCTTCTGCTTCCAGTCTTATTTCCAGTCTGGTGCTTTTCACCTGCTGAACAATCAACTGCACTTAAAAAAATAAAGAAATATTAAAAAAGATATATTTCAGTAAGAATTTGTGGCATTGATAAAATTACAGTCTCTGAGGCATAAATAACATTTTTCTATGTAGGTTCTGACAGCAGAAATGGAAATTTCCCCACTACTGGTTTCATTCAAAGCGCAATATTTTGCACAATTCTAATGAAAAAGGTAAGTTTCCACTGTACAGATCATATTGTGGTACTTGCAAAATACATCTTCTAAATTTTTCTTGACATTCATAAATATTTCACATGCTCCTCCAAAGGGACTGGGTAATACACAAATTGCTGAGATTGTAACAAACAAAGTGGTGCACTGAACAGGAGATAAAAGCAATCTGTGGAATGGTGTTATTGGACATTTGGGATATCAGAAATGACTGTTTTTTACAACCACCCCTTGGCAAGCTACTTAGGACTATCTACTCCATGAGATAAGCAGTGGGGCAAGATAAAGAGTGAAGGATCTGCCCTGTTCTGGATGTCTGCAGGATTCACCCTCCAATGTACAGCTGCAGGGACTTGAATTAAGCAGCCGTGTCTTATCCTTCCAAGGGCAGTGACCAGGCTATGTGAGGATCACCATGCTCTTCTGCAGTAAAGCCCTGTTTATTTGAATATAACGCATTTCAAAATAAAGACACGTGGTTGTGTCTTCCTAACTACTTAGCCACCCTGCACCCTGACTGGCACAAAATACAGGGGGCTGCTTGTGACGATCAGGCTCCTATCTGTCCTTTCCCAGGTGATCTCTTTCTTTTTAGCCAGACAGGGCTGCCACTGTGCACAGCTTCTGCTGAAAACCAGGTCAAGTCACTCTAGATGCATCTCCCCCAACAGCAAAACAATGGTATTTAAGTCAGAGGATTTCTATGTTTATTTTATTAACACCAAGGTTCTCTATTAATTCCCCTATTTTTTTCTTCTTTCATTTTGTGTTGGAGTCACACCTTAGGTAAACATCTAGGAATGCAACTGATAACTAGCCCACAAGCACAAAATGTACAAAATCAGTGTGATAAGCTTTGAATATTTTATTTGAAGATACTCATAGGTTCTCTGGAGCAGAGAACAGTAGTTCAAGATACAAAACAAACTACCATAGTCACAAATGCTTACTTGAGGAAGTAAGATACAGACAATCACGATGAAATAAGGCCAGTACCAAATTCTCTAGTCCTTTAAAAATTACTGTAAGCTATTATGTAGGCTGTGGAACTGATGAAAGATTCACAGAACAGGTACATTAGCACTTATGGCAGAGAACTACTAATGTAAGAAAAAAAAAGAGAGGAAGAAGAAAGATATGGGCAGATATGGAAAAAGGTAATTTCTACAAATTAGTGAATTTGAATTAAATGAATCTCAGAGGGCCAAGGGAATTAGATATTAGTCATCTGAACTCTGACAGTTGGTTTTGAGAAGTCACAGAGAAAAAGGAAATGACAGAAAAGTGGAAAAAATGTATCATGTCATCTATTCTTGAAGATAAAACTTTTAAGGTAGCTGAATATTAAAAGCAAAAAACCTTTTAGCAACTGCACAATGAAATAAACAAGAAGGCAAACACATATATAAACACTGATGAGGACTATCCTGAAAACACTGCATACTTTATATGACGGTTCAATTCTGGCATATTATTCACCCATCTTTTCCTTTACTAATAACAGAGCAAGAAGAAAACATACCAGAGAGCTACAGCAAGGATTCAGTTTTCTTCGTTTGCAGGTCAAATGCATCCCAAGCTACTAGATACTGTCCACAGGTAAAATATATTCTTGGATCCTTCTTTGAAGTTCAGCTTTTGGATCCTAGTATGTGTGAATACAACTGCCTACCATGCTGTTTGCTTGTCAATAGTTTTGTCACCACGTCAGGGAGGATGGTCAGCTATGGGGACATTCATCATTATTCATATGAATTATATCACATAATGCCTAGCCTCTCCTCATTAAAATGGCTTCATGTATTTTAGCAAGTGATTTTTGAGCTGTGAGTCCTTCTGGGCAGTGCATTCAATAACTTGGGACCCAACCTCTTCTGGGGAGCCATCTTAGACAAAGGATGAAACTGACAACTATACTTCAAAAATTAATGATTCTGCTATAGCCAAATTTTCTAGAAAAAATGGTAAAGACAAGAATGGGAATTCTGTCATGACCACAGAAACAGTCTTTGAGACTTGTTTTCTTCACTTTATACACAAAGCAATTAAAGGGCACTAATTACAGAAGAAAACAGGGAGAACAACAACAAAACCCTACCAAAACAAAATATTCCACTACAGAACCCTTCTCCCAGTAGATCTGAATGAGGCTTTTTAATGCCTATTTCATGAAATATGCAAAGGAAAAAAACAAACCAAGAAATTAATGTTGGGATTTGACATTTAGATTAGATTATGAAGTTTACATAATAATGCACTAGCAACCTTTCTATACACTATTTTAATAAAGTTTTGACAGAGGGTTTAGAGTATGAATATCAAGTAAATATTCCTGAATTCCATGATGTCTGTTGACCCTTTAATTAAAAAAGAAATACTAAATTATGTAAAGATTATGTAGGGACTCTGGCAACACAATGACAGAAGACTTATGAGCTTCATGCAGGTGTTATTGGGTAAAAATCTTTGATTTCCTGTTAAAAAGGCAGTCACTTTGGTAGGTCTTTCTGGTGTGAAAACAGAATCTGCAGATCTGCATGAAACTTTACTAGTACCACTGTAATTATAGGGTAAAATAATTCTTTCTGTTTCATAAACCAGAATGCAGGTTATACAGAATTTTTGGAGCTTCTAAATATAATTACCAAGTACTATGCAGCTGGCACAGAGCTGCATATGAAACAGTGTTAGGGAGAAATAACCACAATATTTCCACCGTGCATTATTAAGTACTACTGGTTAGTTTTTTGTCTTTATATTTAAGTGCATAGAATAAAAAGCCAAAATATTATTCTTCAGTGCTCACCATATTAATAAAAATCAGATATCTCATGTACATATGAGAATATGCCAGCTGCAAACAGCCTGAGATTGATTTGTTTCAAAACTACTTTTTGCCTGAGTGTGGAAAAGGTCTGACATAATAGTTCCTACTCCTGTGTATAGTACTTGTTAGTAGCTATGGGCAACCTTTAGGAAAAAAGTAGTTTAACACCAGGAATACACTAACATCGTCTCTCCTATCTCATCCTGAACAAGCAAAGAAGCTCAGGCCGTGTTGTGTCCTGTGTAGTTTTATTATTGCAGATAACTTTTGCAGCCAGTGGTAATAATTATGGCAGCATGAGATGGTAATAATCTACATTTGCACTTTCAAGTGGGAACATTTTACTGTATTTCTATTCACTCTCAAAATTACAAGCCTTTGATTATTGACAGACTTTACAGAAATAGCATTTCTGTTGTTTTTCTAACCTCAGTTCTGAGAAGACCTTAGCACAGAGCATATGAGATCTAACTTATGCCTTAGAGAACCTATTTTTATGCAATATTTTGTATGTAAATAAAGATAGCAGTTGTGAAAAGTGTTAGACAGAGTCCTAGACAGTAAGATTGTTTAATCATGGAGCAGATAGGAAGAAGAATGGAAATAAAAATCTCCTTATCCAGATGTGTCAATCTTAGTAAGGATTGTCTCAACAGACAAGAAAAAGTCAGTCCTCAAGATCATGTAATTCATGGCATTACTACACTAAAATTGTTGCTAACTTTTTTTGTGGCTATAAAGCCAGAGAACAAACAGCCACTGTACACCAAAAGTTTGGTCTCCAGTTTCCTTCCCTCTTGGTTGCAGGACTCTTCATTGCTTGATTCAAATCTGAACTCTCTCTATTTCTCCAGTCCTAGTACCTAGCTGTCAGATAAGACATTATGTCCCACATGCAGCACATATGGGATGTAATAGCCATGTCTTTCAAATCTTCCCTCTGTTCAGCTTCCAAAGTTCAAATTTTTGTCATTGTCTAGAACATTGATGTTCGTATTGATGATAACATTGTCTCTGGAGCTGCTTCTGCAGAATGCTGTAATGATATTACATCATTAACTCTGCTTCATAATATTTTTTTTTCCTTTAGAAGGACCTTATAAGTCAGAAACTAAAGACAAATAGCTTTGTCTTA
This sequence comes from Platalea leucorodia, assembly GCF_965183815.1. NCBI lineage: Eukaryota > Metazoa > Chordata > Aves > Pelecaniformes > Threskiornithidae > Platalea > Platalea leucorodia. The sequence goes on from NC_138858.1 coordinate 84,223,941, forward strand.
ACCTTTCCTTCACTTCCTTTTTATGGGATAATCACTTTCTGTGTAAGGGATCTTGATTTCTGTTCTTCAGCATCTCGCTTTGGGAGCATCCAGTCTTCAACCCAACCCCCTAGCATAACTAAACCTGCTCCTAGCTTTTCTCTCTCTGCCATTTTAAGTTGCTTACTTACTTTTCAAGGCAGAAATGTAGTCCATTCCTGTCTGTTCATCTTGAGATAAGGCAGGATTCTAATTATCTATTTCATCTTCAAGAAGAACATTTTTAAAGGTATCTAGTCTAATTTTATAGGCTATGATAATTTTACATAGACTTTTATAGGTATTTGCATACTGTAGCATAGATTTACATTGTCAGCTATCTTGCTTTTTTTTTTTTTTTCTTCCTCATTTTTCCGTCTTGTTTTATTGTCAAAGATATATTTCCTGTCACTTGCTTTGTCGAGGTAGAGGAAAGTCTAAAACCACAGCACTTATACAATTTACTCCATATTCAAAATGCCTTGCAGTTGTTGGTTAACTAATTCTTGAAATGTTTTTGTAAAGTACAGCAGGCAGAGAGAAGTGAGCTGGTCATGGCTATGCGGAAACTCAGTGACAAAGGAAAGGCTGAAAAAAAAGGGATTGTGATTCACAGTTCTGCACTCTTTACACCACACTTTATATCTCTTACAAAGATCAAAAGAGAAAGTGAAAGATATTACTCAGCTAATGAATTTCAGGCTCATATCTCCTAATTTAGACAACGTTTCTAGAAAATTATTTTAACTCAATCCAGTGAGTAACTTTACATTTAGGACATTATAGATGGTACCAGCAGACTGTGATACTCAAAACTCCACCTTTTCAAGTAGGCATCTGCTGAAACAAACTCTCTAGATTGACTTCAGAAAGCTTTTGCTTTCAGTTGATGAGGGAACTTAGAACAAAACCAATACCATTCTATAGTCCTAACCCAATGCTTTTTGTAAAGCACCAGTGATTTCCAAAAAGGGTTGCCTTTGGAAGAGCTCATGGACACCCTCATGGCTGAAACAGCTCCTGCTATGTCCAGCTTTGCTCTAGATGACATCTCACTGTGCTCTTCAGTGGCAGGGGACAATGGAGAGACCAAGAGAGAGTTTTGCTTCGGGCAGAGGGAACACCACGAATACCCCGAAACATTTCCTTTCTCCAAGGAAAAACTCCTTACTGTAGCATGAAAGCACATTCTCTCCTACCATGCTGTCTGGCTGTAATCTGTCTGATAATATCTACTATTTAATGAAACTCTTTGTTCTAAAAGCAATCTCTGCAAAGATAGGGACATCTACTTCAGAGTCGCAGCTTCTGATTGTTGGACAGATACTGTGTAATTTTTACGGCTTTCTCACACCTCTGTCAGTGCCTTGGGAGTATGGATAGCACATCTCCCGTCAACAGTTTCCAGAAACAAGCCATTTATCATCTGTCTGGAGTGGCTGGTTATTCTTCAGAGGAAAATGAAAATGTCTTCTGGGGACAAGAAAAACTTAAAAAAAAAAAAAAAAAAAAAGAGAGAGAGAGAGAAAGAACAATTTGTTCCTCTTTCTTCTAAGTTTATAATCTGTCCTCTGTGTGGAGTCACTACCACAGAGCACCTCCTTTTCCCACTCTGAGAAGCTTTCTGAGCCTCCCCTCCTCAGAAGAAAAACTTGGTTTTTTGTAGTCTTGGGATTTGGAAATTTAGATAAGCTTCCAATGTTAATCTCCAAACTTCCAGAGGTTTGCTAATCATCAGTATTATTAAAACAGGTTTCATATTTAACAGTGTCAGCTAATGTAATGTAATCCAGTTAATGTAAGAAATGTTCCATTAATCCTACCTCCGTGCGGAGTGGCGGTGCAATTAAGTAAGAAGAGGGGAAGTTGGGTTTCTGAGATGTAGAAACAAGAACTACCAGGTAAGATGAAGGAAAAAATGAAGAAAAAGCATGTCATCAGTTATGTAAGGACACACAGAGAGCACATTGTTAAAAGTAACCATGTATTTTCCCTTCTTTTTCTTAATGTGTACCTCGTAAAAATAGTATTTGTTAGCAGCAAAAAAAGGTTGTTCTTTCCTTGTAGATATTCAATTCATTGCTAGGTTCACATTTATGTTTAGGTGTTGTATTTCCAGCTTTCCAGCCTACCTCAGTTCCCTGAAGCAAGAAGAAAAAAACATGCTTAGAATTTACATATTGTGCTTATGAATTAGGGTAGCTGTCTTAGAAATGCTCAAGGGAGCTGGAAGTCATGAACACACATATACACGCAAAATGCAGTAAGAATTTTAAGCTGATATATCTGTTCTCCACTTTTATAGAGACATATTCTGCTTTCAGTTAAGACCTCTTATTAAACAATATTCAAATATGTGAAAGCGAAGATAAAGTCTGACAGACCTTCAACAGGTTATGGTGCATTCATACAGTACTGTCTATATCACTTTTTAATTAGCAGCCCAAATGCAGTGAACAGATTGTACAGTGTACTACATCAGCCTGGCTCCTACATTTTCTATTGATTCATATTCATGTTTAAAGAGCCCTCTTCCAAGCAGGATTTTTCTCTTCCCACTGTCCTCCCCAAAACCCAGGGCCATCAAGTTAATACCATTTCACTTGCTGGCAGCGGCTGGCTTTACCAAGTAGCTGAAAGGACACTTTAATCTACTGTTTAATGCATTTTTCCCTACCTGGGTATAAGAAGCCAAATTGCTGTTAGCAAAAATGCCTTAGTCATTAACTGAAAGTAAGTTTTAAAAGCATTCCATTACTCCCCCAGTGGGAAATATCTGACTTTATTAACATCTTTTGAATCTGTATTAGAAGTACCTAAGTGCTAAAATCTTAGCGGACAAAGGGCTTGTTTTATTACACAATTTTAACTTGCCAAGTCTACCTTGTGTTGGAATGAACAAAAGAGGGAAAGGAATTCAATTTATAGTCAATATATTGAGAGTAAACCTTACTTGATTCTTAATTCAATATTAAAACAAACAAAAAAAGGTGTTTATGTTATTATACCTTCCTGATATGCTCAAAAATAAATGGACTGATGTGTCTATTTTTGCATAGAGCTGAAGAAAGGTAAACATTCCTCAAAAGTAGATAACTTTATAGTCAAACTATTTTTTCCTGCTTAGAAGAGGAGGGTGAATCATGCAAGCTTTTGCTGTTATTCAGGGAAAATTTCTATTGCAGTCAACAGCCAATTTTTACCTAACAATTTTACAGTTTGATTTATGATATATTATGGCATTTGTAGCTGAGAAGTTCAGAATATATATTCTAGAGAAAATCTTTTCAGAGGACTATTTTTATTATGATTATGCCTTTTATCTTCATTTTTTAAGGTGATTTAATCTGCTCAAACATTGTAAGAATTTTAAAACAAAAATGAAATTAGATATGTTTAGGGTTAGAACAGTCAGATTGAGTAATTCCATCTCACTCCCTGATCCTCAACAGATTTTCAGACTTTCAGCATCTCATTAGGATTGGAAATTGGGCTGAGTGGAATTTGAAAATTAGATTATGACTTTAAGATATATCCCTTCATTACCTTCTATGGAACCACATTCCCCAAGAGGAACTTGTGAAGGATTTATGAATTATAGGAGCCATGGTCCCTCTGTATTTCTGATATAAGGGAGAACATTTAGGCTGCACTGTTTTCTTCAGGGTCCATTGGTTTCAGTGAGAGCGGCCTGTTCAGAACTGGATACAAATGTCGCCCATTTCTAGGGCCAAATTTCATCCTCATTTAAAATGGTATCCCTGGGGCTTTCTGGTAACAGCATCACTAAAGTGAATCCATTTATCCCTAACTAATTAGGTGTTAAATAGCTCTTTCTCAATATGATGGAAGTTTGCAAACTGAGTTCCATGAGAATCCTTTCCAATGATTTTTCATGTATCTTGTATTCCTTTGCCCATTTTGGGACACAAAGAACCAACAGACTCCTTTTATCTGCTCTGAAAGATGTAAATATGTCATAACTCCTATAGGAGAGCAATATCTCAGTCTAGTATCACTAATTCAGAGAAATATAGGGCAAAGTCTCTATTAGATGCCTAGGAATAAAGATTTTTCAAAACTATATTATGAAGTCCCATTGATTAAGGGGTTTTGATAAAAGCTGGATAAACCAATACCTCAGAACTTCGTATGTGACTTACTAATTCAGACATTTCCATGCCTGCTTTCTAGTGTGCCATGCTCCTTCCTTTCTAAAGGATGTAGGAATCATTATAGGTTTCCAGGAAGGACTGGACTGTGTGCAAGAAGGCTGATAGTAGATTATACACATTACAAACACTGACAAAAATATCATAAAAAAAGGCAAGTACCAATCGGCACCCTAACAACAGACTTTGTGTGGCCTACCCTTTCATTCATTGTGTGCCTGCATTTGATCTTTCCAGTGATAAATCTGGGAGCAAGAAAGGCCTATGTTGTATTACGTTCATGGAGAGCTGGCCAGCACATTTCCGATGCTTTGTATAGTCTGGTAGATGGAAATGGAGAAAGATGGCTAAGTTTTGGGGTGGGAAGGGACTCAAAGTGGCACCAGAAAAGCTCCCCCCCCACCCCAAAGCATGAGCCCATATAAAGCACTTTCATGCAAAACCCAAAAAGTAGGTCCCCTGGATCTGAGAGTTGTCTAAAAGGATAAAGTCCTCTAAAACTGAGCCCCAGGAACCTGCCGATGCTATGAAAATGAAAAGCAGAGTACAATGGTGCTTGCAGAAAACACTTCAGTCCTGTAGCAGAGAAAGCTAGGGACAACTGTCCTAGCAGCTCAGCAACTACTCCAACGAGCAATTTGAAAAGCCAGCTGTAAACTGCATAAATCATAAATCATAAATACTGCACTCTTCCCCAGATATCTTAAAAAATCCCCGAATGTCAGTGACAGGCAGAAACATCTTTGGAGATAGCAGCACTCCACAAATCTTAATTACCATGCTAGTTGTTTAGAGACTATAGTGACAAATTTATGAATCCCTACGACTTAAGTTAGGATGTTATACAACAGATTCTAAACAGGGATTTTCTACAAGAACTCCAAGGGGATTCCAAAAACAAGATCTTTTTGTTAAACATCTGTAGAAGTCTGTTTACATGCCTATGCCCAGGTGGGAGGGTTCTTTGATAGCTGTTGTAACCAGGGCACTGTAGTCGCACTGCACTGTATACCCATCAGTGAAGTCTCTGGGAAATTAGTTTCAAATAGAGAGAAGGTATTAAATCTATACACAGAGAAAGGATTAGAAATTGCTCAATCTTCTCATGTGATAATATATCTCATTAATCATTTCTGAGTTCTGATAAAAACATTTAGAACTATGCATATTAGACAGTGAAGCTACTGCAATGTAATAGCACTTAGTGAACTTTTAGAAATCAGATGAAACCGAGTACTGAGGCAGGTAAGTCTAAAATCAGAGTGAGGCTTTTTTATCTATTGAATGAGCAAATTAAAGTTACAGGGGGCGAAAAAATCACAAATGAAGCCAGTAGCTCCATCAATAGAGTTCTGCTATTGCATAAAACCTCTCAGCAATAAAGTAATTTTGAAAATGTTTAGGCTGAACTCTTTCTACAGCTTAGTGCAGACTTCTGTGATCTCCCCGTATGCTGTAGTTACATTAAAAAAGCAGGAATTAAATGTATTGCACCAACTGCAGGCAGGTTCTTCGTTTCAGGCACAGTGCGCGCACCTTCTCATCGATCATTTGACATGCTAATGTAAAGTCAAATGTAAATAGAAGGTGAAAAGCTGGTATTCTTCCTTACAATTCAACTCCTTAAAAGTAAGTGCCGATGATGAAAAGGACCTGGGAAGTAACCTTGCTAAAACAGGGTTTCAAGCCGTATAACAAAGGCTGATCTTCCAGAAGCTATTACGGCTTCCCGGGGTGACAGAGTATTCTTGAAGGGACTGTGGGGAAGGACAAGTCCTGCCTGTCCTGCCTCTTGACAGGGGAAATAAATCACCCTGCACACTTGAGGATACCTTTCCAGGCTGCATGCTGGGAACTTCATTACACAAGCTGTGCCACATATTACTATGCATATTGCCACTGATTGGACATAGCCTCAAATCCATAGCCTATTTCTGTCATAGTCTTAGGGGGAAGGAATTTGTTTTCTGCTTAAACAGATACTGACTTGGAAAGGAAAGGGGAAGGAAAAGACACTGAGCAGCCAAGAGTTCTCAGTGGAAAAAGATCCCCTTGACTAATGATATGTCTAATCTACACTAACCCTGCCTCATAGTGCATGAAATACAGTCATATTGTCATGGTTTTCATATCCCCTTTGATCTTAATTCAATTGTTGTCAAAGCGAACAGCTACTTGCAGGAATCCTGGCTTCATTAGGAAGATAGAAAGTCCTTCCTCCCAGAGAGCTTTCTAATATGGCTTTGTTTTCATGTTATAAGTTTATAGAGCTGCTGCATGCCTGCCAATAACTATGGTAAAATATTAAAATAAATTTGCAAATGAAGAGTTCATTAGCGTTATGTGTGCTTCTAACACATAATCCTAACGCTAATATAACTTGGAGGTGTTGGGTTAAATTTAAAGATGATATATATGGGGGTAAAGCTGAGACAGGAATACACAGTTGTGATTTATATGCTGAAGAGAGAAAAAGGTTGCCAACAAACCAACCAACACAAGGTGATAAAGAGATATTTCCTTATGACGCCTGCCTTTTAGGACATTGATCGACATGCCGCAGTGGACTAAGCTGAAAAAGATAAGGTAGATCTTAATTCCAGCTGTCTTTGTAACCCTTCTCCTGGAGGTTAGCACCCCCTTGCCATAACCAAAGCCTCATGTGAGAGGCACTATGGACAGGTTGGTACACCTCCCCTTCTGATACCACTCTTCAGTTAGACACCAAATACAAGTCAACACCTCTACTTGCCTTTTCCCACCCTCCTGCTTCCCAGATCAAGCTAGAGCTGATTTTACTAATGGGCAATTTGTACCTCTTATTACTTGTCCACTGATTTTGGTCCACTGAGTTAATGAAAAGAACTGTAAATGACTATCCCGTATCAACTAGCTGGAAGCACAGTGGTTGCTATAGTGTCATCTTTGTAGTCACAATGCAAAATTAATGAACCAAGGGAAACAAAATTAATGAAGACAATCATTAGCAGGCATCCTGTGGACTGAACACACAAATATATTAGAGGTGAGATTTCACTGATTGGGGATACATTGGGAAGGGAATGGGAAGAAAGATAAATGGTAACTAAACCATGCCCTTTTTTCCATTTTGGTAAACAGCAGAGAAATCTGCACTGTAGCGAGAGGTTTTGAGGATATTAATATCATATCCTAGCTCATGTTTGGAAACCCTTTGCATTAAAATAGTGCAAGTCTGTCAATAAGAAATATAAAAAATGAAGTCTAGAAAAATGACTTGTAGGTTGATTTATAAATCATGCACATTTGCAAGGGGATTGCTACAATCTAGCCTATTAAAGAAAAGGTGGAGTTCTAAGGGTCAATAACTATATTAGTAAAACTTTCCTCTTTACTAAGTTATTGCAGATTACTAGTAGCTAAAACCACATAAATCAATTTACATCCTCTACTTGAAAGGAAGGGTTAATTAGGCTAGCCTTATTGCAGTTTGTTAAACAGACTGTTTTGTAGGCAGATATGTTACATTTCTTCTTGTTTCCTTGAATAGAGATATCTGTCCTAAGATAATTCTCTATTTCTAGTGAGTATGGCATATTTAGAGCATCTGAGAATCCCAGGTGCTATTACAAAGTTCCACCCAGACAAAGTGTGCATCATTTCGCTGAAGTCTGTGGATGCATTTCCTATGTTATTCACTAGACTAAACAAGACCTAAATTCTGCTGTATGCTCTTTTCTTATTAACATCAAAAGATAGATGTTCTAACAAGCCTCTTGTGTGTCGCACAGATCCCACTCATTGATGTCTGCCTCTCAAGAAGATAGACAGCTATCCTCTTTCGATATGAGCTAAGTAAGGAAACGTCTGATCATAGACAATGGTACTAGCCTAAAAAGGTATGTTAAGTAGTAGAAAAGGTGATTACTGTTAACTTTCTCTGAATGCCACAAAATGGGAAATCTTTTGATTCGACAAGTGACATTTGTTTCACTGGTATGTCATAATTGCTAGCCACATGTACATCCATAAAACAGAGATGCGCACTCATGTCTTTAGCCTAGCAAAATTCTGAAGGAGAGTTTCTGAATGAACTTTTATCTATGCAAATTTGTTAACTAAGCATCTGTTCAAATTGTGATCACTTGACCTAAATCTGTAAGTAGCCACTAGCTCACCCAGGTACAGTTTTCTACATGCACCAACTCTTTAAATTATGACCCCTGTTCAAGTATTTGAGTTCCATACATCTATCTATTCTACGTGTGTGAGTTCACTAAAAGAGAACTGAAGTAATAAAAAAATGAAAAAAAAAAAAAGTGATAAAGAGCAGCATAAAAGCTGCAGGGCTGGTGTAAACAAAATACAAATTAATAAAGGCAAAATTCCTGCCCTTAAGTTGTCTAACAGCAATGAATCATGATGCATTATCACAAAAAATGACTCAGTGTGGTTTAGAGAGCTGATCTCTCATGACTCAGCCATGAAATTATGATGGTAACACAGTTGATCATGAACCCTGAATCACACAACAGCAAACAATGATGTAAACTTTATGCAAGAGGAATCCAACTAAAAAGTGAGTTTAAGAAAAATATTCTGCATCCTTGAAAATTAGTATTTGAAAATCAGTTCCATGTGTAGCTGTAAACGGTACTCTGTCAGCAATGAATGTAAGACTAATCTCAAATTCTTAAATCTTAAATTCTTAAGAATATATTTTCTTCGTGAAACTTTTGCAGAAGCGGCATGAGTCTTAGTAGTAGCACTGACCATTATATATACTCAAGCCTATTACGTTCCCTTTATTTGTCATAGTGGAAAATAACATATACTAAACTGCTTTCAATTTGAAAGTGATTCTTGCATAAAATTATTGCAACCATACTGTAGATAAAGAAAAGCAAATACTAAAATTTTAGTAGATCTCTTGTATCATCGCTCTCTTCTCTCAGTGCCTTGCAAAAAAACACAAATCATTTTTTTCTTTTAAGGAATGTATCATGGCTATCATACTTTGTAATTGCAATTATCTGCTCCAGTCCCCTGCTTACCTTAATTAATATCTAATTTGTTAAAGAAAGAAAAGCTTTCAGCTTTAGTCTGAGGTAACAAACAAGGCAAAACCACCAGGAAGAGCTTTGTAACAATACGCAAGAAGAAGGAGGAGAATATACTACAAATGTCATTACAGATAACATTTTGCAGATGATAAACATGTTTTTGTCTGTTTGTTTTACTCAAAACCAACAATGCTTATGTGTACCAGGAGCTAGATGTACACATGTACACATGATTCACCTAGAAAAAACAGTTTTAGAACTCTCCTTTCTGCACTGTGGCCTGGATGTGACAGTGAGTCACAGAATCATTGAAGCATCGATTGCAAAGTAGCTTTGGAGGTCTGTACTCCAACCTCCTGCTCAAAAGCGGTACATATCATAAGCAGTACATATCATACATCAGGTCAGTTGTGGATTTCTCTAGCTGAGTCTTGAAAATCTCCAAGTCAAAGATTGCTCAACCTCTCTCGGTCACCCCTTCTAGCCTGCACTGCCTTCTGGTGAAGAAATTTTTCCTGATGTCCAAATGAATATCTCAAGTCACAATTTGTGGTCCTTCCCACAAGATAGTCTGGCACTACCTAGTTAAATTTGGCTCTGCTGTCTTTGGAACAGTGCTTCACATAGATAGTTTTCTGCTGCTATTAGATTTCTATATCTATTTCTTTGTCTCCTCTTCCCCAGACTAACCAAGCCCAGCTTAGCATCACACACAGCCATCCTCACAGGAACTGAGGATGGAGGCTCTGCCTTTGGGTCCATCACTACCCCTAATTCTGTATGGTTTGCAAACCTGCTGAAGGTGCACTCTTTGTCATCATATCAATTGCAATTAGTCACTCTTGAACAGACCTCTTGAGTACCTGCTTTGTCACTGGCTGCCAGCTCGACATGAGCCCATTTATTGCTACATTTTATGGCTAGAAATCTAGCAAGCTTTTTAACCCACCTAAGATTTCTCATCCATTCTCTTTTCACAAATGAATGCTGTAAGAGGCGATGTCATGATAGAGAACATTCAGTGCTCCCTGCCTTGTTCATATGCTTGCTTAATTGCAGAAGTTGATCAGATTGAATTAGCACAATCTGGCTTTTGTAAATGCATGTTGACTACCCCTGTTTACTTTTCTTGTGTATCACATTCTTGGAAATTGATTTTAAGAGGACATGCTTCCTTTCTCAGGGCTGAGGTGAGGTCCTCTTCAGCTCCTCCCTTTTTAAAGACAGAAGTAACATTAACCTTGTTTCCAGTCATTGAGGACCTCCTTCAATACTGAATCCCAGCTGGCCCCATGGATTTGAGTGTGTGCAACTGGTCTAAGAGCCCATAAATTTTTATTGCCCTACTTCTGCCTACACCTTTCCTTCTCAAACTGCACAAATGTGTGCAGAGGTTGGAGACCCAATGTTCACTGCAAAGACCAGTGCAAAAAAAGCATTGAGTATGCTGCTGCAAAAGTGGGACACCACTGTTGGGCTGGCAAAATAGAATCATAGAATCACAGAATGCTTTGGGATAGAAGGGATCTTTAAAAGTCATCTAGTCCATCCCCCCTGCAATTGGCAGATCTTCAACTAGATCAGGTTGTTCAGAGCCCCATCTAGCCTGTCCTTGAATGTTTCCAAGGATGGGACATCTACCACCTCTGTGGCCAACCCATTCCAGTGTTTCACCACCCTCATCATGAAAAATTTTTTCTTGTGTTTAGTCTAAATCTACCCTCCTTTAGTTTAAAACCATTACCCCTTGTCCTGTTGCAGCAGGCCTTGCTAAAAAGACTATCCCCATCTTTCTTATAGGCCCCCTTTATAGTATTGAAAGGCTGCAATAAGGTCTCCCCACAGCCTTCTCATCTCTAGACTGAACAACGCCAGCTCTTTCAGCCTTTTCTCATAAGAGAACTACACAAAGTGAAAAGAAGAACATGATTTTGCATTTTTTAAAAACCTTACAGCCCGTTTCTTCTTTTTGTCACTTTGGGTCTGACTTTGCATTTGTACAGGTCAACGGCAAATTTCTAGGTACTACATTGGAAAAATTTGGTCTGGTATAGTTTACAAATGCATTCACATTAAAGATGTATCATTCTATACATTCCCTATATGTTTCAAATTGAATTACTCAGCTATGAATAACAGCTCAAGAAAGGCTAACGAGTTACCTTTGAAGGCTGCTCAAAGAGCTCTTGCCTTTTCCAGTGCTCTTAGACATATTCACCCCCTTCCGTTTTTTACTCCAGGTACCTCTTGTTCTTTCACAAGGACTAAGCACTTGATATTAACAAAAAATTGGAGAAGATAATTAAAGTAATGGAGTATTCTATGATTGTTTTTTTGTAAAAAAAAAAAAAGACTGAGGTTAATTTCCTCTGAATGACACAAGTATTTTGTCACAGGCTAAGACTCAGCTTTCACTGTTTTGACTAATAAAGCCAACAAAATTTTCTGGTGACATTTTTTTCTATAACTAAATGCTGATGTGACAAAGAAACCCAAACCACTGCAAGGTGCTGACATTTTCAAAATTGTCTGACAAAAATTTACTCAAAAATACCATCAATATAAAATATTTCATTACAACATTATGGGAATGTTTCATTAAAATGTGTAAGATACAACAAGAATCATTCTACTTGCACAGTTTGAGTGCTGAACTACATGAGGGAGAGGTGCTAAATGTTATTTTGATTGTGCTTGAAAATATATTCCACCACCTCCATGTAGACATGTTGAAACCCAGGGACAAAAGCTTCTGTCCATGAAGTAGAGATATCTTTGGGACAAAAACCCCTTAAATCTAACCAACAAAGAACACAAGATTGTAAAAGAATCAGTCATTAAAATAAGTGAGGCTTCCAAGTTTGAACACATACCAAATAAGACTCTTCCTCTACAACTGCAAAGAAAAAAATTTTCTGAGACAGATTTCAGACATTCACTTCCAATCTATGTGCAGTACCCATTAACAGTCCCATGTCTTTACCTTGGTGGTGCAGTCTAAAGAAAACTCATCTCTCTTTACTAGGACCACTCTTGCAACAAGTTTTTATTAGAGAGTGTAGACTGGATTTTCTCCATGAGTAAATTGGCATAGCTAGAGAAATTGAGCTACTTCACCACAGCTGATTATCTGATTTCAGCTGTGATTGTCCTCATTGTTGGCACTCTATAGACATCTTTTCTCCTAACAGAAGTCCAGTCATCACAATATTTGTCAGTGTGGGACTCTCATGTAGTCCTCCCTGGTGTCCAGACTGGGATGCAAAACTACAGTTAACTCATTTAGAGAAATTTCCATCTAATTTACTCCCTTCCTTCCTTTTTAGTTTACTTGGAAACAAAATTAAAATTTGTAAAGACTTTGGGAAGGTTGTTTGGTTTTTTTTCCCCTGAATTTTTCAAAAAATTTTATGGACCAAGGGAAATCAAGCTTTTCTTGCAAGTGAAAGAACTATATATTCCTGACACTTTGAGATAAGAAGTAACAGTTCAGACTGAATGCTTTTAAAGAACTGTGGATGATTCATTTTATGCACATGCTGCAATGACACAATGTGAGGTAAGAAAGGCACGCCACCTCTCAGGGCATCAGCGCACCCAGGCATCAAAGACAAAGGCACTAGACAAAATCTTTAAACTAATCTCTTTGACTTCTGTTAAACTCCTGTGTTCTTCCTAGAATCATTCATGAGGGGAAAGGATCACACCAACTGAATGTTTTTGCTACTGTGCGCAGGCTGGTAGGAGATGTGAAAAAGCATCCATGCCAGCAATTCACAAACTTGGTACTGACTTGAAAAGTAATAGTTAGGTGATTTACAATAGCCACTCTGTTCATATCACCAACATATTGTGACCTGTTTTACACTGAAATTGGTCTAGCTCAGGCATCCTCACTCCCCACCACTCCCCCCCAAAAAAGTGCTGTAAAATGGTATTCATAGTAAATATATGCCTGCGGCCAATATTTGGCCTTCCTGAGTTTAATGAATATACTTAGACAGCCTGGTGGTAATATTTCTGCACATGATGGAAGAGCCTGTTAGCAAATACATTTATTTCATTTTTGTTCTCAGCAATTAATACTGCACCCATTCCTACGTGAATAGAGTAACTGCCTATACAGATTTAATCACTTTCAGTCTCTGTGACTGATCCCATAACTAAGCAGGACGTGGCAAAACCTTAAATGTGAATTAACAATTAAAGGTTACTGTTAGAAAAAATGAGTGTGTGATCACACGTGTACACAAAATTTTGAATTTCTTAAAATTAGGAGTACCTTCTGGATCTAACTGTCAATAATTTTGATCTTTAATATATGCAAAGTGACTGTAAGGCGACACAAAATAACCCATCATTTTGCTGCATTTCAGGTAGCTGGCTGTAAAAGGCCTAGAGGATTAAGAAGAGTTTAAGGGTACTATGTCAATTAAAAGACATTTCTTAACATTCTTGGGCAGGACGAAAAGCTGGAAGGCAGGCTACAGTACTTCTGAAGTGCTTTGCATCCATATTCTTTTTTTCCAACAGCATCGTGTTTGGTTACAACAGCAAAGGACCAAAAAGGAGCTCTTTGGTAGAAATCTCAATAAAAAATGCAGCCCCAAATGCATTTTTCTGTACATGGACAGAAAGCTTTAGTAATTTCAGCTGCAATGAGCCAGACAATTTATTTCACTGTAAGTCAACCTTGCAGTACAAAACATCACTCTTCAAAGTTGGACGAGCATTGTTACTTCCAGCTAAAGAGGATACATAAGCATTCAGAGACAGTTACTTTAACAAAAGTGTTAAGTATGACTGCAGAAAAAACACTATACATTAGCAAGAGATGAGCTAATCTGCTGGTTCCAATATTGCTACAGGGATCCACTAAGTGCTTAGTTGTTATTCCTTAAGTCAGTTCCTTAGTTGTTCCTTAAGTCAGTTCTCTTCATAGATGTTCTCCAAATTTATTCAAGGTAAACATTGGCACTAGGGTTATGCCACTATGGTGGCTTAGAATAAGGTATGGAAATACGCACTTTTTACTGCAAGTAAGTGCAACAATTAGTTCGATATTGTTTTTCTGGAAAACCTATCAATGGTTACCCCAACTGACAGTATTTTGGCCATTGGGTTGAGTGTGCCTTCATAACCAAAGTTAAGAACCTAATTTCCTCACTGTTCTACTCAGGAATAATGGTCATATTGTACTATCTGATCAAAGTTACCAGCAACAATTCACTATATATTACCTCAAAGCCTGGCAGGCAAAGCAAATAAAAAGGGGACCATTGGTGATCACCAGAATACCCATGTGAGAGTAAGAAGTCTGACCAGCCTTTAACTGAAGACATTCATAACAGAACTGGAATAATATTATTACAATATTTTTTTGAAGCTGGCAGTTCCCTCACAAAAGTAGTCTTGCTTGCTGTATGTGATCCTCATTCATGAGAGCAGAGCAGAATTTCGGCTTTCAAACTGCTGTTACGATCAGAGGACAGGACCAAAGTACTTTGGCAACAGCAAAACAAAACCTCCAAATACTGCTCCCATACTCCTCAAAGATATTCTTCAGGGTCTCCTTTTACAGCTGAAAGTCTGTCCAATATTTTACAACTAATGAGTTGGCATTCTAGCTTGGACACAGCTCCAGAATTTGTTAGCCATTGGTGGATCATCGGTGCTGAGATCCAGAGCAGAGCTTTGGAGACCTGCAAGTTTTAGTGAAAGGGGTTCTGCAATCCCTTGGCGTTAACACAGGATGGAAATTGGACCTCCAGCAGATTGCATTCCCAGAGTCCGCTGCCGAACTATCGGTTCATGATGTGCAGAGCAGGCTCTTTGAGGATCACACAGCACACCCGAGCCAGTGCTGTGCTGGAGAGCTTTATGCCTGTTAGAATTAGAAGTACTTCCAGATTTCATTTTAAAGGAGCACACAAAAATCCAATTTGGAATTATTTTCTTAAGGAAAATAAGTGTTAGATGGGATGAACCCTTCTAAGTAAAGCAGGAGGCTGAAGGGACTGATCTGTCTATTGACACCAAAAGAATTTGTTCTTATTTCCATGTTCTTTTTCCCATCCCTGAAATGGCTTGGATTTTTTCCCCTGAATGTATAAAAAACAGGCAAAGGATGTACAGTGCTGTATGAAGAGCAATTGCTTTGTGTTGGAGCATTCTGGAATCTGTTGTCATTCTAGAATCAGTTATCTTTCAAAAGGTTATCTTTTCAAACCTCAAAATGAGGTTCAGGTACTTTTTTGCTTCAGTGTACTTAAAATGGTCAGTAACAGAAGTGCTTGTGAACCTTGGAAGTGGGACCATTGGTCTTTAAAATACTTGAGTTTTTTATAGAAAGAATTTAATACTACAAGGCTCTCTAATTAGAAAGTGTGTGTGTGTGCACATGTGCAGAGAATGAAGATAATACAATACTGTGCTTGATTCACCCATGCAAAATACAAAATTTTTGCACCAATATCATTCAAATAAATAATAGTGCTGTTCAGATCTCTGAAATTATGAAAACTGATTTATGGAGAACTGAATTTTAGATTGGCCGAGTGATAACATTGATGATATTGACCCAGTGATAATGTATATAATACTCCTGCTACTGCAAGCAGGAATAATATATCATGTCAGTGAGTAGCATGCATTCACTTCACCACATGACTCATTGACAGCAAAGTACGATGCTATTTCAGTACAACATCTATCTACTTTTAGATCTTGATCCTTCAGTATTTCTTGTTTTAAAGAAAAAAAGCCACAGATTAATTTCTTTCTTGCCTTTTAGGCTGCCACTACTATCATATAGTGTCATAAATGATAGTACTCTCCAAAAGCTTGCTTTCTGGATTGTGAGTACATTTTTTAGGGTTTCAAAGAAAGGTGATAATTAAAATGATAAATAGTTTCTTTAAAGATGACATGCTCAGAGCTCCTCTTCTAATTATTTGCAGGAAAAAGAGGAAGAATATAAGGCTTCTTGCTGGAAAGCACAGAAAAAAACATGTGTATGATGAAACTTCCTTCCACTGATCTCACACAAACCATGTAGCAAAACAGCTAGATGTGGATCTTACAAACCAAAGCATAAGAGACTAAAGAAGGGGTTTGACTTGATGGGATAGTTCCCGCAGTGATTTATAACCTGAGATTATAAAGCACTATCTGAAAATATTCCAAGAACAAGGAAAACTACCAAGGGAGTGTTTGGTGGAAATCTAAAATCTGATGTGAAACAATCTACAGTGTCAATGTCCAGATGATTTTTTTTCATTACAACCTGGAGGGAGAGGAGAGATTAACAAAAGGGAGAAAGGGAATATAATTTCCTGAGTCAAACTCCCAAAGCGCTAGTTACCAAACACGACTTTGTCTCCAAAACACTGTCTGGAATATCAGATTCTTTGCAGATTTTTTGCCAAACTTTATGAGTTTGTCTGCAGGAAGCAGCATGTAGATCCAAGTACTTTAGGACTTTTCAGAAGATGTAAAAATGTTCTCATAACTGGATGCCCAGTCTGTAATTTGGCAATGATTTCTTTCTGTCTCACATCTTCTTGGATCACAAAATCTTCCAGGTCATTACTCTGAAAAGCTTAATGGAGTCCTCTGCCAAATGGATATCTTGGTCAACAGAACACAAAAGGCAGCTAAGCATTTTTACAGCTCTAGAAACTGACAATTTTAACTCTTAAATTATGCCTGAAATGGTAGGGCTGGCCTTGCAGTTTTCCAAAAGACCATACTGCTCTATTATCTTTACCCCTTTATTCAACATTTACTGGTATCCGATCCAACTCCAGAAGTGTTGCTAAAACTGTAGGTAGGGGCCTGACCCAATTGGCTCAAAACCTTCCTTTTTTCATACTTTTGGCATGTATCTGGATTTATCTGGTTTTATAATCTCACAATTCACTGTTCCTGGCTGTGTCACCCAGTTTTCCTCCCTCATGCACATATGTAAAGGCAGGCCTACATAGAGGGATAAATCGTTCAGAAATCAGTCTGCAAAAATGCTTTGCTCTGCAAACAAGATGCACAGTGGAGATAAGTATGGTAGGAGCTACAAGATATGAAACACCTTATGTTCAGGTGAAGTTTGATTGAAGGAAACCTGGAATGTACATGTGGAGAAGTGTGGGACATGAAAGGGGTTGTAAATAAAAGTTTCCAAAAGAAATTAAAAAAAAAATCTTTGTTCAATAATTAATGTGACAGGAGTCAGAGGACCCTGCAAATAAATACAAAATAAATACTAAGATTTTCGCTAGTAGTTTGTATGTTGTATTTCACACAAACACATTTTCTGGGCATCAGTGATCAGGTGAACTGTCAGGAATGCCCTGAAGGCATTTGGGGACCCTATCCAGAGACAGAAACTTCACAGCCTCTTCCACCTGTTAACTAGAATTAGTTCAAATGTCCTCCAGAGAGGTCCTCAAAGATGATCCACCCTCAGAAAGACATTCCCCAACATTCCTGAAGAACTACATCATGCATTCAATAGCTTCATGAAAGTAGCAGTAAATGGGTATTTTTCCTCTGGCAGAACAATCCTCGCACACACCGCAGATGGCTTGGGCATTAACAGAGGAATCTAACAGGTCACTGGTTTGCACTGGTAAGAAATGAACATGATTTTTCCCAACCACCGCCATGAATCCAAGCTTCTTTTCATATGGTAAGTAAATTATATTTGAGTAGGCATAAATCACACGCCTGAAGATTTCATATTACCAAAACATTACTAATATTTCTTGCAGGTTACATACTATGAAATATTTGTGAATTACAAAATTATACATTTCTTACAGCAATCTCACATATACTGCAGGATGTAATAATCTCTCACAAAATTTAATAAGAGATTACTGTGGTCTCTCTGTGCCAGATTATCCTAAATGATCAAAATGATACTATCACCGTCAGTAAACTGCAAAAAGTACTTCCTGTAACGTTCATCCACTGTTTAATTTTTCCATCTTGCTGGTTTCTGACAGGTTACCAAACCATTATTACCAGCTGGATAGAGTCTATAATCATTTCTCCCACTATCTGTGAATCTGGGGATAACACTTTCATAAAACCCAGACTGTGCCTTCAAGCACAGCTATGAGCATAGGACAAGGCACAAACTGCCCCATCTCTAAAGTAGCCATCAGAAATGCTGTAATTCATATCTCCTATTCACAGCTCCTACCTTGCAGCTTCTTCGTTTTTCTGGGGTAATGCTTTGCTGACCTTTTTCTTCACATAAGGGCATTATAGGATCAATTAGTCCCCTCTCCTACTCCAGCACAGATACAGGGTGCATTAGAGCCCAACCCCAAAGCAGTATAGGTGCACTTAAGTGGTAACTTTTTTGTGAGTAGTGGTAGGAGATAAGGACTACAATAGAGGTTGAATTGATACTTGTTTCAATTTAACAGAAACATTGGAGAGTTTTATGATTGTTTTGGAAAGAAGTGGGCTTGGCAGTTAAATATGATGTTAAATGCTATTTCAATGTAGAACATCCATTCTCACATAGAGGTAAGGCATGTCTCCCATGTTTGACTACTTAGGAAATGTGCTTTTCTTTGTTTCTGTATCAGTCTTTACTGAAGCTCTGAATGAGGCAGTATGGAGATGCTGTCAAGTATTTTCTTGTCATTAACAATATCTCCTTACTTGGTGTCGTGGTTTAACCCCAGCCAGCAACTAAGCACCACGCAGCCGCTCGCTCACTCCCCACCAGTGGGATGGGGGAGAGAATCAGAAGGGTAAAAGGGAGAAAACTCGTGGGTTGAGATAAGAACAGTTTAATAACTAAAGTAAAATAAAAAATAGAACAGTAGTAATAATAATAATAGTAATAACAATAATAATAATAACAAGTAATAATAGTACAATAGTAATACAAAGCAAACGATACACTCTACAATTGCTCAACACCCTCCGACCGATGGCCAGCCCGTCCCCCAAGCAGCGATCGTTGCCCCCTCCCCCGGCTAGCTCCCCCAGTATATATATATATATACTGAGCATGACGTCACATGGTATGGCATAGCCCTTTGGCCGGTCTGGGCCAGCTGTCCTGGCTGTGCCCCCTCCCAGCTTCTCGTGCACCCGGCAGAGCATGGGCAGTTGAAAAGTCCTTTACCACTGTGAGCGCCACTTAGCAACTACTTAGCAAGAACAAAACGTCAGTGTATCCTCGACATTGTTCTCATCCTAAACCCAAAACACAGCCCCATACCAGCTACCAAGAAGAAAATTAACTCTATCCCAGCTGAAACCAGGACACTTGGAAAACAGTAGGTCAATAACATTCTGGACTGCATCAGGCAGAGCATTGCTAGCAGATTGAGGGAGGTGATTCTTCCCCTCTGCTCAGCACTGGTGAGGCATATCTGGGGTGCTGGGTCCAGTGCTGGGCTCACCAGTAAAAGAGACATGTGGACATACATGAGAGAGTCCAGTGCAGGGTCATCAAAAAGATGGACAGACTTTTCTCAGTGGTATCCAGTGACAGGACAAGGGGCAATGGACACACATTGAAACACAAGAAATTACACTTAAGCATAAGAAAAAAATTATTTACTGTGAGAATGGTGAAACACTGGCACAGGTTGAGGTTGTGGAATCTTTTCTCTTTGCAGATAATCAAAATTCAACTGGACATGGTCCTGGGCAATCGGCTCCGTCTGGTCTTACTGGAGCAGAGGCATTTGACTAGATGATCTCCAGAGGTCCCTCCCAGCCTCAACTGTTATGTGACCCTGTGGGAACAGCAGGACTCCAAAGCAATGATCAGGCATCCCAGGAATCTGTTTCCCTCCATCAGAAAAGAAAAATAACACTCCTTTTGGCAAGTGTCTGATGTAGAAACTCCCCATATCAACCTCCTGACTCAGGTCCCATTAATAATAGCTCATCTCATCAGCCTCAGAGAGTCACTGTGTTGGCATGTACTCGTCTGCCATGCCATCTTCAGCATTTCAGACTATTTCTACAGGGTTAGGAGGTACTTGCATTTCAGACAGTCCGAGGCTTTCCACACCCTCTCTTTCTGCTGTTTTGCTACTCGTTAGGAAACATGGTTGTCCAAAATCCTGTCAGAAGCAAACTCTGCTAGGCACAGACTCTAAAGTCTTGTGGCTTAATTTGCTGCAAAAATAAATCTAATTGGCTGACTCTAGATCCTGCTAATGACCATCAACACCTTAACACCAACTGCTTAGACTGGAAAAAATCATGCTAAGAGCTTTTTTTATTAAGTGAAAAGCACAGTGTGAATGACACCCAAGGGAGAATAGGTTTCATTTTATTTATTTATACATTTTCAAACATTATTATTTTCAACTGTTTTGCACTCTGATGGACATCCTTCTAAAAGGAAACTTCTTTCTAATTGCTAGTTTCATCTACTGTGCCAAAATGCATTATTTCCAACACAAGAAAACCTGTGAGGGACTCAACCACAAATGCTATAACCTAGAAAATTATCCTAAACCATATCTATTCAAATGAACATTCACATATTGCAGAAGATTAGCTTCTTTTTACGGTCTAAAAGCTCCCATGTTGCAGAAGCTTTATCACCCCATGTTTATACAAAGTGCTTCAATTTGGGGACCAAACTCTCAAAAAGTCCTGTTTGAACTGGACCGACAGAGAAAGATGTTTAAACTTGGTTTAAATCCCCAGATTGCCAGACTTTGGATTCTGAGCATGCATGCTGCACACTAAGAGCAATGAATTCAGGCCGAAAAACAACATCCAGGCTGATTTTCATATGTAAATGGAGCACATGGAAAGATGCTTCAACACAATTTTTGCAAAAGGAATCATGTTTAGAACAGTCACGACCTAAATAAAACATCTGAAATGTAGTCTTTTCTCAAGCCGAGAAAATTTCACCCCACCTTCTTCATTGTCAAATGATGGTATAACCTTAACTGCAAACATTTAGAACAGTCTACATGGAAAAAACCCCAACATAAGCCCTCTCTTATTTAAGCAGGGGAACTTGTGCAGCTGAGAATGCAAGAGTGATGGTAGTAGAGGAAGAGAAGAAACATGACTTGCACCTTACCAGCCATGGTATTCATACAAGAGAGAAGAGTTCATCTGTGCTTTCTTCTTATGTGGTTTTTTATTCATCCGGTGGGCTTTTTAGTTCATTCTTCACAAGTAACCAGCTCTCCACACTGATGACAGGGGGAAACGAAAAACTTAGACAAGGTGCTTTGAAACAGCAACTTTCTAAGCATTATAGCCTCCAAGTCAGAGCCATCCAAGTCAGTCATAAAACAACATAGAGGTTTCTCCCCAAACTCTCCAGTGGCTATATAAGGGGCAGACTGGCAGTCCTTGTCTTCAGAGGAACACATGTACTGTTTTCCCAGGATTCCCAAGAAAACATAAGGCATCACAGCTGGGATTTGCCTACCCCTTTCCTGGGAGCTCCATGTATTCCCCTGCTCCATCACTGAGCAAGTACTAGAAAAGAAGGAGGTAAGTCATTGCATCCACAAAAGGCAGTGAAGGCATGTCTGCTAAACACTGGTAAGTTTTCCTAGAAGAATTCTCTCTCTTGCTGTAAAGTGTTTTGTCCTATGCCTCTTTTGCAAATATGTGGTACAGGACACAGTCAAGCCTAAAACATTAAATGCCTTGTAAGCAGAAGAAATATCAGTCTTTACGTACTCCCATTGAAATACTGTATGACCTTGGATAAGTCATTTGATATGCCTGTGCCTCAAATATTTTTTGTAAAATGAGGGTAATACTACCAATTCAGTCATTTTAAAGTGATGCACCAGTGATAAGCACTATATACTGACTTTCTAAACAGAAATAATACCACTATGAGTCATTGCCTTTGGTAGCCTGATGGGAAATAGGAAATATTCTTACTCATACATAACAAAAACAAGAGGTAAGATTGTATTTTCTAATGAACAGCGTTGCTGAATATCAGTTTCATTACAATGCTTTCAAGGTTTGCTTACAAGGTGTCAAGGTTTGTAGGCAGAAACATGCTCATCCCTCACTCACAATATTCTTATGCAAAATTCCTGCAGAGCTGGGGAATGAGCACTTTATCTACCCTCTTCTCAGACTTGCCAGTGGGCAGATCAGATCAGGCTTAGAGCTAGTCTGCTTTGGGAGCTCAAATGGTGTGGAAAGCAAAACATTATTTAGAGCAGCCTTCAGGCTGCTTTCATTTAAAGCAGAGGGTGGGAAATTCAAATTAAGGGTGATACAAATGGTATCAAGACTTTTTGCATCTGTCTCTGGCCCAAACATAGAAGCAAAGTACTTGAGAACAAGGCTTAAACAATAAAAGCCTCTCTTTTAAGAACTAAAGCTTTTTCATCAGCAGCACAGACTCTCCTAGACAGAGAATTAGAATAGACTTTAAGGCAAGCACAGTAGGCTGTTGTACAATGCTTACTTGTAATAGACTCGCACCCTAAACAAAGGTGGATATAAGACCAATTCTAGCTGCCATTCACTTCTTTCTCCCACACACTCACACTGCCAAATAGTTTGTCTGTTCCTCCTCAGCTGCTTGATTTAGTTGTCTTTATTGCCCAAAGAAGGGTGTCAAGGAATATCCTTCTTCCTCATAATTTTAGTTGGTAATTTTTTAACCTGAATTAAAAAATACATTTAAAGCAAAACAGAGGGTTTTGGGTTTTTGTTGTTTTTTTTGTTGTGTATGTATTGGGTTTTTTTTCTTTTTTTTTTTTTTTTCCTGAACAAAATGTTTGTATAGTTTTGCATTGAAACAGTGTAAAAGTGTTTGTACCAGCTCTGTTCTAGCCAGGTGTCCTCTACATATTTTGAGAGGAATCACCTCTGAGGCTGGCATACTTGTGAAACCCAAATGATGCACTGACCACCAGAGACAGAATAATTTTTTCTAAAAAGTAAGAGCAGGGAAGCCAGAAAGACGCACAAGCTTGTTGGTAAATGACCGTTGTTGGTAAATGACCACAGCCATGTCTTGTTTTTCCCAGTTACTCCTGATGTCCTAGTCAGCTCACTGTTTTCCCCTGCCTTTGACAGTATATTTATTCAGCATGAAACCTGCTGTACGAGACTGCTTAGAGTGATGACACCATTGAGTTGGTTGATGTATGGAAGCTGTCTCCTAGTAAAAGTGCACCAGCCTCTCCAAAAGGGATGCATTGGGGGATAATTTGAAGATATCTGTTAAGACAGGAGCTGTGTAATAACTCACCCTGGTTACCTTGGTGCCTAGGAATTCACTCATGGATTGCTGTCCCTGTGGTAGATGCTGTAGCAACACAGAACAGAAAGGGAACTGTGGCCTCTTCCCAGAGCTTCATGGAGAGTAGAGAGAGGGCCAGAAGGACAGAACAGGTGGTGAAATACTGGTCAGCATGATGGACACTAGATTACATGATCCACAGGATGGGTAACCTCTCTGGGTAACACACCTTTCCAATAAAAACAGAAATACCAAGTTTCGGCAACTGTCATTATGAATAATTGTAATCTGGATACAGCCCGATGTTTACTTAGAAGCACTTTGAAGAAGTCCTAGAAGACTAGGACTGCTAGTATTTTGGAAAAGTATATTTATTTGTAGTTGCCCTCTACACTGGAAGGCAATGAGTGGCTTTAAACAAGAAATATTTTCATTTGCAGGTGAAAATTTAAAGCAGAATTTCATAATTTGAAAATTTGTAACCAGTGCCTGCTAGCAATCAATGAAAAAACTGCAAGACTATTTTTTTAGGCATATTTTTGGCTCACATTTCTAAATCACATATTGTTTGTATTTACATATTTTTCTAAAGAATATTTTCAATATTCTGGAGCTTTATTTAATCATTGTCTTGTTTTTTTCCATTTGTTTCAAAGTGAGAACACACAGCAGGAGAACTATTATTTTTGTCCCTCTAAAATACTCTACATATCTTTTTCTTTTTTTCCCTTTTCAGACTAAGGAGTTGTATGATTCAAGTAAATTCAACCTTTTCTGTTTGAAATGCTCTCTGTAGGATTATGCACTGTGTGTTTCTGGCTGTAGTCTTTCTTGCTAAAAGGGAACAGTTAGGTGTAAATGATATTCACACCTCTTAATTGGAGTCATTAACAGTTCTCAGGGTTATCTTCCAGCATAAGACCTTGGGTTTCCTAAGGAGCAACTAGAAATAAGAGACAGGAGTCACTGCAAACTTTTGCTCATATTAAGAATGTCAGTTAAGAGTGTGATTTTTGTGTTTGGGTTTTTTTGCAGCATTTCTTTTCTGGCAACATCTCTACTGTAGACAAGATTTTATAAGCAAGATAGTGCTTTTGTTGATACAGCTGTTTCATTTGAGCTGATATAAGCAAGACCATCATTAACACTGTTTTCCTTGTACATACTGTATCTATTTGGAGATATTCCTGGTGTAGTGACATTAGCTGCAGGTAGGAATTTGTGTTTCTTTCTTTGGTGATGGAAGTTCTCAGAAGATTTTTTGTTTGTTGTGTTTTTTTTTTTTTTTTTTTTTCCTCCTGTTTAGGACTGTGCAATCCTTTTTGTGAGTAAGGAGAAAAAAAATCAATTATTCACCTTGTTTTGCAGAACAGATAGAGAAATGATGGAAGCAATACTATCTCAACAGCTTGATAAAATACACTAACAATTAATGAAAAATTCAGGTAAAAACCAAATATAGTTTATTCATGAAACTGAACTAATTTACACTGCTTAACTGTAGTGAACATCAAAACGCCCTTTTATGGCCTCTTAAAAAACATGTAACATCTCTGCATGCTTGTATTTGCCCTTACATGTGCCTGCCCCAAATCAACAGTCTGATTTCTCACCCTGCACCAACAGCCATTCATGTCGTGTTCACAGGTAAAAATATAGCAAATGCCACGTGCAGTTTTTGCCTCTAAACTTCAGTCTAGGCAGAGGAGATCACTACCACCACAAAATTCTTCATAATATTTGCACTATCCAGATAAGTAGGAAACTTGCTAATCATCCCACACTGCCTTTTGCGTATTAATTCTTACTGTTAGGTCAGTTTGAACCCACAGAAGCATGTAAGTAAGAAGAGTCTCATGAAATAATAATATTGGTAACTGAAAGCCAATAAACCAATAGTCAGGGAAGACTGTGTGTATGTATAAAGATGGCAAACCTCTGCTATATTCCTTAATAGACCACTGCATGACACACACAAAGTCTTTAGATCTCTTTTAAATCTAGATAAAACAGCAGGGCATGCTAAATAAAATGACTGTTCAAGTGTTGCTTAGAGAAAATTTGAGAGTGGTAAATGACGTATTTCCTTTCTTGAAGTTTGGAAGACTGTCGGAAAATTTAGATCTCAGAGAGTCATGAAGTGGACAAAGCAAAATAAAATAAACGCTCTGTAGAGAAAAATTCAGTAGAGAAAAATGTTCTGTAGATAGAAATAAACTGAGGAGCAGCTTCTACAAGCACAGAACCTGGTCATCACAAAATATGCAGGGTTGGGTTTCCAAATGAGATGGACTTAAATGTTAGAAACCTCAAAGTCTTACAAATCTGCCACCCCATAGATTTCACAGGAGCCAGCCAGGATCCCAGATACCCTATAAGATACATAAGAAAGAGCAAAAATGAGACAAGCAGCCCATCATCCTAAGTTGAAAATAATCTTAGCTTGTTGTAGGGAAGTGCTGGGCGAGGACCAGAGTATAACCTTGTCTTCCAGAGAGTTTGAAGCCTAATTCTGGGTCCCACCTTTGCTCATCGTTCATCAGTACCATGGGCTTTAACACCAAGTTAATTCCCTCTTCCTCAGAAAAATAGTATAAAAGGGAGTTATGGTATAGTCTTCCCTCCACATTATGAATAAAAAAATTGTCATATAAAGTTCCCTCAGGAAATAGCTTGGAATACCAAGTTTCTGGATATTTAGAGGAAAATTTTTCCCAGACTATTCTCTATCATCTGTCCAATTTGATATAAAAATCATAGCTATAAATGGGGGAAAGAACTTGAATACGGGTCTTTGAAGTGAGTGCCACGTATAGGGACATATAGGCCCCTATCCTTTTGAGCTCTCTATTTAGTTTGATGCACGTTTAACAGTTGAGCCCCAGTTAACTCCAAGAACACAAGCCTACCCACCACCTCAGCTTTTATTGAATTCCTTTTTATTTTAGTAGGCAAGAATGTAAAGAGCATTTTTTTTTCTCTCTTTTTTTTTTTTTTTATTTGCAAACATACTGTGCTATGAGGACCCTTGGAACTGTACAAGCCAAATAAACCTTGCAATGACATTTTAAAAGTTGCTTTGCATTTGTATAACCTGGCTGTAATCTTTCTGCGTTTCAGAATTCACCACACTATCAATCACTTAAATTATTGAACTGGATTTCACATAAAATCCATTCAGTTGTGGAATACTTATATGTTCAAAATTTAGTGAAGCTTCTTGCCCTTAACCCATGGAACAGATAGAAAAGGTGAAGCCAAGATGAACTGTCCTGGGAAAAGGAGCCTGAAATAATACAAAGAGAATGGGTGCTTTAGAAAACATTTTTAAATATAGCTAATCCCTGCAAAAAAATTTTCTCTTTTGTGACTTAAAAGCGTATGAATCCTCATGGTAAAGGCAGTAATACATAACAATGATGATAAAATATCAATACATAACTAATATCACAGTACTACAAGGCAAATTGAAAAATCAAGGAAGAAATGCAACACAAATAAATTTGTTCATTAAAAACATATATGTTACAGGTACTTGTCCCATTCTGTTCAAAGAGTTTTTCCATAATACTGGACACTATTGGCTTAAATGCACATGAAATTAACTTCTGTTATCTCAGAGCTGCTGTATAAATGCTAAATTTGACTTCTTACTGTCTGCCTATTTTTGTTTTTCTATATAAATAAAAATGATGCAAGAAGATATTTTTATACTTGATTTAGAGAAGTTCAGCAATGTTCAGCTCCCAATAATAAGCTATCTTTCTAAATGGAAGAGCTATTTTTCCTATGATTTTGTTGTCTCCTATGAATTTTTAAAAAATGTAACTTATTCATGAGCAGAAGTGAGTAAAACCACCAGTTTCCCAGTGGAGTCATATTGTTAACATGAACCACATCTTTCCTGACCTTGCATAGCAATTGTAGGGGCTGCACTCCATAATTGGTCCAAATAGAAATACACTTGTAAATCAGGTAGGTTTCCTGGAACTTTGGAACAACACCAGTGCATCTGGTTTTATTCAGCCCCAAGTCTCAGTTGCAACTGACCAAAAAATTACATGTCAGCTAAACCTATCAGACCTTTCATGCCTGAGCTTTCCACCCCCCTTCTCTCCTACACAAATTAAAATGAGGTTCTTTGCTGAAGCCAAAATCTTCCAATATGCTTGTCATGAACTGCTGAATTTACTGTTCACATCTTTTTTACAATACAGATTAAGTGTGGATCCAGAGCTCTGCTTCAAAGGGGCCCTCCAACTGCCATATTTTCATCATAGCATGCATTCACGATGCAAATATAATATCCATCTGGGCCTTTTATAGGCTTAATTTATCCCTGCTTATTTATCATAATTAAGTGCACCATATGATAGGAATCCTTGTGGTATCTCTACTGATCTGGAGTAGAGAGAGATCACTAACCCTACTTATGAAATCCAGCAATTAAATTACATGATATCACTCATCATAAAAAACCAAACCCTCCGCTAATGACATAAATATGTTGGACTAACCAGTTCTGTTCTAGCACATATGTAAAATAAGGGGGGAAAACTGACAGAACATCAAAGATGAGAGAGCCCTGCAGAAGCCCCAAGGAAAGTTCCCAAGCCACTGGATTTGAAAATACAGTACACCATGGATTAGTTCTGCAGTGACAGAGATGTAACTAGGGGGCACGAGCTGCATCAAGAACCCCAGGTCAGGGGATTCGGAGAAGCTCTTGAAATCAAGTTTATGTGACGCCAGTGAAACCACTTTAAGGTACTGCAAGTGCAGTCTCATATGGGGCTGACTCACCTTCCCATCTCTTCCCACAGAAATAATAAACACACACATACATGGACCTATATTTTAGGAAGGTTTTTCTTTTTAACAAGTATATTCCATGACCTCTGAAAACAATATCTAATGAAAATATTTAAGACAGTTGGTAATGTATCCAATGGCACCTAAGATATTGTGGAGCCTGTGGTCTGAGTCCAGAGTGGGGTGCAGTGCAAAAAGTCCTGGGCTAGCTCTAAGCGAACTAGTGTGTAACTGTGGCAAAGTATTGTGCAGATATACTAAGTTAGCTCCAAGCCCAGATATACAACCGTGCTGTCACAACAAGAGAATAAGGACTGCTGTAGATTCTAGACCTCAACTGATCAGTCCTATATCACACTCCCTTATAGCCATAGCCTAAGATATTCAGAGCTAGATTTGTTCAAACACGCCAGAAGTAAATGTCTATACTAAAGGAGGTATTTAATAGTGGCAAGGTGCCTTACTCCCTTTGAAACCAGTATGAAATCTCTGCCTACTAATGGGATGCCACAAGACTCAGCCAACAAAAAGGCCAAGAGCATTCATATCTGTGTTTGGAAGAACTGAATATCATTTGTTCTTTCAAGGCACAGCAGGCAGTGTGTGATGCTGCCTCTTTCTCAGACCAGACTCTGGCTGTAAAAGCCTTGTCTCTACATGAAGAAATTACAGTGACAACATCCTCTTTCCTCTTTTCCCTCTTTTGATGGGACTCTGTCCTGGTTTCAGCTGGGATAGGGTTAATTTTCTTCCTAGTGGCTGGCATGGTGCTGTGTTTTGGATTTAGCATGAGAATAATGGTGATAACACACTGATGTTTTAGTTGTTGCTAAGTAGTGCTTACACCAGTCAAGGACTTTTCAGCTTCCCCTGCTCTGTCAGGTGCACAAGAAGCTGGGAGGGGGCACAGCCAGGACAGCTGACCCAGGCTGGGCAAAGGGCTATGCCGTACCGTATGGCGTCATGTTCAGCATATAAACTGGGGGACTTGGCTGGGGGCAGTGATAGCTGCTTGGGGACGAGCTGGGCATTGTTGCCGGGTGGTGAGCAATTGTATACTGTATCACTTGCTTTGTATATTATTATTGTATTATTATTATTACTACTACTACTACTGTTACTATTCTATTTTATTTTATATCAATTAGACTGTCTTTATCTCAACGCACGAGTTTTCTCCCTTTTACCCTTCCAATTCTCTCCTCTATTGCACTGGAGGGGGAGTGAGCGAGTGGCTGTGTGGTACTTAGTTGCTGTCTGGGGCTAAACCACGACAGGCTCAAATCCCCCGTCCCTCCACCACATACGGAAGACCTTGAAGTCCTCTTGTTGAGGATTGTTTACATAGGAGAAGACAAAAAGTAAGACATCATTAGAAAGAACAGGTCTGTCTTCTAGTCTGTTCCCCTCTCTCACATGCTCTTCATTGCTTTTTATCTAAAGGCTCCTTGCTGCAAAATAGTTAGCATCTGCCTACAGGGACTCTTCAGCCCCTCAGAAACCTGGAAAGTCCCAGGTAGGTGCTAAATCCAGGGCTGACCTAGAGATGTGCCAACACAGAAATATTGGGCCTGAAAGAACTTTGAGTTTAAACAGGGAAGTCCACAATGACATTAAGCAGCTGTGAACCATGGGCTTATTTTTTGTTTAAATGCATTTAGTTGTCTAAAGTATTTCTCTGTTTTCTATATGGGTCCTTGTGGGATTTCCTAAAGTGCCTAAGAATTTTATATACCTAATTCCCATTGAAATTTGGACCTTAGGAGTCGCTGGCTTTCAATAAGACTTTCAGAAATCTTACCATGTCTTTAATGAACTTGCAAGTTTTAATGAATAGTCATGCAATTTTGGAGTCTACTTGTCTGGAAGCAAAGCTGGGCTGTAAATCATTACACCATTAATAGCTGTTCCTTCGCCTTTCATTCCTAAGTATGGTAGTAATTATCTGTTTTGCAAAGCATAATAAAATATGTGTCTTCATATTCAGAATATTCATGTAGTGACAATTCTAAAGTTATTATAGATGATGTATAGGCAGCAGTGTGTCCATAGTTAACCAGCTTTCTTAGAGAGCTTATTTTCTAAGCCCAGGGCCATAAACTTTAATTTGGGAAATGACAGTGGCCTGCAAGTCACCAGAAAAGAAAGGGAAAGATTTCTCCAGTGTTGGAAAAATGCTAGATCCTTGCTGACTTACAGATCCTTAAAATTTAATCTGATTTCAAATTCTTGACCAATGCTTCTTCTATGTGTTTACTCAGCTCAAAAACGTTTCTTTTCTTTGCAGTTAAATATGTTTGGGAATTAATGTGCTTGCAATATTTGAAGACAAAAAGTGCTAAGAAACATATGAATGATTTTAGATAAGCTGTAGTTGTTTACTGTTGTTAATAATTTTGCCACTTTTCTTGTTGCCACAGGAGACTGACCCTGCAGAGACAGCAACTTAGACCGACTGCTCCCTCCCAGGCACCAGAAGGACAGTGTATGGCACACACTTACTGCCGCCCTCCAGCTCTGTGTTCACTCATCTGCGCTGGCAAATACCTCTGGGTAAGGTCTTGGTACAACTACTCTGCTTGCTGTCCCTCTGCTTCCTTGTCCTGAACATGTGACTCGCAAGCTCCCACATGTTCCCCCATGGCTCCTCAGACATACAGGGATGGTTTTATTCCAGCCTGTGCCCTGCTGTTTTATGTCACCCTAAACTTTATCTCCATCTTTGCACTAGTTCAAATAGTATTATACCACATTCAAAACGTAGATTTGACATTTGGTCTTTCTAGAGACTTTCTTTTTTTTTTTTTTTTAGGAGTGTGAATAGTAAAATATTTATGAAACTCTTAGGGCTTGAAAACTGCACATGGGATTAAAATAGAAGTTAATAGAGGAAAAAAGATCACAGCAGAGACAGTTTCCAACATTAACTGTGACCTTCCTTTGGTGGTAGGAACTGGTTGAGTTAGATTATGTTCTCCACCAAAATTGTATGTAGTGAGAATGTTGAACTGTGCATGAAAGGAGCAGCTTAAGAAATTGCAGAAAAATTACATGGGAAGTTAGAGGCACAAGAGGTATGAACAGCCTTCAAGATGATGCAGTCTTTTCATAAAAGTTAGATGAAATGTCTACATTTCTCCAGCACAACCAGAACATGAATACTATAGTACATTTCAAAAAATGCAAAAACCCCACAATCTCTAAGGTAAGCACAACCCTGCAAAGTTTCTGTTGTTATAACTGTGCCATAAGCAAACTCATCAGAGCCTTTCAGACCAAATACAGAATAATGTCACAAGAAGAGTTTTCCTGCCGACAGTTACAAAAGCCCCTTTCTGTTGGTGCTGGGAGCTGCCTGACAAATGCCAGCCAGGAACAGACGAAGCGTGGTTAGAGGTGGGTCTCCATAGTTTGGCACATGTAAGGTCATAGAGTTTGTAGAATAAATCTGTCCTCCAGCACACTGGGTTTAGAAATGGCTTCATAGTGGTGGTAAAATCTACAAAAAATTTCTGTTTTTTCATGGATCCAAAAACCAGCACTAAGCAGTGCAAAGCCTGGTTAAACTGTGTCCTGCTCTAGCAGTGTGCTTGACTAATTGCATATACTTTGCCTATGTGAGGCAGGATTCAGTGGGACCTCACCTTTGTTCATTTACTAGGTTCTTGACTTATTAATTCAATTTACCTGTAGGTTTCTTCTTCAAGGTGGGGGAAGGTGTGAAGGCAGGCAAGTTTTTTTGTTTGTTTGTTTTACAACTGCTGAACCATGTTTAAGGATGTGTCTTAGCTTTGTGAATCCCCTAGACTTTTTTTTCCAAAATTTATTTCAGAATATTTTTTCACCATTTGTAAGAGACAACAACAACACTTTCTCACCAAACCATGTCAATCTGTGATGGGTTACCTTATGTAGTTCCTGTTGATTTTAAAACCATGAAATCAGACTTGCGGGAAGGCTGGATATGCTCAGCGCAGTTTCAGAAGAACAGTCAGTCATCTAAAATATGGGTTTCCAATCTTATCAAAAGGACAGGATGGCTTCCAACAGTAGTCCTGTCAGGGCTGAAAAGGGTAAACAAATGCTGCCTGGGTTTGGCTTCAGCTAATCCTGACAAAGGCTGAGCTTATAACAACAATTTTGGCCCCCCATTTGTTTAGAAGCAAGCAAGAACACCTCAGTCTTTTTCAACATTTAGCAAAACTCCTTTTCTGTATATATGAAAGAAATGGTCACCTGAATTTTTCTTCATTCTTTAGTTTGTATCCACCAAACTTTTGTTTTTCTCTCACACTCAGCTTTCTTCCCATCACATGAGCTTCCTTCAGAAACCTGCTAGCAGATGGGAATGAAATAAATAGATTTTTAAACAGGTTTCTGATTACAAAAAGACAGTGCTCAGACAAAGAAATCTGACGAGAGAGACTAAAAAAACTGCCTCCCTCACCTGTTGAACTGACTGTGGCAAAGAGTAAAACCTTGCCTTTGACAGGATTTTCATCAGAGAACAGGTCATTTCGCATTTACTCTTTCAAAGAAACCAACTGCACAAGGGTAGTTATCGACCTGTAATTCAGATTCTCTGAAAATTCCATTTAATTGGAGTCCTGCTCCTGACTTGCTGCTCCCAAGCATGAGAGAGAGCTTGCCCATCTCCCAAGGGTTTGGACTTCCAAAGAGGAGTTGGGTGAGCCCTGTTCACATGCAGGCTGCTAGTGCTGCTCTCCAGACATGACCTTATGACGCTGAAACCTATCTTGATAATAGACCCTGGTGCAGGAGACTTTATAAGCACAGTATTATCATCCAGGAAACCCTGAGATTTACAGTTCAGCCAACACAGCTAAGAGAGTCCCAGGGAATGTTTTTCTCCCTTATTCAGGAATATTGTGGACCTAAGAGACGGTAAAATAATTTCTTTCTGGGGATTTTGTTGTTTTCCCTTGGAAATGTGGAGTGCTCTGAGGTGTCAGAGAGGAATTATTCTCCACTTTCTCCTTGAAGGTGTTTAAGGCTGAAGGGTCTCACTGCTGCTTGTTTCTCCAAAGGCATTGCAGAACTTTCCATGTTACACAAAAACCAAGAAGGCCAGGATGGCTCTGAAAGAAATAAGAATAGTAAGTAAAATAACATCATTACATGGAGTACAACCCAGCTGCTTTCCAAAGGGGCTTTTATGACATCTGAGTTTTCCAAGAGAAAGGAACAAGCACTAAAAAAGCAGAGGCCCATTAAGTGGCATTACACAGGACAGGCAACTGAGCTTTAGGAATGTTGGTTAGTTGAGGGAGATTACTGTAGTCTAGCCATCAGTTCCTGGTTCTTGTGTATAATTTTGAAGTTTATTAGTTTTCATATCTATTTTTTTCTGCACGTAGGAAGAATAAGATTTTTTTTTCTGTATATGTTTCCCCTCTACTGCCTCTGTATTCCCTCCTTCCTTTTGCACCAGAACCGCTCTGGAAGCAGTGTTGAGCAGCTCCTGCCGGCTTGTCCGCCCCTCGCTTCCGTACCTACCCTGAGAAGCAAATTACAGGATTTAACAAGGGCAAAGAAAAACAGTACCCCAGTGTCCCACCATGTGGACAGATAGTTCATCTGAACTGCCAGGTCTGCACAGCAGTCTTTGTTTAGAGTACCAACAGATTTTGATTAAGGCACTAGGAGTAGAAAGAAGATTTTAAAGGAAGGAGAGTGTATGCAGGAAAACAGCATTAATTAGTCCCTGCTTAATCCAATAAAAGTTTGAAATCTGAGTTCGTTCTACATTATTTGTAATTTACCTAAAAGCTTTACAGCTGTATTGCTATCTGAGGCATTTTTCTATAACTATCAGTTGAAGGTGGGAAAACTTTCACCTAAATTCCAGTAACTGGAAACATAGATCAGATTTTTATCTCATGTAAACAGACAAATCTCCATCTTGACTTTGCCTTCTACTGCTTATCTTGATCTTATTTGTATTCCTAAAAAGGCACAA
Source organism: Platalea leucorodia (assembly GCF_965183815.1). Taxonomy (NCBI): domain Eukaryota; kingdom Metazoa; phylum Chordata; class Aves; order Pelecaniformes; family Threskiornithidae; genus Platalea; species Platalea leucorodia. Next base: position 84,258,195 of record NC_138858.1, read on the forward strand.
GAATGTGTCTTTGCATAGAAGGCAGCCAGGGGGTGGGAAAACTTTTATTTCAAAGTTCTAATCCCCTGGATACACTCTGTGATGGATGTGATAAATTTGTTGACAGAAGACCCTCTATATCAACTCTCAGAACCTAATATAACTGCCAAGAGCTGAGAATTTCACAAGATTTGGTTCATCTGCTTTCAAGTAATGGCTATGTGATTTAAGACTTGGTTTTGGTTGTGTTTTTTTTTAAAAGCAACCAAAAAGATATCACCCATTCCCTCCCCCATATGCAAATGCCTCATGCTAAGTATTGCAATATCCAAGTTCTGGCCTCAAAGGAAGATTCTGCAGTCAGAATATTATATGGCTAAGTTCCCAAGATAAGTATACAAGGAGGCTTAGGTGCCACCGAATGAGATACAGCACATGCAAAGAAGTGGTACTGGGAAGGGACAGCCTTCTGTGTAAAAAACCTCATCTTTCTGGTGTTTCAGTACCTTACACAAGGATCCAGTAATGTCTGGGAACCTGCCACATTGAATATTCGCTGATTTTAATACTGAATATCTACCAAGAGTTGTCTTCCTTTTCTTTCAAGAAATTTAAACCCTTTATTCAACCCTCCAGTGGTTAAAGCCCTTGCTCAGCACAGGAGAGTCATCAGGGTCATTTTCTCCTGCCAAACACATCTCCATTGGTGCCTGGAGAAAGCCAGGGGAGTCCACTCTGAGAGGAACATAGATGGGAGAAAGTGAAAGCCGGACTCTGCTCTAATTGCCAAAGCTATATATTTTGCATTTTAATCTGTTGCAGGCACTGGGTAGAATTGCACAGGCATCGTTTCACATGAGCAGAGTTACAATGATATAAAAGTGACATATTTTTATTGACCTTGTTCCTATTCATCTAAAGTATAAATAAAGAAAACTGAAAAATCTCCTGGAGGTCACCTGTCTAGGCATTTAAACCTGTGTTCAAGACATGACTTTTGCAAAATTTTAATCGGTTTCTTCTAGTTCTTCCTTTCCTGTCTCTAGATTACCTTGGTGTATTTTTTATTGTTACAGGGGAAGCAGGTGTAAAAAAGAAATCACAAATTGTCCTAAATTTGTCAGTTTTCTGTTCTTTTCTTCATTGCTGGGGAACGGGGTTCTTTGTTCACAGGAAAGTCTGTTTTCCAACATGCATAAATGGTTGTCTGATGGATGAGGTGGCTGAGAAAAGAATGTTATGGTCCAAATGGGTCAAGAAAACACCTTCTGCTGACCAAATTGCAGTGAGTGAAATAGTCTATGAATGGGCTTTGGATGGATTCATAAGTTCAGAAGTGGAACTGTAAAATGAACACAGACAAACAAGAAACAACCATCAAGCCCAGAGCAAGGAATCGGTTCTACATTTTGTTTGAAACCTCCCTCAAGTGTCAATTTGTAATGAATAAGGTATTAAAAAAACTCTTAATTTCAAAACTGTCAATAATTAATTCATGCTGTCAGTAACATAAACATTTTCTGCTGTGGTACCACAGCTATTTCCCATGCTACGTGCCTGGCTCCTCAGATAAGAAAAATAAGTGACACCTAAAAGAGCAGCTACAACTAGTAAAATGTCTTGTTGTTTCACCATAACTCTACTGAGTAGCACAAGAATAAATAAATAAATAAAAAAAACATAAACTATTCAAGTTATAACATTGTAGGCATCCTTATGATGTATAAAAGTTGTACCATAATAGGGAACTCCTTACATTAGTATTTTTTCAATAATTCTAATCCCTCATGGATGCATGGCTTTATTTTGCACTTGGTTATACAAGTGAACCCTCATAAGAGCCATTTTGACCTTCAGTGAGACTCAGATGAAATGCAAAAGACCATACCTACAAAATAGACTGAAAGATCACAACCTATCCCACAGTTTGTGAATCACCAGCTTTTATTAAGCAGTTATTTAGCAAAGAAAAATGTGTGCCTTTATAGGTGAACAATCATGTGCTAGCAGACTCAGAAAAGCTAAAAGGCACCGACAGTTTTATCCTCTTCTAAAACAAAGCCAGTGTTCAGTTAACAGTTACTGATATGCCAAAAAGAGAACAAAACCAAGACAATAGAAAAATCCACTCCAAATTATAACTGAAAAGAAAGGGAAAAGATGGATGGCCGTTTAATTATGGCACTGATTTTCAGAAGCAGTGAAGAGCAGCAATGTCTGCCAGACTTCACAAACTAGGTAAGCCTGTTGGGCATACAGTGGGGGCTAATATGCTTTGAAAACCTGGCCAGCAGTTTCATTATGGAAACTGCCCAGTTATAAACACATTCATGAATGTGGTCCTTATTTAACAAAATTACGATTGCTGCTGATAATCAAGTTCTACTTGACTGCCAAGAACTTAAAACTCTTGTTACAGGACCTTTTTGCCATAATGGTAAAATATCAGAATAGGCCAATTTAGAACCCACCAGCAAAACCACAATTATTTCTGCTCGTAGCTGCATTGTTTTATTCCTGCAGTGTTTACCAGTCTGAGGAACAGCTGGATCATTTTTCCTGAAGGAGTGTTCCCTTCTGCCTCTCTCTTTGCGGCTCAGTGGTTCTTCCCTCTCCTGTGACATGATATGCAGGTCTTCGCACCAAGTGGCTTGACAGCCCTCTGCTCATTTCTTCTTGGAGCTGGCATGCATCTGCCTTTTTTTCACACATTATCCATATGATATGATGGAGAAGACCTCAGCCTTCAAAGGCCTCCAGGAATAATAAAAAAAGCAAGAACCAAGCTGTAATGAATGCCTTTAAAATTTTGACGTCAGTGGCTACAGTGTCTGCTACAACATGATGTGGTTGTTTTCCCTCTCTTCTTGTTGGTACCTGAGTATTGCCCTACCTCTGCTCAAAGAGGTAAAAACAATAGCCACATTTCAAAAGCTACAAATAGCTGCTTTACGTCAACAAGCATTCACAAATAAACTACAAATCTATGAATTCTTTGACATTTCCTTCAAAATCTTTCAATGTGGGTTCAGCCTTGAAAAATTACACTTTTTTACTCAAGGTCCCTTAGAGTCAATGGTTAGATTTCTACTGCTTTTGATACGTGAAATTACTTCTTCCACGTAAAGGATAGTGATGCTATTCTACTGGAATTCATTATAATACTGAGAAATTATTTAATGAAAATATCAATTTAAAATACTCAGATTTTGTTCTAAAAATTTATGAGAAATTCCAAGCAACATTAGATCACTACACTTTGCACTTCTGCCATTGGTTGAATATTAAAAACAGATTACAGGGCATAAGGATCATGCATTAGCTAAAAGCATAAGAGAAGTTAGACGACAAGAACGCAGCCATGACCACAAGAATAAAGCAAAACCCTAAAATGCTAACAGGAAAAAAAAAAAAAGTTGGCTTCCAGTAGAAGAACTAAGATATTTTTATTATGTGTATTTACCACATGCATTTCCACATCTGGCCTCTTAAAGTACTGTGAGTTCCCTGGTCATTATTTTAATCGTTAACACACAAAAAAAAGTATTAAATCTGAATGTGTTAGCCTCAAAGGAAAGTGATAAGTGAAAGCTAAGCTGGACGAAAAGGCAGATCTTCTACTTCTTTGAGTGAATCTATGTTTTAGATAAAGTAAGATATTCAATACTTTGTCCATGAAACTATTCACAAATAACATTGGCATCAGCTGTAGTTCTCCTGAATTACTGGTTGAAAGGCCAGTGTCAGCAAAGGAAGAGAAATTTGTAGGCTAAGCTGGTAGCATCATTTAGTCACTGTTAGGAATTCAGTGCAGTGGCTTGCTGCCTGGCAGGCTCCCCTTCTGCTCATGGCATAAATGGTGTCACTTCAGCAACATAACTTCTTGAAAACAAAACAAAACAAAACAAAATAAAACCCCCAGTGTTTTCAATCAAAACTTACATTTTAACATTTTAAATATCATTACAACACTCTGGAGATACGCTTCTTACAGTGTGCTCTGGGAATGTTTGTGCTGAGGCAAGGACAGATCTTTAACTAAGATTTTTATGACTGACACCAAAAGGAGTTTTGGAATCAGACTTTCTATCTTTTGCCATTTTTTCCTACCAAACCTCATGATACTAGTACAGTTTCCATAGAACTTTGTTCATGCCAGGTAATGTGTGGAGGATTGTTTCTCGAAATCAAAAGCAATGTAACTTACAGTGTCAGCACACTTAGGGCTGCCCCCCTCTTTTGCATGAAATCCTTCTCCTTAAAACATCCCACAGGGAAAAAAAAAAACACATTATTTTAACAGTCATCTATTATTATTTAAAAGTAGGAAAAATCTTCTGTCTAACCAAAATTCCTCTCATTTGAATGTTTTTTGTTGTTTCAAAAAGGACTATGTTTTTCCAACTAATACTAAAAGCACAAAAAAGGCAAACTCAGAATACACAGACCAATAATAATAAATCATTAAAGCCCTTTTTCCAAAGAGAACAACTTAAGTAACTGATTTTCAATCAGATTGCTTATTGCTTTGCAGGTATCTTTGCCGAATTCTTTGTTAATAATTTTATTTCTTTATTTGTTCCACATATATTTCCATGAAGATTTCTTAATGTGATGAAAATCCTATTTCTTGATCTACAATTGAATCTTACTACGGCCAGTTTCTAGGTCTTCATAACTGAAAATATTACATCTTTTTCCAAGTTGGCTTTAATACAAGGAGGGTTACTAAACTAACCCAATTAAAGTGAGCAGATCTGCAAGTTGAGATGATTATTGCTGCTGTCTACAAGAGCTGGGATCAAGAATGATGGATTGCAGGCCACAGCACTGATAGTCCATCTAAATGGAAGCAGGATCCCATCCTGGATTAGCTTGAATTGGCCTACCTAAAGGTTTTGTGATGCAAATTGGAGGCACTGGGCATAGTAAAAACATGCAGAATATATTACATTCTTCTGTCTGGTAGTGACTGGAAGGCTCTCGACTGTGATATTCCAGCCTCATTAATAAGCCCTGTGTTGTACACCTCTGTCTGATATGAAGCTGCCATGCCTTGTCACCAATTACAGGCTCTGCAAAGACCCATCTCATTATAGTACTTATATTGCTTGTTCCTGAAGATGATACTTGGTGTGGCACATCCTCATCTTGCCAATAGGAAAATCACCCTTGAAGTGAAGAGATGTCAGTCACGAGGCACAAAGAAGCAGCAAAAAAGATTTTATGAAATGTTGCCTGGAATATTAATCATACTGCTGCAGATGGTGCAAAACCAGCCATATAAAATGAAACAAGGGAAAAGAGGTTTCTGAGCAGCCCAACAAAACTGGCGAGCTCCTTGACAGATCCAGGGCTGGGCAAAGGTCCTGATGGTGGGTCATCACTCAGAATAAGAATGTGCCTGTTTACTTTGGTGTGGTTTGATGGTTAGAGAAAAAGCCCCACATGCCATCGCCCCCACCTCTTCTGCATCTACCAGAACTGCAAAAAAATGTAGCCTCTCTCCCGCAGACATTACACTTTTGTGTCCTTGTTTGTGTCACTAATTGCAAAACCGATGTCAGTCAGAAACACCATGGATACATTCAAAAGGCTGCAGTGACATGTGATGATCCACAGGATATGATCTGCTTTCTCATTACATTAATACCTCCCATGTGCTAACTTGATCTCCCAGATGACATGAATAAACCAAAAATTTGACATGTTCAGTGAATATACAGGTGCTGAATTTATTCTTCTATAATATGTTTTATATGGTTTATGCATTTTTACTGTTTTTGCTGGTTTTTCTCAGTTTACCTACAGGTTTAATTTCATACTCCCAAGCTGTTGGTATGACTTCCACTGGTTGAACAGTTTCTGTCAGCAGGCATAAAGTCCACACACATGAATGGCCTATAAGGACAGCTCAAAATTTGCAAAGTTCATGGAAAGTATTGTTAAAAAACTCTACCTTTTTCTGCTTTACATAAAATCTGGTAAAACACAAGGATGGTTAACACGATAGAGAGAGATGTTTAAGCAGCTTTCTTTTAAAGTTAGTATGGTAAAATATTTAAGCTTTTAAGAAAAGAGAAATCCATATTTATTTTTGGCTACAATCTGTCCTGATGGCATTTGAGTTTAGAGCTCAAGTGAGGGAAAGAATTTTTCTCTGCGTGCCATTCTTCTACTGCTTTGAAAGCAGGAGTATTTGCTCTTAAGCAAAGAATACCTCCTTATACAATTTTTCAAATGTTATTTAAATAAGGGACAAGAAAAAGAGGTAGCTATCATTGTGAATTCAAGCAAAAACCAAACATGTCCTAAAGTCCTTGATTATTTTTTTTGATTCAGTACCTGTACAGACATTTATGGGAAATGCAAGAGAAAACAAAAAAGTGCCTCCCTAAAGAAAAAAAACAAAAATAATACCATTAAGCCACAGAAAACTAAAACACCTAATAGTGATATAAATCTGTCCGTCTAGCTGGCAGTTTCCAAACCATAGTGTTGTGAAACAGGAAATGCAAGTTCATCCTCTGGAAAAAATTGCAGACTGCATTATTTCAAAAATCTTGTATCAAAAGTGTCTTTCATCATGACGTCTAAGCAGTTTTGGATCTAAAGGCTGCTATCTCTTGAATCCAAAATTCTGTATACAAATGTTTGCAAACAGGCCCAGACTTTACCTTCAATTTACAGGGTAAGAAAAAAAATATAATTACTTCACAGTATAATACAGTGCAACAATAAAGAATAAGCAATCATCATTGTCTGAAGTTAACAAACTGAAACTGCAGCACAGAAAGTTTCTTCAAACTTTCCATGTGCTTAAGTATAAGGTATGATATTTTTACAAATGTTACTTCAACTTCAGATTACCAGCAGCCCTTTACAATTGTTATTCTGCAAAGTAAGTCTTTACATAACTGGCAGATCATCTGAGGGTACATATTATACATATACCTCTATGGTATTTTAGTGCAGTTCCGAAGAAATAAAGCAAGACTACTGAGCAATCTTTTTTTTCCCCAAGCAGATGCTCCTCTGCTTCTCACATTGATAAGGAGAGAGCAGCAGAAAACTGGAGAGTGAGACTTCCTGGTGATGTGAAGATGAGAATAGTTTGGACATTGAAATAACCATGAGACTCAGCAACAAGCTGGGAGCACTGGTAAATATACGCTGCATTGTAAAATATATACTGGAGAGGTACTGAATGAGACTTTTGTCTCACATCCCTGTTTGATCCAGGGTACCAGAACATCCGGAAGTCAATTTAAACTCCACCATGTACTAAATACATGTACATAATGTTCACTGTTCTACAGAAGAGCTTTTTGTATTTTTTAACATATATGTAGCAGGCTACCTGCATGAATATGTGGCTGTTGGCTTAATCAATATGCCAAAGACCACAAACAAAAATTAAGTGGTAGAGAAAACATTAAGCATGAGGAAACTGATAAGATAAATCACTATTTAATGCATTTTTTCCATCTGATCTTTCTAATAGCAGAAAAGCAACCATGGGTTTATTGTTTTGAATCAGAAATGAGAACCGTCCAACAATGGACAGCTAACCTAGCACTTGCAATCAAAAGAGTTGCAAAGTTGGGTGGACACTGGAATTGCTATTTTATGAATACCTCTATGATTTCAAAATCTTTTAAGTCTAAAAATATGGTACGTCCAGCACAAAACAAAATTTTTCATGAAAGACACAAGCCATGCAGAAGAAGCACAGCTGAAGCATGTTACATTAAATTCAAAAGCATGAGCTTTGAATGTCTGCTAAACATGGAAGAACAGCTGCTTGACCAAGATAGAAGGTTTAAGGTAGATGATCCCTGCGTTAACACGTTGCTTCTCAGCAGCAAAGCCCTGGATTTGGCTGCTCCTAGATGAGAAGCCCACACAGGACAGAACTGTTCCCTTGGGGATGTCAAACAGGCAGAGAAGAGATGGCAGTGGAAGGACCTGACTCTGCTGCGACACAGTGACTACTAGCAACCCAGAAGTCACAGCGACACAGAAGACACTAGCTAGTCACTACTAGCTAGTGACTACTAGCGACACAGAAGAAAGGGTGGTGGCAACACAGAGGCTTCTCCTCAAACAGTGGCAGAAGAAACCAGCTCAACATTTTATGTCACCTGCAGGTTTATAACCATTTTATGGCTACGATGAGGTTTACTGACCTGTGCAGCTTCCTGCTTCATCCACGCTTACTGCCAACCTTGATCAGGTCATTTGGCCTGGGCTATGAGTGGGAGCAAAATGCCATCTACATCATTCTCCTGTGTGCTGCTGGTTTCAGAAACTAGCCCTTAATCACTCTAATCTAATTGGCCACCAAGATTTCTAAGACACCTTCTGTAAATACTTATTTTAAAAAAGTACTTGGGGTCACCAAAGAGTATTTTATCTTAAAATTCTTTTGGTGAGTATTTCATTATGACTTTCATTGTTTCAGCCCACATTAAACATTTTATTAAAATGAATGTTTAACAAAATCGGTTTAAAATGAAAAATCAAAATGATCAGTTGTGAGACTGCCAAACCAGAACAGTTCATTATCACAATTCTGTCTTTCAGTGTTCCTTCATCCTAAATGTCATTGAAATTAACACTTTTAAAAATGTTTCAACAAAGTGAAAAAAACACCCTTCACCAAGAAAATCATTAAGAAAATAATTACTGGAAAAAATTATGACCAGTTGTACTCTGACCCATGGGTATCATTAGGTGTTGCTCAGAAAGATTCAGTGACCACAGCTTGACAGATAGCTCTCTTAACGTCTTCAAAGCATAATTTAGAGACTCAAGCCTACATTGAATTGTTCAAAAAGCTGGATTTTCAGCTAAACAAAGAACCAACGGATTCATCAAATCTACTGTTACCCTTCCCATTCATCTACTACATACACTACAGCTAAGGATTTTGTCTAGCCCAAATATAAGCAAATATTTGTTCTTAACATGATTAACATTAAAAGAGATACAAAACCAGTTTCTTAACTCTTCCATTATTCATTTTTTAGTTCATTTGTTAGGCTACTGAAACATCTGATATGGTTAATTCTTAGCAAATAATGGGTGGTCTTGCCAAAAATAACACATCAGTTAATTTAGGATAGAGCATAATACTTCCATGCTGTCTTCAGAGAAACAAAAGTATCATCAGATCAGGTTTAGGGGTTGGGTTTTTTTAAAAAAAGTCTCTTAATTTCAGGTTTATTGAATATTACCAAAGCAGAACCTTTCCCAAGAATAAAAGAGTGCACACAAAAGGAGAAACAAAGAAACTTCCAAAACCACCTGGTGAGAAATTGGCGGACTTATTTCTTGTTCATCTTGTGCGGGCAGCAGATTTCAAATATTTGGTGGCTTTGGTCATTGAGAGTTGCAGTCCCTCCCTTCCTGTTCACTAGTCTTCAGGGAGGCAGCTGAAGTGGTCATGCCCTGCTGCAGCCCATCACCTCTGGGGCACAGTCTATACTTGTTGTTCTGCTTGTTTGCCCCAGACATGGATGGACACGTTCCTAAATGTGCTTATCATTGGAACATATTGGTTTTCATCTGCTGTCATGACAGGTGCAGGGATAAAACAGCATCATACTAGTATTTATGATATTCTCTGCCTTTTGTTGCTGCTTAGACTTTTTCTGCATCAGGGAAGTGACTGTTTCATGGTAGGAAGCAGTGGTCATGGTCAGATTAAGGGCCTTAAGGACTGAGGGCAAAAACCCCATGACCCAAAAAAAGCATCTATCAGGCAGGTAAAAATTTTAAATAATTCCAGTAGAAATCTTGTGGAAGGTCTGTGCCCAACAAACATTTAATCATGCATTTCACTCCATAAAATCAGTTTCACTGACTTCAATGGGAGTTTTCTTACTTTTTTTGGGGGGGCAAAGATTTAAGGCTCCAATCAAGGCACATGCATATAAAGTAGGGCATTTTATACACAACACAAGCAAATATCCCTTTGCTGTAAACACTTCCAGACACTGACCACAACTATGATTTTCTTATGCAAAATACACTTTTCATTAATTTACAAATAATACGCAATAATCAGTGATACTGTGATCATAGGTGGTTTTTGCTGCAGTGGAGTCATTCTGGCAACTATTACTGTTTAGCACCATTGATCACTTGAACATATTCCCAGAGGAACTTCCATTTGTATGAGTTGCTCCAAATATAGGCATATCCACAGAACATCAGGTAGTCCTGAACAATGCTGCTTGTCAAATTTGGGAATACTGTGATGACAGGAAAAGGCATAACAGAAAAACTGAACAACAGAAAGATTAATGGGGCACTCTGGTGTGCCCTTCCATTTAAGACCAGTATTTTCAGAGCACTCCAGAGAAGGATGAAGCATCAAGGACAGGGAAATAAAATGATGGAAAAATTCTTTCCACTAGTGTCTGTCATACAGAGGCTCTAAAAGAATGAAATACACTTTAGAGAATGTAATAGCAATTTAGGTAGGTTATTGTTAAGGCTCTTCCAGCATTTCCAATATTGTTAGGTTTATAATTTCAAGCAAAACATTCCCTTTGGCCTCAAATGGCAAATTAGAGCACCTCAGTTTTGGAAGCTTCCCTCCTCTGAAAGCTTAAACAGAATGAGTAGAGCTGGTTTTATATCATTAATAAACACAGGCTTTATTTTCAGACTACTTTATTGAGATTTTTTTTTTCCACAGTTGTATTAACTTTTTTTATGTTCACAACTGGAGAGACTTTGACATCTTAGAAATCCTAAATTAATAGCATGAAATTTCAGGTGACATCATGGCCAAATAAATATGATAAATTCCATTGCCTGACACGATAAAAGACAAAGAAAACTCAAGAGATTAAAGAAAACATATTCTTGCCAGTAAGGCATCACCAGGAAAGATCTTATTTTGGTACAGCAGTTAGAAACTCACTCAAAGCATATTGCTGACACAATTGATGATGCAATATTTTCAGAGAAAGGTCCAAGGTACCACAACTGTCCCTTAAATTTCCCATGGGAGGGAACAGATTTAGCACATCACAGCTTTATAAATAGTGGAGTGAAATCTATGTCCTGCTAAAATGAATGCAAAATTCCCATTGGGTACATGTAAGCTGTGGGGCTTTGTGGTGTATTTTCCAGATCCTTGATCTGGGTGTCCAGCCAGGCTGTACGTACAGTCAAGTCAGGATGACTCTACCCCCCCTTTTCCACTTCCTACATACTTATTTCCAATTGAAGCAAACTAAAACGCATGGGTAGAAAGGGATGACAGTGCTCTTCATCAGGTGCCCAGGACTGTGTGACACAGAGCACCCACATTTTGAACACAGAGAGTTCCTCTCAACAAAACTTTTGGAACAGCTAAAGTTTGCCATTTTGAGGGAGAATTTTGACAAATCTGCCTGTTCTGCACACTTTCTTGCAATGGCATTATGCCTCCAGCCCCACCAACTTCCACCTGACTGCATGTAGAAGCCTTTATAAGGACCACTATCATACCTGAAAGATTTCATCAAGTTGCCTAACTGCAGTAGCATTCTCCTCCTATGGCAGTGAAGAAGGTACTGTCTACTGACACCCCTCCACCAATTTGTCAGCACCCTGTAGTCTCATCCACACTGTTGGCATGTAAGTAGAGCAACTTGGAAACCTGACAACAGCACTGCAGGAAAATGCTGACTTGGAGAAACTGAAGTAGTTTGTTGAACACAGGGCAGCAAGGTTCATCAAGTTCATCATGGTTGATCAAGTCCATGCCCCGCTGCCATATTAGAGTCCCATTAAAAGCTTAGGACCAGAAAGCTGTAACTTATGAGGAGGTTTTTAGACCCCACTGCGTGTAATTTGAAATCTTTTTCAGATCTTCACTGCTCTGATAGTTAGACACCATCTGCCACCAAAATTAATTAATGATACGCTTATACCTATTTACACATGTACCAAAATATTCTTTTGGCTTCAGTAGATGTACTCTGCCTCCTGACCTTATTGCACTCATATCTATGGAGACTAATCACGCCCTCCTCCCAGATTCCCTGCCAACATGTTGGCCTCACTCCTTGGTGATGTGCTTAATGGAATTGTGTAATTCGAAGAGTTAATAGATTCTGGACTCCTTTCAGCCCACCAGACCCTCAGCCTTGAAGACCAATGGCTTTTATGCACTTCCTAACAGCCTGCCTGAAAGGGAGCTCTGAAGTTCTGGCTCCTGAATCCTGAGGATATTCACCAAGTTTCCAGTGTGTCCCAGATCCCAGGCTCTTCAGTGCTTTGCCAGCTCAGCCTATGGAAGCCACAGAGCCTAGTGAGTGTAAGAAACTTATTTTCTTTCAAAAACACCAAATTGTTTCTATAGTTTCCTATTTTTAAAGGGAATACTGTGGAATTTCAATCTGGAGAAAAGGTTTTTAGGTTTTGCTTTAATTCAAGATGGAGCTTTTTTTAAAAAAATAAACCATGGATTTTTCTGAAATTGAAACACAGCACTCCCTCTAACATAAAAAGGATGCTTACAGATCTTTAGTTTAAACTAAATAGTTTGCTAAAGACCTAAACTAAATGAGGTATTCTGACATGATTAATGGACTATATTTTCTGTGTAGGGAAACCACTAAATATGTAACTTGCACTGCAGAGAATTAGCATTTTTCTCTCATCATGTAGACAGGGATCTTTCCAATAATTTAAAATTCCTTAAAGGCCTATTCAATTCCTCTTCTTTATGTCTTGAGCAAAATCATATTTTTTGCTTTGGCAATTTCTAAAAATAGTGCTAGAAATCAAAGCAGACTAGTATTTACTGGAAAAGATACCTATACAGTAAGTTAAGGAAGTGTAAGGTTCCTGTGGCTCTTTCTGATGTAATTGTTGTTTTTCTATGATCCCCTATAAGTGACCAAAAATTAAGTTACAGCGTTTGTTTGCAATTATGTCTGGTTACAGAACCAACAGTTTTTGGCTGCACGGATGCTGAATTTGATTCATTGGGAAAAGGAATTCAGAGGATTTGTCATATCTAGTGTTTTAATGAGAGCACATGGGCTTCCTGCAAAGAGGGAAGTCTCTTGGGGACCACTTCTTCAGGAGGTCGTTGCTGCTGAATGTTTGTTAGTCTGAGATGAAGCCTTGCACAGAGGGGAAGGAGGAGTGATTCTGCCCTTGCATCTGAGGAGGAAAACCAGTGAAGAGTATAGGAAATGAATCACCACACTTGTCTCTTCCTGTCCCATTAGAGGAATGGAATAATTACTTTTTAATTCCGCAAGGACCAGGGGTCTTCTCAGAACCCTGTGATTCACAGGACTGGATAAATCAAATTATGCAAAAATAGGCTCCGCATTGAAAAGGAAACTATAATGTTTAATACTGAGCATGGAAAACCCAGCTTGAATCACTCCCTTCTCCTGGAGAAATTAGTCCACTACTTTTGTATGAGACATGTCAAGCTGTTCAGCCTAAAGCAGCTAGACACCCAATTGCCTGTTGGGCATGCCATTCAGTGGCTCCAAAACCAGCAAAGAGCCAGCCAAGAAAGGTTAGCCAGGCCCTGAAGGTAGCAGAAACATACTTCAACCACTTAGACATATGAGCCTTTCACTAAACCTCCAGTTACATAGTCAGGGGGTTTTGCTTACAGCTTGCATTTTCTGATTCTCCCTCAACCCTCGTCAGGACTGACACCTTCAGCAGCTTTCCCTGGCTGGGTGCTGCTTACTTTATGTGATGCATCAACAGTGAAAGACATCCAACAATATCTGCAAGTATAAGTAGTTCTTCAAGAGCTAAATTATAAGCCTTTTGTGCGGCTGACCCCAATTTGTTTGTCTGAGGCTTTCCTGTTAAAAAGCCAATGGTGTAAAATGCAGCAGTGCAGCAGAGATGTACAGCATCTGTATCCAGGGCTTGCCCCCAGTGACTTTGCACCTTTATATATCCTAATGGGTTCTGGATGACTCTATAGCTGTTCCTTGTGAATATCTCAACAACTTAGTGGGAACGGAGTGAAATGACGCAGAGAACTCTTCCAACAACTGATGAACTTCAAAGCAAATGATATGTATGCATGGGTCCTTGACTATAAATTACTGAGAGAAAAACTGACTAGCTTTCAGGTCTCCCTCAACAGCAGCATTAGGAGAGGAAAAAGGAGCACAGAGGCTACTTCTACTGGGGCTCAAACTCTCAGCACAATCCTAACTTATCACTGACACAGGGTAGAACCCAGTGCCCTGTTAAAACTGCAGAAAAAGTTCTCAAATGCCCGGGGGAGCTAGATTAGCTAAGAAATCCTGAAATAAAGTTTTGTCAAGGAAAGAGGTGCAATTTTGATGGTCTTTCCGTCTGTCCTTCTTTCTCCATAGGCTGATCTGAAACGAAAAACAAAGTTGTGCTTATCAGCTGGGATTTGTGTTCATCCCAGATGAGACATTCCTCTTTCAGCATGCTTCTGCCTAAACTAGGCACAATGTCCTGCAAATACATTTTCTGTTCAGCATCCTTTTAATGACACAAAGACAAGCAAAAGCATGACTTGGTCCTTATGTGTACTCATCTATGTATATGCATGTGCACATCTGCAAACACGCACATCTCAGTCTGAACAGATCTGAACAGGGTGCACTAAAGACGGGGAATGATTGAATGACAAACACGTTTATAAACCAGAAACCATATTTCACAAGAAAACAGTGAGGCTGATGCTGGTGTCTTGACATTTGAAAATGCTTCCCCCCTCCACCATTTCAAACTACTGTTGGTAGGTTTGTACCGCCTGTCATTTCTTCCCGAGATATCTCTACTGCTACATAATTTAATCATTCCAGCTGATGTGTCAAGCAGTTAAATGTATTATTAGTTAAAAGTGTATAGCAGTTTACTTTGAAATAGAAGATTTAGGTTTAGCCTTTTTAACTATTATGCATCGAGAAAAAAATTTAAATGGTCGTTCCATTTTGAATAGCCATATTTCCTTTTCTGCTGCCTTAGTTAGATTCGGACAGATGTCCAAGTATCCACCAGCTCGTTAGGTACCCACACAGACGTACAGAAAGCTGTGAAATGTACATTCTTGAATAAAGGTAAACAGAAAAATAGGTAACCACACCTCTCTGTTAAAGTCTTACTTGAAGCCTAGATGATGACTTCAAATATAAATGGCAGAGTGCAAAACACTTGCATAAGACTTTTCAATTAATTAATCAAGTGCAGTAGTGCAAAGAATACCATTTTAGGAGTGGGCTAAGGCAAATATTAGTGCTATAAAGGGTTTTCAGACTTGTTCTATGAAACTATCTATGAGGTTCCTTAAAAAAGAGACTCTAGGGGTTATATTTAAAAGTGGTGCATAGTGATTTAGTGATTTATACTAATGGGAGTCGCGTGGCTAAATGACTATGCACAGCTCTGAAAATGCACCGTTACAACCTTGCTTGGCTGATCTCCTCCAAGGTTGTGTCCGCCCTAATCCAGCTGTTTCCAATACCATGTAGAAGATTAAAAACTATTCTAAGCTACAATGGGATTCCTGTTGTGCTATGAAATCACATCAGCCTATGCACTGATGCTAATATTCTTAAAAAAAAATTATCCCTGCAGGACATGATAGATCTACACCTTGAGTAAGTCTATGAATTTCTTAGGCAGTGAAATTGTTCTCATCATCTGAGAGCAGAATCCATTTCTGTAAATAAAATGGGAAATAGTGAAGGAGCCAGGCTTTTTTGTCAGGCCAAAAATTTGCTGTATGCAGGTGAAGCTCTGCCTGTGCACAATGAAGTAAATCCTTCACCCACTTTTGTTATGTTCATCCAGTGGAAAAGCTCATTTGATCTTCCAGTAGAAGATGGATACTTTCCCAGGAGGAAGCCAAGAGGAATTGTTCATTCCAGCCTCAGAGTTGCTTATATATGGAAGCTGTACCATCATAGTATATGCTATGAGAGTGCTGTATTGGGATACATAACAGCTCCCTGAGGAACATTCCTGCTCCTGTGCAAGGGTTCTTCCTGTTTCAGATTATGAACTCAAGTTTAGTGGGGGCTGCAGATGGTTTTTGCCCCCTTCTCAAATCCCACAGCCTGGAGAAGCACATCCACACAGCTGCACACAAAAAGGTTGCAGCCGTGTACCTCTCTCCCTATCACTTCTTTAGATTTGGGCTCCATAGGCCCTGGTTTATGCTGCTTTGGAAATAGCTTAAAGTACACTAACAAAAGCTGCTCTTGTTTCAGAAAGAGAACAAGCTTCATACAAAAGTATGTGCAGATAAGAACATAATTTTAATTACGCTATTTGTTATATAGAGAAGTCATAAGTGCATCCCACAGTTTAAATGTGCCCCTGCACCCAGCACTGATATCTTGCCATTGTCTATTGTAGCCTTGAAAGGTTTCTTCTTCACCTTCCTTCTCACATCCTCTGTGCAAATTTCTGAAGATGAAAGTACCTTGATTTAAATTTCTATTTGACCCTAACCCTAGTGTCTATAGTCTCTTATCACCCAGAAAAGCATGGATGCTAACACACCGCTTTCACAGTCTTCTAATTTTCCCAGCCATGCATTCTTGATATAAATTGCCTCAGTGTTGGATCTGAGAATTTGCATGAAGTGGACGCATGCTAGATTCATCCCAGAACAAATCTGAAAGAGATAAGTATGCTGTTATCGATACCTTTCACCTGGGACACCTTTCAATGTTGAACTAGCAAGAGTGCACCAGAGTACACCTTCCATTTACGTTTGCAATCTTTAGTATTTGGTATCAAATATGTCTTTGGTAAGCTGTATCTACCCCAAGGGCTAAGTCTATGTGAGACGCTAAGGGCATACCTATACACAGTTCAAAGAGCATAACAGCTCTGTAGAAAACTCTCATGCTTCTGGCAGAGAGGCTGCACTGCTGGAAATAGCATGTCGACGCAGTCACTGACAGCAAAGGGTATCAGGCAACAAAAGTAGAGAGGCAGCTGAAGAGCTGCAGAAGAAATTGCTTTGACAACAAAAAGCAAAGTGGCTATGTGATGCAGCATCCACTGAAGTTCAGAAATAGCAGTATTGACAGATGTCTGATAAGGCAGAATCACTCTTCACTCTGAAAAGAAGTCACGTATCTTGATCTGCATCCAAAATATGATTTGTGTACACAGCAATTGTGGGGCATGATCTTTAATAATTACTGGCCTCCATCAAAATACCAAAATATGATTATGTTCTATGCATGCTGGATACAGAAATCAAACATATTCAGATGGTGGGATGCAGTTAGAGGACCCAGATATGGGCTTAAATTTGCAACTAATGAGTGTGACATACCAAACTGAATTAAAAAAGCAGCCATCACTGTTTCTTTTCCATAGTCTAGTTGCTTATCCTGGCTCTAAGAAAACTGTGGCAAAGTATGACTTTGGTCCTTCAAATAATGATGTCACTACAAAAGAACAAACTAAAATCTCTGAGGAAACAGAAACCAAATGATAGCATCCAGACTAGATCTTGTTCCTGCTAGTAAGTTTGTAGCCCACCTGTAGGTGACACCTATGCATTCACCAGTTGACCCCATGCTCTGGTTTCTATTAAAGAAAATCCTTGCCTGCAGCACTGATAGTGTGGCAACATATCCATTGGGTGCTCAGGACTCGGATTATGAAGGAACCAGAAATTTGGAGAGAGACAAAGTGCACAAGAAAGATTTCTTTCTTGTAAGAAAGAAGTAAGAGCTTCTCGGCTTTTCAAGGACTTGGTTACTTGATGTGCTGACTTCATGGGCAAGGCTGGATAGAAAGTTCCCTTTCATTACCCCTCCAGAAAGGAGGCTATCTTTAGCCTTAGTCATTTTCGTGATCCAGTTTACAGTGTGGAGACATAAATAGTTACATTGGCAGAGCTAAACATGCAGGCTGCAACAGGGAGCAAGGGTATTGCTGTGTCTTCTCTGCTGCTGCCAGCAGCATGGGTTACACCAGGCTATCACAGCTCTGCTACTCCCTTGCCATCAAATCCTTGCTTGGCTGCATCCTTAGACTCAGTTATACAATAAAGATATTAAAATAACATCCCATCAGATTTCATTTATGGTATACACAAAGTAGTTCAGCAAAAATTGAAGGTTATTGCGTCAGGATTGCATGTGTTTTCCATGGTTTATAAGTACGTACATGAAGATCTACTCCATCACAGCCAAGACAGAGAGCTGTTATCCTGCACAGAGCAGGTCCCAGGAGCAGGAATGAAGTAAAGACTGAAAAAGCAAGTAAAAAAAAAGTGAGAATACACAATTTCCCCATGGCAATAACCATATCGACATGCTATTGACACCTAGTTGGTTTGGACTGATACTAAACTAAAAGAATTTACTTCTGATGCTGAAGAAAGAAAAAGCAATAGCCAGAGCAATTTGTACTACTAACCCTAAAATGGGGCAAGAAATAAACCTATTGAAACTCTGGCTTTTGCACCTCTGGGACCGTGAAACAAAGATTAGTGTCTTGGCAGTACTCTGGAGGAATGCACATGACCTCCTGCACACAAACAACCTGCTCTTCTCCAAGAAGATGCTTATTATCCGCTCCCAAGTACCCAGAGGTCTTCTGACTTGGTCAAGTGCTGAGCAATGGGAGTCTACGGTGCTCAGCAGGAGCTAACCCTGAAGGGGACCCTGCTGGCCTGGAACATGGAGATAAATGTTGATTGAATAAGGCATGGTTCATAAGACTTTTGTCTTCACTCTTCATTGTGGGATGGTTGATTTTGTTATAAAACTAATTAGCATACATGTGGAAGTACTTTGTGGAAGCAGCTTAATCCTAAACAAATGTGAAAATAAGCCTGTATTGTTTCTAAGGACTGATTTACATTAATTATCTTCTACATTAAAAAAGCTCACAGACTTTTTTTTTTTTTAATCATTGTTTCTTTGTGGAAAAAATTAAGAACAGATCATGTCTGTAAAACACTGTACATACGAATTTCTTGCATTTCCAGCAAGGATGTATTCTCTAAAGGCAGAAAGGCTTGGTTTTAAGTCAAAAATGTTACTGCCCAACTGGCTAAACTCAGGCACCTCAGTTCACATTTAACTACCTAAATTACTAGCTTCATTCTCAAAAAATGATGACCTTCTCAGAACCAGACTTATTTTTAGGAACCTATATATGGATTTAGGTGCCTAAACTTAGCTACACTGTGTTAATTTTTTTTTTTTTTACTTTGTTAACTATAGTATTGCTCATTTTCCCACAAAAAACACTTCAAGGTAGTTTATGATCTCAGGAAAAGACTAATTCACTCAAATTTAACCAGCAACAATGCAGCGAATTCAGCTAGCAAACATTCGTAATGAAAGTGTATGGATTTTCAGGGTGTACATCTGTGTCTAACCCCTGCTCTGTACATAGCCTTTTGCCATACTCCAGTCCTTTAGTCATCCTGCACAGGCTAAAATGCACCCTGGCTCTCTTCTGAGACATGCACTGGGGCTTTTTTGCAGAGCAGCTTGAGGCGGCAGAGATGATGACCTGGGTCTCAACCTAGCACAGAGCAGGGGCTTAGCTGCAGCACACACCTGGACCTGGGAGTTTGCAATCGGTCCCGGGTGCAGAGATCCATTTGCACACAACCAGGATCCACCGTATCCCTCATCTTTTCAAAGAAAGGCTCCTTCCCCCTCAAAAAAAAAAAAAAAAAGAGTGAGAAATGTAGAAGACATATATGACTAATAACTTCTCTTTCGTAGTGTATTTTATACCTGTACAACTTGATCTTGCACCTAAATCAGTATTATTTCCCAGCATAAATTCCCACAAAATGCTCACTGAGTAAACATCCCAGATTGTCCGACTTCGGGGAATTTCCTTGCCGGGCGCTGCCTGGCAACAGCAGAATATTATAAATTAATAGACCTGCCTGATGTACACGCTTCCATCTTTGCTGTGAAGAAGAGCTAGGAGTGTCCAGCAGGATTCTTCCTGCTTGTTCCACCTCTGCCTCCAGCCACAAGGGACAGACAAAGAGCGGGAGGAGGCACCTGTGGATCTAAGCGTTATTTCCCCATCCTAGTGAGAAAGGACAGAGAGCCAAGACTCCTTTCCCTCAGGTAGCCCTTACCAGAGTATATATCTGGCTCCTTCATGTTGGACAAAAAAAAGCTGCTTTTGTTTCATGACTGCTGCCTGTCTCTTTCTGGGTTGGAGGTCATGGGTTAAGGAGGAAGGAGTACACTGGCAGCCTTGCCTTGCAAGAAGAGAAGTGAAAGAAGCTAGCAGTGAAACAAGTGGACAATTCTGATAAGGAAGATGGATTCAGCCTCAGAAATCTGTGGTGGTGCAATGTGCACCTGGATGTCCAGGGACCATCACTGCTTTGCCCCTCCTTTTCAGCCATCCGTGCCTCTGAGTCCTAGTGGGGACACCTACTGCTGGCTCCTCCAGGGTCTGGTAGCCAGAGCAGCCTGGCTTGGCCACTGCTAATGATGTCCTAAAATAAAGTCATGCAGGTCCTTTCCTTTTGCATTTAACAATCTCCTAGACTGAGCTGTGTCAAGGGGTCAGCCTGAGATCTGATGAATAAATCAAGCTTTCAAATCTCCAAAGAACAAACCAAGTCTAAAACAAATACTATTTGCCTCTATCCAGATCCTGCAGGATGCCTTGCCATAGCATGAAAACTGCAGATTTTTGCAAGACATAGTCTTATTGTCAGTCTAATGGTTTTTTCTTTGACACACATTTTACAGAAAGGCAGTGACAGGCTCAGATAAACTCAGCTGCTGCGGGTCTGTTATTTCACTGTGCTGAAGAAGGTGCATTCCTCGCAGAGATGCTGTTACCTCTGCTAGAAAAACAGACACATGACACAGGGAATAAGAACGAGCAAGATTTCCCTCTTGGAAAGAGAATATTCTGTAAAATTCTCTCTTCCCATCTCCTGGGCTACTTTTACTAAACTATGAAATCCAGCTCTCCCTTTGACTTTCTCTTTAATCTCAAATCCTCTATTTGAAAACAGAGCATAGTGGCTATGTTTATAGTTTTCATTAAAGAAAGCTTTACACTTTCCCCGCTCGTATTTTACAGTCCTGAGTACAGAACCAGCATTGTTATCCATTTCTAACAAAACCCCATTTACTAACGGATTTTCTTGTTCATTTAATTTAAAGCACTACTGTGTTTAAACACTTTGAGAACTGAATGTAAAAATAGCTGACAATCTCAGAAGTGAACATTTTATTTGTAATACAGGTGATTTTATCATGCGCCACAACATTTTTTTTTCCTCATCATTTATTAATATTTTATATAGCTCATCAAAAATGAAGGTTGAGGTCAATAATTGCTGACACATAAAAGAACAAGGAAAAGTACAAGCAAGGACATTACCCAGAGGCCTGTACACTAGCAACCCCCCCCTCAGATTTTCTTTGCACACTCTGAAAAATAGCAATCACTAAAAAGGGCCAAGTCAAGGGAAAAAAAATCAAAACCCTTTTTTTTTTTTTAATAATCAACATGCTTTCAAGCTTCATGTATACTATACTCACATGTGCTCCAGAAAGCATCTGGATTTTTATTGGTATCCCTTTCGACTTATCAGTTTCACTCTGTAGCCTCTGCTTTGCTTTGGTGTTGGGGAGTTCCATTTTCCCGTTAGAGCAGATCGCTGAGCACAAGAGCTATTTTCCACTTGGCTCACAGATCCATGCTACGCGTTATTGACATGACTGCATTTAATAATAGTTCCTGCTGATTCTGTTGTGGAAAAACTTACTCTTCATAAACTGTCTAGCATGTGGTGCCAGTGCATGTGTGTATAATTTTTTTTTTTTAAGCTACTCAGGCCGTGGTTTAGAAAAAAATGCTTGAGCATGTGCTAAAAGCTAAACACACTAGTTCCCACCTTTATTCAGCAAAGCACTTAAGTATGTGTTGAGTCTGGCTGGCTTCAAAGGGCCTTATGCACATGCTGAAGTGCTTGTTGATTCAGCGCCTTAAAACCTGACCTTCTCAGGAATGAATCCCTAGCTCAGATACTCTCTCAAGCCTACCTAAAAGTCCCTCCCCAACAGCAGGATTTATGCCTTATACTACAACAGACTTACAAATTTACAAGTTATCACATTTCCACTGGGCAAATATATTGCATATTTCAGAAAATTGTACTTAAGATAGGATCAGAACTACATCTCCAGAGCAGCCAGTGATCCACTTAATCTACATTACTGTGTCACTTCATAATACAACAGAGGGCAAAAAAGAAAACCTATTAAATGAGTCCATAATTGTTATGCAAAGAGTGCCAATGCTTACGTTTCAATTACATTAGAATTTTCCTCTACCATATAGACCTTCCCAAAATATCAAAGGTGTTTCCACCTTCAATAAAAATAAAGGCACGAGAGCCATATTTGTATATTCTGTGGCATTTTACACATACCATTTAAAGAAACTGTATACCATTGATATATGAAAATGCAATCCCCATCACACCTTTTTCAAAGTTTGCATCAGCTGTTTATAAAAATAAATAAAAATAAAACATGATGGGGTCTGGGAGGTGGGAACTGGGTCGATTTTATCATGAGAATGGTTTAGCATAGTAGCCAAACTTAAACTGCAACAAATGTTTTCCATGACATGATTCCTCTTTCTCCAGAATAAGGATTTATTTCAAAAAAGCAACAAAAGCTGACGGCACTGCATTTCCTTAGCTTGTAAGTTCTTAGCATCATTTTATGGCATCAACCTATTAGAAAGAATTTTTAAAAACTGCTCTCATTAGAGCTGGAGCTGTCGGGGCATGTAGTGAAAACATGTTATTTTTTTACTGTAGGAAATATGATTTTGTAACAAGCAATAGGTTAGCAGTACAGCAGCAAACCTGTCTAATACTTCCTTTTAAAAAAAAATGCTGATTTATGTGTGCATGCCTTACCAAATGGTTTCTCTTTGATTTTTAAATCTATTTAGTCAAAGACAATTGCAAATACCAGGTACCTGCCTTTATAGTTAGAACTCGTGAGCAAATAACACTGCTGTCTCAAACCACTCCCTGGATACTACATAGGTATCAAATACAGGCTTAAATCCACAAAAGGACACCAGGTAACTTGCAATCATGGCAGGATCTATAGCTCCATAAAGGTTTCTAGGTTGTCTATAAAACATATGAGCATAAAAGGACAGGTTGCAATTTCAATGAGACAGTAGGAGAGGTCTTTCCCTCTCTCTCAAAAAAAAAGTAGCTTAAATCCTGCTCCTTTTTCATGTTCCAACCCCATCTTCCTGAGTCTGCTGTTTGGCCGCTCTCCTAGGATTGCTGGAAATATTGGTGTGAGCTGAGGCATCCTGCTTGCTGAGCGATGCACTAACAGCTGTCACATAACACACGGGCATCTTTCCTGTCACCATCACCGTCTTCCCTCTGTTTGGTAAATGTGTTGGTGTTTTGCAAAAAGAGAGAGCCCTGGAAGCAGCCTGATTCAAATCTACCATCTGCAGGAGAGGCACCATTTTTTTATGTGCTCATTTGCTCAGGTTATCCAATATACCAAGTAATGTGGATTGCCTTCTTTTAAAGCACCTCAGTCTTCCCATGCAAGCTTAGAAATTCAATGCTGCTGGTTTTCAGACATCCTTTAGGAAACATGTCACCTACAGTTTAGCCATTGGGGTGTCCAACCATCGGGCACTTCAACGCCTGACTGATTCCAGCCCAGGATTGTTGGGGAGGATAGATGGCTCTGTATCAGTATGAACCTCAATCTGCCTCCCTGGTATCTGGGTTAGCAAAATGTGACCTACTGCATTATTTTAGGAGGTTCCTAAAAAATTCCAACACTTGTTAACAGAGTAGGTGAACAGGAAAACCTCACTGGTATAGAGCTAGAAAAAGAAAAAGAAACACATCAGTGATTTTTTTACTGTGTCCACATGTGCATGCAGTTAATAAGAAGATGGTCCTGCCACTAAATAGCTATCTTGTGAAACATTTACATATACCAAACTCATTAATTATTCATTTACTCCCAAACTATTTTCCTGAAAGGACTATTTACTTCCCACCCCCATTAACAGAAGTGACCTAATTGAAAGCTAAGCTTGTGGACCCGTGCTTTCTAGGTTTAGAAACAAACCCCCCGCCCCTGCTAGATCAAACATCACAATGTCAAATGCTCTGCAGACGTTTCCCTCGGGAAACTGAAAGGCTAATTAGGGTGAGCTTCACCATAAAGAATACAGTTGTTAAAACAGCTTTTGTACACACTGGAGTAATGATCATTCTCTTACACATGCAGTGATTTGTTGCTGCAATTTGCAGCCATATATCTCTTAGGAGCTAATTCGTATGTTGTTATTTATTGCACGTATGATTATTAATGATATCTTAGCAACTGCTGGAAGTAACTTATTTCACCTCAGGAAGTCAAGTACTTTAGTTCAATTTCTGTAGAATATTAGTTCTCCATTTGGCCTCCCCCACCTCTACCCTAAAATAATACAGTAAGGTCTGAACTATCATCATTTACAGATATTTTATCATACTGTAAAAATATTTGCCATTATGAAATAATAAAAAACCTGTCAGTTCTTTCTTCTTATTGAAAACAGCTTTTTCACTAGAAAAAAAAAATCATGAGGATTTTTAAACACCCCTGAAGAGGAGAGAAAAAAGCTGTATGCCCAGTATTGACAAAAGTTACCTGTGTAGAATATAGGACCGACTTCTTAGATTACTTGTAATTTTTCATAGGGAAAGAACAAGATGAGAGTACTGCTTTTTCATTTAAAAATGCTGCTGATGTGCAGAAGCTTACAGAGAAAAGGAAACCCTTGCAAGATCACGTACATATTTCACAGTGCCCTTGCTCCCAATTGCTTAAACTTTTGTGTCTTATGCCTCAAAAATAATTAGTTTTCTGTTCCGTGATATTCTATACAATTGTTGCTGAACTTACATTAAAACTGAGACCTTCTCTCTTGGTCTGAGAAAAAAAATGAAGTGTAATCAAGAAAGACAGATGAACTCATTCTGCCTAATTTTGATCCCATTTGAACACCGAGTTTCAAAGTGTTACTATAACACAAGCTTCACTGGAGATGTGTTCCCTTTAGAAGAGGCTGTGAAAAATTCATGGGTGTTCAGATGACTCCTGCTAAAACAAAAACCAGTGGGTCAGTCTCTTTAGTGGTTGCCTGAAGTCATCTTGTTTGTAGCACAGTCTGGTCCAGGAATTTGCCCTGGGTTGGTGGTAGGAAATCCTCTGAGAGACAACAAACATGAGCTCTGAACATAAGCTTCTCGTAAATTTACTGAAAGTAAACTGCTGAAACAAGAAAAGAGGTGATGATGGTAGATTTTTCAAGGGAGAGAAAGAGCACGTGAATTTTACAGACTATACAAGGTCCACCCTTTCCTAACCACAGGTGTTAAAAGTATAATGGAAATATTATGTTTTACAGTTATATATTAACTTAAAATATGCAACAAATAATTTGATATTAGGATATCTGATACATACAGTATTATTTAATTAAAAATTCTCTTGACTGTTTTAGCAAGAGTTTCATGTTCAATATCAAATAGCAATACTAGAACAAAGCAAAAAAAAGAGAAATTGAGTGTTCAGAAGTGGATTATAACTTGCAGAGCTATGTTAATTTCATTTGTATATTATTATGGTAATGCAAAATACAGTGATCTCTAGTTAACATATTACATAACTTCCTCACAATAGTTAATAGAAGCTTACTTTCTTCTTTTCTTTAATGTTGAGAGCATATGAATAATTTGACCTCAGCTTCCAAATGATTTATGGCCATTTGATATCGCAAAATAACTAAAAATACAGTATTATTGATTGTTTTTCATTTGTTCTGTAAATATTATAAGCCAACACTAACCTGAGTTATATTACTCTAAATTGATAGCAATGTGACCAGAGACCCATCTAACTGAGAACAGAATCTGGTTTAGGGTGTACAATGGCATAGATCTGTAAGTATTTGACTTTTTTTTTTTTTTATTTAAAAAAAAGGGAATTCAGTTGGATATTATTCTGGGCCCTATCTGGTTTGCATGCTTATGGGTTTTTAAGGATTTGTATGAATGATGGAAGCTAGTTCACAAATATGTATTTGCATAAATGTGCATGCAGGCAGCATCACAGAAATTCACATACATTTATGCCTGTATCATACATATGTTGACAAAAATTACTTAGCCAGCCCATTCTCCTGTTCTGCAAAAAGGTACACAGGCAGGAGCAATGCCATGTGGTCAACTACGGTGTGGGCTGTGAATGAGAAAACTGTAAGCATTAACAATTTTAGTGAGTAGTACTTTAAGGATTCATGGGGTGATGCTTTTCTTCTATATACATCATGGCTGAACAATTTTCAGTAACAAATGAGAAAAAATGCAAAGTCTCTTCATAGATATATCTCAAACAGAAAAGGCAACAGATTTGTCAAAACATTTGCTGTGAATTGTTTATCTGAATGTGAGGCTTAATGGTTTACTTCTTCAGTGTAATTTGAGAATCACATGAGAAGAATTATCCAAAACCTCAAAGGTTTTTCTTGTTAGCATCCAAATATTTGCACACATAAATACTGTGCTTAGACATACAGCTAAAGAGAGAAGCTGTGTCTTGCTCTTGTGCACAAGGTGTATAGACCTGCACACTAGTAGGAAGAACTGTAAAATGCTCAAATATCTTCAATAGAGAGAGCAAAGAGGTGAAAAAAGATATCTGATACATGTGATGTCAGAAAATCATGACACTTGCTGGAGTTTTCCATGGTTTGAAAGGGTTGTTTTTGACAAGAAGTAGTGCCACAGGACACATAAATCCACCTTGATCCAATCAAAGGAATCTTTTACCATCCCTCCTACTTTGACAATATGCCATGACATATGTAGGATATGTTAGATTTATGTAGGAAAACAGGACTTTACATCTTGTGTCCTTACAGCTCTTCAGAAGATAAGGTTAGTGTATGATTTGCAGTTTGGTTTTGGGTTTTTTTGGTGTTTTTTTGTTAAGGAAAAGTACCGTAATGTTAAAATACCAATGAAGTACATTGTTCCCAAAAGACCCTGTAAAGATTTTGGGGCTGAGTAACAACAAAAAAGCCTTCAGGACTTACTTCCCAGTATGACTGAGCAGACAAGACTTGAAGGAAAGCAATGAATCTGCATATCTAAAGACTATGAAAACAACATCAGATGAAACAAGTGAATATCAGGACTGAAAAGGCTGCAGGAGTTTGCAAGCAGATGTCAAAAAGCATACCAGAAAACGTCAAGAAAAGTATAACAAGCACTGGTTGCAGAGATTAGGGTGCTAAATATATGCATGATGAGCACACCATGCTAGGGCTTGCTGTCCTAGGGGCTGCTTTGCAAGCAAGACTGTAAAAAAAGCCCAGACCCTCACCACCACCACCACCACCAAAAAAAAAAAAAAAAATCAGTGAACAATGTCTGCAGATAATCTTGGAGTCAGAATGTAAACATGAGGTATTAGGCAAATAAAACCATGGCTGAAACACGCCTCTAGAAAATCTCAATCATTGCTGCTTTATCAGAGCATTGGCCAATTGATTTGCTCTGCTAGGAAGGAGAACGAGTAGGCAGCAATTTTCAAGAGAGTACAATGGAGAACCTGAAGAAAATTATTATGGTGAGCACTGACTTGGAAATGGTTTGATGAAAGTATGGCTAAGAAAACAGTGTTTTGGAAGTGCGGAGTGGTCTTACATGGCAGGCAATAGCAAGCTTGTGTGTATGGCATGTACACAGCAGCAAGTCATGCAGTTTCAGGAATGGCGCTGGCTCCAAAGTATTTTGTGATCCTAACACTCTCCCCTGGAAGAGCCCCATGGTCCCAGGGGGGCGCTTCCAACCAGAGGGGTTGTTCACCCTCTCCTTGGAGGCACTGAAATGAGCAGAGAGAGCAAACGGCTAAAATCCAGGAGCTCCTGAGCTGGAAATTCATTGAAATTACAGTGGCAGAGAGAAAACGAGCAAATCTTTAGACAGTGTTGTAGAAGCAGCCTCATCATAGTGTCTGT